>NC_082691.1:62585829-63218471 GCF_949987515.2 Delphinus delphis
CGTATAGAAAAACGACAAACATTTGTGATAAACGTCATTAACCCCATTTTAAAGATGAGGAAATAGAGACTTAACAGGGGTTAACTGAATCGCTCAGTGTCACACAACTGGAAAACCAGGTATGATCCTAGGCTGGTCTGATTCCAGAATCACTCCGCAAAGTAGTTATGAGTGGGGCCAGAGCTGCAGATGCTCTGATTACATGTGAGGATCAGGCAGCAGTCTTCTCTGAGACCCATGTTTTCCTAGCTTTCAGCATTGATTAGGTCAAGTTGAAAGATGTACTTATGCACAAGGCAGGTTGAGATTTAATATTGCTTTGTGTTGGTTATTGGACAGGTGTTTGTTTAAAGGAAGTGGAAACAGGTGTGTGGGCCCTGATTCAATTACATGATGGAGGGGAACATGCTGATCCATGGCCCTTTTCAAGGAGAGATGCTGATTGTGCTAATTAATCATTTGTCTGTCAGAACAAAATAGAACATAATAGAAAATGATGTTCCAGTTACCATAGGTATGGAACACAGACTCATGTGTCTGCCTCTGCAGCAACCAGATGCAACTGTTTATGATGACATCAATTAAGATGCAGTACCTGAATCCTCCTGGATTACCATGTCTGAGATGGTTTGAAGGAAAGGTGTTTTATAAACTCTTGCCAATAACATGGGACATCATCCAACAGGAATTGTCTCTCAAAGGAACTTTTCCTTTCAAAGAGACTAATTGAGTCCTTTTAGATCATGATGGTATCCCAGAGCTACAGTTGAATGGAATATTTTTCCATTCTGGGTCTTGGAACACTCAATTTACCTCACCTAACCAAGACATTTATTCTCATAATGGAACATCATAATAATATCTAATTCCTTCTTGAAATTATCCACTTACCACCCAATAACCAGAATTGTCTTTTAAAAACATAAATCAGATGGATTGCTTCTCTGCATAAGAATCTCCAATGGCTTTCAGTATATTTATAATTAAATCCCTAACTCCTTACCAATATATACAAAGCTCTACATGACCCAGCCCTGCATACCTTTATGACCTCATTTCATACCACTCTCTGCCTCTCTCACTATGATCCAACTTCATGGATCTTTTTGCTAATTCCTGAACACATTAATGTCATTCTCACTTCAAGGGCATTTCCCTTGCTGTTCCCCCTTTGCATTTGCTAGTCCACTTTCCCCAGATATTCATATGGCTGGTGCCTTCCCATTTAAATCTCTGTTCAAATGCAAACTCTACAGAAAGGTTTCCCATGACAACCCTATCCAAAATAGAGCTTCTTCCTACACACATCTCTGTATATTCTCTATCCACTTATCCTCTTTGTTTTCTTCATGGCATTTATTACCTGGATTTTTATTACTTTATTTGTTTAGTGGCTATCTCCCTTATTAGAATGTAAGCTTCATAAGGAAGAGACTTGTCTGTCACCTTTCCATATCCTATCTCCAGGTCTAAAACACTGCCTGGTGTGATATCAGTTCATAAAAGAAGTTGATGAGTGAATAGACAAGAAAGTTGATTAGCTAATTAACTAATCAATATATCAACACTAATAAACATTGGATAAACAAAGACGAGACACAGTCTAATCCGTCAAGGAATTTTTGGTTTGGGGAGGAAAAAACATATAGCTAACAACCTGTCTATGTTATTTATTTATACTTTTCAAAAATTCCCTATTAACAGCAGGGTTTCTGGTCCTGGGATCATCATTTGTACCAGACAGCGGGGAAATTGAGAAAAAAATATTAGGACAACAAGGCAAGTCTTTAATGCAACCCAAGTAACAGTGTTCTTCCTCTTACTTCAGGGTTACATCTCCTTTTAAATTAGAGGAGTTGCCTCTTGGTTGGAGAATCACAAACCTGGATCCAAATTGTATAATCCCCCTCAAAGATTTCTCCTCCACCCCTAGCCCCTGCTTGCTTCACCAGCCCATGGAATTCGTTACCTTATTGTAAAGCTACTTCCTCCCAAGGGTCTCCTTTGAATCAGGATTTCGTATGGACAGGTTTCCTTTACTTTTGAATCCCATGCCTGTATGAGATTTTCAGATTATAGTAAATCATCTAGGTCAGCGATTCTCAAATCTGGAGGCCCATTAAAATAACCTAAGAATTTTCAAAAAGTTGCCATTGCCTAGGAAAAAACACAGAATTTTTTTTTTTTTTTTTTGGCCACACCACTCAGCGTGTGGGATCTTAGTTCCCTGACCAGGGATCGAACACGCATCCCCTACAGTGGAAGTGCAGAGTCTTAACCACTGGACTGCCAGAGAAGTCCCCACCAAAATTTTTATATAATTGGTATAGGATGGGGCCTGGGCACTGGCATTTTATAAAAGTGCTTCAAGTAATTTTAATAGGCACACAGGGTTGGGAACTACTAGTATAAGTAATCTATAGAGAATTATATTTGTAGGAAAATAATTATAACATGCATGCTGAATTTAACTTTTCTTCTAGCCCAAAGGAGAAGCACCTCACAAATTAGGCACTTCTTAGAAGGTCCCTTCATCGGATGCCTTCCAGGTGGTATCCTTGCCCACCTGCCCGCAGGCTTTGATTTTTTCTCACACAGAGCCTCGTTCAAACCTTCTTCATGAGAATTTGCAGTACCTTTTTTCAAGAAATCACATATCTTACTCACAGATGTTGATATCACCTAAGGATCCTCTCTCCCCTCCAAGTCTGCATTATTCAGTCTTGACCTGTACCCTGGTGTTCCCCCAAATCCTGCAGACCTCTGCTCTAGTCTTGTGGATGCAGTAGAGAATGGGATGTGGAGGAATTTATTCCCTGGCTTGTAATTCATTTTCCTATGAAATGTCTGAATTCAAAAATAACTAACTACATTATAGATTAACTTTTGAGAGATCTCTTTCTTCTTAGACTGTATAAAGTTGGACCACTCTTAATGAACAACGAGGAAAGCTAGATAAAAATCATAATTTTTGTAAATCTATCATACAGCTGAGATCACAGGGCAACCAAATAACTTGAAATTTGAGGAGAGAGAACCTCCCACCTCACCCCAAGGAGAGACAGGAATGTCTCCCTGTGACAGAGCTTGGGAGAAAAATTATTTTTGTTTATATATATTGAAGGCTATTAATGTTTATGTATTGACTTTATAACCTGATATCAAAATTTTAAAAAGATATTCCAAAAGAAAAACTACCAATTAATATACCTTACAAATGTACATGAAAATATACATATTTTCTTGCCGTATCAGCTGAACAGACTTAGAAGTAAGGACACTGCAGTAGCATCAATCACACCTAGCACTTAGACCTTAGTTTCTAACATCACCCTCCAATAAAAGAAAATAGGACTGCTTGGAAAAATGGCTGATTCTAGGACTGGGGTAGGAAATATACAAGCTTAGCCTGGCTTAACTTGTAATGCCAGAAAGGAAGTTCAAAAACAATCCAGTAGGGATTATGTCAAAGGGACACAGGAGCCAAGTGTAAGAGCTCTCAATGGCAAAAGATGGAACGATTTAAGCAACAAAATAAAGTCATCTTGGATTATTATTCAAGGTATGAACTAAATTTCCATGAGTCCTCATTGATATAAGTGGATGATTAAAATGTAAGTACATGGGGAGAAGAGACAAATCTCCCATGTAGAAGAGTTTCAAATAATGTCTGTAAATACTCCATCCTCAAAGAAGTGGACTGTAATTCCCCCATGCTCAAGTATGGACTGTGCATAATAAAATCTTTCCAAATAGCACAGTACAGAAAGGAGGGAAAATACATAACTCTACAGTGGAAAAACCGGACAAACTCTGCCCCAGCCAAGTGATCAAGATCAACTTCAACAGTGATAAGGCAAGTTGGTATGGTATAGCCTTAAATGATGTGATGGAAATGACAGTTTACTTCTGTGGTCTTCCTTCCACCTATAACCCCAATCTAATCATGAGGAAAACATCAGAAAAATGCTAGTTTAAGGAGATTCTACAAAATGTATGATCAGTGTTTCTCAAAACTGTCAAGAATATCAAAACAAAGTCTCAGAAACTATCACAGCCAAAAGGAGCCTATGGAAATATGATGACTGTGTAAACATGGTATACTGGATGAGATGCTGGAACAGAAAAGGAACATCAGGTAAACATTAAGGAAATTTGAATAAAGTATGGACTTCAGTTAATAATCATGTATCAACATTGGTTCATTAATTTTAAGAAATATACCAAGCTAACGTAAGCTGTTAATAATAGGGGAAACTGGGTTCTGGCATATAGGAACTTTCTGTACTATCTTCACAATTTTTCTATAAATCTAAAATGTTTCTTAAAAATAAAGTTTATTTTTTTAAAAAAGAGAATAATACTAGCACCCAACCAGAATAAAATTTTAAAATAAACAAATAAAAATAAGAGGAATAAGAAGAAAAAGAAAGAAAATGAAAAGACATGCCATAGACTGGGAGAAAATACTTAGAAAACACATATCTGATAAAGAACTGGCATCCAGAATATATAAAGCACTGTCATCACTCAATAATAAGAAAACAAACAGCTTAATTTTTCAAAAAGATGTAATATTTAGACAGATACCTCAGTGAAATAACATATGAATGCAAATAAGCACATGAAAAAAAGTATTGAGAAAGACAAATTCAAACTGCAATGAAAAAATTAAAACCACATGACAAACTATAACACACTTATTAGGATGGTGTTAATAATAATAACAATGATACTAATAATAAACTGTCTCTACCAAGTACTGGAAAGGATGCAGAGCGACTGAAAATCTCATGCATTCCTGATGGGAATGCAAACTAGTACAGCCACTTTGAAAACAGTGTAGCAGTTTTTTGAACATTAAACATACACTTACGATACAACCCAGAAATTACTACTTTTAGGTATTTACCCAAGAGAAATGAACACAAATATACAAACAAAAGCCTACACATTAATGTTTATAGCAGCTTTATTAATAATCTCTCAAAACTAGAAAAAAAAGCCACATGTCCATCAGTCGGTAAATGGAAAAGCAAATTACTATAAATATATACAATGGAATATCACTCAGCGATAAAAAGGAACATGAGTGAATCTCAAACACATTATGCTTCTGAAAGAAGCCAGACTGAAAAAGTTATATACTCTTATGACTCCAGTCATATAACATTATAGAAAAGGCAAAACTATAGGGAGAGAAAACTGACCAGTGGTTATCAGGGGCTAGATTGAAAGCTGGGCATTGACTACCAAAAAGGCTAAGTGGGGAATTTGGGGGTGATGGAAACGTTCTATTATCTTGACTTGTAGTGATGGAATATGACAATGTATTTGTCAAAATTTATAGAATTGCACACCACACTATGGTGAATTTACTGTATGTAAATTATACCTTAATAACCGTACTTTAAAAAGCAGTTAGTGTCCTTCCAAAGAACAAAATCAGGTCTGTATGCCAAACTTGATTTTCTCTTAGTGCAATCAAACGTATCCATACAAACTACAGTCTTAAGTTAATTGTGTGAAGTGTGTCATTTTCCAAAAGATTATAGAAAAAAAGACACTACATTCAAATACATAATGAAAATTTGTGGAAGTTTTGTTGAACTCATTAAGGAGGAAACTAGGAAGATGACAGAGTTTATTTAAAGGACAACACGAGGATTTCCCTGGTGGTCCAGTGGTTAAGAATCCGTGCTTCCACTGCAGGGGGTGTGGGTTCGATACCTGGTCGGGAACTAAGATCCCGCATGCCACCCAGTGCAGCCAAAAAAAACAAAAAACAATAAATAGTAACACGAGAAAGGTTTGTTTATATAATGAGTGTAAGACAAATAAATACTTGATAAAATTTCTACTTTAAGTAAAAGACTGGTAATGTCTTACAGAGCAATAAATCATATTTTGGGGGGTTATTTTCTCTACTGGGTAATTTTTTTTTTTTTTTGATGTGGACCATTTTTAAAGTATTTATTGAATGTCTTACAATATTGCTCCTGCTTTATGTTTTGGTTTTTTGGCCCCGAGGCATGTGGGATCTTAGCTCCCCGACCAGGGATTGAACCTCCACCCGCTGCATTGGAAGGTGAAGTCTTAACTACTGGACCACCAGGGAAGTCCCTCTACTGGATAAGTATTATTTGAATTTGTTATTGGATATAAAATAATTTGTATTTTATCAGATTCTGATAAACTTACATCTAACTGTAGAGAGTTGTTAAATCCCATGGCCCTAATCGATATAAGTCCAACAATCATACTTTCTATGTACTTTCTACCAAAGAGTCAAATGACCCTCACCTGGGTTGGGTGAGCAACGCCCCCCCCCCCCCAGCATGACAAAGAAGGTCCTAACAACTACAAACAAGGGGCACCCTATCCAAGTGGTTTTTTTTCCCTAACCTTCAGGTTTTTTCCCTAGATACAATAGTGGAGGAGGTGGGGAAGGCTTCTCATCTGAGCTTCTCACATATGCCTGAGTCCTCCACAGAGATAAATTGTTTGTCAGATTTTCACTTCTCCACCTACTCACCCCCTGGGATTGCTGAGTATGTTTATCTATATACATCAAATGAAAGGGCTTCTTGAGTGGGAGTATGTGCCCTTTAAATAGACAGTGGACTAGTAAACAAATATGCAGAAACAATGAAATTTCAAATAAGTGCATTTATGTAATCAATCAATAAAACAATATGAGAATGAAGTACTGATACATGCTGCAACAAGGATAAACCTCCAAAACATCACACTAAGGGAAAGAAGCCAGTCACAAGAGACCATATATTTTACAATATGATCTTGTATATATAAAATGCCCAGAATTGTCAAATCTATAGAGACAGAACGTAGATTAGTGGTCGTCTAGAGCTGGAGAATGAGGTGGCAGGGGAGGGGAATGAAAGTGACTGCCAATGCGAACGAAATTTCTTTTGGGGTGATGAAAATATTCTGAAATTATGGTGATGGTTGCACAATTCTGTAAATATACTAACAACCATTAAATTGTTCACTTTAACTGTACGTAAATTATTACTCAATGAAGTGTTAAAAAGGTAGCAAAGCAAAATAAATACATAAAAACAAAGTAATCATGAATGCCTGAGGCAGTGTTTCCAGGGAGGCAACAGCAAGTACACCACGGTGGCTGGGAATGAATTTGCGCTGTTTAGGGGACAGAGAGAAAGTAAGGTTGGAGCCAGTCCAGGAGGGAGAAGCAGGGACCAGGTCAGAAGGGTCTCAAGCCATGGTAGGATCTTTCTGAATTGTGTTTTGAATGTAATGAAAAGCCATCAAAGGGTTTGAAGTAGGATAGTGACAGGACGCAAAACATACTAAGAAGATTAGTCTGGCTATCTTGTGGGTTATTGACTCAGGGGGAGCGAAAGGAAGCAGGCAGACCTGCCAGGACCTATCATAGCATAGCAGTTTGAGCAACACTCAGAAATGTCAGATTCCTTCCCTTCCTTTCCCTTCCCCCCCTACCCTTCCCTTCCCTTCCCTTCCCCCTCCCTTCCCTTCCTTTCCCTTCCCTTCCCTTCCTTTCCCTTCCCTTCCCTTCCTTTCCCTTCCCTTCCCCCCCTTCCCTTCCCTTCCCTTCCCTTCCTTTCTTTTCTCTTTATCATAAACAGCAAGGTCACTTTATATTTAGCAGAACAATTTTCATGAATTGCCCCAGAAAACGACTACTATCCAGAATATTTGACCCACTGTTAACCTTTAGTACCTCAAACAAGCTATACGGTCACTGCTCACAAGAGAGCAATCTATTAATAATGAAAAATTTAAACTCTTATATAATTAATCCTTATAAAGAAGGCATTATCCCAATTTAGTATGGAAACCTGCTTTTCACTCCAAATAGCACTGTCAAAGTAAAACATAGGCCACTTAATTTGTCCGTGACAACTCTTTCCACACCAATTTTCTAGCTCACAGCAGCCAAATGATTTTCCTACATCACAAACAAACTAGTCTTCAGTGATATATTTGGCAAAGCAACAATAAGGCATCTGTAGAAAAACAGCGTTTGCATTAGACTCCTCTTCTTGCCTTAGGGGTTGTTTCCCTCGTGCAAGCTCAAGTGGGTGGTAAAGAATAGGCAGGCTTTGTTAGACCATTACTCACATAATGAGATTTGAGGTCTGCTATTCAACACAATTTTCAATGGGCACTTTCCTCAGGGCTAAATTGCAGCCTACAGACGTTTTGATTAGCAAATATAATTTAAAAATAAAAGCCTAAAAACGCCCCTTCTTTTCTCCAGCCCCCATCCTTTCAAATTCATCAGTTTTTCTCACAGAAGAGATTTGCTCAGCAGAGAACTGTGCTCAACCTTGGAATGTGTAACTCTCATCTGGGACTCCTCCAGCCCTCCTCCCATCCCGTGACAGGTCCCAAGGTATCTCTTTCGCTTGACCCAGATATTTCTATGTCAGGAGCCAATCAACCTTGAAAGTGATTTGACACCTTGTCTTTCAGGCAGCTCCAAACATTCATATACCACATGCCCACTTCTCCATAAAATTGAGCCATACCCATGCACTGGTGACTGTAACGATCATTTCAGAGGCTGTTTATCAATTCTAAACCTGCCCCTGCTTCAGTGCAATTTTCTTCCATGTTCTCTCCTTTACGATCCTGCATATCTCCCTGTGATATTTTGCTCCTAATCTCTCTAACTGGTAACTGTTGTCCCATTACAGCTTAGATTCTAGAAAATTCAAGTTATGCTTTAAAGTAGACTCACAGGTAACTTTAGAAGTTCAGGCTCAAGCCCTGTCTATAAACTGCTATGAGACTATCCAACTACCTCTGTTACAAAATCTTATTGTACCTCACTGGTGACTCATTGCCTTGTGCCATGGTGATAGCGTCACAGGTCCACTGGCTCTCAACAGTCAGCTATCTGCTGTGCATTCCCCACTCCACACCACCACCCTCATCGCCAGACTGGGGCCCACTGGAATATCTAGCTCTCCTCAACATCGTGCCCAGGCTGTGGGGAATCATGGGACCCCGTCTCAGACCCTCTCTCCACCTAAGTCCACCATGCTGACATTTCTATTATGTCCACCCCATATAGCCATGGGACAGACACAGAGATGCTCAACCAGAAGCTCGGATGGGAAGCATGCTATGACTCCCCTTCGCTCTGGGATTCCCATACCTCTGTCAGGGAATCCCAGAGATCTAACAAGCATCTAGCAGCACACAGAACTAGGCCACAAAACCCACACTAAAACTAAAATATTTCCCTCCTTCTATCTCTTTCTTAGCTTCTCCTACCCCTGACTCCACAAGGGCTTTTGTGCTTGTGTGATAAGAATGTTCCTTTTATCATAAACTCCATTTTTTCATGGTCCGAGGATTGATCCTTGATTTGTGAAAATTTTTGGAATTTTCTAGAAAATTATTATTTTTCTTTCCTAAAGCCCTGCTTTTATGTTTTTTCTCTTGATAGGGACTTTAAAATGCTCAAAGCTGAGCTATGACTTCTATGTTCTAAGCTTTATCAGTCCTCCCCTCTCCTGGGGCCAGAAGCCTCAGACTCAGGACCAAGTGTTCATGTCAAAAAAACTGCTTGGCAAGGGGGCAGGAGGTATACTTTACCAAGAAGGGAAATACATTGTATGATCTTTCAAAAAATTACACAATTGCAAACATGAACATTGTTTCATGACTGCATCACAGCCTATTATAATTGTTTTCTAATACTGCTAATTCCCCATGTTGATACATTGTTAGCTTCTCGTGTTTCCTTTTTATTAACAATGAAAAGATATCTTTGTCAGGTATCTACACAGGTCAGACAGTTTTGGTAGATTAAATTAATAAAAGTGGGATTTCAGGGTCAAAATGTGAACATTTTTAAAGATTTAGATACATATTGCCAAACTATCCCAGTTTCAACATAAAGGTAAACTCACTAACAATGACCCTTATTCCATACTCTTCACAAATCATTATCATTCATTTAACTCTACCAACCTGATAAACGAATTTGGTTTGCATTTATCTGAATATTAGTGAGATCAAACATATTTACATATACTTCTGACTTTTTTTCTTTTATTCCTTTTCTTTTCTTTTTTGGTTTTTAATTGCCTATTCATATTCTTTGCACACGTTTGGGAGTGCGGAAGTAAGTGAGGAGCACTCAACTGAGAACAAGCAGAGACTATTCATTTCAGAGCTTGCTGTAACAGTGGAGTCAGCTAGCAGTGCTTGTGTTTGGCCGACTCTAGGGCAAGCAGGGGAGTGGGAAAGCTTTAGAGTGAAATGAATGGAAGGCTTCAAGAATGCCGTGATTGCAAGTTGTTGCCATGGGGAAGCTGGAAATGAACTAACTGGAAGGGAGCTAGTTCATATGATTGGTTTGGGGAGAATAGTTAACTTTCTCTGGTTGGCCCTGAGTTGGGACGGGGGTAAAAATTAGGAAAGCTGACAGTAATTATCAACTTACAGCCATTTTGTGCTGATTGCTGCAGAGACTGTGGGTCAGAGTTCTTTTTTCATTTCTAATGTATGTTGTTTGTATATTCAGTCTTTGGGGAGGGGAAAATATCTCTTTCTCTTTAATATGTAAGAACTCTTTATAGGGTAAGGAGATTCAATCTTTGACATAAATGTTGCAAATTGATTGTGAGTTTTTATGTTACATCAGTTTTTAAATTTTATATAAACCTTTATTTTCATAGCCTCTGCTTTAGTTAGCTTGGAAAGATTTTTCACATTCAAATATTACAAAATATTCACCAGCATTTTCTTCTAATGTTTGTACTTTTTAAACATTTAACGTACTTGGAATTTATGTTGGTGTAAGGTGGGTGGCAGGAGACTAGTTTTCTTTTTCTTCAAACTGATACGTGGTTGCCTCAACATCACTTATTTTAAAAATCAATTCATTGCCCATCAGTACATTCCCACCGGTAGTTTTGGTTTTGATTAAATAATAATATCAGGCTCTGAAGTTTTAATTACACTCTCAGCTTGTGAAGTGCCTCACAGAGCTTTAAAAGGTAAGAGTCTGATGTGCCGAAGGGCAGGGAGTAAACACCATTGTGGGCAGTTAGAAGAAAATCCAGAACGAATTGTAGGAGTATGCATCTCATTCGCGAGAACTGTGTTCAGCCTTTTTCCTTTAAACATATCATGAAATGTATCAATCTTAAATATACCATTCAACAACTTTTGACAAATGGGTACACCTGTGCAACTCAAGATATTTTCAAGATAATCTCAAGATAATGAATATCACAATCATTTCAGAAGTTCCCTCATGTTCTTTCCCAGTCAGCCCTGCCCCAGCTGCACAGAAGCAATCACTGTTTTGATTTTTTTCCATCATTCATCAGTTTTGGCTGTTATCGTCTACAACATACTTTGAAATACATCAAAAATAAAAGTTAGAGGGATGAGTAGATGGATAGGTATACATTAAGCGAGTATAGTAAAATGTTAATGATAAAACCTGGGTTGTAGTTATATGTTTATTCCCTGTAAAATGCTTTTAACTTTTTATGTTTGGAAATTTACATAACAAAATGTTAGAATGAAAAAAAAAAAGCAAAAACCCAAAGAAGATCTAAAACACTTCTGCAGAAGATCAAGATCAGGGGAATATTGCTAGATATCAAGAAAAATATAAAGATATACTAATCAATACAATGTGGTGTTACAGACATGGAAAAACTGACCCAAAAAACAGAATAAAGAACCCCAAAACAAACCCATAAGTATGCAGAAACTGCACTTATGATGGAAACAGCATCTCATATCAGTGGAGGAGCAACAACCTTTTCAAGAAATAGTACTTGGACAATCAGTTATCCGTGTGGAAAAAATAAAATAAAATAAGATTCCTTCCTGACAACATAAAACCAGATGAATTAAGGACTTAAATGGGAAGGCAGAGCTGGGAAGGTTTTAGAGGAGGTGTGAGATGCAGTCGACCAATGCTCAGAATCCATTTGTACTTTCTTCTGATGTGTATCCCTACACTGCAGAAATCTTAAAAAAAAAAAAAAAAAGACATTTCTCAAACTCCCAGTAGCTAAGGCCCAGGATACAAATTAGGTTTCATCAAATAGGTGTGCTCACATGGGATTTAGAAGGTGGCAATGAGGCCAAGGCCACCCACCTGCTGCTTTGGGCTGTTTTCTGCTTCAAGCAAGACGATGGAAAATGCAGCAAGCATCCTGCCCATCTGACGTGAAGGGCAGTTGCGATGGTAGCAGTAGCTGGGCTCTGTTCCAGCCTTCAGTCACCAGCTTCAGAGCAGACAAGCTGTGCTTGACTTGTGACCATGGCAGCTTTGTCATTATGGCTTTTTCACCCTAGATCATAGATTTCATTTTGATACTGCCTCCAGATTTTGTTAGAACTGCCTCTTTTGAACTCCTTTCCATTAAAATACCTAGATTATGTTGCCTACATTCAACCCTAGCATATTAGAAAATATATTTTCTAATATTAGAAAATATCCTTATGGCCTTTTTTGTGGGAAAGCATTTCTTAAACAGAACACGTATTGAACATCCATAAACCAAAGTAATTCACATTGAATTTCTGTTCAACAAAAGACACGATAAGTAGAGGAAAAAATTCACAAAATAGTTGATGATATTTGGTACACATATACTTAGTACATATTAGGATCGGAAATAGATTTTTTTTTAACTAATATGAATCAATAATAGAAAGGAGGAGGATTTTAAATATGGCAAAGTATACAAACAAGAGGAAGGGCTAATATGCCATATACACATGAAACTGTATTTTACCTCACTGGCAATCAATAAAATCCAAATTAAAACAACAAGATAAAATTCTATACCCACCAGATTGGTAAATATTTTTAAAAAGCAGATAATACAAAATTATATTAGGATATGGAAAAAATACAATTCTGAAACACCCCTAATAAGAATATATTCTGCTACAGCCACTTTGGAAAAGAGTCTGGTATTACCTAGAATAATTCAACATGGACATACTCTACCACAGATATTCAGCTGCCAGGAGTAAGTCTTTGGGAGAATCTTGTACATATGCATCAGGAGATAAGAATAAAGAATGTTTCTGGGAGCATTACTTCTATAGGAAAAAATCAGAAATAATTCAATGTTTATCAGTAGTAGAATAGACAAATGAACCCTGGGGTACTCATTCAATGGAATACTCTACAGCAGTGAAAAATGAACGAACTACAGCTAATCCTCGTTTGTTTGCTCTCAGATCTATTCAGATCTATTCCTTATCCTTCTCATGCAAACTGCATTTTCTGGGTTCCCTTGACAACTGACTTCTGGTTAGATATGTATCCTGGACAATCAGACACACAGCCTGAAGACTGAGGAGTTGGAGGAAGGGAGAATCCAGGGTATTTCTCCCTTTTTTTCTCTGCTTTCGTGGACTTCTCCCAGTGTAGGCCACATCTCTGCCATTCTCCACCAGCCAATTCCTTCTCTATGAATCCAGTTCCTGCTGTGGTTCTAGGTCACATCAGATGGCCCGGCTAGGTCTCTGGTTAGACTGCCTCCTATGTCCTTTCAGCCCTAATGGTAGCAGTGCCTTCTGCTGTTGCTAATGGCTAGCTTGCTCCATCCTCCTCTACTTGACTTCTCCGATCTTTCATTCTCCACGGAAGCACTGCCCTGTATTAAATTTCTTTTGTATGTACCCAGAGTGGTGTTTGTTTTCCTGACTGGTCCTTAATTGATACCCACAACTACATACCTCACAAGTGGATCTCAAAAAAAATTTTTTTTAAAGGCAAATTGTAGCATTATAATCACACTTATGTAAGTCTCACAAATACACAAAAACAATATACTGGTTAAGGATACAAACATGCTAAATTTATAAAGAACAACTGTGGGAAAATGTCAGCAGTGGAAGTGTAATCTCACTAAATGACCCATTAAAAAAAAAAAAAAAAGACCAGACAGGGCAACAGGATAACAAAACCAAAACCCACTGATAACATCTACATCAAAACAAAACAGGTATGAGGTATCCATCTGAAGAGCCATGTTCAATATATCTCAGAATCTACTACCTGAGACATGGAAGAGAGTATTGAACCACTGGTTACCATCTCCCAGAGTTGCCTCAGAAGATATTAATGCCTTGTTAATACCATAACGCTTTCAGGTCAGCATGTGCACCGGAGCAGCTGAGGAGGCCCCTGTGATGCTCCACAGGGCAGTGGCAGAGAAGCCAAGGGCAGAGCACCAGAGACAACCAGTGCAGCAGAGCCAAGGGCTGTCAGAAACAGTCAGAGAAAAAGGGTGGAAATAGGGACTGTGAACCAGAGTCCGAGACACATCCAGCGCAAACTCTGAAAACTGACAACAGAAAGTATGTTTCCTTTTCAAGTGCATGTGGAACATTCAGGAAAATTGGCCACAGTTTCTTAGGACACAAAGAAAATCTCAATAAATTCCCAAGGATAGAAATAGTGCAAAGAACATTCCCTGACTCCAATGGAATAAAACTAGGTAAATTTTAAATCATAATAGTTTTAAGAAATGTACTCACACACATACTATTAAACAACTCCTAGGTCAAGAGGGAAATACAAAACAAAATTACAGAATTTCTTAAAAGTAGCAAAAATGAAAATATTACACATCAGAAGCTGTGATAAGGCACTAATGAGAGGAAAATTATATATATATATATATGTATGACATAAGTAAATATGCACATACGTATACAAATGTGTGTATACTAAGTGCCAACTCCAAAAACTAGAATAAAGTAAACCAAAATAAAGCCAAAGGAAGGAACTAATAAGACAAAAGCAGAATTTAATGAGTTAAAAAACAGAAAAATACTAGAATTAGATCAATACAAAAGCTGTTTCTTTTAATAAAATAAATGAAATAGACAAACCATAAGCCAACTGATTAAAGGGAATAAAAGGACAAGATAGGGAAATAATGAAGGAGAAATAACCTCAATCAGGGGCTTAACAAATCATAAGAAACAACTTTGCAGAGGGTGATCGACCATTAGTCCCACCTATCCAGGCCAGTTTATGCCTGTGGTCCCAGCATCCCATCCAGTTCTCACATGCTCCAGCTCTCAACTGGAAAATGATTTTTAATGTTACCCTAATTTTGCAGAAGTCTGTATATAAATTTGGAAACAAATTAAAATGAATAATTTTGTAGGAAAATGTAGAAGCAAAATTAACCACAGCAGAGACAGAAAGTCTAAACAGGACAATTACCATAGAAGATAAAAAGAAAATAGTTTTATGGATTCCCGACAAAATAAGCACCAGGACCAGGAAGTTTCAGGGAAATTCTACCAAACTTTTTACAAATCAAATAATACTAATATTACTTAAACTACTCCAGAGCACAGCAAACAAAAAACCTTCCAAATTCAGTTTGCAAACAGAGTAGATTGACACCAAAATTTGAAATAGATTACACCAAAAAGAAAACTATACAACTATTCTCACTTATGAACATCAATACAAAGATCTTAAACTATTAGCAAATAGAATTCAATGGCACAATGAAAAATAATATATACTAAGTGCCCCCCCAGGAATGTAACATTTGTTAAATATTAGAAAGGCTTTAAAATTAATTCAGCATACTAATAAAAATAAGGAGAAAGATTATATTTTTACCTCCATAGATGCAGAAGTGGTATTTGATAAAATTCAGAAGCCATCCTATATAAAAAACTAGATAATAAAAGAATTAATGGATACCTTCTTAATAACTCAACCCAATAGCCAGTATAGTACCCTACATACTGGAAAACTCCTAGACTTTCCCTCTAGTCAGGAGCAAGAATGCCCAGTGTCTCCTCAACTCTTAAGCATTGTTATCATATTGTATCAGCCAACGCTATTAATAAAGAGAAAACAGAGATACATGAAAGGAAAGAGGTAGAACTAGCTCTACTTATAGATGAGATAATTATATATATATATAGGAAATGCAAAGAATCATGAAAAAACTGCTAAAAACCACAAGAGTTTAATAAAATAGCAGATTATAAAATCAGTGTGTCAAAATCATAGCTCTCATCGTATAAACAAAAACTAGCTAGAAAACATAACGAAAGAAAAGGTCTCATTTACAATAGGAAAAATAAGATAATGTCACAAACCTAGGCACAAACTTAACAAGGAATATTCAAAAGCTGAGTGAGAAAAACTATAAGGCAGTCCTGAAGGACAAAAAAAATAAGCAGATTCGAAGGAAAGATAGCCAGAAAATCCCTGAAAAATAAAAACAATGAGAGAAGGGAATAGTCTTACCATATATTATAGCATATTATAAGTCCTCTATTATTAAATCAGTGTGGTATTAGTGCCTGAATAGACAGAACAGACCAATGGAACAGAATAGAAAGTGCAGAAATAGACCCAAAAGCAAATAGAAATTTGGAATATGATAAAAGTGACATCTCAAAATACAGAGTGAAGGGAAGGAGTGGACTTTTAAATAAGTGAAATAACTAGATAGTCATATGGAAAAAGATGAAATTGAATCTGTTTCTTTTAGGATATACCAGTTTCTAAATGAATCGGATGCTTAAATGTCAGAAAATGAAACCATAAAAATAGTAGAAAACATGGTCAAATTCCCCTGAAATGTGGCAGTGGAGGAATCTTTTCTATGATATAAATTCCAGACGCAATAGGGAAAAATGATATATTTGACTATATAACTTTAAAAAAGTTTCTGCATAGCAAAATTTGAAGGAAATTTTAAAATAAATAGCAAGCTTGGGAAAAGTATGTGTAACTTCTATCATAGACATAGAAATAACTCTAACATATAAGAGCTATTGAGAAAAGGATCAGATATATGAATGTTGTTCACAGAAAAGAAACGCAGTTGGCTCTTAACCATATGAAAGAATCTTCAACCTCACTTAAACGAAAGAAATTAGAAATATATTGAGATACCATTTTGGCAATATCTGTTAAGTTTGACAACTATTCTGTTATTGGCTATTAGAAAACAGTCTCTTAACACTACCAGTGTGAATATAAAAGTGCACAATGACATATGTTTTCTCCCTTTAATTTAATTATGCCACTTCTAGGAACCTCTTCCCAAATATGATGTAGGAATATTTATATCACTCCAAGAAAGTTCCCTTGTGCCTATTTTTAGTTAACTATCTAGCACAAGCAACTACTCTTCTGATTTCTTTCACATTAAATTATATTTTTCTGTTCTTGAATTTCATGTAAATATAATCATGCAATAATTATCTGGATTTTTTTTCACTCAACAAAATGTTTTGAGATTCATTTACATTGTTGGTGTTATAGTTGTTTATTCCTTTTCATTGTAGTATATAGCATTCCACTGTGTAAGGATGCCACAATTTTTTTCATCCATTTTCCTGTTGATGGACATTTGGGTTGTTTCTAGTTTGAAATTTTTTCTTCTGCTTGAAAATTCTTGTTTTAGTTTTGCTTTTAAGGTAAATATTTAGAAATGGAATTCTACAGTCAAAGGATAGATGAGTATTTAACTTAATAAGAAACTAACAAATATTCTTCAAGATGGATGTTTTATTTTCTACTCCCACCAATAGTATATGAGCATTCCATTGGCCCCCGCTCATTGCCATCTCTGTCATTCATCTTTTTTTTAATTTTAGCCATTCTAATATGTGTAGTGATATTTCATTGTTGAGTATGTACATTTTTATATACTCATTAGCCATTTGCCTACCTTTTTTGGTAAAGGTTCTACTCAAGTCCTTTGCCCAATTTATTGAGTTATTTGTCATTTTATTGATTTATAGAAGATCTTTTTATTATCTGGATATGAGTCCTTTGTCATAGGTAAATCTTGTGAATATATTTTCCAAGTTAGTGGTCTGCCTGTTCATTTTCTTGATGTTATCTTTTTTATATATAAATTTATTTATTTTGGGCTGCATTGGGTCTTTCTTGCTGTGTGCAGGCTTTCTCTAGTTGCGGCGAGCGGGGGCTACTCTTTGTTGCAGTGTGCAGTCTTCTCACTGAAGTGGCTTCTCTTGTTGCAGAGCATGGGCTCTAGGCATGTGGGCTTCAGTAGTTGTGGCACATGGGCTCAGTAGTTGTGGCTCACAGGCTCCAGAGCACAGGCTCAGTAGTTGTGGCGCATGGGCTTAGTTGCTCTGCAGCATGTGGGATCTTCCCGGACCAGGCATTGAACCTGTGTCCCCTGCATTGGCAGGCTGATTCTTAAGCACTGTGCCACCAGGGAAGTCCCATCTTGATGTTATCTTTTGATGAGCAAAAGATTTTACTTTGGATGAAGTATGGTTTATCAAATACCGATTTTATGGCTAATACTTTTTGGATCTTTTCTAGAAAATATTTCTCTGCCTCAAGTTTATGGAAGGAACTATTTTGCTTTCTTCTAGGATCTTTATTGATTAAGCATTTTTTGTTTAGGTCTATGATACATCATAAATTAATGCTTTTGTGTGGTGTGAGGTAGAGATCAATGTTTGCTTTTTTTCTGTGTAAATAGCCAGTTGTTCCAGCATTATTTGCTGAAAAGACTTCTTTCCCGATTGAATTGCTTTGGCAGCTTTGTCAAAAATCAACCAGTGATATAAGTGTAGGTCTCTCTGGTCTGTTTCATTGATCAGTTTATCTATCTCTACTATCTCTATACCAGTGGTCCTCAACCAAGGTGATTTTGCCCCACCCCTGAGGGGGTGTATTTGGCAATGGTTGGAGACATGTTTTGTTTGTTACAACTCCTAGAGGGGGCTGCTATTGGCATCTAGCGAATAGTTACCAGGGGTACTGCTTAACACTCTACAGTGTACAGGACAACCTTCACAACAAAGAATCATCTAGCTCAAAATATCAGTAGTGTGAAGGTGTGAAACCCCACTTTACGTCAATATAACTCTGCCTTGATTATGGTAGCTTTATAGTAAGTCTTGAAATCAGGTAGTGTAAGTCCTCCAACTTTGTTCTTCTTTTTCAAAATTGCTTTTGCTATTCAAATTTTGAAATTTTGAATGAGACTTGCCTTCAGGTAAATCTTTAAATAAATAGTGAAAATGGACTTCTTAACAATACTGTCATCCAATCCATGAACATGCTAGAACCATCCACTTATTTAGGACTTCCTTAATTTCTCTCAGCAATGTTTTGCAGATTTCAGGGTAGAAGTCTCGCACATATTTTGTTAAATTTACCTCAAATTATTTCACATTATTTGATTCTATGTAAATGGTATTTTTAATTTTATTTCCCAAATGTGCATTCCTATTACAGAAATATAACTCAGTTGTACTGGCCTTGTACCCTGTACCTTCTTTTGAACCATGAATGGATTTTTTTTTTTTTTTTTTTTTGCTGTGCGCGGGCCTCTCACTGTTGTGGCCTTTCCCGTTGCGGAGCACAGACTCCGGACGCGCAGGCTCAGCGGCCATGGCTCACGGGCCCAGCCACTATGCGGCATGTGGGATCCTCCCAGACTCGGGCACGAACCCGTGTCCCCTGCATCGGCAGGCGGACTCTCAACCACTGCGCCACCAGGGAAGCCCTCCTTGATTCTTACTTCTTGATTAACGGAAAATTTTGAAGTATGTCTTAACTATCAACTGCTTGAGGAGTTTCCAAACATTCTATTCTTTTATGTCTAATTTTATTCCACTGAGGCCAGAAAATATACTCTGTATTATTTCAGTCCTTAAAAATTGAGTGTGTGTGTGTGTGTGTGTGTGTGTGTGTGTGTGTGGTCCAGCATATGGTCTATATTGGTAACTTTCCATATGCCCTTGAAAACGTTGTGCTGTTGAGTTGAATGTTCTACAATATCAGTTAATTCAATTTGGTTGATACAGTTATTCAAATCTTCTATATTACTACTGATTGTTTTTCTACATGTACTATCAATTACGGAGAGGAATGTTAAAATCTTTAACTATAATGGTGGACTTCTCTATTTCTTCCTTTAGTTCTGTCAGTTATTGTTTTATTAAACTCTGTTATTATGTACCTATACACTAATGATTTATGCATTCTTGATTAATTGACCCTTTTGTTATTATGAAATGTCCCTCTTTATCTCTGGTAATGTTTCTTATCCTGAAGTCTACTTTGTCTGATATTAATATTGTAACTTGAGCCTTCTTAAACTATTTGCCTGATATATTTTTCCCATTTTCTTGCTTTTATCCTATTTGTGTCTTTATACTTAAAGTGTGTATCTTATAAAGAGTATACAGTTTGGCTTTTCTTTCTTATGCAATTGGACCATCTCTGTCTTTTAATTTTAATATTCATTCCATCACATTTACTGTAATCACAGATATTGTTTGTTTTACTTCCACAATCTTAATATTTTCTATGCCATATGTTCTTTGCTCCATTTTCCCTCAATTCCTGTCTTCTTTTGAATTAATCAAGTATTTCTTAGGATTCCGTCTCATCACCACTCTTGATTTATTAGACATACTAATGTGTTTTCTTTTTTAAGTTGTTGCTCTATGTATGGCTTATGGTATGCAACTTTAACATATTACAGTCTAGCTTCAAGTGATATTATGTCACTTTACATATAACTTAAGAACCTTTCAACAGTTTGCTTCCCTTTACCTCCCTTCCAACTTTTGTTGTCTTATATTGTCTATAATCTCCGCAATAAATTGTTAATATTTTCTTTGTTTTCAGCATCCAATTATCATTTAAAAATTAAGAAATGAGAAAAATAAAAGTATTTTATGTGTATTCACAGTTACCATTTCCACAGATCATATTTTCTTGCTTCTTTGCGTGTCTCAGAATGTTTTATTGTATGCAGACATGGGCAAAAGAATGGTAGAGACTGAGGTGAATAATATTTACCCCCAGAAAAGGGCACTTTGATTCTTCTGCCAGGCACTAGCATGAGAGACTGAATAAGTCTAATCTGAAGTTAAGCTGGGTTGGGGTTTTGTTATAGCTTTCATTAGATTCACTTCACCACTGGCTCCAAATATTTTCAGGGTGGGATAAGGACTTCCCCTTCAGCAGGGCTTGGACTCCATATATTAGGGATTTCAAGATCTCTTTAAGATTCACTCTCCAGCTGCTGTTTTCAGCACCATAGGGTATCTTTCTCTGCTTGACAGCCCTGCTTTCAGTTTTTTGATCATTGAGGTCTTCCCTTTGCTCTTTAGTCCCTCTTCTGTGCATTTCTGGGAGATCTTTCTCCATCCTGTTGCCCAGACGCTAGCCTTTGACCATCTCTAAAGTGTACTTAGTGATGGCCCAGAGTGCCTTGGAGTGATTTCCCTTGGCTTTCTTCTCTAATCCTTGCATTCAATGGGTTCCCACCCTGCATTCAGTGAAGACCTGAAATGCCTCAAGGGGATTCTCCTTTAGTTCTCCTGCCCTGCGCGCAGTTTTCAGTGAAATGCACCACTACGCTTAACTCGGAGAAGGCATTAAGAGTCTCGAGGAGGATATCTCTGCTTTCCTTCAGCCCTCCTGCTTTGCCCCAGCCTCAGCATACTCCCTAACTTCTTGCACTCAACGAAAACCCTTAGGAAAGTAATAGCAAGTAGGTGTAGATTCACTCTGGCCAGGGTTCTTGAGGATTTTAATCCATATTCCAGCTCATACCCAGCCATTAAGATTATTTTTTATCTTTATCTACAGTGAATTCTTTTTCTTCCTTTACCTCACCAGCTATAAAGGCAGCCATAAGCCTATTTTATCCTGGAAAAAATAGTCACTCTCTCTGACTTTTAGCTCATTTAGCTTTCTATGAATCCTCAACTCTCCGATTGGTTTTTTTTTAAAAACTCTGATTTTTGTGGTTTATCTTGCTTGTATAAGATATCTTGCTTATCTTGCTTAAGATCTTGTGAGGATCTTCCAATTTTCTGTATTCTAACTGGTAGCAGAAGTCTCTATATTCTAACTGGTAGCAGAAGTCTCTCCCCAGATTTGATTTTAATGAACATAGTTTTGAATGGTCATGGAGCTATTACCTCTTACTAGTTGTTCTCATACATGATTTTCCAAGTTCTACTGACCCTCCGAATAGAGATTTTGTCTAAGGTGATCCAGGAGGTTCTTATTGGACAAAATTAAATTTGATTTTATCATTTTGGGGGTTGGGAGAATTTAAAAAATGAAGCAAAGGACAATGGAAGAGGATGAGTATTTCTTAGGCGACAGCTCTGAGCCAAGGCACTGCATCAGATACTTTTATGGTATTATCGCTCTTAATACGTATCCGAACTGTATAAGACAAGTATTACTATCACCATTTATAGGTGGGAAAATGAGGTCTCAGAGATTAAATTGTCTGTGATCACCCAGAGTGTAACTAGACATGATACAGATTTAACCCCAGTTCTCTATGATTTCAAACCTTGTGCTTTCTTTTCCAGTATATTATATGCTTGAGACAAGAATGTTGGAGAACAGGGAGGAAATCATTTAGGCAGTCGTGGATGACCAGGTTGGAGAGGTAAGAAAAGATCAAATCAAGTGAGCCTTGATTCCAGGTATAGATGTTTAAAATTGACCTTAAAGGCACTTGGTATCATTTCAACTTCCTGGATTGTGATGGCAATGTAAGAAAAACTCTCTGGAAGCACTGGCAGAGACAAGGGCTGGTAGACTTAGCCTCCCCATAGTGTGTACCACCAATCCAAACACAAATGAATATACAATCTAGTAATAACCATGTGCTTGCTTTGCAAATGCAGCTTTGGGGCAGACCCTCTAACCTCCCCTTCCAACCAGAGTGCACCCCAGGGCTGCTCCTATGTAAGCATTCTAGAGCTGCCACTTCCAGGCCAGGGTGTACTAGACAGGAGGAGAAGCCAAAATTCTGCATGGAGGCCCTGCCAGAAACTGGGGAGCTGACCTTCTCACTGGCAAATGGCAAGAGAGTTTCCCTCTGGGCTTTATGCGTGTAGTAATATGAGGCATGTAATTTCCTTGAAATCAAGTGCAGAAGTTATAGCCGCTCTTTTAAACACATGCTGAGTTTAAAATTTGCTTTCACATATTCCTAAATTGTGTGTCATTTTTCATGCAGTTGAAACCAAAGAGGCAAAGTCCTAAAACTTTATAAGATTTTTTTCCATAGCATAAAAACCTTAGTCAACACTGTTTATGCTCATAGAAAGTTAATGAACTTACTTAATATTTTCGTAGCACGATTCAAATGTGACAACCCCTCATTTAACTACTTCTCTCTGAGCAACAAAAGCTTTAAACTGCATTGCATATACCTTAAAAGTCTGTGTGCCTTTTGGGAAAATATATGTGCTTGCTCCCTCTGTGTTTAGAAGCCCCCATAAACAATGTGTCGTGTCTGCCACTATTACCATCTGGTAGCTCACATCAATTCCCTCGCTGGTTTCCTCCAACAAGGCAGCCTTATATGAACGCTTACAGTAACATTTGATAGGCTTTGGTGACGCAGTGGGGGTTAGGCTCAGTTCCCTTATTGTGTTGCCTCTGGTGGAGATCTCTCAGAATCCAGGCAAGTCTCAGATTTGGAAAATTCTAATAGCTTAGCTAGAAGGCAGCATGCATGGGAAAGGGCAATGAATTCATTCTCCACAGGTGTATTCAAACTCGCATGCTGGAGAGGTAACCAGTGACCAGAGAGCATTTGGGTGTCCTTAATGACTTAGAGCTGCATTAGTCAGCATATTTTCAGCATGTTTCTCATCTTTAGGACACTTACTTAATAGGGCATCAGAGAAGCCATGATAGAATTAATATTGAAGCAAAGCTTTGGATTAGTAACCGAAGAAAAGCCACAAGGCTCCCTTGCTATTCTGCTGAGTGGTGATCACCATTTTATACAGTAGCCAGATGTCCAGCTTTGAGAGCACGTTACTCAAAAAGAATAAAGTCAGCTTGGCTTCCATGAGGGAGCAAAGGATGGGTCGGATCTGTCTGCTTCACTGATGCAAGAGAATAGAAGAGCATGAAGCCTGGGAAGACCACCAATGCAGAGACAACTGGGAAAGTGTCACATGCATCACAGAGCAAGATAAAGGGAAGAACATTGACTCTGGAGAAGATAGATTGTGGGTTCAAACCACTCCCTTGCTCTTTAGCAGCTATTCAACATTGACAAGTGATCTAGGTTTCTGAAAATCAAGTTTTAAACCTGTAACACAAAATAACATATACCTGATGGGTTATGATGAGAATTCACCAGAACATACTTAGACTGAAGTGGGAACTTAACAAAAGGTAGTTAGGTCAGGGTGACTATGGCTGTTTGGGTCAGAATGGTGCTCAAGGTCAGTCAGTGTGATTGGGACTCTCTGGGTCAAAAATGCACTTGAGGCCAGTGGGACTATGGCCCCTTTGGTGAGAATGATGCTCAAAGACCTCATGGCTCTAGATCTCTACTGGATAAGACAAACCATTATAGGCCAGGACCTGGAAACTAGATAGAAATGCATGTAGGTGGGGCAAGCCTTGGAATTGAATCAGCTGTAGGAAATGAGAGAAAATCAAGGTAGAGATGAAGGTGAGATAAAAGGTGAGGTATGTGTGGAAAACAAGGATGTATCACAGATCAAATATCCAGTCAAGAGCCGTAGGAAAGCTGCAATGTCAGGTCCTGACAGGCAAGTGGCGCATCCCCTGAGACATTCAGGCAGGTCAGCTGACATCACAAAGTAGGGACACCCATGCCGTTTAAAGCCAAGTCACCCACATTCCTGGGTAGATGTTATCATTGAGACCAAAATATCAGGAATAATCCAAAGTTTCATTTAAAATTTGACAGTTCTCGAAATGATATAACACTGTCCCTCCAGAAAGATCGTAATGTTTTGTTCTTTTTCAGAAGGGTAGGTAAATAGTTGCTGCAATCTTCCAACTTTCAAAATGTGACTGTCCTTGGCCATCTGCCCGTGGCATATTCCATGCAAAGGACTTTGACACTGTATGTTATTCACTATTGTATCTGCTGTACCTAACACATGTCAAAAGGAAGTCTCAAAGGAGATTTGAAAATACCTAGAATTAAACGAAAATGAAAATATAACACATCAAAATATGTGGAAAGCAGCTAAAGCAGTTCTGAGAGGGGAACGTATGTCATTAATGCTTACCTTAGAAATGAAGAGAGGTCTCAAATGAATAACCGAATTTCCTACCTCAAGAAACTAATAAAAGAAGGACAAAATAAATCCAAAGCAAGCAGAAGAAAGGAAATAATACAGATAAGAGCAGAAATCAAGGAAACTGAAAATAGGAAAACTGTAGAGCAAGATCAATGAAACAAAAAGCTGGTTGTTTGGGAAAAAAATCAGTAAAATTGATAAACCACTAGCAAGACTTACAAAAATAGAGAGAAGATACGAATCACCAATATCAAGAATGAAGTAAGAGATATTACTATGTATCCTGCAGCCACTTAAAAGATAATAAGGAAACAACTTTATGCTCATAACTCAATAACTTAGAAGAAATGGACCAATCCTTGAAAACCAGCAACTACCAAAATTTAACCCACAGGAAATAAGTCATCTGTGTAGACCTAGAACCAGTAAAGAAATTGAATGTGTAATTTGAAAGCTCTCAAAAGAAATGTCTATGCCCAGGTGATTTCAATGGAGAATCTCTATTAAATAAGACTCATGAAATTTAAAAATTTTCTTCTGTAAAACCCATGTGAAGAAGATGAAAAGGTAAGTTACATACTATGAGAATATCTTTTCAAACCACATATCCAACAAAAGACTAATATCTAGGATATATAAATAACTCTCAAAACTTAACAGTAAAAACTGGACAATCTAATTAGACAATGAGCAAAAGACATGGAGAGGCGCTTCACTGAAGAGGATATAAACATAGCAAACTAAGTACATGAAAAGATGTTCAACATCATTAGCCTTCAGCGAAATGCAAACTAAGACTTCAGTGAGATATCACTGCAAACCTGTTAGGACAGCTAAAATAAAAAATAGTGACAACATCAAATGCTGGTGAGGATGCAGAGAAACTAGGTCACTCACACGTTGCTAGCAGGAATGTAAGCTCATATAACCACTCTAGAAACTAGGTTGGTAATTTTTCATAAAATTAAACAACCCACTGCCTCGTTCCCGTGTATGTGTTCTCTTAGTTGTCACCATATTGAAACCTGTTTTGAGAGGTGATTGGAATTAAAGGTGTTGCATATTAAAAAATTAGACATTCAAATGCCATACAGAACAGCAATTGTACCCCTTGGCATTTATCCCAGAGAAATGAAAACTTATGCTCACACAAAAGCCTGTACATAAATGTACATAGCAGCTTTATTTGTAATAAATGACAACTGAAAGTAGCCCAAATATCTTTCAACAGGTGAATGGTTAGGCGAGCTGGGGTATATCTGTACCATAGAAAACTTCTTGGCAAGAAAAAAGAACATACAGGCAACAATCTCCAGAGAATTATGCTGAGTGGAAAAAGCCAATACCAAAGGTTACATGCTGCATGATCCCATTCACATAACATTCTGGAAATGACAAAATTATAGAAATGGAGAATAGATTAGTGACTGCCACACGGCCAGAGGTTATGATGGGGCAAAGAATACAGGAGTGGGAGGTGGGGAGCTGGCTGTGATTAAAAAAGAACAACATGGGGCTTCCCTGGTGATGCAGTGGTTGAGAGTTCCCCTGCTGATGCAGGGCACGCGGGTTCATGCCCCGGTCTGGGATGATCCCACATGCCGCGGAGCGGCTGGGCCCATGAGCCATGGCCACTGAGCCTCCTCGTCTGGAGCCTGTGCTCTGCAACGGGAGAGGCCACAACAGTGAGAGGCCCGCGTACCACAAAAAAAAAAAAAAAAAAAAGAACAACATGGGGGCTTCTCTGGTGGCACAGTGCTTAAGAATCCAACTGCCAATGCAGGGGACACTGGTTCAAGCCCTGGTCCAGGAAGATCTCACATGCCACAGAGCAACTAAGCTCGTGCGCCACAACTACTGAGCCTGCGCTCTAGAGTCCGCGAGCCACAACTACTGAGCCCACATGCCACAACTACTGAAGCCTGCAAGCCTAGAGCCCATGCTCTGCAACAAGAGAAGCCACCGCAATGAGAAGCCCGTGCACCACAACGAAGAGTAACCCCTGCTTGCTGCAACTAGAGAAAACCCGCGCACAGCAACAAAGACCCAACACAGCCATAAATAAATAAATAAATAAATAAACAAACAAATAAATAAGAGAACAACATGAGGGATCCTTCTGGTGGTGGAAATGTTCAGTACCTTGACAGTGATGGTAGATACACTAACCTACACAGGTGATAAAATTGTATGAAACAATACACACACACACACAGCAGGAGAAATCAGAATAAGATAGGTGAATTGTATGGATATCAATAACTGGTTGTGATATTGTGCTATAGTCTTAAAAAATGTCACCACTGGGGGAAATTGAGCACAATACAGAAAAGGTTCTATCTCACTATATTATTTCTTATAATTACATGTGAATCTACAATTATCTGAAGTGAATTAATATTACTTCCTATTTCCATAAGCACTTATTAAGTATTTGACAATTTCTGGAAGGTTAAATGTATTCTATATTTTTATTTCAATTAGATGTGAATAAATGATATCAGAATTTCTTATAGATAAAGTCAAACAGTCCTCTGTTATGAAGAGCTAAAATTGTTTTCAAAGCTTCCCAAAGCAAAACAGAGACACTTATTTACCAGAAGATATTGATCTGAAACCGTAATTCTCCTCTCTGAGTGTTGAAGCAAGTAACCAAAGTGATCCAGCAAGATGTCTGGGATAAGAACCAGCCTACAAATATTCAGTGCTCTCTCTCTCTCTCTCTCTCTCTCTTTCTTAATTGAAAAGCTGGGGCCCCATCACCCATCAACACAGAAACTGCCTTAGATTGATTTTGGAAGACAAATATTTCAAGTGCACATTTTATAGGTTACTGACTGAAATAAATTGTCTGAAAATGTCTATCACTGTGATCATTCTTATTCATAAAGATTGAATATTTGTGATTAAAATGAAAATACGTTCATTTAAAGCTAGTTACCATTAGGCATCCATCAGGAATGAAGCCGGAAGCCAATTCAGCCACTCATCAGAGGGCTCTTGGACCTACAAATCATGTCACATACACAATGGCTCCTTGCTCTTACACTGGGAACACTGTAGGCCAAGGGTCCATGACTTCAACACTGCACATATGTGGCTGTTACTTAGAACTCTCTGAGGTATAGGTTTACATTACCATCTGCCATCACAGTTGCTGTTTACATCTGTCTTAAAAGGGGGGTTGGGCATAATCAATTAAAGTGCGCATAGAAAGCCCTGGAAAAAACACCACCACAACAACCTGAACTTCGGAGAAGTACGTGTCTATCCAAAGGGGAAATAAAGAATTCATACTCTCTTCTGTCTTTGAAAATGTTCCCTTTGAACTTGGGAAATTGTGACGAAGAGTGTTTTAAAATTCCCAACACTGTTCAGCTTCTCTGAAGGGTCCCAGAAATAATCTCAACATTTTATGCTTTAAAGTTAATTTAATGATACATGAGACGATAAAAATTTTAAACTTTTGCTCTACAAAAGACTCTGCTAAAAGTTTGAAAAGACAAGCTATAGACTGGGAGAAAACATTTGCAAAAATGTATTTCTGGTAAAGAAGGATTAGTATCTAGAATATATAAAGAATTTTCAAAACTCGACAGTAAAAACAAAAAGCAAACAATCTAATTAGAAAACACATTTCACCAAAGAAACATACAGGTGGCAAACAAGCACATGGGAAGACGTTCAACACTGTTACTCAACAGGGGAATGCAAGCAAAACCATAATGAGATAATGCTACACACCTATGAGAATGACTTTAAAAAAATTAAACACCGAATGCTGACAAGTATGTGGAGAAACTGAATCACTCATAAATGGCTGGTGGAAATATGAAACGGTGTAGCCACTCTGGAAAACAGTTTGGCTGTTCCTTATAAAATTAAACTTGCAATTGCCATAGGAGCCAGGAATTTCACTCCTGGGCTTTATTCCAGATAAATGAACACTTACGTTCACACAAAAGCCTGTACATCGATTTTCATAACAGATTTATTTGTAATAGCCAAACACCAGGTACAATCCCGATGTCCTACAACAGACGAATGGTTAAACTTTGGTGCATACCGTGGAACGCTACTCAGTGATGAAAAGGAACAAAGTATTGATACATGAAAAAACTTGGATGAATCACCAGGAACAATGCCGAGTTAAAAACAAACAAACAAACAAAAATAAAACTCAAAAAGTTACGTACAGTTCCAGCTACATAACATTTTTGTAATGACAAAATTATAGAAATAGAGAGCAGGCTAGTGGTTGCTGTGGTTAAGGAGTGGGTAAGGGCAGGAAGAGTTGGGTAGGGGGGAGGGCTAACGTGAGGCAGGCTCGCGGTGACGGGACTGCTCTGTATCTTAACTGTATCCATACCAGTACACTGGTTGAGATATTTTACTATAGTTTTGCAAGATGGTAATACTGAAGGAATTACTTAAAGGCTACAGGTGATTTCTCTGTATTATTTTTTATAACTGCATGTGAGTCTACAGTTATACAAAAAAAATAAGGTTTAATTTTAAAAAAGAATTGAGAAGTCTAGGAAGAAAGCATATTCTTTCCACCTAAGTTTGGAGATGAAGATGCTGCTAACCTGTTGGCCAACAAGGCTGCTGGTAAGAGGATAAAGCAGGCAGTTTGGAACTGAGAGCCGCTTTTAGGGACTTTGCCTCAGCATGCAGGCGTTTCCCTTCCTAGCCAGGAGCATTACCATTTGGCAGCCTTCATCTCTGTCCTAGAGCTTCCAATAAGGACCAAGACAAGGTGGATCAAACAGGGAAGCCCACTCTCTACTGATACACTACCACGGCATTTGAAGAAATTCTAACCCTTGGGGTCAACCTCAGGATGAGCTTATTATATGAGTTCTTGCTCTATTACTGAGATGCTGGTAAATGTCAAGGAGGCATCGACCAACTCAATACTGGGAACTAACTGGTAGTTGAGGTCAATGAGGAGCTTCTGAGGACCTGCACAGCCTGCATCTTCAGGGAAGAAAGAAAACAACATGCATGGAAAGCGCTCAGACCTCTTCTGGGAGAACCCATTTCTTGGGCAGTATTGGTGGGTAGCCTCCTGATTACCCTCAGGGATCTCAAGTCCTTCCAGCCTATACTGATCCCTACCTGATCTCCCAGACTGACCTCCCTGCTCTTGATGCCCAAACCAGTGACTACAAACGTCTGTTCCTCCAATCAACACAGGACATTTCCTCCAGTGAGCAAACGGGAAACATGGACCCTTCCTCTCCATCTGACAGCATGTCACCTCCCGCACAACTTGTTTAAATACCCTTTGACACTAAGCCTTTCTTGGAGTGCATGTGGATTCCTAATACTAGAACATCTGGTTTAGTTCCTTTGAAGGAGCAAATTTTTCCTGCCCTCCATACCCCACCTATATGGTGAGGGCTGCATTCTTTGTTATGTTTTATTTCTTTCTAAAATGCTCCCACTGGTGAGCAGGACTGTAAAGTGGTTAAGGGCATGGACTCTAACATTCAATGCCCAGTTCCAACCCTGCCCTCACCATTTACTAGCAGTGAGAACTTGGGCCCCAAATGTCACATCAGTGGGATGGGCATGATGACAGCAGCTTATCCTGCAAAGCTGTTATGAGGGTTGAAGAGTTGATATGTGTAAAGAGGAGTGCCTGGCATGTGGGAAACCTTATGTAAATGTCAGCGATTGCTACTATTATTCGTCTTCTCATCAGCATACTACTCCAAGAGGCAACAGTGGTGAGTACTCTGAATTTAAATTCAAATGGATTTGAGGGTCAGAATTAGCTGTGGCACCTTTGGGGCAAGTCACTTAATCTCTCTGTGCCTAAACTTCCATATTTGCAAAGCCAGGCCAAAAAATTCCTACTGCATAAGGTTGTTATGGGGATTAAAGGACCTAGCTTGTTTGTCTGGACTACTCCAGCCTTGCACACCAGGCCCTCAAAGCACTACTCTGTGCATTGTTTTTGTAATGGACAATTATTACGGTAGGGAGCAGTGGCCGCGAGATGAGTCCTCTTTCCCTCTCCATCCCCCTTGCCCTGGCGCCTGAGAAACAGAGCATCCCCATGGCAACAGCGGCAGCTGGTCCCTTGATAAGAGGAGCTGAAGCCGGGCAGCAGCAGCCACTGCCACTGAGGAGCCGGCCCAGCTTCAGAGAGGAAACACTTCCTCCCCATCACTTGCCTTCTCATCTCAGCACCTGCACTGACTGGTAAGTGCTTCGGATTTTTACTCTGAGAACTTTTATGATGAGAAAAGCAAGCTTCCAATAAGTTACAGCTCTTTTGTGGTTGCTGGGACAAAGAAGGTTGCAGCTGGTGGTACAGGGGGCGTGGGAGACGGCGATGCTTTCTGGAGTGAGTCTAAGCCGGAATTAGATGCGGAGCTGGGAAAGTCACCACTTGCAAGTCATTTTTTTCCAAGGGAGGTGGACTCCTGAGTTCTGTAAGAACCAGAGTCCCCGCAAATTAAATTGCAAAGTTTCATAATGAACACAGGAATGTCTGCGTATTCGCACAGCAGTGTAGGGAGGCTTATCTTCCAAGGCTGAGGGGAGTGTCTTAATCAAAAAAATCCCCTCTCTGTCCTACTTCGAGGAAGAGTCATTCCTCGAGGAATACTGCAAATTTAGGCCTTCTAAATGAACAAACTTGATTTAAAAACGTGGTACTTTTAACCTGAATTCAGTCCTCAGGTTAAAAAAAGATTTGACAAAAGATGTGAATTTTTACATAAGCAGAGGCTACTTTAACCAGACACCACCTTGGGCTGTGGACATAACCTTCTAACTTTTTATTCCATCAAGTAAATCCAGGTCTGACTAATTTGGGGAAATTCTTTAGAATACCACGTGACTCGGCTAAGTGTCAGCTCGCTCCTGAGAATCAGCATTAGCATGTTCCCAAGGCCTGGAAGTGGGTGTCCTGCAGTTGGTTTGTACCTTGGATTGTTCTTCTCTCATCATTAGCTTCAGAAAAGGCCAGAGATGGGACAAGGAAATGGTTCCAGTGGTTCAATTTAGATGTACATGTTGTAATTCCAAGCAGAGGACTAAAAGAGCCAAGAAAACAACTGACATTCTTAAAATGGTAGCATGTGCTGGGATCTGGGCTGGGAGCTTGACACACATGGTACTGTTAATACTCTCAACAACCCTGGAGAAGAGCCACTATCGTGCCCATTTCACAGATGTGGAAACTAAGTTTCCAAGAGGACATATAACTTTCCCAAGTTCACCCAGCTAGAGAGTGGGACAAGCAAGCATTTGTTTCTACCTTATATCACCTCACAGCACCAAATGCTTACAGTCAGTGAGGAATTTTCTATGAATTAAACTACATATGCTAACACCCAACTGAGAAATCTACTCAGTGTTAAGAGAAAGGACCACATGCCCAGAGCAGCTTCTGACCTTAAAGTGAACTGACCAATCTTTTTTAGCTGCAGAAATAGCATTACTATCCTCCTGAAATAGGAACCAGCTCTGAGCTAGTGGAGACAGCCTCCCTCAAAGATGTCCTCGGCTTCAGCAGGCTGCTCTGGCCTTCCTGCCCTGCAACCTAGCCAGCTTCCTTCCCTGGCACCCAGGTCCCTGGACCTTTCCTCTCCTGTTCTCAAAAGAGAAAGAGACCTTTGTCATTAATAACCCCTGTGTGTTGTGACATCAGTTAATGTATCTCCTCTCTCAGTGGTATTTGTGTTTACAAATGTCTCTCTGAGAAAAGGAATGTAAGAATTACCAAGAGGAATTACGAGAGTTTAGCGTCAGGATCCTGAAAACCTCCTCAAACCCCTGATATGCCATCACCTGGTCTCTTGTACGTGCTACAACAAAACACCCACATTCTTTCAAACAACAATGAGAAAAGTAATACAGACCCACAGCTCTTTCTTCTCTAATGGAAAAATCTGAAAACCAAAAGTTTTTGTTGTTGTTAGGTTCAACATAAATGCATTTGGTAGCTAAACCTGACATGAAAGGTATGAATCATTTTGTAGGCTTTATTTATGTGGTTTAGTGTGAATATTCATATTTTTGCTACAGAAGTAATGCCTGTGATTGTGGAGCTTCCTGAGACTCTTCTGGAGGTGTTACATAATAAAAATATCCTGATTGCCACCATACATGTGGCCCCAGGCTTTTCAGGAGAGGTTGGGAGGGCCAATACTGACAGTCACAGTGGTGGTCCCAGCCGTCACTGTGTGAGTATTCAAATTCAGAGACCACACTGAACCAATAAACAGCAAGAGAATGCTAAAGGATCACAAATCTTTGACTAGAAAATAGTTTATAAAATACCCCCAAAGCATCTCTTCAGTCCCTAGCCCTTTGGTTGGAATCTGAAGACCCAGGGTACCAGGTGTTTAGGTACGAAAGCAAGAGCTGATTCTTCAGAAATTTCCCATATTACAGCGAGCTGCTGAGGGAGATGATGAAACACTCCCTGGGCAGCATGACAAAAGCAACATCCATATGCTGTGCTTGGGGTGGAGACTGAATTAAAGAGAGAAACGCATGGGCAGAGTCAGGAATACGAAGTAGAAATACTCCATTTCCTAGTTCAAGAATTAGACTAGCTCCTAACTTACAGTGGCTCAATTATCCTGAGCACCTCTTCTCACTGAGGGTAGAAATGCAGAGGGGGCAGGGAGACGGGGTCGTCTTATACTAAGATTCAACAGGCAGATAAAATGACGATCATTAATAAGGTGATGCTAAACTCCAAATACCTCTCTCCTCCGTGTACTCGTTCCTTTCTTTGTGTGAAGGTTTTTTTTTTTTTTTACAGCCAAGAATACTGTAGTGACATCATCCATAGTAAATGTAGCTTCTAATCCCATGGGCAAAATGCATCCCTGCCCAGCATGGAGTATTTTTGTAAAGTAAAATCCCAAATGTGAAAACCATCTCTCAGCCTCCTAGTAAACAGAGGCTTACCATCATTTTTTCCCTCACACTGATTTAAAATAGTGATGTGTCCCCCATAGACACTAGGTGCTACCTTGGGGAGGAGGCACGTGTCAGTTTTGTGACTGATCACCAGGTACCCTTACCTTGTCCGTGGACTTCTGACACTTGCACAGCTCGTCTCTCAAGGGCAGCCTCCTTTCTCTCAAGTCCAGTACTGTGAAAGCCAATTTGCTCGGATGGTGGCTTGTCTGTCCCATGGGTCAGCATCTAGATGAAAATGAAAGAGTCAATGTTTTTAGAATTGTTCAGTTCGTTAGCTGGTCTTCATTAGCCAGCTATCTAGTAAGGTATAGACAATGTCACATGACTGACATTTACTCAATACCTACAATGTGCAGAGCACATAGCTACTATTTAATCGTCATAGTAACTCTGGGATAGTTATTATTAAGTCTATTTTACAGACAAGAAAACTGAGGCTAAGAATGGGGGCAGGGAGGACAATATGTCCCCGGGTACCAGTCGGTGGGTGCACCAGGAAGATGCTCGCCTGGGCAAATTCTACCACAGCAGCAATAGACTGTAGGCAGAAAGAGCAAAAACGATTATATTGCACTTGGGCTCCATCTATCCTCACTACCTCATGACGATGTAGCCACTTCATCAAAGTCTTACTGCTTTTAGGTAAAGGGCTGAAATTTAACCTAGATCTATTTGACTTGAAAGCTCAGATTCAAATTAAATAAACCAGCTATTGAGCACATAGGAGCAGCCATATAATCCAAGTACAAAAAACAGCTTACATTAGGCTGGAGAGAAGGAGAGGGTACTCCTGCCAGAGAGGACCTAGAGCAGAAGGTAAGAGGCCTGAGTTCAAACGATGACTGACTCTAAATATGTAACTAATTGTAGGTCATGTTAAGCTCTTTGAGTCTCAGTCTCTTCTTCTAGAGAAGGAATATTTTAACTAGTTCCTGCATGGGGTGGTGTTCAGCACAAAGTCAATGACAGGGCCCATGACCTTCTGCCCAAAGAGATGAAAGACTGAGTAGGTACACAGCCATATCTGAATGACTCTGCCTCCAGACCCCAACACTGAGCCCACTCATCCTGAATGATGGTCCCATAGCTTTCCTCTTCACGCAAGCAGGTAGCGGCCGGCCACCCAAGTTAACAGCATACTTCCTATGGTTCCAGGGAGTTGGCAGTCTCTATACAAACACTAAAAGCAATGGTCTGAATTGATTTCTGCTGAAGTCACTCAGTGAAGTCAGTCTGCTCAGAATGACACTAAAAGCTGGCTCAAGTAATCCGTTAATGTCTCCATCTGCTACACAATGATCTCAGCTTGGAGGAGGAGAGGCCCTCTAGCCTTCCCAGAGAACATTGGCTTATTCCTCAGAAGACAACTGAGTTGAACTAATTCTGTGAGCTTGAAATGTTAACACAATTGGTCTGTGTGTTCCTCTGCATGCCAGTGTCCAAGAATCTCAAGAAAACACGACCAGTTGGGTCATTTTAATCTTACTGCTCTCCAACCATTCTTGCTACGGTAGGACACGAGTAATAAATTATCTAAAAGAAACAGAATATAGGCAGACTCTAATGAAGATTTCCTATAAATCTCAACTAATGCATTTCTCATTCAGACCTGACACATGTCCATTCTGAATTTCTACTCCTTCTGGACCATGGCTACAACTAATAGCTCTGAAAAATTCAATGGATTTGCGGTTTAGGAAAAATGGGCTATGAGGGGAGGAGGAAGAGGAAACAGATTTGCTATAACGTCAGAAATCTCTAGGGAGAAAATAATAAAGATCCATTTCAAGACCTAGATTTTTTCCTACCACGTCTCTACGACTGTTGTAATGTGGATAGGGAAGAAGTCTCCTTACTTCATAGTTATAAGCATGTAATGGTAGAAAACCAGAAGCCTGTTTCAATTTCGATTCAAAGGAGCCACTGTTTTAAGAGTCTTGGGTCTCTAGTGGGAGTCTTCAGAAATGGAGATGGATCCAAGCTTGGCTATTTAATAGATGTGTGACTAAATAACTTAATTAGATGTTCTGATCCTCAGTTTCCTCACCTGTGAAACAGGCATAATCTTACTTTGCAGAACTCAACAGAAAAAAATACAGGCAAGGTTTAATCAAGATTTTCTGTAACTCCCAGCTAACTCTTTTCTAATTCAGACTTTACAAGTGTTCATTCTTGAAACTCCCACAGTGCTTCTGAAAGACAGCAAATATTGAACATTTGATACGTGACAATTACTGATAATCTCTGTGTGTGTGTGTGTGTGTGTGTGTGTGATTCATTTATTTTGGCTTAAATCTTAAGTTTGGAGCTTCTAGTAGCTAAGTAGAAGAAGCAGACTTTAAAAATAGGATTGAATTGAGAACATAGTAGTAAGTGCTCAGTAGATATACTTAATTAACAAGTGAGTGAATAAACAAAAGAGGTACTAATGGACTTGTTTCTATACTTCGGTGGTGCTGGAGAAGGAATCCACACACGGGCCCTCCTTTGATGATGTCCACTGAGCAAATGCAGCCGCTGGAGCTCTCAGAAGACAGACTGGACAAGCTTGACCCTCGTTGCGGCCACTTAGGTAAATGCTCCAGTGCGAATGTCAAGGGTGAAAGTCAGAAAGGGGGCATCCCTGCCATTCAGTTTGCAAGCAAGTCAGAGGGAGGCCCCCTGAAACCTGATAGTTTGTGACTTTTGATGACAGCCAACACCAGATGGATGGGCAAATAGCCGTGGGTCTGTGGGGTCTGCCACGTAAATATTAGCTGAAGCACTGTAGAGAAGTTCATTAGAATTAAAAAAAGAGGGGAAAGGCATTGTCTTCTTTTTTGGGTCTGACAGAGTCCCAGGCAGAGCATTTTTGAGGCAATAAGTGGAATGTGACACTATAGCTTGTTTCCAGTCCTTCCCGGCACACTTACACCCCACGTGCAGCGCCAATAAAATATTTCAAATATCTCTCTTTGCCTATCAAGACAGAATTTTAAATAGCCTTTTTCTGCTTTATTGTCAATCTGTTTCCTTTCCAGAACTGACTTTTTGCATAACATTTGTAATGAAAATACCAGAAACATTTCTGCCTCTACCCATTTCTAAAAATGAGACACTCAGACTTTTGATGGGTGGGCCTTTTGCATATTCATAGCCTTTGTTTATGCCTCGCTTGGTTATGACTCCCCTTGCCTCTCCCCTCTCCCCATTTACCATCAAGATATTTTATAGTCAGGATTTCTCCAAACATGGGAGAAAAGGCAATTGAAGTAAAAGTCAAAATTGAAGGAAATGTCTTGCTCTTTGTACGGTGCCCTGAATCGCTTCTTGGGGTTGAACGGTGACGCATGGCTGGTCTATAGCCAGCCTGTACTTCCAGAGACCCCACAGCTGGGCAGCACTCGTTCTGAGCCACTTTAATTCATTCAACAAATGTCTATGGTATGGATAATATGGGGGGAAATGAACTGTGCTCTGTGGTAATATATTTTTAAAATTACATTTTCCGCCCGGCATTAAGATACATAGACTCAAGAGCCTGGGTTTAATCCTGATGCCATAACCTGACAGCAGTGGAATCTTCAGCCTTTTAAACCTCAGTCCCCTCATCTGCAAGTTAGGGATAACTGTACCTTTCCTCGTGGGGGTGGTGTGAGAACTAAATGAGATAATATATTCAAGATGGTGTGAATATTTAATGTCTGGTAGAACACAGGCACTGACGAATCAGAAAAGGTGTTGGTCCATCCCACACACTAAAATGAGGTGAAATCACCTAGCACATAAGTAGTACTCAATAAAGTCCCCTTCTCATCTCCTTTTTTTGCATGCATGTAAACATAAAATCATATAGTCCAATGCCTTACACATAGTACAATTTCAATCAATGCTTATTAAATTGAAATGATTGGATGAAATTATTAAAATCTCCCAGATAAAAGGAAATATTTATCACTATTAAATATGGCTGAAGAATGATGCTGTTTGATTTTTTGGTTATGTATTATGATCTTCTGATGAGGCAGGCATAATGATAGTTACTAAATAGTTCTGATAGTTGGTTCCTCACATGTATTGGGTTTTCTAAAACAAAGGATCATCCAGATATAATGTCCAATAGACCATAAGTAACTTGGAAGCAAGGTCCATTTCTTACTTTTCTTTTTAGTCCTAGCTCAATGCTGGCATATACAGTAGAGGTTTAATCAATGTTTGTTGAATAAATAAATGAATGAATGACACAGGTTATGTCTAGACCCACAAAAGTGAAGTGAAAAGGTCTGGCACATTTAATCCACAATATTTTTAAAAAAGTGACCTGAATATTTTCATAAACAAAAGAAAGAGAAAGAGAGGAAAAACAAAAGGGAGGAAGGAAAAAAGGAAGGAAGGAAGGAATGGAGGGAGGGAGGGATTAAAAAAATCCAATTACTCTCTGAATTTCCCCAACATCATTCATAGTTGTAAATCTAGCTGGACAGTATCCAGGCCATAGTGAGTTTCCAGAGAGACAAATAGCTTCCCTGCCTTGCACCTTCTTTGAATCCTAACGGGATAGCTCCTTATCCATAATCTGTTTGAGTTCATTCATTCAAGCATACATTCAACAAATATTTATTCATTGTCGCTAAGGAGATAAAATACAAGACACCTGTCATAAAAGAGGGCCAAGAAGATATGCATAAGTAATCATTAGATCACCCTTTAAAGGTGTTAACATGAGTAAAAATGCTGTGGATACTTAGAAACTGAGAAAGGACACCCAGGACTCGGGTTAATAAGAAAAGACAATGATGGGGTGGGAGTGGGAGGGTTTGACTTTCCTCTGAGCCTTGGGGAAAGTATTGGGGGTAAGCAATGGCTAGAGTGAACATTTTTTGAGGGTATGAAATATATCAAATGTATCAAATGCTTTACCATCCTTAACAAATTTAGTTCTCTCTCTCTCCCTTTCTCTCTCTTCTCTCTCTCTCTCTCTCTCACACACACACACATTTAATATTATCCTCACCTTAACATTTGAGAGAATATTAAAGTTCCTAGAAATTAAGCCCTCCCCCCCCAAAAAAGGGAAAAAAAAGAAATTATGGCCCAAGTTCTCAGAACTAACAAGAAACTGAGTCAGGATTTGAACTTAGATCAGTCTAACTCTACTTATTTATCCATTCAGCAAGCATTTATTGGTGGGAGAGGCAATTAAGAATAAAATTATCAAAAGGATATATAATCTTTAATCTCCAAGAAGACTCTATCTAGAGCAGGAGATAAATCATTATGGAATGAACAAATGCTAGAACAGTGACAGAGGAGCTCAAAGGACAGCAACGTAAACCAAAGCACAGAGGAGTAAAATGGAACAGAGAGAATACTTTAATGGGCAAGGGGTGATCGGATCGAATTAATTACATACAATGACATCTGATGGACATGATGTAGAATCGAGGCTTCAGAAGCTCTGGTGAGGTAATGCAGGGGACTGAGGAAAATAAAGAGATGAATAAGAAGACGCGAGGACCTGGGGTTAGGATGGGCAAATAGGAGAACTGCAAAGCCAGGGGGCAGGGTAAAGACCAATGCTGATATACACACTACTATATATAAAATAGATAATCAACAAGGACCTACTGTATAGCACAGGGAACTCTACTCACTACTCTGTAATAACCTATATGGGGAAAGAATCTGAAAAAGAATAGATATATGTATATGTATAACTGAATCACTTTGCTGGACACCTGAAACTAACACAACATTGTAAATCAACTATACTCCAATATAAAATAAAAATTTTTTAAAAAGACCAGTGCTGAAGTGTAAGTGTGAATCACTGGTGTGACTTGGCCAGTCATAGAAATGAAGGCAGTGAGGAACAGACTGAGAACCCAACTACAAGACCAAGGAGGGCATAAGGCGCCGTACCGGCCCTTGGGCTCTCCAAAGAGAATAAGGCTTGAGCAAAGGAAATTGGGAAGGAGCATTTGACACCTGTTCTCCCATCAGAAATGTAACTTAAACCCACTCTGTGCCTTGCTTAACTATATTTTAAAATTCCTCTTTGCCTTGATTATCCATCCCATTTAAGCTCTCTCCATTTGGAATTTTACAGAATTCTAGTTTTATTACATGATTTATGCATGTAAAGTCCGCTGTAGAAGAGGCCACAATAAATAAATACTTTTCTTTTTCAGACCAAACGACTTCTACTCCTATCATCAGGTATAATTGGAATCCAACCAGTCCATGACTGGACACTTATGTAATATTCTTTTTTTCTTTGCGTCTTGTCAAAATCAGATGACCTTTCAGACCAGTTTATTAAGGACTGTGAGCTCAAAAAGAAGCCAAGAAAAGGGAAAAACGTACAAGTCACCCTGAATGTTGAGTCAGACCAGAAAAAACCAAGGAGAAAAGATACACCGGCCCTGCACATCCCACCATTCATACCAGGTAACGGACGGTGAGGTCAGTTTGCACATCTGTAAAAGGGAACTGCTCGCCTCTAGATCACATTGGTCTTACAATTTTTTCCTTAAATATTTGGATGTTTTTAAATCATTGTTGCAATCTCTACATTTGTCTTAGTTACGATAAGGCCAGCCATTATAACATATATATATATATATATATACCATATATATATATGGTCCAAAATATTAGTGGATAACACAATACAGGTTTACTTTTCCCTCATCAGTGGAAGTTGGGGACGGGGGAGGCAGGCTGTGCTTCAAACAGTCCCGCAGGGACTTGAGTCAATGGACATCAACACTACACGGCTTCTAAAGTCACTGTAGGCATCCAGCAGGCCCAGGGCAGACAGAGTGGAGGACTGGCAAGCCTGCAAGTGGCACACACACTTCCTTCCGTCACAACCCTCACCCGACTGCAAGGGAGGCAGAGAAATGCAGCCCAGCTGTGTGCCCAGAAGAGCGAAACAGTCTGGTGAACAGCTAACGCGTCTCTATAACAACCCTGCATGTGGCATGTGACACTCTCTTGTTTCCAAACGTTTTGTTTTGTCTTATTTCCTTTACCCCTTCCCTCCAGGCCATTTATTTAATGTCCTCTCTATTCACAACCCACTCAGGGGAATACAAAACAAATAGAACACAGAGCATTCTGAAAAGGAACTTTCTTTCAGTTTTATAAGAAATAAGAGAAACACATAAACAGCTGAAATATACAGCAAGAAGTAACATCATAACGGAGGTCCTCAGATAAGGACCCTGGGAGCTCAGTGTGGGCAGTGAATTGTGGACAGTTTTATAGAGGAGGCTGTTTTTAGAGAGTTTTCTCCATTCTACAGATGGAGAAAACTTTCACGCATAGAAGAGAGGAGAGTAGGCAGGTAGGTGGAAGTAGAGGACTAATTAAGCCAATGAAGAGTGTAGCCCGTGGCTTACGGAACAGCAAAGGCCCCATCGCTCTAATGCGGGTGGACTTTGACAGCAGACAGACCTGGGCTCCATTCCTCAGGCACATGTCTTTGCCTCACTTTCCTCAGCGAGTGGACGGTGGTAGTAATATTAAATTGCTCAGGGTTTTGTGAGGCTAAAATGAAAGCAGACATGTAAAATCCTTTGCACAAATGATGTTCTCTAGTGTAGCCTCAATAAATACTAATTCTTATTTTAAAGAAACTGCTTTTATTAAGATGTTTGAAAAGATCTGCTGACTACCATCACCAGGTGTATGTGCAAATATAGATGCATGTATTTGACCCTGTTTCTCCCTCTGTTCCCCTAATTATGCAGGTGTGCTTTCAGAACATTTAATTAAAAGATACGATGTCCAAGAGAGACATCCAAAAGGCAAAATGAGTCCAGCTCTTCATAACACTGACCTGGAACAGAAAAAGCCACGGAGAAAAGACACACCTGCCCTGCACGTGTCCCCCTTTGCAGCAGGTAAAAGAGCTGGTGCACGACATTTTCAGGGGGTGATGGAAACAGGTCAACAGGCTTAACATCTGGACGTGCCAGAGGCACGGCCTTTGTCCTGGCCCAGCAATCTGTGTCTCAAAGAAGGGCCCAGGGGAGGAACAGCATTTACTGCTGCCTTTCAGGCTTACCTTCATTGGCCGCTCCCCTGGGGCTGACTTGGAGCTGGGTGATGATCAGAGCATAACTCATGCTTCAGCAGAACTGGTCGAATTCACTGAGCCAATGAACTAGAAATGTCAGTGGGTCCTTGAAAAGAGTTTAAATACCCTCCTCCCCAGTCTTCCAGGAATCTTGCATTCTATGGCTGACAGCTGAGTCTCCCAAGACACCTGGATATATTTACCAAATCCTCAAAAGAAGAGAAAGAGAGAGCGAAAGGGAGAGAAAGAGAGCTGCAGAAATAATGATAGCTCTCTTAATATGTGTCAAATCAAACCAAAAAATCTTGCTGAACTATGTGCACAACCCCACGTTACAGGGCAGGGCAGTCAGCGTGTGAGGTATAGCCTTGTCCCTGAGAATTTTATGTACAAGTTGGGGAGAAAGACATACACAATCACGGTTAGAGTATAAGACGGAGTGCGTGTTTGTTTTATATAGTAGTTGGGGGTGGGAGAATGGCAGAAGAGAAAATATGCTAATGTTTATTGAAACCCTACTTAACGTTAGCTCCTGAGTTTACATGTCTTGTGGATTTTCAAAAATCAACTGAATAACACAGTAACTATTATCTCCCTTTACAGATAAAGAAATTGAGAGAGAATTTAAGTAACTTAGCTACTCTAAAGTCTTCTGTTGATGAAACTGATGGATGGATGGCTGATTGGCTAATTGATGGTGGGATGATTAGAACGATTGATGAATGGGTCAAATTATGCTCACGTTCAAACACTGTTACATGACAGAGCTGGGGCTGCTGTCCAGGTCTGTCTCATCTGTGAGCAGTTTTTCATTGCACCATGCTATGGTTTGGACTGGTAGCATTTTAGCAATCCAGAAGGGACACTTGGGAGGAGATGAGATTTAGTCATTATTATAAAACTGTATTTTCCCATTATTGCATCTAATAACAAAATTGAAAGACGGCTCAGAACACATCATGGAAAGACAGTCAGGGAAGCAGACAGGGTTACTGACCTCTGAGAAGAGCCAGGCAAGGAGGAATGGAGCATGAGGAAGCACTTGTCTGGAGAAATGGACCAAGGACCAGTTGGGAGGGTCTGAACCTGCCTCGGCCATGTTTCTCATAGGTTACATGCATCCCTACCTATACTGATCCTTCAACCCATCACACATTTCCTCCAAGCTCTGCCTCTGTCCAAATTCTAGTCACCTTTTAAGACTCAGCCAGTTTAAAGTCTCTGCCAACAGACCCCTCCAAGGCCAAAATACATATTTTTTTATTCTGAATTAACTCTGTATTAGAGCTGGGCATGCAAGTACCAAGACTTTGCCCTCTCTTTTAGTATTATCCGTATTGTTTTTGTTGCTGTTGTTATAGTTGTTATTTAAATTGACTTACATCAAAGACTTTTTCAATGAAGTCATGAGAATTGGCCTGGGATTGCCCTGTGTTGCTGGTATTCACCTTGATATCTGGTCCAGTCCCTCCTCTATAGCCGTGCTCAATAAGTATCTGTTCATTAGATATTCCATTCGGCAATCATGATTTAGCAGTTTCAAGTTCTCCATTAGGAGACTGATTATTTTATGCTCATTCTTGTATTTGTTTTTACTGAAGTCCTTCTAGGGGAAGACTTAGTAGAGGAACAAAAATACTGACGGTCAGAGAGTTATCTTAGTACACAGCACTGAACATGGGCTTTGGAATCAGACAGGTGTAGGTTTGATCTCTGGTTCTGCTCCATTCTAGCTTTGTGACCTTGGGAAACAGACCATAAGAGCCTCCTTCATTTCATCCATCTCTGAAAGGAGAACCATAAAATCTGTCTCTCAAGGTTGTTAACACAATTAAATAAAGTATATAAAGCACCTGGCACAGTTCCTGGCTTGTTGAAAGTCCTCAATAAATGTTAGCTCACCTCTATCTCTTTTCAAACTTATATGCTTTTCTTTTTTTTAACATCTTTATTGGAGTATAATTGCTTTACAGTAGTGTATTAGTTTCTGCTTTATAACAAAGTGAATCAGCTATACATATACATATATCCCCATATCTCCTCCCTCTTGCATCTCGCTCCCACCCTCCCTATCCCACCCCTCTAGGTGGTCACAAAGCACCGAGCTGATCTCCCTGTGCTATGCGGCTGCTTCCCACTAGCTATCTATTTTACGCTTGGTAGTGTATATATGTCCATGCCACTCTCTCACTTTGTCCCAGCTTACCCTTCCCCCTCCCCGTGTCCTCAAGAACCTTATATTCTTTGAGATAAGTTAAATCATTTCTAAAGGTGAGAATTTTTCTAGTCACAAAGTTACCTCTCCATAGAACCCTGCTGATTCAAGGAACTTCCTAAACTGTTAAGCTCTATTTCTCTGGGAATGGAGGCTGCTTACGTCCCAATATCGACATCCTAAGAGTGCTGCTTCCCGGACAAATAAAAAATGTTTATCAAACAGTGCAAAGTACACAAGAGTTGGAGCAGTGGCCTGTATACATTATGGGATTCATTGAATCAGCAAATCTTTGGGTTGCAAGTATTTGCAATTATAGATAGTGTTCTATGATTCTAGCTTTCATTAGCATATTAGCTGAAGTACTTTATTTTTGAAGAGCCTTTTAGTATCTAAAGATTTGGCAGTAATCGAAATGCTAGTTAGGCTGATAAGAATGGAGCCTTCAGCAGAGGTTCAGAGAGACACACTGATTCTAATAAGGGTCTTGAGAGGAACTCACGGGAAAATGCTCTCTGGAGACAGCTCCTCTCATTAGCCCTTGGCAAGTGAAGGCTGGACAGGGATTCACTCTCTTCTTTAAATCTCTAGCTAGCTACCTTCATTCCCTGAGGTTAATGAGCTTCTCTGACAGCTACCAACCATCGGACAACTCCTCTGAGCAGTGAGGAGTCATCTCGGGCTTCCTTGCCAGCCCAAGCTTTGCTCTCAACGTGACCCACAGTTGCCAGGGCCAAGGAACTGCAGGGCAGGGAGAACTGGTTTGGGATTGGTCAGATCTGCGTAGCCAAGACCTGCTTAAGAGGAAGCGAAGTCTTCAGTTGAGGTCTGTGGCAAAAGGAACTGGAGAAAGTAATGAATAATGAGGCTGCAAGCATTGAAGAGAAACTTCCTGAAAAATTGGCCTATGAGCTGTGAACACTTGGAGATCAAAGCTCTATGTGGTACTTGTAGAAAGGAGCCTGATGTGTCCTTTGAAAGTGACACCTCTTCTGTCCTGCCAGGAATAGAGCACTCTCTCTGGTGTGGTTTACCAGGAGGGGTGGTGTCTTAGCTCTGGCTGCCTTAGATCTGCACACATCTGTAATGCAGGTGACTGGCTTTAGATGGTGCTCTGGTGGGGATCATGGCCTAAAACAGCTTGCTGCAAGGCTAATTGACCCTTTAGAGACCTTGGACTAACAGCTTTGGCCTTAAAAACACATCAAGCTCTAAGAAGCAACCAAGTGCCCTAAACTCTTCTACATAGAGAGGGAAAGGGAAAGAAGTGACATTTTTCTAAATCCCTACTACATTCCAAGTCCCGTGCTAGACGTTAGGATATCCTTTGAGAATCTCATATTTTGGTAAGGAGACGATGTCTTGTCCAATGATTCCTACAACGTGTCAAGTACTTTAACAGAGGTTCATGTAAGGTGTGATTGAAGCATAAAAGAATGTTGGGCTAAATCTATCTTGGCGGGATCACCCCCCGTGGGAGATACAAATTATGTTTCCTCCCGTTTTACAGACGAATAAACTGAGGCTCAGACAGGTTAAGTGACCTGCTCCAAGTTCAGTGGCCAATGAAGGGAAAGCTTTCTGGCTCTAGAGCACATTTCTCCAATAATACACCTCTGCTTATACAGGAAAATGTGAGGATCAAGACTGGGTTAAATCAGATAGACTAGCGTTTGTTAAATCTCATTCATCTTCGAATGACCAAAGGCAATGATATGAAGCGTCAAGGATAAGCACACGGTGACGACATAGAGATGCTGCTGATTTAAGCCTCATCCTAAGCAATGATATCCATGAAATCAGGATTTTGATAAACTACCATATATTTTTAAATTATAAGACATTAAAATGAATGCTTGATTATACTAATGCTTAATTATACTAATATAATAGTATACTATTATTATATATTATATATATATTATTATATATATTATATTATATACTATTATATAATAGTATAATAGTATACTAATATACTAGTTCACCTCCACTTGAAAGTATCTCCTGTGTCGCTGTGGAAACCTAGCCCACTTTGGGAAGGGCTGACCTTGATGATTTAACAGCCTCCTCCCTTCCCTGAAATCCCAGGATTTTTTTTTTTTTCTTGGCCCAGATACTTGTACAACTAGGTGTCAAGGATACTTAAAATAACCAGAAAGTTGACTAGGATCTGGGAATTTAAAGGCTCCTGTCCACATTGAATCCACCCAAATTTGGTGTAATGTGAAGAAATATCAAGGAAGGAAGGATGGTATGCTTGGGGGCTCAGCATAGCTAACTCTGTGTTCTTCGATCAAGATAGCCTTAATTCTAAATTAAAATCCAAACCTCTGTGCAACTGGTATAAGAGAAAATATCTCCCACTCTGCTTCATAAGTGATTTATGCAAAAGCCTTATTTTCAGCCAGACTCTTGAAATTGTTTTTCTCCTCCAATAAATATCAGCTAATTGGTAAAGAACCCATATGAACCAACGAGGGACTGAATCAAAGGAATGGTCATTAAGCTCAACACATAGTATTCGTCAATTTGCTACTGTTGAATGGACTCCCGCGTTGTAGAAAGGCCTCTTGGGGTGCACAGCTTTCCTCCCTCAAGTTTAGATCTTTATGAAATGCTTCATGAACAGAAAGGTCTCTGATTCTGAGAAGGGTGGGGAGTGATTCAAGGCAGAGGTGGGTAAACAAGGCTGACTGACTGGAGTGGGATGACAGAAACCATGGAGGACTGGCCCTGAATCACAGCTCCCTTTCCTTTTATTAAAACAACCGATTTCACAATTCACAGGATAAGCAGAACCGTCCAGACCTCCTTGGATAGTTTTTTCTGGGCTGATCAGTCCAGAAAATGGTGCTCAGGCTTCTGAATTCCACCAACTAGTAAACTTTTAAAAACAAGATATTGTGAGCCTAACATAGGGATAGCAACTTCGAATTTTTCCTAGTAAGGATACTGACAAAACAACCATCTAACACCCCTAAAATTTCATAGAAGAAAGGATATTTTAATCCCCAAGATAAGAAAAAGAATCATCTCAAAATAAAGGACAGAATTGTAGCCATATAGCTGTATGAAAAAAATTCACTGCATTTTCCTTATTTTCTCGTTTTGTTCTAAACCACATAAAATTTATCATCTACCAGCACTGACATTCAGCGTGTTCAGAGTCGCAGCTCAATATTTTCCCAGATGTTAGTAAAATATGTTTAGTTTGACTTCATGAGGCTTACCAGTTCTTTTCAAAGGGAAAATAAACTAGCAAATTGTGAAAGGAAAGGAAGAACTAAGTTGCTCACGGCTGTAGCACTGTGCTCAGAATTATTACATACTTCTCATTTAGTTGTCACAATAACCCTTTATATAAATATTAATGCCCTCATTTTACATACAAGAAAACTTAGGTCTGAAGGTGCTATCTGGCCCAACAGAGATTAAGTGAGTGGCAGACTGGGTCCAAAGCAGTTAGACTCCAAAATCCATATGCTTCCATCCTACTGCTGTAAGCTTAAATGTAGAATGTAGAGAAGGGGGTGAGAGTTGCCTCTGACACCTAGGTTGAGCATCTCTTATAACCATAACGGTGTTCTCACTGAGCCACAGCTCCTCTGGGAAGGCCAAATAAGGCCCCTCAGTTCCCTCTCTCTCTGTTGGCACCTTCATTAGCTTTGCAGACATTAAAACGTTTCTGCGTTGCCATGCTCCTGTGTACTGTCTATGCTGTAAGGTCGTCTAATATTTTAATTAGAGGCACTTAATTGCAGATCTGTGCTTTGTTTTGCAGGTGTGACACTGCTCAGGGACGAGAGACCCAAAGTGATCATGGAAGATGATGAAAAAGATGGTGACAAATAGCTATTTAAAGATATTTCCCCTAAGACCACCTGTAAATAGGTTAGATTGGTTCCCTATGGCAACCTAGAAAAAATAGACTTGTTTCTGCTCTCATTTTGTCATAGTCCGCCTTTAAGATCCAGACACATTTTCCCCAGGAGGCATACTATATCAGATTGCCAGTCACCTCTCCGTCTTCCTCTTCTTTTTTGAATCTGGTTTCTATTCCCACTTCTTGAATTTTCATTTTCTGATGCAGTGGAAAGGAAGCAGATCATCCTAACTTGGGAGATAACAGGGAAAGCTTTAGTGCTCAGCTTCTGGATCAATTCGTGGAGCAAAGAGCATGGATAACGTGGGGCTCCCTGTTGCCAGTTAGGGAAATGAGAATGTTTGGGTTCTAACTCACTGATTGCTTTGGACAACATGGTCTTTTATCTCTTTTATCCTTTCTTAAGAGTCCAAGTGTCTCTTGTGACATACCTAAGTAAGACCCTTGTAACTGATACCCTAAAAGCGAATATGTGAGCTGGGGGAGTCAACCCAACCAACCATGCCTGGACTGAAAACACCACAGGTAGAGGGTGCTGGTCTATCTGGGAAGCTTAGCAATATACCCTATTTATTTTTTAAAATGTTTCTTAACTATGTTGTCCTGAAATTTTGTGAGTTGTGTCACAAATGACCATTACTAATGATAGGTATAATACCGATGTTTGTGACGAATTTACTTTTTAAAAACTTAATTAAGATCAATGGAAGGCCATTCCTCTACTTTTAGCAATCTCGCTTATTTAGACCCCCATATGCTTTCATGGATGTGAGGGAAAGATGTGACATTAGCTAGTGAGCAGGAGTCTGTGTACGACCCTTGCCCCAGCCTGCCGTCTGTGAGTGCCATGAGAAGGTTTTGCACGAGGGCCTCATCTATCAGGTGATGGACATGGGGAAAAACGAAAGCTGTTGTTCAAAGGTATAAAGGTGGATATTCAAACAGATCCTGCCTAAGTGATAATTTGGAAGCTCTGTATACACCCTGACTCCAATAGTTTGTTAATCCCTTCTGTCTTTCTGTCCTTCTCACTAATGTGGAAAAGATACAGGACCCTGCTAGTAATAAAGATGCTTCTGGTAATAAGACGCATCGCTATGTCTGGGTTCATTTCTCCTAAAAATACCCTATTTTACACTTATAAATACCCTATATTACACTTATAAAGAGAAGAGGTTGCAAAAGAGACTCAAGGACTGTTTTGTTTGTTTTTGACCCACAGAGGTTTAAAAATGTTTGAATCAACATTAATATTTAATAATCTAGTCAGGAGAATTTACATAAAATCCTAGATTTCCAGATTCTCTTGAGAAACCATCTCAAGGTCTGGCAACCTGAGCCTGATTTAGAAGCGTGGCGACCATCAACGGGCACTGAGTACCAGATGCCCTTTTAGGAGAAATATGCATTCTCCAGCGCTCCATCTGCCCCCCCTGGCGTATTTCACCCACTGACTTCACCCTCCAGCCTTCACGTTGGAGTTTGGAACCTCTGTTGAAGACCCATACTTTGCGTCCCTAATGATCTCTCCCTCTTTGATCCCACTCCACTTTTCCTAGTGGTGGCCCCAATCACAGCTTTGGGAAGAGGGGAGAAGGATTGTGGCCAGGCTGCTGGTTGAAGCCTAAGTGGTGAAATTGGCCACCATAAAGTCTTTAAGAAGCCAAATGCAATTACACGTATGTGGAAAATAGGATTACCTCACCACCAAGGGATTCTTAGTAAGAAAACACAGATGAACTCTCATTCTATCAGCTTTGCCGTACAAGCATGGTGTACCTGCAGCCATGCCCACTGGTTGTTCTCAATAAACTCGCAGGTGCTCAGAAAAGCTCTCCTCATTTCTGATTCCTGGGGTGGGGTGGAGAGTAGACGGGCTGTTGAAGAGACAAAGGTCTCAGGTTCTTGCCCCAACTGTGCAACACTGAGCAAGTCCCTGGATTTCTCTGAGTCTGTTTCTTTATCTTGAAAATGAGGTTAGTAATCCCCACCTTGCCTTCACAGTCTGAGAATTAAATGAGATAATATAAAGCAAAGGGTGTAGTAAGCTTAAAAGCCTTGTTCGTCTGTAACAGGATTATTTTAAGACATTTTCAGAGTGAGGACTGTCCCTTTTCTATTGCCAAATCCCCATTGCCTGGGTATTAAATCAGTAGCAATTATGTGGAATTGAATCAGAGCCTCTGAAGAAATACTTCAAGTAGGGAGTCACTTGCATAGCCTTAACTGAAAGACCAGCCCTCCTCTTTCCAGGAAGATGGTCTTTGTAATTCTCCCAGCCTCAAAGAAGCACTCACAGAAATGGTGAGGGACAAAGCCAGTCAGAATATCTAACCAACGCTGGATGTCACTGGGCGATTTGGATTGAAGCCAAACCTCCCTCACCTCCCTTGATGCATGTAGCCCTTTTCTAGGCAGGTAAATTAGACATTTAATGATTAGGATTACATTCGGATTAAAGTAGTTTTCAATACATTGTGAATAACTTCCCTCCAACTAAATAATCATCATATTAAGAAACTAAAGAGCATTACATGGTAGTCCATTCAGAAAGAAGGCCCCAACTAAAGGCATCCCAACAGAACTGGCAAATCGGTTGGCCATCTGTTCATTCTGATGGCATCTACCCCAAGCCCAGGCTGCCTGAGAAGAGGAGGCGCTAGACATGAGACTCTTAGCTGCACGTAGCACTGGTGGCTTCATTTAAATCCAGATCCTCCTTAAAAGCTGCTGCCTGAGATCACACCGCCAGCTTCTAATGCTTAATTATCACCTGGAGAGGCCGGAGCCGGCGCTGGGAAAGGACTCAAGCAGCGTTTCCTTTTAAATGCAATTAAATGAATTGCAGGCCTCCCAAGCCTGTGTTGTCCACATTGTTTTCTTAAAACAAGGATAGACTTAGATGACATGTGGTTGTGAAAATAGGTTGATCGAGCACTTCCTTTTCCTAGTTACATGATGGATTGTGTAGACTCTCTGTCATCTTGTGTAAATGAGACTCCCTTGTCACTTGTAATTTCTAAGTGTGGAAGACTTACTCAGAAAACTCCCCAAGGCAGTGAATGAATGCAGAGAAAATAGATGGACTGAAAATCTCCTCCTCCTGGTCTCCTGGACACGGGATTGCCTTTGAACTGGCCTTAAGGTATCATCTTCACAGAAGTTCAGAACACAATAATGACCGTAATTCCTGACTCCCAAAAATCAGGGCAGGAGACTCTCCCCAGATAAGTGTATTTACAGGGAAAACAATGCAGTATTTGAAATGTGGTCTGCCCTGGAAAAATCCAAGATATCAGTTTATTTTTCTCAAGAAGAAAGGATAGGTATTTCCTAACCTACAGTAGCAGGTCCTTCCAACAACGTGGGACTCCTCGTCTTCAGGAGACTTGCTGAGAAGAAGCAGCAGAAAATGGAAGATAACTGAGCTCCTCTGAACCAACGTCACTCTTCCCATCTGGCGCCAGATGGGAATTTTGAGAGTTGCATAAAAACAGCGAACCACAGATCCTCACATCCTTACGATTATGTGTTAGTGCTCCAGAAAAACAATATTTATCCATCAAATCATGTATAATCTATATTTAAAATGTATTGTTTAATCACTACTTAAATTATGCCCTTCATGAAAAGAACAGCGTGCTCTCAGCCCTTGCATTTGTTCAATCCTTTTCCTCTATCGCCTCGTTTGATCCTCGAAAGCAATTGTAAGAAAACTAAATAGCCAAGGAAACTGACTTGGAGGAGAAGCCAGGATGGAAACTCAGGCCTCCGAACTCATGAGTGCTGTGATCCTGGCAGCTGGGTGTGGAGGAATGACCGCTGTGTACAACCTTCTGCAGCTCCTAGCTGCTGGGCACCCAGGGTAGTTCCTACCGGCTTGTCACGGGTCCTGGGATTGCCTTAGGGGGAAAGTGTCTGAAACATCCTCTGGTAGAGTCAAAGTTGTGCCCCTCCTGGGGTTATATAACTAGAGCCTTTATACCAAACTGACTCTCAGTTACCAGCACGGGGCCGCCAAACAGCAGCAGCGATACAGACAAAGTCAGGTTAAGAGACAGGAGTTTGAAAGGTGTGTGAAACCTGGAGACGGGGTGGGGAGGATGTGGGATTGGGGAGAGGTTGAGCCCAGTGGTAGATCCAGGTTCTGGAATCTTGAATATCTGGATGCTTTTCTTCTGCAATTTCTTTAGCAACTTACCAGAAATATTTTCTGACGGCTCCCTGAACACTCTGTGGTTCCCAGCTACTCCCAGAACTCAGGAGGGCACATGCTAGTGAGGGGCCCTGGAGTTTAAGCTTTATTAACTCCTTGATAAATCTGTCCCTAGCAGGCAAGAGACAGCTGTCTGCCCGTACTATGAGTCTCAGCAAGTCTGGCCACCTGTTTCCTTCACCCTTTTTTGCAGTGTTTCTCAAACAGTATATATTCACCACACGATTTCATTAACCAGATTTTTTAGCAGGATGATTGCTGGAATGAAAAGGTGAATATTAATAACATAAGAGTACCCGTTTCAGGAAATTCAAAAAAGAAGACTTCCCAGAGTTCTTGTAGGGTTGACGAGGTTGTCCTTCAATGCTGACTGACCGATACAGCTCTTTACTGCCCTGGTCAATGCTATTATAATTTATTGGTATTGAGTTCTCACTTGTCCCGGGAAACATAGCTCTTTCCTTGATCCTTCCATCCTTTCCCCAGCCGCACGTTACCTTCCCTCCCCATCCCACTGCATGACCACATGGCTCTGTGTTCCATCTGAAAGGCAGTAGCTGGAACAAGAATGAATCCCACACATTCATTGAAATGAGCCATCACACATAGGAAAGTTTGAGGCATACCAGCCAATACCCATTGCTCTAAGCCTTCTACCCAGAAAGAAAACAAGTACCATGGCCAATCCCGCTCCTCCCTAAGCCCCTTAATCCCATAGGAAAGCTTCTTGCTTCCATTACCCAGTGTTTGGGGGATCCTTTTGTTGAAGGGAAATCATACTGAAAAGGCTAGTATGTAGAACACATCGAATCTGAAGAACTGAGTGGGAGTACAGTAGGAAGCCCCATGGTCACCCCTTCCTTCCCTCTTCCTCCCATCACCTCCTTTGGCGGCCTTTAAGGAAACACTAGGACTTTGCCAGGCAGGGTCAGAAGCCCCATAACTAGATAATTAAGGAGACCAAGCATTCCTTCAGCTGCCTCCAGCATGAGAGGCCTCCGTTCACACTCAGCCCCAAGCTTCCCGTGTCCAGTGGGATGAGGGTTTTCATTGTGTGGGTAATGTATTAATTTTAATATGCACGTTTGCAAGCTCCGTCTTTGATATACCCTGTGCATTTCTGAATAGGACCAACATCCCTGGCGATTCCTCAGTCTGAGCAGAAGCCAAATCTGCAGTCGCTCTCCTACAGAGCAAAGCAAAAAGCCAGCAATAAGAAAACTAAATAGCAAATCAACAGGGTGTAGTTCTTGAACAAATGCACATTCATAATTTGTAATTGTGTAGTTATAAATCCCCTCCTAGGGCTTTGCTCTAATGACCCAAAACAGAAAGGAAGCCTTTATTTTTTTCTGCATTTGGGTATTTGGTGACAGAGCAATGTACATTTGCCAACAGTACAAATATTTATATATTTTTTAGTACTTATAAGCATTATTTCAGGTGTAGTGGAATTCCAGAGAATCAATACCTGATTTGACCAAACCCTGCCTCTGAAAAAAATTCCTATCCGTCTATGAGATATTAATCTTAGCGAGAAAAGAGTATTCTTGGTTTCTCCCAAGAGGTTTAAAGACACAGGCTCCATCACCAAATCCCCAGTAGAATACTTGTATGTGTATACGAGTGTACACATATAAGTCTCAACCCCAAATGTTCTTTCCAACCAAAGCCAAGCACACGATGGCTTGTCAAGAGGCAGAACATTCTGGGGTCCATTTCATTTCAATCTCAACCCTGATTGAGAGGAGTAGAGGAAGAAGTCAACAGAAAGAGAATTCTAGGGCAAAGATTATGTTTGTCATTCAGAGATGATAGGATCCCAACTACAGGGCTCATTTATTATGGTGCTGAAATTAGGAAACAACACCAAATTATTTGGAACGGCGCTGACCATAGAACTCCCTGTAATGATGGAAATGTTCTAGGTCTGTGCTGTCCAATATGGTGGGCACCTTGTGCCAACTGAGTACTTGAAATGTGGCTAATGAACTAGGGCACTCAATGTTTAATTTTACTTAATTTTGAAGAATTTAAACAGTCACATGTGGGTAGTGGCTACTGTATTGGGCAATGCAGGTTTGGAATGTTAACCTCTCTACTTCAGGAGGCTGTGGTTGGCAATAGAATCAACCATCCAAGCAGTCTGATGGAGGACATGGGGCCCAGGGCAGCCTGGAGCTGCCACCTGTCCTCCAGGAAAGAAAATAAGCCAGCACTTCTCTCTGGGGTAAAGACAATCAGATCTCCCAAGGCACAACCCACCAGCCCACAGGCCACCAGCCTGTTTCTCCCATTTGCTAATAAGGGTCATTCTAGGCCAACAAAATCCCCAAAGTATGAGAGATGCAGCATTTGTTTTATCCGGTTCTGTTTTTGACTGTCTTGTTTTGGAAGTTATTTCACAGTCCTTGTAGTCAATTTTCTGTTCTGAAGTTCTGGAATTTATGTTAATTCATTCATGTATGTGTTCTCTCATTCCTCAAGTGTTTATGGATCATCCACTGTCTTCTGAGCACTGAGGTTCAGAGATAAAATCAGACACAGTCCCAGGCTTCCCTGAGCTCACACCATCCTGGAGGGAGCCAGCAAATATCGATGACCCACTATGTTCAGTGCTGAACAAATGTCAGTCCAGGAGCCCGGAAGAGCTGTGGGGCAGGGGATGCTCAGTGCTGTCAGGCAGGTCTTAGGAGAATTCACAGAGGAGGTGAAATTTGGGCTTGCTTTGAAAAAGAATGGAAAGGAGGGAGTATTTCAGACCTAAGAACACCTGAATGAAAGCAAAGCAGGGTGGAAGCAAAAGAATCTATTCCACCTCCTGTGGGGGTAAATCTTTCTGCCTAGAACCTGAGTTTTGTACCTTGTGATCAGGTGGACTTGGTTTGCTTTCAGGCTTCACACCACTGACTTGGGACTTGACCTTAGACTTGCATCTTTACCTCCTTAGAGTCTTGCTTTCTCACTGGCAAAAACAAATGATACATGTAGATTTTGTTAGGTTTTTGTGAGGATTAAATGTAAAAACACTTGTGAAATGTTCTAGTCCTCATCCTGGCAAGAAGGAGGGACAACAGTTAATTTTCTGTCTTCATTCCACTGGACAGCTCATCTTCCATGTGGGCCTTTCTTGGAAACAGCTGCCCCGGCCCAGAGAACCACTTGACAGGCCTTGTCTGGGGTTACCTTGGGTTGAATGAATTCCATTTGTTTCTTCTCGAAGGATTTGCTCTGGCAGGAATGACAAATTTCATAAAAACTCAACTCCTGATACACTGCAAGTCTTCACAGGGTAGACACTTGGTGAGGAACCAGTGGGAGAAAAGAGTGTGATATGTTTTGCATTTTTGAAGATTTTCTCTGTTGCATGATACTTTTAAAATTGAACAATAGCAGTAAATTTAATCTCTGCAATACCTGTGGATTTTGAATCTAAAGCACCCAGTAGGTGACGCACCTGTTTCCACTGGGGAAGAATGGCTCACACCAAGGGTATTAGAGAAAGGGAGGGCGACCACCCAGATAATTCCCACCCAGATTGTTGACGAGAGGCCAGGTCCAAATCTTAAGTTCAGTCCAGTAAGGAAAACAGGATCTGGCAAGTGAAGGATGCCTGGGCTCAAAAAAGGATCTCGAAAGCTCTTCTCCCTATAATCCGGGATCCATATAGCTACGTAAGACACATTTTTCTGATTGAGCCACCTTTGGGATGCAAAAAATTTTAAACTGTCCTCAGGACAATTCTGTATAGAGAGCATGCAAACATAATTTGAGAACACAAATACACACTGAGAAGCATATGTGGTTCGACGAGGAGCTTTGGAGCCAGACCAGTGGGGTACCACTAACAGCTCAGGCGTTTGCTAGCTATGCCTCTGTGGCAAGTTACTGAACCTCTCTTAGCTTCGATGTCTTCGTCTGTAAAAACCGTTTGGTTATACCGCCTTTCCAGGTTGATGTGACAAGTAATTGAGATCATGCATTGAAAGCCTCTGGTTCCCTAGACATTAATTCAATCTTAGTTCACCTCTCTTTCCCATCACTTTCCTCTTGGTGTCTGAGACCTTGTTTACATCATTTAGGTGGTTCACCAACAGATACTGTGCTGCACAAAGTGCACCTTCAACACATACATGCACGCACACACACACACTGATGTCATCCTTTCAGCTCAATCAAAACAATTCAGGATCACTGATCTCCAATCTCAGTTCTGCTCCCTTCACTCTACTTCCTCCTCAGCCCCTTCACCGGGCAAAAAAGAATATGAAGGATGGACAAGAAAAGAAAATGACACTGCAGAGGGAAGAAGGAAGCAACAAGTAAAGGAGACCCAAAATCTCCTGGTAGGTCAGAAAATCTAATGACTAGATCAGAAAATGCAAGTAGATTAGGGAAAATAAGATGAGAAAATTACAGGGAGGCAGACCACGGAGGGCCTTGCAGGACATGCACAGGACGTGGACCTTCATCGTCCCATCAGCAGTCAGCCATGGAGTGGGCATTACAGGAATGGGTGACACTGTGGATTGTGTTTCGCTGCATGGGGGTTGGGGGTGGGTGTGGATTGGGAGTTTGTCCCTGAGGGAGGCAGGTAAGGGAATCAGGAACCATAGCTCAGCAAGCTGAGATCACGGAAACCTGCAGGACCCTAAGTATGGAAAGGGAGCCTGAGGATCAATGGGTGAGTGAGTTTAGCTCTTTTCGGAAGCTCCAGCCAATCACTGGCTAGAAATCACCTCCCAATACAACTAAACACAACATCATTTGGGGGGTGGGAGGGAGGGAATTATACTTTTTAATAAGTAGACAAAATATTGCTAGGAATACCTTTTTCACAATACTCCAGGCATGGGCCAACCTTCCAACACGTTAACCTCTTGCCACCAGGCTGATCTGACTCACGTTCTGGCCGAGGGAGAGGGAAGAGATGGGTAGGAGGACATTACTTTCCCTGAGTGACGATTTTGCATTGTTTATTTTCCCAGAGCTCCACCCCTCCTCTGGATCTGATAAAGCAGAGTTACTCAGAAAGGACTCGCCCCAGTGGAGGAGAAATTATTGATGAAAAGGGTACATCAACCCAAAGATTGATTGCCTTGCAGTGAACACACCTGTGCAGGTGTTTCCACACCCACCCAGATGTTCCCTTTCACTGTGTAGAGCCAGGAAGCCCAGACACGGGCTGTTGGAGGAGGGACTTTGGTGTTTCATTTTCCTAAGACATTTACCTGGGAAAGTTTCTCCATCCTGAGTCTCTACTCCCGCGTGGTTTTATTCACCTTATGGTGGTACCAGTTGAATTACAATAAGCAGCCGATTTTAGGCTGCTTTGGATGGACTCAGTCATTTTTTAGACACCAACTCTGAGGCTTGATTTTATGTGTCAACTCGGGTAGGCTAGCATAGTCAGTGGTTTTGTCAGGCACCAGTCTAGATATTGCTGTGAGGTAATTTTTAGATGTGATTAATTGAAATCAGTAGACTTTTGAGTAAAGCATTGGGCCTCATCTAGTAGTTGATGGCCTTGAGAACGAAGACAGAGATTTCCCAAAGAGCAAGAAATTTGGGCTCGAGACTGCAAAACAGAAACCCTGTCTGCGTTTCCAGGCTTCCAGCCTGCCCTACAGGTTTCAGACTTGCCAAACCCCACAACTGCATGAGCTAACTCCTCAAAACCTCTCTCTCTCTCTCTCTCTCTCTCTCTCTCTCTTGCTCTCTCTTTCTCATTGTGTGTGTGTGTGTTATTGGTCCTGTTTCTCTGAATAACTCTGATGAATATACCCACACACATAGAGTTCTTCATTCCCACAAAATGTGTTTGGTCTATTTTAGGTTTAATAGCTAATACGGCTAAAATCAATAATGATGAACTGTAAACCCAAGGGACACCTTTTGGATTAATTGGTGGGTGTTCTTGGATCTGATTCTCAAAAGAGAGGGTTAGTAGAACCCTGAGGTCTCAACAATTAGGGGACAGGAGGACGGCTTAGGTGGGTGGAAAAAGTGATTCATCTTGATACTGAGGTGAGATTGGAAGATGGTTCTATCGTTTTAGGGAGAAGTATCGGGTTCTGAGCTTGGAATTTCCATTTTTAAGGGAAAGCCATTCCATAGCTTGATTTGTCCCAAGGAAAGAATAAGAATGATTGGCATTCTGCTGGTGTCCATTTTCTTTTATTCCTTAGATGAAGATGAAAGGGTCTGTCTCAAAGGACACATAAATATTTATGAAATAAATTGACTTACGATGCCTCATTTGTCACCTCTCACAAGGATAGAGATTGAGTGCCTCTTTGTCTTCTCCTTTCGGCTCTTCTCTGATTACCTGGATCACATCTGAGCCCCATAATTCAAGTAGTGATGCTGGGCAGGGATCTCTACTCCTGGTTATGGTTTTTGGAAGTTGCTGTCGTTTGCTGGACATAGTGGACCGTTGTAGTCACCCCTCTGTGGCAGGGATGGTGAGAGGGGTGGGATCCCACTGTGGTGGGATGACAAGGATGCCTAACTCACCAAGCACACTCACTCGAGGCACCTTTTAAAATAGTCTTAATTACCCTATAGGCAGAGATGTTATGATTCAGATTAAACAGATAAAGAGACTGAGGTACAGGGAATCAAGTCACTTGCCTAAATCCTCACAGGTAGTAAGCAGGTGTTCTAGAACTGGAGTCCAGGCTTTTGCATTGAGGTCTCCTCAATTGCTATTTCTGTTCCTGCCCTTCTGGAATTCCATGGTACAAATGTCTCCCCTATGCATGTATCCTTTTAAAATTACTGCTAAAACACTGGCCACTAAAATGCTTCTATCGTACATAAAAATGTTTTGGATATTAAAGAATTGATAAAATCTCCCTCCACCCCACGCCACCCCGTAGCCCTGGAAACTGATGAAGATGTTTTCGAAAGGCATTTATCGCACAAGTCTTTTTTTTTTTTTAATAGAATATGCAACTTTTTTTTTTTGAAGATGTTGGGGATAGGAGTTTATTAATTAATTTATTTATTTTTGCTGTGTTGGGTCTTAGTTTCTGTGCGCGGGCTTTCTCTAGCTGTGGCAAGCGGGGGCCACTCTTCATCGCGGTGCTCAGGCCTCTCACTATCGCGGCCTCTCTTGTTGCGGAGCACGGGCTCCAGACGCGCAGGCTCAGTAGTTGTGGCTCACGGGCCTAGTTGCTCCGCGGCATGTGGGATCTTCCCAGACCAGGGCTCGAACCTGTGTCCCCTGCATTAGCAGGCAGATTCTCAACCACTGCGCCACCAGGGAAGCCCCCTATCGCACAAGTCTTTACTGAACAGCTACTATGAGGAAGGTGCTGTGGGATTTGATGCTGAATGAGACTCAGCCCCCACCCTCTAAGAGCTTAATCTTATGGGGGAGTTGAGACATGTGTACAGATCATTAGAATCACAGATATTATACCTGAATGTTAAAGGTCAGTTCACATGGTCCCCTCTCGAGTCAGAAAAGGGCCTCGAGACCTTGGCAACCTGCTGAAGTCCCAGAGTAATTTAGTGGAAGGGTCTCTTGGCTCCTAGTCTGCGTCTCCACACAGCTGTTCTCTAACACAAGCCAGAGTGCTTTAAAGCCACGGTTCCCAAACTGTGCACCGAGGAGCTCTGGGTGCCTCGGGATGTTTTAAGTTTCAGAGGGAAATCCAGCAGTACTTGATATCTGTGAGCCTCTGTGTGAAAGGTGAGTTCCAGGTAGTTCACAGTTTCAGTACGCACTGAATTTCTTTTGAGGATGTCATAGCTTTTGGAAGCTGGATTTTTGACAATTGCTGTCCTAAGTGGCAAGTATCATAAAAGATCCATATGGAACAGGAGAGGAGGGTGGTGGCGTCCAAGCTGATTCCAAGGTTTGAGAAACTGTGCAGGGGCGGGGTATGCATATATCCTACTGATCTCGGGTGGCCTCAGCCGGCAGAGGCTTGAAGCAGGATTTTGGTTCCCCAGCCAGAAATTGAAGTCAGGCTGTGGCCGTGAGAGCGCTGAATCCTAGCCCCCAGACCACCAGGGACCAGTGGCCAGTGACGAGGACCTAGCCCATCAACTGTGTAGAAATGAATTTCCACATAGAGACGGAAAGTAGTGAAACAAGGAAAGTGTTTATTAGGGGGAGAAAGTGTACAATGTGGATAGATGCACAGGCGGGCTCAGAGAGTCGCACCCTCGTGGTAGTTTGAATCACTTTTATGGCGCATTTCCTTAGGGTTTCCTTTGGCAAATCATCTTGCTTTGCCTGGTTCTGAGTCCATATTTGGTATATCTCAGGGTCCTCCCATGTGTACGTGTGTATCTCTTAGCCAAGATGGATTCTAGCAAAGAAGCCTATGGGTAGGTTGACATCTTCTACTATGCGGTGGTGCCTCCTCTCTTTTTGACCTTCAAGGAACCTTTCTGCATGTGTGTAGCTGGGAAGGTCTCCTGGACTTTGAGAATGAGGAATACGTGGTCTTCTATCTCTTATCTAGGCAGGGCACGGCTTCTCCCCCCTCCTGCTATTTTGTAGTTTCCGTCCACAGAGGACAAACTCCAGCTGCTCAGCCTGGGGCCCATCTAGCTCCAGCCTCACTACTAGCAAGTAATTGTGCTTATTCAAGAATAAAATCAAAACATTACAGTTTTCTTCAATTTACATATACATAATTGTTTAATGGCTACTAAGCTGTTAGAACATAATACTTAGTAAGTTGTTTGGAACTAACAACTTAAAAAACAGAATAGGAATTTCTTTTGAACCAAAGTCCTGAGCAAAAGCTGCTGAGACAATGAGAAAGTTTGGGAACGTCTGCAAATTAAAGTCTTGCTACTCAACGTGATACCAGCGCCTTTGGTAACCCCTAAGAGCTCATTAGAAGTGCAGAATCCCCTGCTGAAGCCAAAGCACAATTTCATTTTTTACAAGGGACACTGGTGATCCCTAATACTTGATTCACATTTGGAAAGCACTGCATTTTAGCATCATAAGGGCAGTAGAAGCAAACGGCCCACACCTGTCATCTCCTCATCAGACCACACAGAGAGCCTCCATTTGAGCAGTCAGAACTCAGATCCCGCCCCCCTGACGCTCACTAGCTATGGAGCTTGGGTAACATTGTGAACTTTGAGCCACAATTTCCTTACTTGCCAAGGGAGAATGATGGCTGATCCTGTCTCTTTGAGGTGATTAAATAAAGGTTAAGCGAGATAATGCTTACAAAGTAGAATGCCTGGCCCAGAGTAGAACAATAACTATGGTTTCTTTTTGCTTCCTGGGTCTGCAACTCTAGGACAGGTGACCGTCTTCTTTTTCTACACCTTTGAAAGGTCACAACTGCGGGAGGGAGACATCAAATTTCATATTCAGTCGTTGGATTGATGACCACACCTACTATGATAGCCAAGCAAACGTAAACACACCCTCTCTTTCCAGGTCTTGAACCAAGGAGTGCAGCCTGGAAATGTGTGTAGGTTTGCCTTAGGGATTTCCCTGTGTCCCTACAATATGGGGAAACACTGCAGACAGGCTAACAGGCAGAGAAGAATTTGCTTCGGGGATGGTGGTGCGTATGTGGTAAAGTACACATAACATAGCATCTACCATCTTAACCATGTTTAAGTGTACAGTTCAATGGCGCTAAATATATTCATATTGTATAACCATCTATCCCCGGAACCCTTTTCATCTTGTAAAACTGAAACTCTGTAACTAAACACTAAGTCCCCTCCCTCCAGCCCCTGGCAACCACCATTCTGCTTTCTGTCTCTATGGATTCAACTACTCCAAGTACTTCATAAAAGTGGAATCACACAGTATTTGTCTTTTGTGAATGGCTTATTTCACTCAGCATAATGCCCTCAAGCTTCATCCATGTTGTAGCATGTATCAGAATTCTCCTCCTTTTTAAGGCTGAATAATAAGTAGTCCATTGTATAATATACCACATTTTGTTTATCCATTCATCCATCTATAGACACTTCGGCTGTTTCCACATTTTAGCTATTGTGATTAGTGGTACTATGAACACGGTGTACAGATATCTCTTCCAGACCCTGCTTTTGATTATTTTAGGTATATACCCAGAAGTGGAATTGCTGGATAATATGGTAATTCTGTTTATAATTCTTTGAGGAACCGCCTTACTGTTTTTCACCACTTCACATTCCTACCAACAATGCACAAGGTGTGGGGTTTGTTTTTAAGTTCTTTTCCGAGCAGCATGAATGAATGACCTTGCCTGACAGACACATTCTCCCCTAAGACTGTGAGCTCCCAAAGCTGAGGGACACTGCCTCACTCCTACTGGACTCACTGCACACCTAGGGCAGTGCCTGGAAACTAGAAATATTCAATTAGTGTTGGCTGACGGTTGTCCCCAGCCAGCCTCCATTCTCCTCTAGCCTGAGGGTAGCTTTTCTTCCTGCACAGCATCGCCACCTGCTGGAAAAATTATCACATTGCAGTTTCCTGTCTATTGTTAGTGCCTTTAATACTCAGCAAACGTTGATTTGCAATATTCAGATTTTTGTGATCCTTTAGACAAGACTGAGGTTTATTTTTTGCTCTGTGAAGTTTTTTTTATCAGAGATAAAAATGTAATAGAGTTGGGCTTTCCTGGTGGCGCAGTGGTTGAGAGTCCGCCTGCCGATGCAGGGAACACGGGTTCGTGCCCTGGTCCGGGAAGATCCCACATGGCACGGAGAGGCTGGGCCCGTGAGCCATGGCCGCTGAGCCTGCGCGTCCGGAGCCTGTGCTCCGCAACGGGAGAGGCCATAACAGTGAGAGGCCCGCGTACTGCAAATAAAAAAAAAGAAAGAAAAAAGAAATGCATTTCCATCATAATTGTACATTAAAAGGTCAATAATTTGTTTACTAATATAATCATGTTGTTTTGCTCTATTTGTTCTAGTCCCAGTTTTATAAAATCCTTGTAATTAAGGTCAGTCTCTACTAGATTCTGTGATTAAATATCTTTTAGTCTCGGATTGTGTGGTGCTGTGACTTTTTATCTTTTGTTTTTTTTAGAAATTTTATTTATTTTATTTATTTATTTTTGGCTGCGTTGGGTCTTCGCTGCTACGTGCGGGCTTTCTCTAGTTGCAGTGAGTGGGAGCTGCTCTTCGTTGCAGTGCGCTGACTCCTCTTTGCGGTGGCTTCTCTTGTTGCGGAGCACAGGCTCTAGGTGTGCGGGTTTCAGTAGTTGTGGCTCGCGGGCTCTAGAGCACAGGCTCAGTAGTTGTGGCGCACGGGCTTAGTTGCTCCGTGGCATGTGGGATCTTCCTGGACCAGGGATCGAACCCGTGTCCCCTGCAATGGCAGGCGGATTCTTAACCACTGCACCACCAGGGAAGTCCCTATCTCTTGTTTTTATATTTCTTTATGTTTTATCTTTCCTGGGCATTAATTATGAGAAATTCGGAGAGTTTACATGAGGTGATAGTAACTAGATTAACTGGTTTTATCTTAATTTTACATCTCTTTTAAGTTTATAATATATATCTTACCTTATAAGTTATTTAGTTTTAGTTATTTTCAATATTGAAATTAACTTTAGTTATTTTCAATATTAGTTATTGAAACTTTAGTTATTTTCAATATTATTAGCTTCTTTATTCCTTTATTAATAAGGTCTCTCGAGTTCTTATTTTTCTCTAAATTGTATTCTACTCTGTTTTTAACTACTTCATATCTTATTCTTAATTAGTAGCTTCAAGTGTATCTTCAGTTATTTTCACCCATTTTCATCTTCTTTAAGATTCTTCTCACCAGGTGGCTGGTTTTATACCAGTTTACATTCTACCTGACTGTAACCAGAATTGTTTATCTTCCTTCTCGGAGGTCATGCATATATTCGCCTGGCATGTGGCTCATCATAGGGCCAAGGAGGAATGAGCTGAGCTAGGGATGACAGGAAACTTGTTAGGACCGGAATGGAAGGGATCTGGGGTGGGAAATGGCTGCAGGCGATATTGGAGAGATAGAGGGGCCAGATCATATACGCTCTGATTCTCTGCCTAAAGCATCCCCAGATTTAATAACACTTTCTGCCTTTTCTCTTTCTACTTACAGCTCAGGCACAGCCCTCATCATGTTGTTTGTTCATAAAGTTACCTCCCCACTGGATGAGAGCTCCTGGAGACCAAAGGTTGCATCTTAATCACTGTTGCATGTTCCCAGCACACAGCACAGTGAAGTGATTCAACCACCAGTGGTCAATAGAACAGTGAATGAATGGTACTCAAAGCCAGGAACGAGGCATAAGCAAAGAAAATGAAAATGGCGTAGCATGTATGTACCTTCATGGACAATAACACACGTCCTACACGTTCAACTAAGAAAACAAAGAACAGTCTTGTCACAGGACTTCTGTTTGCTCAAAAAATCCTGAGGCCCTGTTCTCTCCTGCTATTAATCGGTTCTGAACATAAACTAATAAGACAACACCTTCCTAAGGTCTTATTGGATGAGAGTACTCTAGACTCTACAGTTTCTGTTCTTTCAATAACTACAAGTTTCCTATGCATTGGGGCTTTAGGGTTACTACTGAATTGGATTCAAGACTCACTCCCCAGTCTCCTTTCACTGAAACACGGCATTGGTCCCCTCTGAGATCTTGGCTTTCCAGATTCTCAAAGCTTCATTTCACTGAATCCACCCAGACCACCAAAAGTAATGCAAAGTGCAGTTGGGGATAAGGGCAAGTAGCCTCTGAACATGTGGAAATTATGGGGTGTGGTCCTCTTGAAATGTCTAACTCAAATTGGAACCTTCTTCTGAGTTCCTGACCAGCAAATCAAAGGGCTAATTGTGTGTCTTACAAACTCTACACGTGTGGAGCAGAATAATTGGTTTCCATTCTGTCCCCAGTACCCTCCCTCTCCACCTGCTCCATCCTGCACCGCCCCCTGCCCCTGTGCTCTCCATGTCTGGACCCGCTGCCTTAATCTACCCTCACTCATGCACACACTCCTCCCTCAGCCCCCTCCAAGTTCTGCTGATTGTACTTTCCAAGTTCTTATCAACTCGACATCCCTCACTATTTCTAGTGCCACTCCTAATCAGCCTCGACTCCTCCCAACCTCTGTGGTCTCCTTGTTGGCTTCTTAGTTTTCTCTGTTTACCCCTTCTAATCCATTCTCCTTTGGGCAGCCATGATGATTTTTGTAAAAACACAAATTTTATCCCACTGGAAACTTGCTATATTTTTCTGGAACCTTCCCCTTACACTTAAAATCAAGTCCAGGATCCTCAATATACCTCTACAAGCGTTCCAGGATTTAGCCCTTGCTTGTCCAGAGAGGTTCACCTCACGCCAGCCTCCCAATTGGTCACAATGCTCCTATAATATGGGCCTTTTTTCAGATTGTGTATGCTTTTTGTTCATGGTCTTTCTCCTTGTTAGAATGTTCTTCTACCCACTTTTTAGTTTCTTAATTTCTACCCGTCCTTCAGATGCCTGAGAACTGCCCCCCTACAGCAATTAAGATAAAGGGAAGCAAACAGGAGCGTAAGAAAAAACAGTAGCTTGTAGTTTCAATGGTGTCAACAAACGGAAATCATAAGATCACATCAGCGCTGGATAATTGCCCAGAGAACGCAGTGTGCGCACACGCACGCACACACACACACACACACAAATTCTGTTTTTTTTTAAAAAAAACTAAAATGTAAGCATATTAATGGAATTTTAGGGAAGCAAGGTCTTTTACTTAGGAATAGGCTTCAGAGGTAGCAAGAGAAATAATAACAGTTACTCAAAGAAATATAAGTTTATTTTTCTCACACGACACTAAGTCTCAAGGAGTCAGTCTAGGAATGGTATAGCAGTTCGGTGATATAAGCAGAGTCATGGGCTCTTTCTAGCTTTCTGCTCCATTTACATTCAGTATGTTGGACTTTATTTCCATGCTCATCAACACCTCACAGACCCAAGATGGCTGCTGCACATCCAGGCGAAAGTCTCTATTCCAGGCAAGAAGGAGAACTGGAAAAGGCAGCTTATAGCTCATTAGCTGAAACTGTGTCACATGGCTGCCCCTACATGTAAGAAAACTGGGCAATTGAATGTTAAGTTTTACAGCTTCTCCAGGAGAGACAGGTGAAAAGGAAAGGGTTTAGAAATGGAGATTGTGTGAGCATATGAGCATGCTAGGGCTAGTAAAGTAATGGTACTGTAATTAAATGGTAATTAATTAATTAAATGGTGTTGATTAAATAGTTTATTTCCATATTTTAAATGTCACAGGTATTGTCTCTTACTTAGCATTCTGTCACTATTACATTTACCAGGACTTCTGCAATTTGTCTCCCAATATGTCCCCCGATTTTATTTTATTTTCTCCATAGATTAAGATTTCTTAGTGTGTTCATGTGTGTATTATTATTTTTTTTAAACAATAGGACTCTTCAAGGACCTGTGTTTGCTAGCAGAGTAAACCTGTTCAGAAATGGAGCAACACTGTTATGAGAATGAGAATGGTTTTCTCCACAGCCACCTGCCCTTTTACATTCCAAGATTCATCCAGCTAAAAACTATCATCATTAACAATAAAACTTCCTTTTATAAAAGGGAAAAAAAAAAAAAAAAGATCCCGGGGAACTCAGCAAACATTTCATGCCTCTAAGAGACACCAGGTGGCAGTGCAGCGTAAGAAGTGAGTGGATCTAGTTGTATCCATACCTTGATTCCATCAAATTGAATAAATAAATATAATTTTTAAGTGTGTGCCTTATCCAGATCCTTGTGCCACCAGTTCATCATGGTTTCAACCTCCTTTCCAGAAATGAGCTATGCATGATGCCCTTTGCGTGACACACATTTCATTTGGCTTATTAACATAAAAATTCTCTTCAGATGGGAGATTGTTTACTGGAAACACAACTGCGTTGTCTAATGCAACATCACCCAAGGCATTTTAGGAAATGATGAGTTCACACCTTGATATTTGTGTCCACAACTCTGGGTCATATGGGCCCTCCATGGGTAAATGTTTGTGGGGCAGAATGGCTTAGGCAAACTACCTACTTTTAAGGGTGAGGCTCTAAGGGCTAAAGCTATATTCTTTTCTCCTCTAGGAATTTTGAATCCAAAGATAAAACAGAGACACATATGAAGAGCAAAGTCGCTTTTTCTTTTTTTAAAGAAAAGTATAGTGGCACTTTCATCTTCAAACATATATTCCTTTTTCTGAATCCACTGAGATTTCAGACTAAGCTATACACCTTTGTCTGAAATGATATAAACTGAGTTGCTAACACGGATGTTTACCTATGGACTAGCTGCTATTATTACTCAACAAATTAACTTACTGGGTTTGTGGTGTAGGGAGGAGGAGGTTTTTTTTTAAAAAAAAAAAATCTTTCGCCTATACAATCAGGAAGCAAGCTGAAAAGGGTAAGTTAGCCTATTCATCTTGACAAGATATTCAGGATGGAACAGTGCCAAGCATAAGGGAACTCTAACTCTTTTCCTATGAATCCCAGAATTCTGCAGAAGATAAAGATGACTCACATACCAGAAAGTTCTTTAAAAGCATCACTTTATTTGCTATAAGAATATAATCTGGCCCGTCCATACAACCCATCATGCAAAAAATCATGGTAGGCATTTTACAAGCAATGCAGAATTTCAATACTTGTACATTTGCTCAATTAAAAGATTAGCAAAGGCTGAAGAGTAACAGCTTGGGATAAAAGAATACAGAAGGAGTCAACTTTCTTCCTCAGGATCATGGCTTCCAATACCAAGGAGCACAGTCAAGAAAGCACAGCTGGGCTTCCCTGGTGGCGCAGTGGTTGAGAGTCCGCCTGCCGATGCAGGGGACACAGGTTCGTGCCCCGGTCCGGGAAGATCCCACATGCCGCGGAGCGGCTGGGCCCGTGAGCCATGGCCACTGAGCCTGCGCGTCCGGAGCCTGCGCGTCCGGAGCCTGTGCTCCGCAATGGGAGAGGCCACAATAGTGAGAGGCCCGCGTAACGCAAAAAAATAAAAATAAAAATAAAGCACAGCTACAATCTCAATACCTAAGACTGAAGATACTGAGGGACAGGTGAGGACCATCATTTGTGGGTTGATCCACTGGAGGCCACCACCCCATGGACAGTCTCACTGTGTGGCCAAATGACTGTGCAGCAAGCACTAAGGCATCTGTATACAAACAGGTAGAAATTACCTGTCGAGTTAACCTAATTCAGGTGGATTAGACTCTACCAGCCTGCAGAAGGGTCCTCTTGCTCAGGCACTAAGCAGGGAGGTAAGAATTAATTGCTTCCTTAATGAAAAGTCAAGTGATTTTCCTTTCTGTATAGCAATTAAATTTCCCTGAACTACCGTTGTAAAGCACATTATAAATAAATTGCTCAATAGCCTGATGGGCACTGAACTCTGGTGCAGACTCAACTTGCAAAACTGTGGTTTATTGGAAATGAATGTGGAGAATAAGAAGAGAAAATGCTACGCGCTTTACAATCAGACCCCAAAGGCTGTGGCTCAGGGTACAGTCCCCTCTTTGAGGGGCATCCCAGAGAGTTTTCCCAGCAGTGGGGTGCTCACGGCTACCTCTGCTGTGTACCTATGGCTCTCCAGGCTCAGCCATAGCAAACAAAACCTATGTTATCCCTAATCTTCATCGCAAAAGGCAAGAGTGGGGATTATGAAGGCCATTTTCTAGTCAAGCAAACTGAGCCTTTTAAAGGTTATGCCATTTAGACTGAGGACCTGCAACTAGTTATAGACAGAACAGGCCCGGAGATCAGACCTGACAGACAACAAACCTGAAGTCTTCCATCGCACCAGACCATTTCTGAAGGGATCAAAAGCTATTTCTGACCTTGAGATTTTTCTTACCATTTCTGTGAATTTAGTCCCAAAGTAAAAACTTTAGGGAGAGATACAGAAAGGCTAAAAAATGCCACCATGAAGAGAGGTAAGTCATAGACCTCTATCCCGCCAACAGCTGTGAGAGCAATTGGGCTCCCAAAGGGACTCAGATATGTGGTCTGTTGGGAAGATGACCTGAAATTTAACTTACAGTCACCTCCAAACTTACGGAGAAAAATCTGCCAATACGGAATTCAAATTAGCTTCAGCATTTTATACTCTCTTGAACCAGGACCATAAGACTAAATGGACATTTCCTGGGTGAATCTCAAACCAGGAGTCCCTGAGGTACAGGCATCCCATTGACTTCTGGCATTGTCTACCGTGAGTGAAGAGGAAAGATGGGAGAAAAGCAGATCCAAAATCCATCTCCTGCAAACTCTCATGTTCTTAAAGGTACAGCAAGGCTATCAGGCATGAGGCATACAATGAGAACCGCAGACAACGGTCTTTATTTTTAACTTGGATCTGCTTTATGAAGCCTAAGTTCAAAAGTACATATGAATACAATTCATCAGTTCTCCTTTCCCTCTAAGATAGTTCCATTCAGAAGTACAACTTCTGGACTTCCGTGGTGGTGCACTGGTTGAGAGTCCGCCTGCTGATGCAGGGGATACGGGTTCGTGCCCCGGTCCGGGAAGATCCCACATGTTGTGAAGCAGCCGGGCCCGTGGGCCTTGGCCGCTAAGCCTGCGTGTCCGGAGCCTGTGCTCCGCAACGGGAGAGGCCACAACAGTGAGAGGCCCGCGTACCACAAAAAAAAAAAAGAAGTACAACTTTTGTTGGGAATGCAATGACTTTGAAAGTTCCATGTTTACTTGAATTGTAAATATTTGTATTAAAAATTGGAAAAGATGTTTTTAGAAGTGCATTTCTTAAATATAATGATTATTATTAAACCGATATTCTCATTGGGGCAAGTCAATTTCCAGGGATGAAAAAAGTGTCAATGGGAAGAATTTCATTTTTTTCTGAACGGGTAGCATCATTTTAACTTGGGTCCAGTTTAGACTTTGAAAGATCTATACCAATAAAAGCCGCATGAGACAACCCTCTTACGGGTTTGCTGCTAGAGGCTGCATGGACTTCCAAATCCTGTGACTGATGGCTCTATAACAGAACAGCAAAGGGGAAACTCACGTATAGGCTTCACCGTGCCTTGGTGGAGTCAACAATGATAGCACCAGCCCTGAAGGCTTCATTCTGGAGACATATCCCACTGTGGCTGGTTAGTGCCCAGAGGCAGATGGGTGGGCCTCTCCCTCACTCCCTCTTCCCCTTGATTTATTTTCTGTTCCAGTTATGTGAGATGTTCTGAATCTTTTTCATTTTGATCCTCTGATCCAGCATCTTGTACCTTGCAGGATCTCATCAGTTTTCTTTGGGACCGAAGGTGCGTAGGCGCTAGATGCATAAGCAGGGTGTTTAAAATGACGCAGAGGAGGCTTGGTGACTGCAGGCCATGCAGAGGAAGACAGACAACGGTTAGCCTCACCAACTACACAGTGCTCCTAAATCCTGGGGGTGACTTCCTGGCCTCCAGACCTGTTTGTTTTCTTTAAAACCAGGAAACAAACAGGGTTGAACTCTCACTAAAAATCTTATTGCAAATAGATGAATAAGCACATCATCACTTTGGTCATTCACTTAAAATAAATAAAGATAGGGCTTCCCTGGTGGCGCAGTGGTTGAGAGTCTGCCTGCCGATACAGGGGACGCGGGTTTGTGCCCTGGTCCGGGAAGATCCCACATGCTGTGGAGCGGCTGGGCCCGTGAGCCATGGCCGCTGAGCCTGTGCATCTGGAGCCTGTGCTCTGCAGCGGGAGAGGCCACAACAGTGAGAAGCCCGTGTACCGCAAAAAAAACCAAACAAAAATAAATAAAGACAAATGCCTAGGAAAAAAAAATTCCTACAGATAGACAATGATGACCCCAGAATACAAAGTTTCTTTGACAATGAATGGATGGGGTTAAGGAAGTGAGAGGGAGCAGTGACGTCACTTTGGGAAAAAAAAATAACAAAGCAAACACAGGTGAGCACAGCCATCTCATTAATCAGCACTTAGCACTGTATGTAAGCTTTTAGGGTTGCAAAGTGGCACACAATCCCGGAGTGCTAATAAGAAGCACATCATTGAGAAAATATTTGCAAAGCACATGTATAAAGGTCTTGTACCCAAAATATGGAAAAAACTCTTAAAATCCAACAAAAGGAAACAAACAACCCAATTTAAATATATGCAAAGATCTGAACAGACTCCTTGCCAAAGAAGATATACATATGGCCAAAAAGCATAGGCAAAGATGCTCAACAATTTTTGTCACTCGGGAACTGAAAATTAAAACAACAGTGATATATACTACACACCTATTAGGATGTAGTACTGCTGAATGAAAAAAAGCATATATACATCTAATCTTAATATTATAAAAACATATAACTGTGTGCATAGGAAAATCTGGGAGAACATACATTTAAACCATAGCCGTGATTATCTCTGAGTAGTATAAACATGGCAATTTAATTTCTTTTTAATTGTTTACACTTTCTATTTTTTCTATGATGATCAAGTTTTAGTGATGTAACTTTTTAAAAAGAAACATACTAGTAAAAATTTCTTCCATAGAATCAAGTATCGAAGCTATTCTACAAAACTATACATAATGGAAAGTCAGGAAAACTGAGTTTACTCTGCACTTTAGCCCGACACCTTTCAGAGCACTCACAGCTGAGTATACTTTTCGCAGCCTAGAGATCAATATTCATTCACCGACTTGTTAAAGCACTTAACTGTGTGTCCTACTGATACAACAATGAACAAAACAGGCAGAAACCTCTACCCTCATGGGGCTTCCATTCCAGTAACCCCCTCTGAAACTTGTGACTTGCTTACAGAAGAAAAAGTGTTCAATCATAATAAGTAATGCTATTACTACAAGCTCTACACTATCCACACCTACTTTGCCTTTGGAGTTAGGCTAACATGTAAGTTCAGATTTTCAGCAAATGGTCCTATAGTGCCAGAATAATGTATATGCAGATTTAAAAGAATATCTCAGAATGTTTAATTCTGTTTCTTGGGGTAAACAAGGGATTGCAGCACAAAACACTCTAGGAACAAATATAAAAACAGTCCCGTTACCCTGGAGAATGGAGTAGAAACAGGCGAGGGCTTCGAATTAAAAGCTGATGGTCCCCACACTTCTGGGCTAGCTGATTTACTGCTCTTTAAGTCACAGTCCCTCTCCATATTCATTCTATTTTCACTACTCAGCATGAACCCAGCCAAAGTATTATTGAATTTCCCACTTCTCAGCATGAAGAAACATTTACCGTTTGCTAGAATTCTGATCGTCAGAACGGAAGCTCTCCTTGCCACTGGAGTCGCTGCAAATAGAGTTGAATCCGCTGATAGAGATCGGCTCCCCACCGAGATTGTGGAAATACTTATATGCCTGCTGTCACCCTCACTCAAAATGTGGGAAAAAATAAAAATTCACGCAGTGCTGTTTGTACGCATTGACTGCCTTTCCCCTCTACAGGGGAACATGAAATGATGACAGGGCAAAACAGCGGCACCTGGGATGAGGGCACGGTTTTGAATTTAATGAGGACCTTTCTTCCGGGGTGGTGCTGTGGCCACTTAAGGACCCTTTCCTTTGTCTTTTGGCGATTCCTGAGATATTTCTGGAAGGAGATCTGGCACTTTCCCTTTCGATGACTGGGTACCTCCCACAGCTGAACCCAGGCAGTAGTGTTACAATCCTCTTCTGCTCCCTCAACCCAAGCCCCTCCCCGCCCCAAGCAGAGAAGAACCAAATTGGGAACAGAATCCCCTCCCCTTCATATGCTTATCAACAAGTTGGACCCTTTTCCTCTTGGAGACACGTTCACAAAGTCTGCTCTTGTCTCCTAGAGCAATTTACTTGGAGAAAACGATCTCATTGGCTAATGAAGATTTGACAAAGACACGTTTCTCTGCACAAAGCCTGAACTTGGGAAAGTCATTCTCTATATTACTTTCAAATGTGCTTAGGAAAAGACAAGTTCAAGACAAAAACTGACACATCATCATCCTTTATTATACAATTACAATGTTTGTTTTTCATAGACGTTAGCGCTCTTTTAGGAGTTTTAATCCTCATTTGTTTCAATCTTATCTTTTTCATAAACGCAATTTCTCCCAAAGGTGTCTCTGACTTTCGCCCTTTCGTCTGCCATCACCAACTTTTTATTCTCTCTCTCTGAGGCCACTTTGCTTGGTGGCGACTTTTTTTTCCCATAGGAAAATAATGCATAGACTTATTCTTCTTCAGAAAATAGGCTGCGATTTATTCATATATCAAATGTAACTGTGTTAAAGTTAAACTAGTATGTCCATGGCAGGACTTCTCAGAGACCTAAAGGATGGCGACATGTATCATGAAGCCCTAAGAACAGCCAACAGCATGTGTTTTTCTCATTTTGATTAGGCCAAGGCGCCCCCTTTATCAGGAGCATGTCACACTTTCGGAAGGACTGGTTTAATTCATTATCACTGTCGTTCTCATGTCATAACATGTTGTATCTTATTAATTCGGTGTGCCCTGTTGTTTGCACTGACAGCAGGCAGAAGGAATGGTCACTAGTGCTCGTCTAATCTACGTGCACCCTAATTCCCGTGCAGTAAACCATGATCTGCATTAGAACCCAAATCTGTGTCTTCAATCCCCCACGGCTTCAGTGTGATCTTGCAGGGCCACTGCACAGCAGCAGCAACTGGGAAATTTTCTGAATCTCTGCTGTAGAGGACTGCCTCCAAAGGCAGAAACTTGATTTACTCTTAGCTTCTGAATAAATTCTAATATTGGCATCTTTAAAAAAAAAAACAAAAGTGTTCTGCATGTGTTTTCTTCTTTTTCAAAGATAATGCCATAACATGACCTTTGGAAAAAACATTTCCACATGTAGATATTTTCTAACTGCATTTACACACGCACAACACATACACTAACAAGATAAAAAACAATCATTTATTGCCTCATAAATGTTGTTTTACATGAAGAACAAAATCCCACTGCCATACATTCCATTTCTAAAATAGTGTCTATTGATATCTGTCTGAAATTTGATGCAAAGTCCTTATAAAAATGCTCAAAAATCATCCATGAGCTTTGAATTGCAAGGGATTGATGTGTCAACATCCGTTCCACGAGGATAAAATGATACAAGAACTGAGCCTGTGATTTTCATTTCAGGATCCGTGATGGTAAAATAATGATAATATCTGACATACATCGTGTACTAGGCACAATGCTAAGAATTTAATGTGAACCAGCCTTTAATCTTCACTACAATTCAACAGGCAAGCACTGTTATCACCCCCGCTTTTTTTTTTTTTTTTTTTTTTGCGGTACGCGGGCCTCTCACTGTTGTGGCCTCTCCCGTTGCGGAGCACAGGCTGCGGACGCGCAGGCTCAGCGGCCATGGCTCACGGGCCCAGCCGCTCCACGGCCTGCGGGATCTTCCCGGACCGGGGCACGAACCCGTGTCCGCTGCATCGGCAGGCGGACTCTCAACCACTGTGCCACCAGGGAAGCCCCGATCACCCCCTTTCTGAGTGAGGAAACTGAGGCTTTTAAGTAACTTGCCAAAGTTTGAGTGAGGAAACTGAGCTTAAGTAACTTGCCAAAGTCTACACAGCCAGCATTGCAGGAAGTCTGGATTCTGGGTTCACATCCAAGTGGTCTAGCCTCAGACCTCACATATTTAAAATAACCCGGGACCAAAGTTCAGAGTACGTTTTAATAACTACCATAATAAGTTAAAATAGTAATTCATTTATACTATCAATAATTTGAGTATATATCTGTGATATATGGGATTCTTGAATACCATTGTTAGTAGCCATAATCATACTTCCCCCAAAGCAAAAGCAAATCATTCCTTCTTAATACAATTTGTGTGGTAATGGCTCAGGAAGGAATTGCATAAACATCGTGGCTAACAGGTCTCTTAAATAGCTGCTTTTGTCTCTTCCCTCACCTACGTGGGTTTGGGATGGAACAGGTGTTCCAGAGGTCTAAGCACCAGAGACAAGCAAACAAGTCAGGGGAGCCCCAGGGTCTTGGGTGAAATTTTTAACTTGGTGGTTCTCACCCCTCACTGCATATGAGAACCACGTGGGGAGCTTTTAAAACTCCTGGGTACCCCAGACCCATGAAAGCAGAATCTGTGTGGGGTTGGGCTGAGGCCTCAGGAGTTTCTAAAGCCCTTCAGATAATTCCACTGTGCAGGTGTTTGCAAACTACCGTTTCAGCCTCGCCAATCTTCCCCCTCCTTATCTTCACAAAGGGAACGACAGTGATAATATTTTGCACACACTGCAAGTGTTCTATAAATTGTAAAGAGCTAGCCAGGGCTCTTGCTGTAGTTTGATCACAACGAACTGCCTGGCTGGTGAGGAGTCCTTTATGCATCAATTAAAGTTACCTGTGGTCTTCAAAATTAGGCTTTTTTTTTTTTTTCTCTCCTACCCACATAGTTTATTCTTCCTGTTTGGTCTAACATGAAGACAAAAGCTCTGAGAAATGAAGAAACAAATGTTCTTTCTGTTGGAAAAAACAACTTTGATGCTATCACCTGAGGATTGTGAGGAAATCTGCAACACTCAGAGTCAGCGATCCTTCCTCAATATACTGAGCGCTTGGAAAAGCAACGAGTAAGACCAAAGAGGATGTTCCTGGTGTCTGACTAAGGCGTGAGAGCAAGAGTGGGTGCTTTGAAGTCGGAGAGACCTGGTTTTAAAGCCTCCTTCACCTCCCCCAGCTGTTTAGTCTTAGGCAAACACGCCCCCTCTCAAGTGTCACTTTTCCCCTCTGAATAACAATGTTACACACTTAACAGGGCTTCTTGGGAGGACTCAGCGAGATGGGGCATGTGAACCATGTGAACCACAGTGACTGGCATAAAGAAGGCCTTCAGTTAAGGGCAACTTTTATTATTATTGTAGTGACAGTGACCATGTCCGGGGGAACTGCTGGTGGGTAAGGGGAGCTCTGGAAAGACTCTGGGACAGGCACCACCATCCCTGGCAGCGCCGATCTTGGGCTGGTGGAAAGGGTGTTGCTCACTCCTTCTGCCCTTTTCAGAGAATCGGCCTGACATCAGTTTCGCCCTCTGGATTTGTCTTCTCTCTGGACTCTTTCTAGCTTCTTCCTGGGACAACTTCTCAGAGCATCTGGAATTCCAAACCCGACTTATACCTGTTTCTGACTGAGGCAGCCACACTAGCACATTTGGTATGAATTAACTGTGTTCTGAAGATAAGCTCGTGGGAAGACACGCAATCAGCCAAAAGACTCCTCTCACTAACATCAGCTCCACAGAGAGTGGAATCAAGACGGGTTCATCCCAGTCCCAAAGGAAGAAACACACCCTTTAAAATTAGCAGTTTGGCTGAATTGGTTTTCATAGCTGGTCTTTTCCTTAAAGGGCAAGTGGAAGATGTTAATTTGTCTCACCAGAACAGGAGACTTGGTCCTTGTTCAATATCTAGGCTTCCCAGCAAACAGTTTCAAAAATGAAAGTGAAGTGTAACAACTTTTTGTGAACCCGGGGCTTTGCTGTTTAAGGAGCCCAGTAGCATGGCCTGTCTTCTGTGCAGTTCAGTGTCTTTATATCCATTATCTCATTTGTAGTCGCCCCTCACCCATCCTTGGAAGGAAGTCAGATTCAGTTCTTTCTCTGTCCCCATATGACTGGGACACATAATTTCAGTTTCCCATAAAAAGAAAAAAACAGATAGTAACACTCACTGCAGAGGCCTGAGAATGACAAGAAAGCAACGTATTAGAAACAGCCAGCACAGCGCTGACACGTAGTAGGCGTTCACCCAGTATCAGTTTCCATCCCTCTCCTCAGAGGCAGATCCTACATTTCAGGAATTATCTGGAAGATTTGCAATTGCCAGGAAAACTCAGCAGCAGAATACTTTCCCAGCTAGGGAATTGCTTTGTCTCCTCAAGACATGAAAGCGTTACATGAAGGCCATGCTGATAGGTCTTCCTTCCTTTTGCAGAAATACAATCTAGCGACATGAACCCAGCCAGAAAATTACTCTTAAACCATGCACATTAGATGTAGTGCTGTCTAAGGTGAGGGTCTATTCTTAAACTCTTCAAGGTGTAGTTTATATTAAAACTAGAATACTTAAACCCAGCATCTACATTGGAAAAGACTCTGGTTCTCCAAGGACTCTTCCTCAAGAAAATGGGAATACTAACTAATCTACTGGTGCCGTATCTGAAGCTTACAGAGCAAAGAGCACAGGAGACAGGAAGCTTGCTGTCTGAGAAGCTATCCAGAAAAAGGCCAATTGACACTGCCTGAACCAAACCACTCCCTAGTGTGGAAAGATCACCTGACCAGCATTTCCACGTCCCCAGAGGAATACATGGCCACAGGGAAAAAAATAAACCACATAGTTTTATTGCCCTTCATCCAACCTGAAGCTGTTTGCTTCCACCTGCATTTCTCAACCCTGGATGCCCATCAGATCACCTGGAAAGCTTCAGATTTACTGCATTCCTAAGCCCCACCTCCAAGAGTCTTGAAAGTAATCTGTTATTTTAAGGTGAAGCCCAAGCAAGTATGTTTGTAACGCCCAGTGGTTCTAACTCGTAGCCAGGTTGAGAACCACTGGCTTAGGTGCCGAGTTTGTTTTGAGAATATGTCCCCTTAAGTTTCGAGGGATGCTTGGGGCAGCTGACAGGGTCTGGTCATTGCACACAGGAGTGGCCAACCCTTGGCCACATGCTAAGATCTGTGACAAGAATCAAATCCACGAAGGTCTACTTTTGGGAGAGGTGGTGTGGTATTGTGAGAGAAGCGTGGGTTTGGGGTGTCACAGAACTGGATTAAACTATTACCAGCTGTGAGATCCTAAGGAGATAATCTGTTTTGGGATTCAGGGTTTTGGGTTTGTTTTTGTTTTTTTCTGTAAAATGGGGAAAATGGTAACTTCTTTGCATGGTTGTTGTGAGGATTTTAAAGGGGCTATAACTGAGATAATGTAGGTATGGTACCTTGCAACCTCGCGGAGTGCCAGTATGTCGTAGGTGCTTGGTATGTGGCTACCATCATTACACAGCACAGGAGATGAAAGGTCATCACAAGGAGCCTTTTAATGGTGGCCTCCCTGGTGGATTTCTTATTATAGTATAGAAAAGTCATGTCATTCCCCGTACAAATGGATTTTACCACATGAAAGACCTCAGCACACAACGAAGAGATGAACTTAATGAATTTATTTGTGACTATTTGGCAGAGAACACACCACTGTGATTCACAAAAGGCTAATTATCCAAAATGGGCATTTGTGGGGAAAAATTACATATATATATATATATATATGTTTGTTTTTCCATTCAGCTACCTAAGGGAAACACTTTGCTGAAACCCAGTGCCATTTTAAGCAAAGCAGAATCATCTATCCCACATTCTAAACTATTTATACCATGTACAAATACTGAGCCTCATTCAATCACTTTGGGCTATTCCTTACCATGAGCTGGAACCCCCAGATGGGAAGGGTGGCTTAGATACCCAACCAGGATGGAAGGAGTTTCAGTCCCTGAACTCCAATCTTGACGTAATTAGGAAAATGACAAACAAATGACTTTTGATTCTTAAGACTCTTTGCATTTACTATGCTGAGCCATAATAATTCTTTGAGTCACCTTCATTGGAAGCCATTCTCGAACCACTGATTCCCTGGTCTTTGAGATACCTCTTCCTTATGCTTCACCCTACAGATCACTGATCCTGGCTATAAACTTCATTAGGACGGGACAGGGTGTTATACACATTTGCATCCCCAGAATTTAATCCCAGTACTGATAACAGTTGGTGCTGAAAAATATTTAATGAATGAGTAAACTACTCGGCATCATACTCAGTAACCTTCATAAATCTCTCATTTACTAAAGAAGAGGGGAATCACTTAGAATACACACCAGTTGACTAGAATCTACAAAACCTAATACTTCTCCTTTGCATCCACAATGCCTTGATACCTAGATTTGTTGCCTGTGTTTGCTCAAAGAAGAATGTCGGCAAGCTCCTTTCCTCTGAAGTTTCAAATTTGAGGCCTGAGCACTTTTGTTTTACACCAAAGCTATAACCTCAACTCAGGTCTTACTATCGTCTGGAGAGGCTGAGGCACAGTTCTCAAGTCTCTCTGACAAACAGCTGAAAGAGCAGGAGCAATTAGGTAAGGCTGGAAAATAAGCTCTTTTCTTATTCAAACAACTGCTAGCTATTAAATGCCCTGCGACCTTATGATTTAATGATTAATCGTTTAATTTAATAAAAATATTATTTTAATTAATAAAAAAGAATAAGAAAGCCCTCCCTCAAGGAGATGATCATCTTCAATCGAGTTCTTTGTTTTCATTTTGTTTCTCCTGGCAAGCACAAAGAACATGAGGCATGCTCTTTCAAAGGAGAAAAATATTTGGGAGATTACGCAAGCTAAGTCTTTTGTTCGATTTTTTTTCATCCGTGTGTGCCTTTGTCCACGTGTGCATCTGAAGATGGGGAGTGTAAGGCCAAATCAATAGCTCTGTCCTGTGCTCACACCAACTATGACCTCTGCCAGAAGAAGCCTGTAAAGTTAAATTTCTTTAGGGTTCTAGAGCTCTGAAGTGCTAAATCACGTATAACAAATGTGTTTTGCTCTGGTCCATAGTAAGGATGACAACTGGCATCCCTTAAACTGAACTCAAGATAGAAGGCAATTGCAGAGACCACTCGTGGGAATCTTTACTTAAAATTAAGACAATGCAGGATCCCTCCACACCCCACAGTTGTGCCTGAAATCGGTACCTGCATAATTGTACTCTACCCCAGGCAGAGTACAACTGTGAAAGAAAGGCTGTTCCAGTGTGGACTGTTTGACATCAGTCTTTACGCCTGACAATGAAACTCGAGCAAAGAGTACAGGATTGCCACCTGCTAACTTTGGGCAAGCTATTTATCTGAGTATGCCTCAGTTTCCTAATTTGTGAAATGGAGATAACAGTACCTTCCTTAGAGGGTTGTTGTGAAGATTAAATGAGATAATACGTGTGAAGAACCTAGCATTGTCCCTGATATTAGATAGATGTGCAATACATACCAAAGTATTTACTGTTAAAAACCTGTATTAGGAAGATCAGAAGTTACCATTTTTGAAGTTAATCACTCAGTAACTTACAATACACATAATATTTTGTTTTTGTAAAAGAAACATAAGCTTCCTAAAATGTCTTCAGACCTCAGGGCTGGTCAGTTCTCTTCTGAGGAATCCTCTGAATGGATGTTTTATCCGTAGTCCCCTAGAACAGGACACACAAAAAATGTCATTGCAAGCCAGCTGGCATCTCAACGCACCAACTCTTTCTACATCAGGCAACGGAGATTAGAAGCAGAGCTGCATCTATTGCCAACACTACCGTGCAAGCCAGAAGCTGCTCACACAGGAGCAATGAGCTATCTGCATCAGCGAATGACTACGGTACTGTACCTTTCCATCTAACGATCACTTCGGAAAAGTGATGTGACCGAGGCGCTGGGGGCATCTGCTCAGAAGCCACTGACTAGTCTCCAGCGTTAGCAATCATGATTGGAAGTGAAGCTCTGGGCCACTCCTCCAGCGAGAGCCAACATTGGCTCAGCTCTCCATCATTTACGGCCCGCCCATGAGCTTGACTGCGTTCACAAACCTCATGGGGCACACTTGAAGTTGGCACTAGAAAAAAATTGTCTGCAGGTGCTATTACTTTACCATCTAAGAGTCACTTTGCTATGGGCATGCAAGGAATCAAGGTGATGTCCTCAGAGCAGTTTCCTGGTGCTGGCGTGTCAGGAGACAGCTTTGATAATTTTGGAAACCACACAAGCAGTTCTTTAATGAAGTGGTCTCTGGTGGCTTCAGGACTGACACATGTGACAAACAAAACTGTCTCGGAAGACAGTCACAGATTTTTCACTAGGAAATTCTTTAATATATAATATTTGAGCAAACAGAAACTATAATTAATAATATAACAAATACCCAGGTACTCTCTCAATACAGTTTAAGCAGATCTTAACATTTTGCGTATTTGTTCAAAAATTTGTTTAAAGAGATTAAATACCAAGGTAGAATTTAAGTACCTAATATACCCTTCCCTTCCCCCCACAAAAAAACATCCAGAATTTGATGTTTATTATTCCTGTGCATATAGTCGTTCAATTATTGCATCTCTATGCAACCATAAAATATCTACTTTTATTTTTGCTTGTTTTTTAAAGATAATACAAATTGCGTTAGATGGTATAAATCTTATTGAAACTTGCTTTTCTTGCCCAACATTATGTTGAGCATTGTTTGCAACAGCAAAAAAAATGGAAAACCACCATCAACAGAAAAATGATTAAACATCCTGTAGCACATTTATATAATAGGATATTGTACAGATGTTAAAATGGATGATGCTTTTCAAAGAACTAGCTTTATATTTTGCATGGAATTTCTTCTGCCATACATTAGCAGACTTTCTGGGAGTTTTTCTTAAAAGTGTTTCTTTTAAAAGAAGGACAGGGCTGGATTTTGGTTTTTTTATCCAAATTTCTGTATTTTAAGAGCAGAGTTCGAACCATTTGCAATTATTCTTATTACTGATAGTTTTGGACTTGATTCTACTCTCTAATTTTATAATCATTCTTTATTCCTTGCTTCTTTTTTTTTCCTTTCTGCCTTATATCAAGTAGATACATTTTCTGTATTCCCTTTCTTTGTTGTTGTTCATTTGCTGACTTAGATGCTATAGGTTATATTTCTATTATTTTACTGATGATCCTTTGTGTTGCAAAAAAAGTTACAAAATTACAAAGCTCTGCCCGAAGACAGAATAGACCTTAGCATTCCTTAACTCCCTCTTAAATATCCCCTCTTCCATCTATAGCTTCTGTTTCCTATTTTAACGCAAAAAATATGGACATTATTTTTATGGTGACTAATTACTCACATTTACCAACATGCTTTATTTACTTGTGTGCTCACCATTAATTCCTGTCTCTCACACTTTGCTTTTGGGTTCACCTTTCTTCCTCTTGAGGTATGTCCCTTATACTTCTTTTAGTGAAGTCTGGAGTGCTAAATTATGTCATGGTAAACCTAAAATGTTTTTACTTTGCCTTCATTCATAACTAATAATTTAGCTATTTTAGCTATTATATAATGCTTTATTTTCCCTCAGCCTATGAAAGATATATCTTCATTGTCTTTTGGCATCTGCTGTTGCTAACGCAAATTTTGCTGTCAGTTGGTTGTCATTTTATTACAGGCAACCTGCTCGCAGCTCCCTTGAACATAACCAGCTTCTTATAGCATTTAATATTTTCTCACCCTTGACATAATTTGGAACAATCTCACACAATGCATTTCGGTATGTGTTTGGTATTACTTAGGTATGGCAAGTGAGGTGCATTTACTGTCTAGGAATTTGAGCCTTTAGAGCTGTTTATCTATCTTCCATGCTCTTTCATTTTTAAAATTGAGATATAATTCACATACCATATAATTCACCATTTGAAGTGTACAGTTCAGTGCTTTTTATTTTATTCACAAGGTTGTGCAATCATCACCAATTTTTTTTTTTTTTTTTTTTTGCGGTACGCGGGCCTCTCACTGTTGTGGCCTCTCGCGTTGTGGAGCACAGGCTCCGGACGCGCAGGCTCAGCGGCCATGGCTCACGGGCCTAGCTGCTCCGCGGCATGTGGGATCTTCCCGGACCGGGGCCGAACCCGTGTCCCCTGCATCGGCAGGCGGACTCTCAACCACTGCACCACCAGGGAAGCCCCATCACCAGTATTTAATTACAAAACATTTTCTTTTTTTTTTCTCACATCTTTATCGGAGTATAATTGCTTCACAATGTTGTGTCAGTTTCTGCTGTACAACAAAGTGAATCAGCTATATGTATACATATATCCCATATCCCCTCCCTCTTGAGCCTCCCTCCCCCCCCCCCCATACCATCCCTCTAGGTGGTCACAGAGCACTGATCTGATCTCCCTGTGCTATGCAGCAACTTCCCACTAGCCATCCATTTTACATTAGGTACTGTATATATGTCCATGCTACTCTCTCACTTCATCCCAGCTTTCCCTTCCACCCCTGTGTCCTCAAGTCCATCTCTATGTCTGTGTCTTTATTCCTGCCCTGCCACTAGGTTCATCAGTACAGCTTTTTTAGTTTCCATATATATGAGTTAGCATACAGTATTTGTTTTTCTCTTTCTGACTTACTTCACTCTGTATGACAGACTCTAGGTCCATCCACTTCACTACAAATAACTCAGTTTCGTTTCTTTTTATGGTTGAGTAATAGTCTATTTTATATATGTGCCACATCTTCTTTATCCATTCATCTGTTGATAGACACTTAGGTTGCTTCCATGTCCTGGCTGTTGTATATAGTGCTGCAATGAACAGTGTGGTACATGTATCTTTTTTTTTTTAAGTTGACCATTTTTTGATATAAATTTATTTTTTTTTATTTTTGGCTGTGTTGGGTCTTCGTTGCTGTGCACAGGCTTTCTCTAGTTGTGGTGAGTGGGCTACTCTTTGTTGCGGTGCACAGGCTTCTCATTGCGGTGGCTTCTCTTGTTGCAGAGCACAAGCTCTAGGCATGCGGGCTTCAGTGGTTGTGATGCGTGGACTCAGCAGTTGTGGCTCACAGGTTTAGTTGCTCCGCGGCATGTGGGATCTTCCTGGACTAGGGCTCGAACCCGTGTCCCCTGCATTGGCAGGTGGATTCTTAACCACTGCACCACCAGGGAAGTCCACATGTATCTTTTTGAATTATAGTTTTCTCAGGGTATATGCCCAGTAGTGGGATTGCTAGGTCATATGGTAGTTCTATTTTTAGTTTTTTAAGGAACCTCCATACTGTTCTCCATAGTGGGGTATCAAGTTACATTCCCACCAACAGTGCAAGAGGGTTCCCTTTTCTCCACGCCCTCTCCAGCATTTATTGTTTCTAGATTTTTTGATGATGGCCATTCTGACTGGTGTGAGGTGATACCTCATTGTGGTTTTGATTTGCATTTCTCTAATGATTAGTGATGTTGAACATCTTTTCATGTGTTTGTTGGCCATCTGTATGTCTACCTGGGAGAAATGTCTATTTAGGTCTTCTGCCCATTTTTGGACTGGGTTGTTTGTTTTTTTGATATTGTGCTGCATGAGCTGCTTGTATATTTTGGAGATTAATCCTTTGTTAGTTGCTTTGTTTGTAAATATTTTCTCCCATTCTGAGGGTTGTCTTTTTGTCTTATTTATGGTTTCCTTTGCTGTGGGAAAGCTTTTGAGTTTCCTTAGGTCCCATTTGTTTATTTTTGTTGTTATTTCCATTTCTCTACAAGGTGGGTCAAAAAGGATCTTGCTGTGATTTATGTCATAGAGTGTTCTGCCTATGTTTTCCTCTAAGAGTTTTATAGTGTCTGGCCTTACGTTTAGGTCTTTAATCCATTTTGAATTTATTTTTGTGTATGGTGTTAGGGAGTGTTCTAATTTCATTCTTTTACATGTAGCTGTCCAGTTTTCCCAGCACCACTTATTGAAGAGGCTGTCTTTTCTCCATTGGATATTCTTGCCTCCTTTGTCAAAGATAAGGTGACCATAGGTGTCACCTATATTTTGGGCCAGTACCATACTGTCTTGACTACTGTAGCTTTGTAGTATAGTCTGAAGTCAGGGAGCCTGATTCCTCCATCTCTGTTTTTCTTTCTCAAGATTGCTTTGGCTATTCAGGGTCTTTTGTGTTTCCATACAAATTATAAAAATTTTTGTTCTATTTCTGTGAAAAATGCCCTTGGTAATTTGATAGGGATTGCATTGAACCTGTAGATTGCTCTGGGTAGTATAGTCATTTTCACAATGTTGATTCTTCTAATCCAAGAACATGGTATATCTCTCCATCTGTATATGTCATCTTTGATTTCTTTCATCAATGTTTTATAGTTTTCTGCATACAGGTCTTTTGTCTCCTTAGGTAGGTTTATTCCTAGGTATTTTATTCTTTTTGTTGCAATGGTAAATGGGATTGTTTCCTTAATTTCTCTTTCTGATCTTCGTTGTTAGTGTATAGGAATGCAAGAGATTTCTGTGCATTAATTTTGTATCCTGCAACTTTACCAAATTCATTGATTAGTTCTAGTAGTTTTCTGGTGGCATCTTTAGGATTTTCTGTGTATAGTATCATGTCATCGGCAAACAGTGACAGTTTACAAAACATTTTCTTCACCAATAAAAAAAAATCCCATACCCATGAGAATTCACTCTCCATTCTTCTCCCTCCCCAGGCTCTAGTAACCACTAGTCTATGTTCTGTCTCTATATATTTGTTTATTCTGCATATTTCACATAAATGGAATCATACAATATGTGGCCATTTGTGTCTGGCTCCTTTCACTTGGCAAAATGTTTTCAAGGTTCTTTCATGTTGTAGACTGTATCAGTACTTTCTTCCTTTAGTACGGTCAAATAATAAGCTATTGTATGGATATACCACATTTTGTTTATATATTCATCAGTTGATGGGCATTTAGGTTGTCTCCAGTTTTTGGCTATTATGAGTAATCTTGCTATGAATATTTGTGGACAAGGTTTTGTGTGAACCTATGTTTTCAGTTCTCTTGAGAACATACCTAGGAGCAGAACTGCTGGGTGTTATGGTCACTCTATGATTAACATTTTAAGGAACTGCCAAACTGTTTTCCAAAGTAGTTGCACCATTTACATTCCCATCAGCAATGTATGGTGGTACTAATGTTTCCATATCATTGTCAACACTTGTTATTATCCATCTTTTTTATTCTTGCCTTTCTAGTGCATGTGAAGTGGTATCTCACTGTGGTTTTGATTTGCATTTCCCTAATGACTAATGATGTTGAGCATCTTTTCACGTTCCATTTGCCTATCTTCTTTGGAGAAATGTTTCTTCAAATCTTTTGCCCACTTTTTAATTGTCTTGTTTGTCTTTTTATTGTTGAGTTATAAGAATTCTTTACATATTCTGGATACTAAATCCTTATCAGATTTATGGTTTGCAAATATTTTCTTTCATTCCATGAATTTTCTTTTAGTTTTCTTGATAATGGAAATTTTTAATTTTGATGAAGTTGTATTATTAATTTTTCTTTGGCAGCTTGGGCTTTCAGTATTATATCTAAGAAACCATTGTCTAATTCAAGGTCATAAGGATGTTTTCTTCTAAGAGTTTTATGGTTCAAGCTCTTGCTTTTCTTTTTTTATATGGTTCCATCTGTACAATATGTTTGGTATAAAGTCCTAAGGACTATCTTCCAACATTAATTCTCTTTTCAGCTGTGTTCTACCTTGAGTTTATACGACCAACTTGTTTTTCTTTGTTTTTAAAAAATCCCAATGACTATATGTTTGTTTGCTTTTTTAAAATTATTATTAATTAATTTATTATTTATTTTTGGCTGCATTGGGTCTTTGTTGTGGTGCATGGGCTTCTCATTGCGGTGGCTTCTCTTGCTGTGGAGCACAGGCTCTAGGCGCACGGGCTTCAGTAGTTGTGGCTTGCATGCTTAGTTGCTCTGCAGCATGTGGGATCTTCCCGGACCAGGGCTCGAACCCATGTCCCCTGCATTGGCAGGCGAGTCCTTAACCACTGTGCCACCAGGGAAGCCCTGTTTGTTTGCTTTTTAACATTTCAGATTTTGGATTGCTTCTTTTGCATATCTCTGTTCTTGTTTGGCTTCAGCATAATTTTCCTTTATTGGTTTTAAAGGATTTTTATTCCTCCGTTTGGCTCTTTGAGTATCCTAAGACATATTTTAAGTTGCTTGACAGCCTGCACCAAGAGCCTGTGGTAGAGGCATGTGCACTGTGGGAGGTAACATGTGGCGTTCGTGAGGTCACAAGGAGAAACAGCGGGCTGGCTGTCATTATGAATGACGTGGAGGGCGTCTGCTAAACAAAGCATGGTTTATTATGTCAAGTGTTTTGAGAACGACCCACTCCACCTCCACAGGCTTTCAAGTGGTTGGAACTCAGATCCTGACACCCAATTTGGGACCACTTTAGACTGCAAAACTAAGGCCAAAGACAGGGTGGCTGAGACTCTGACTCAGAGGTCTTAGAATCCCAGCAGGCCAGCAATAGGTCCCTGGCATAGCAGGCGGGAACATGTTCGTGCAGATGTCCAGTATGTCAGAGGTCCCACCTGACCCAGGAATGTTATGACTTTACAAAGAAGAGCAAACACCATCACTACACACTGAAGTTGTTGGGTTTAGAAATGTTTTCCTCATGATGACTATAATCCTAAGAGCACAATAACCACAAACAGGGACAAGATGAAATGGGCTTCCAGAGACTACAGAGCAAGGTCTACTCAGTACTAAAAAAGTCAGTATAGTTGTATAGTTATAGTTGTATAGCTGTAAGTTAGTATAGTTGATACAAATCCAATTTCCAAGATGAGCCTTCTTCTGAGGACGGCTGCTTTCTACCTAGTCATAAATTAAATTGGATAATGCTCACTCACACACCAGGGCACCCGGCCTCATAAACATTTATGAGCACAAAATATGTGCTTGTCACCTCAGCAGGCACTGGGACAAAAAAGAATAAGACAGTCCCTACCCTTGAAAAAGCCACCGATCAATGGTTAAAGGACTTATAAGCAAATAATTATACGTCAGCATTAATTCTACCTAGATAGTTTGGAGAGACTGCAAAGAGAAATTAACCAGGGGAGAAAAGGGTAAAGACTGTTCTAGGCAGAGTGAGAGGCAAGTAAGTTCAGGGGCTACTCAGTGGACACTGAGTCCAGCTGTTGGACTGGGGTAGGGACACTGCATTAAGTTGAGGCCGAAAAGGCAGATGGACATAGATTATATTTCAGCTAATCTAAGATGCCACTGATTATAAAGTGAACTATTATTTCATGTACAACCAAGAAAAAAATGCTGTTAATTCAATTATAACACCCCATTGCTTGCAAAACATTCCTATTTCAGAGTAGCTACAACGCAAGTCACTGTCTCTCTTTGAATGGATGAAACATGGAAATTCCCCAAAGAAACAATGTAAAAGATAAATTAACATTAGAAAACATAGTCTTTTAAAGATAAACTAAATGCAAACAAAATATGAATATAATTTTTCTTATCAAATTAGTGAAGTATCAATGTTAGCAGTAGCAAGAGCAAAGAGAAAAGGCAAACTCATTGCTAAAAGTATAAAATAATACTACTTTTCTGGAAATCACTTTGACAATAATGGGTCAAGAACCTAAGTATGTACATACTCTTTGAGTCAGTAATTGTACCTACAGGAATCTGTCCTAAACCCATACTTACGGACTCAGAAGAAGACTTATGTACAAGAACGTAAAGTTATTAATGATAAAAAGGCAAGCTATATAAATGCCAGATTATTGATGAATACAGTCGGCCCCTTGTGTCTACAGATGTGGAACCTGCAGTGATGGAGGGTTAACTGTGGGTGACTGGAGTATCCATGGATTCTGGTATTTCTGGGTAGTCCTGAAACCAATTCCATGGATGCTGTATATAAATAAATTGTGGCATAATCATATGAAATGTTAGTCAATCGCTGAAATATTTTTAAAATATTTAATAATATGGGGGGAAGCTCATCATGTAATAGTAAATTTTAAAAGGGAGGAAACAAAACTCCATGTAGAGTATAATCTCAATCTAGGAAGAAAAAGGTATTTAAGAAACACTGGAAGGAGAGGTAATCTTGATTAGCTCTGAGTGGTAGCATTTTGGCAACATCTTTCCTTCTTTTAATTTGTATTATTTTTCGATTTTTCTACAATGTCCATATTTACCTGTTATAATCTCTCCTTCCCTCCAAATAAATGTGTTTTTCCAAGTTTTACTTGGAACCTAATTTGCATAGAGAATGTAAGCCTATGCATGGAGACAGTGACCAATAGGTACCTCTCATATTAAATAGTGATTACACAGGATTGTCATGAATGCTTAAAATTTTCTAGTAAAGGTTAGATAGGATCCAGTACAGATCGTCCGTGACCTCCTTATTTCTCAATAGTAGATACTCGCTATGAGCACCCTCTATGAGTCAGTACTATGTTAAATTGATGAGTATTGTTTCTGATTCTTATTATCATGCAGACAGATGAGAAAACAGAAGCTCCAAGAAGCTGAATAAGTGTAGTGAGCCTGCACAGTGTGAACATGGCAAAGCTGAGATTTGAACCCAAGTCTCTCTCTCTCACCAAAAATTCATTCTTCCCCCTGTGCCACCTGCCTCTCAAAGAAATACTTGCACAGCATGTCCCGATGAACCTTAAGGAAGATCAAGATTCTACTCTTTCCATCAGTGAGCAGGAGAGATTGTGAACCAACTATGAATATGTTATGTCCATTCTTGGGAGAACCTTACAAATGTGGATATCAGAGACAAAGCCCTCTGATAACATGGGGTCAACAGGATACACAAGGGGCCAGATTCCCCACTTATCAACTGCTAAACTCAACTCCTGAGAAACGGGTCCTCTCTGCTGTCTGTGATCAACTAAGATTATGAAGCAACGATATTTACCCACCTGGCAAGGTAAGGCGACTAGTGGAGCTAGTGCTTGGGGCTGGTGAGCCATGAGAATGCTTCTTTGTGCCTGTAAAGAGGAAAGAGAGGATGAGAAAGAATAGGATTGTGGACAGACTTTTCAGACCGGTAAATGCTCACGTGCAATGTTATCAAATGATCCAAAAGTTTGGGTCTGAAGACAACATTGAGAAGAAGGTTGGGTGAGGGTGTGGAAGCAAAGCAGGGCATAGTCCATGGTCCAGAAAAGCCAGGAGCACAGGCTTTACCTCTGTGCGTGTGATGGTTCTCGGTCTCCAGACTGGTCTGAGCAGGCAGGCGTGCACTTTAGGATCACCAGGGAAGCGTTCTAAATATGCGGTTACCTGAGCGCCACACCCAGAGATTCTGTGTTCATTGTACGGGGCTGGAGCTCTGGCATTTGGATTTTCAAAGCCCACCCCGGGTGATGCTAATGTGCAGCCAGAGTGGAGAACTGCTGCTGTGAAAGGGAAAGTTCTGGATTTAGAAGTGAGAAGTCAGGGGTTTGTCTCTGCTTTGTCCCTATAGCCTTTACTCCCTATTGGACCTCAAGCAACAAACTTGATTTCTCTGGAACCTCTGAAGAGCTGTGAAGATGAAGTCTTCATCTGCAAAACGAGGGAAATGACAACAACTACATCCAAGTGTTCTGGCGAGAAATAAAGGAAGCGAGGTGAATTGTTCTGCAAAAGAACATTTACACATATGTGTGTGTGTGTGTATGTTTGTATATATATAATATATGCCTATACACACATACACGTATATATTATTTTATACATCAATATATGTATACACATAAAATGCACATACACATATATACATATATATTTTATCTATAAATGCAAATATTATTTGTTTATTCATTCGTTTCTTTGTTTATTTGGCCATACAGAGTGGGGCAAAAGAGGCCTGAAGGCCAGAATCCAGCAACATGACAAACGCCTGGACTCTGAGCTGGCAGAAAAGCAGACAGAATTCTCAGGCAGAGGGTAGGCATGATTTAACGTCAAGTTATTTGTCACAAGTCCCCTGAACCTACGCAAACTTTTTGTAAAGTCTACTTTCCATGCAGAGGCCTGGCGTGAGTGGAGGTTGTGCTAGTCTGAGTGAACACAGTCATGGGTAAAGATAACAAGAGGACACACTGACTGATCTCGGCATCAGATGAAGCAGGAACTTGGGGTCCAGGTGAGGGATAAGCTTTCCCAACCCCGGAATACCTGGTGAGATGTGAAGATATACACTAGGGATGGTGTTTGAGACTGTTCCATTTTAGTCTTAAAGAACAGGGTACTACCCCTGACATTCTGTGTTACTGTTAATTATTATTATCATTATTATTAGCAGTGGAAGTACCGTTAATAGTGTTAGTCATAGTAGTAATAATAGTAAAAATAGAGAACACGAAATTAATCCAAACACCTCAGACCCACAAAAACTGTTAATTTGCACGAGGTGAGAGAAGTGATATCTGGCAGAACTTTTAGGTCTTCATTTTCCAGATCTTGTAGATGCCCTGAATGTAAGAGTTGGGTGATTTTTATAAATATGGCTTCCAGGGTCATTTGCTGACCCACTGAAGGGGAACCTCCAGGGAATGGAGCCACAAGTTTGCAGGTCAACACGTACCCCAGACGGGGTGCTCAGACACTAGAGGTAAAGAGATTTACCCAGGGCTTCCCTGGTGGCGCAGTGGCTGAGAGTCCGCCTGCCGATGCAGGGGACGCGGGTTCGTGCCCCGGTCCGGGAAGATCCCACATGCCGCGGAGCGGCTGGGCCCATGAGCCACGGCCGCTGAGCCTCCGTGTCCGGAGCCTGTGCTCCGCAACGGGAGAGGCCACAACGGTGAGCGGCCCACAAACCGCAAAAAAAAAAAAAAAAAGATTTACCCAAAGTGATAAGTGGGGTCCGGGCCAGGGCTGCCTCACTGCACAGCTCCAGGGGGTGCCACTCACACTGTATCCTACAGGAAGGATGGTGGACCTGAGTATGTACCAAGCCAGCCCCGATCAAGGGCACTACCAGGGTGCAGATCCATAGCCATTCCTGACCCACCAGAAAAAACCTGTGTCCCACTGGGTCCACCTCCACGGTGGGGAAGCCAATGATTCAAAGTGTTTATCCCTCCACTCACGGGACGTTTCACTTGTCTCACTGTCCCTTTCGGATAGGGTTTCTCTCGACAGATGCACACTGATACTTTGTCACATCGTTCTTTGCTGTCCTGTGCATGGTAGGATGTTTAGCAGCATCCCCGGCCTCTACCGCTAGGTGTCAGCAGCAAACCCCCTCCTCACCCCCCAACCAAGCCCCCCACCGTCGTGATAATCAAAAATGTCCTCCAGACACTGACAAATGTCCCCTAGGAACAAAATTGCCCTCCGTTAAGAACCACTGCTTTAGGAAGGAGGCAGAGTTTAGGGTTTTTTATTCAGAGGTGTGACTCACAATTTGGCCACTTGGTCATTAGCATCAGTCACTGTCACATGTCAGGCAGCTACCATGTTCTAGGCACCATATTAGTAACGGACAATTAAATGTACGTTAGTTATCTTTTCTGATACTAACTCTCTGATGATAGAATGATTCCTAATTTATGGAATTTGGAGACAAAGTGTAAGTAATTTTCACAAAGTTACTGAATGTTGGGGGGCAAAATTTAAGCCAAGATCCTTCAGAGTTTAAACCTAGAGAAACTTTTCCCAATGACTCTTGCTATTTCTTGACCAATCCGTTATCCAGGTTTCCTTCAGGTGCCATCTTCCTAGATTTGCCTACACATAAGAACTACCTGGGATTATTAACAAAAAGGAAAAAAACCCCAGATTCCCCAGCCCAGCCAAGCACCAGTGAGCCAGCATTTCTGGAGGGGCATGGACCTTTCACAAGTGTCCCAGGTGATTCTGATCTTCAGGGAGGCTTGGAAAACCTGATGTGATAGAAATTTCCTTCTTTAACTGCTGGAAAATAGGGCACTCTGCTTTCCACAGATACCCTCATGAAGCTGAGAGATCAAATGTAATGTGACCTAAATGAGCACTTAAAAAACTGCAAAGCACTGAATGACGACAAGCTTTTAATGGTGTTACCTGCAGAAATATTCACTATTGCCAGGTTATTTCATAGAAATGCTTGGCGCAATTAAAGTCACCTATCAAGGGACTTCCCTTGTAGCGCACTGCTTAAGAATCCACCTTCCAATGCAAGGGACACGGGTTCGATCTCTGGGCCGGGAAGATCCCATATGCCGTGCAGCAACTAAGCCCGTGCGCCACCACTACTGAGCCTGCGCTCTAGAGCCTGTGCTCTGCAACAAGAGAAGCCACCGCAATGAGAAGCCCGTGCACAGCAACGAAGAGTAGCCCCACTCACCGCAACTAAAGAAAAGCCCGCATGCAGCAATGAAGACCTAACGCAGCCAAAAATAAATAAAAATAAAATAAATAATTTTTTTTTTAATGACCTATCATGAGCTTCCCAAAGCCTGAAGCTTGATGGATTTTTCTTGGGGCAGCTTTTCATTCCCTTGGTGTCTCCTTTGCAGATAGTGAATGAGACAGAAAACTCTGGGGGCCGTGGGTCAGTGGAAAAGCAGAGCTGCAAGCCCTCTACCAATGTGGTTATTTTCTCTGTATGCTTGACGAAATGCCCAATATATCAGGAAAAGGGAGAAACCACGTGCGCCTCTCCTAATCGTGAGTCACAAACAGGTAGCAGGCAGAGACGCATAAAATAAACCTGTTGGCAATTTCTCCAGACCATCAGGTGGCTCCATGGACCACTGGGGGTGGTTAGGCTCTGAGTCAGCCTCCCATGGGCTCCCTGTTAAGTCAGATTGTGTCCCTGAAATCATCTTCCACTCCATAGCCACCAAATAACGTATCACTTTACTCAAAGTTCCGTTCGTGGGAATAATACTCAGCTTATCTAAGTTTCATTTTCTAAAACCCTTCACCCTCCCTTGCTCCCATTCCCAGGGAACACATCAGAAATTGAGCTGGAAGATCCATGTTCAGATCAGCTTTCAAACTGACCCCTACTGTTCCAGGCTGGTGGACACATAAACCTCACTCTGGGATTTATTATAGAAATCTACCTGGGATGCTGCTCTGTGAGTGACTCAGAATTCACTCTGTAAGTGCTTTTCAATCCTGGCTCCACATTCGGACAGTCTGGGGAGTTCTAAAGAAAATATGCTGATACCTGGGCCTCCCCCTAGACATGCCGTTTCACTGATCTGGGATGGGGCCCAGGTAAGCCTGTCTGCAGCCAGGAGTGAGAAGCAATGTACCCAGTGAATACCTGTGGAAGACATTTCTTTCAGCTGTAAGGGAAGTGTTCTTTCTTCTGAGGAACTGGCGTGCTTTATCCTCATGAATGATGTGAATCTTGTAAATGGTTTCTTTTCATTTTTATTTAGGTTTCCCGGAAACTCAGACCCAATTTATGATCTAATGCTGGGAACTGGGGAGGCCTATTCAGCCTGCATGACCGTACACTAAAGTTTGCCTTGTTTGACTCAATCTACACTAGCTTGACTTCCTGCCTCTGGTTTTATTCTGCAGCCTTCATTTTTTAAAAGCAAATTGGTCATATTTATGTGATTTTAGACTTCTGAAATATTTTGTAAATGAGGTAAGGAAAATAAAAACATGAATAAACAACTGCATCAGTGCTGACATTGTGCTAAGTTCCATTTTCCTCATCTATAAAAATTTAAAAACATCAATTTCAGGATGTCATTGTGAGGACAAAGTGAGAGAACTTAGCAAACTGAAGTGCGACAGAGTGTGTGTTATCAGTTTATATTCAAAAGAAAGGGGTGTGTGTGTGTGTGTGTGTGTGTGTGTGTGTGTGTACAGTAGCTAATATGTCATCTTTGGGAGAGAAGCACTTTAAGGTCACGCATTACATTGTCCTTGACCCAGAGCATGTGAATGTTCAAGGAGTAAACAACCCAATCAGTCAGCTCAGGGCAGAGATGTCAACACAGCAGCTTGTGTGACTGGAAGTATCTTTTGACAAACGAATAGCTTTCAGATATTTCAAATTAATGTCCTTGGTTGGTTCAGCTAAAGGGCAACAAATCCAATTCATCAGGAGTCTGGAGAAGAGGATGAAAGTGACAACCAAGGCTGCCTGCCTTGGGGCAAATACACACACCTAAGACTCAGGACGTGAGGGTAGCACTAAACCCAATGATCGGCAACTTGACCTCAATTAATTTCCCTCTGCAACGTAAGATTAGCACGGCCAGGCCCAAGCCTGCCGGAAAAGGTGATTTAAAAGCCCTTGAGACCTAGCGTCATCCTTAGTAACGGTCCAACAATAGCAATGTTGTTACAACACAAGCAGGTCCCAAGGCAGAAGTGGGTGCTGAAGGACTAAAGTAGGAAAAGTGTCTGTCAGTCTACTGTGCATTTTCACTCTTTCTTTTAGCCTATTGCAGTGTCTGCCTTTAGACACCCACAACATTTGATAACCGTTGCTGAGCACATCCACCAACATTTTCTCTGTGTTCCGTTTAGGGGGTGGCAGAGATCAACGAGCTAAATGAATCGTTATCTTTGCCCCTTTGCAGCCTTGACAAAAGGGCATCAAGAGAAGTCCACGTTCTGCTTAGGACTGTGGAATCTCTGAAAGTTTGGAGGGCTTCAAGCCCACCTCCTGTACTTTCCTAAGAGTTGTTTTCCAACAGTGTATAAGCTAGAGCAGCATAGGCAGAGTGTTTGATAACATTTCTCCTCCACAATACATGAATACCATGCTTTCTTTTGTGTGACCTGATCTCTATTCATCACAAAGAACAATGATCAAAAACATAAGAGCTATTCAGACATGCAACGTTATATGCTATTTAAATATGGCCGTTTAAATATCTGGATATGCCTCGGGATTGGGTATATGAATGAGGAGTCTGAAAAAAGATCCACGACCTTTGACCCAGTATTCTAAGAATTCTTCCAATGGAGATATTCAGAAATGCGACAAACCCTTATGTACAAAGAGTCCCGCTGCTGTTATTTACAACTTCAGAAAATAAAAGCATATAACTTAATTGTCCAACAGCAGACAGGCAGTTAAGTAAACTTCACTAGAGCCACAAAATGAAAAATTATGTTGCAATTGAAATTATATTAGTAAAGAGTTTTTTTTAAATGGGTAATGCTTACAATCCAATGTTATGAGAACAAACCATAATACAAAATTAAATATATTGTACTATATGGCCTCAACTGTGTAAAAACACATAGCAAAAGACCATTGGGAAGTAAAGAACTGACACTGAATGGGGTATTACAAGTGATTTTAATTTTATTATACTTCTCTATATTTTTCAACATAAGTTCTGTTTTTGGCTCTCAGGAAAAAAAAAAAGGAATTGAAAAAAAAGTGTTTCAATGCATGGCCGCTTGGGAGGAACATCCCAGGCTCTTTAGTCAGTAATAACCCAGTGGAGTTACTGCAGAGGAACAACATACAGAGGTGGTCCAGATAAGGGGGTGGTACTTGTGTAATATGCACCATCACCACTAGGGGTGCCTCTTAGTGGCTGGTTTGAAGGCTGGACGCCATTCACTATATTAAACCATGCATGTATGCTCACAAATAGGGGTAATGACTAGTCCCTCGTCAGACTCCCTATGTTTGTAGCTGGAGAGAAAGAAAATATTGCCAGGTAGCCCTTTCTACCTGAGGGAGAAGGAAAAGGAAAAAAATGTTTGGAATTCAAAAACTAGCATCGTACGGTACCCAGAAGAAAACTGAACATATGGAAGCCAGCCTAATTCCTGGAACACTGACATTTCTTATGCCTCCAAGGAGCTTCTGATAGCCCATCCACTCATCCCTCAAAAAAGATTATATGAGACGCGATACACTGTGTATATCTTCAGTGTGCAGGCAAAAGCACTTGGTACCTGGATATTGCTTGGCATTTGGAAGAGTACAAAAGAGACAGATGGCTGAGTGAGTCTGGACAGCCTCCTATCTGGGACAGAACATTGACAACAATGAAAAACATTAAAGTGAAGAAAAACAGCCTTTTCATTTTTCAAATTTCAACAGAGAGGTTAACTCATTGTTTTTATTTGGTAATCAGAAGAACATACAAGTACTTATTCATTACTAGATGCTGGCGGAAAATTATACATTGAGGGACTGTCTGCCTCATCTGTGCAAAAAAGATTTACAATAAACACATAATTTATTGAGAGCAGTTTAGCATATTCTGTTTTACATGAATCCCTATGATTTATTTTTGCATTTAGAGATGTGAGGCTATGGCATTTGAATAGTTTCTTTTAGTACAGACCAGCATCACAGGGAACAAAACACTTTTCTTAAAATGGATGGTCATTCTCTTGCAAATTGCAACCTGCATTTTATCTGCTAAAAACATATTTCACATCATGGAAGTACATTCTATCACTGCCATAAAATACAAAGTCCCTTTTATCATCTTCCCTTTTGGAAGAGCTTTCTCAGAACATATCTAGAAATACCTTCCTTATTCCTGAAAAGAACTATTTATTCGGCATGATTTGGATTGAGGTTTGGGGTTTTAATTCTGCTTGCCTCCCTCTTTTGAGTCCTGTTAAACATTCTTGATTTTAATCCAGACATCTCCCCGAAATCCAGCTGAACAGCAGCAAGATCTCAGGCTGAGGAGATGAGCTGAGTTGGTGGCCAGTGCCCTAGTAAGGAAAGGTCTAGAGGCCCACGGTGAGGGCTTAACATCCTAAGGAGAAAAACCCTGTACAAAAATTGTGCCGTAGACTGAGGAGAGATAATAAGAGCATTATGTTAGGCTCAAAGTGAGTCACCTTACTTTGGGTAATGGATATCCCATGAGGATTTCCTTTTTCCTGCTTCCTTTCCCCAAACTATTCCCTCCTCCCCATCTATTCATACCCCATCCCTGGCCCACAACCTTTCCTCATGCGGATCACACTGGAACAAGATAATTTTGTTCTTTCCATTATTTTGTGTTTCCATGTGCTAAAAAGATGCTGCAAGCAGAATGGCTTGCCTGGACAGAGGCAAAAGAAGGAATTTGCAAAAGGTATAAAAATGAGCGAAGAAAATAAGGAGAGAGAAAAAGTATGAAAAAGCGAGAGAATGCTGAGATTAGGTGGAGGGAGAAATCTGGCTGTACAGCGGGCACCAGAGTTGATAAAAACCTAACCGAGCTCTACAAATGAAAATAGCAAATATTTTAAAAAATTTTTTACAGCATATAAAATTTTATAAAAATATCATCAAAGCAAGAAAAAAGGAAAATTTATACAGTTCTATCTCTAGAATCAGTTACTGGACAATACTTATGGCTGTAGATTTTTACTATAAATCTATGCTTGTTGGTGTGCGACTATATTCTGTACCATCACACATATAGCCACTCAAAGACAAGGACACTAGTACACAAATACCTACCCCAAGACAGATCACCACAGAGAAGCAAAAACTGTACAAGGGTATGCCTCCAGGGCAATCTATTGAAAAGCCATTCCACAGCCATTGGGTTTTAATGGGCTTTATTTTAAATGAGTTCTCCTGCACTGTAACCTGACAGAGAAATGCTTCTGTTGTCCAAAAGCCAGTTTCCATGAAGATACATGGGTGAGGTTCAGCAAACATGACTGAAGCTGACAGCTTCCAAGATGGCAATGACTGGCCTACTACAGCAAGCATTAAGCCCCAGAAATGGTGAGATCTCCCCAATGGAGGCTAAGTGTGCCCTGAGTGAGGTGAAGGGCCCACACACCACCCCTTGGTTCAGTGGATGGCTATCTAGGCTGGGTTCAAGTTCATTTAGTGAAGCCAGCCATTGTCAGTGTCAATCCATTTCTGCTTGAGAACAGAAGCCAGAATAAATGTCAATTCATTTCAAATATGTCTGCCAATATTTTAAAGAAAAAAATGGATGAGGTGGAGGGGCATTAGTTAAAATAATCAGGACTTAATAATGTTGAAATTGATTTTCATGAACCTTTCAGTCCAGGCCTCCCACTGCACCCCACTCTTGTTCAATGTAAAAACAAGATATTCTTTTGATGAAACAATCGTTGTTTATTGCAGCTTTCCTGGAGGAGCATCCAGGCTTTTGCAAATGTCCAATGAAAACATCCAGAGGACTTCTTCCCATTTTCTAAACTTCCCTGGACCCAAATTCACTTATCAGATGAACCCTGCCTAATGTCCTACAGGCTGTTACCATTCTAATTCTGCCATCATCTCTGTGCCCACCAGTGTGTTTGATGAGAGGAAACCTTAACAACGGACATCTGGTCTTGGCAGATAATGTGTCTCTTGGTTCTCAGAGGGATATTTTATACAAATATTGTGCTGTTCATTACAATTTTTTCAAGTTCATTTTCTAAATGATAACGAGGCCTTTAATCATGGATCACTATCAATGAATTACAAATATTACTTTCCACTTATTCACAAAGAAGAGCCAATATAACATCATTATTGCAACGTTATTTCTTTAACATCCAACTCTGCTGTGGTTCAGTACTATACCGACCATAATGTTGGCAGAGCACTGATTCCCCAGGCTGCACATATAGATGCTTTTACTCGCTTCAAGAAAGTCTATTTTGGATTTTAAATGTTACAACTTGGATTATAAATCAATCCACTGGTAATCGTGTCATCATTCCTTTTGGAAGTGAATTTTCATATAAATCCTGTTTTGGTTTGTTTCTGTTTTTGTTTTTTCGTTTGTTTTTCTTAAACCCAAAAACCATAGAGAAGTTTTATTTTCATAAACTTGGCACTGCTAATTTCCCCCATACTACTTGCAATTTCCTGTCCCTTATAATAAGCTATCTGTGTCACTAGGGTATGTCTGCACATACTTAGAAGATAAGCCTTTAGCAATACACTTGACATACAGAAGACGTTGAGTGCGTTTTCAGGTAAACTTGAACTTTGCACTCACAGGTGGCTAGTGGAATTCAGCTGGACGGTTCTGCATGTGTTTCCTGAACGCTGACTGTATGCCAGGCCCTGTGGTGGGCCAGTGGTGCAAATCCTGTTGGGATGTGTGGGAATCTTGCAATAAGAATGAAGTTTATTTCCTAAAATCCCCTTTATGGGGGACATAATGCTACATACATAGGTTTTAATCTCAGAATCTTCTCTATCTCATTATGAGAAAAAGATTTTGTGCCTTTTTTCTTTTGTTTTCCTCCTTATTCCATGGGGAATGTTATGAAGTCATTTCTACCATGTAAGTCTCTGCTGAAAGGTTAAGAATAGAAGAAAACATATTACATATTCTTCCTATCTATCTAAAGACAATTGATCCATGACAGAAGTGACATTAGAAGACCAGCAACCTTACTCCTAAAATATGGATTACAATATTGGTCTCCATCTTTTTATTTGCTGTCTCACATCTTGTGATAATAATGCTCTTTACTTTCTATTTTTCATATTTACTAGAGGCATCACTTCAGGTGGAAAATATAATATAATGGCTTTAATTCTGCAAATGAAATGAACAGATGCACTAGATTGTTCTTTGGCTCTCAGATGTCTAGATATCATTTTATTGTTTAAGTATATCAGGTCCTAAATGGGATACTGTCAGATGTCTTCAATGCTTTTTAAAAGCTCCAGGAATGAAATGGACATAGGAAGAAAATCCATTTGAATTTAATGGGTTAGAAATGAGTCTCTTGCCTGCTGCCATAAACAACGAGGGCTCATAACCTAAGAAAGGTGGGCGTGAATAAAAGCTGGAACAAAGACCCGCCTATGGTTCGGTCATTATGGCAGCAAAACATACTGCATCAACAAAACTTGGCTGTAGAGCTAGTTGGTGACATGGGGGCCCAAACTCAAGGGCTAACTCCATTTGTCACTTTCTACTCAGGGACATGTAGAACTGGTGGTTTGTCAATGGTGGGAATATCCCTAGTACTTTCCCCACATAGCAGTTAATTCTTAACTCAGGTGTGTAAGCCTTTGCTTTTTAAGTGACATGGAACACAGAGTAAGGTGTCACAATCCGTGCAATGGAAGAATGTGTCTTCCACTTCACTGCTCAACTTGGAGGAAGCTGTTTCAAGAGAATGGAAAGACCACAGCAAGTGAGCTAGAGCTCTGGAAATACTGTTCTTCCAGTCAATACTGTTGTCTCACCAGCTCCAGTATCAATTTATAGCACAGTAATACATTGTTTTTTATTTAAAAAAATAGATAATTTTGCTTTTTTACTCAATGTCCCTTCAAAACACTTTCTAAGGATTTAAAAATAAGAGTTACATGATGCTTTTGTTTTTCCACGCTGAGAGTTCCAAGCAGAGTGCTATCCTGAATAAAATTCTCTGCCCACCTTTTTCCAGCTAAATTAATGACTTAAAGCAAATGTAAAACATTTCCATCTTTATTGGTGCTAGAAAAAACGGCTATATTCCTATTTCTTTTTCAAATATTGTTTAGTCTTGATTGAGTATAAAAGGGAAGCTGCACCTTTCTAGTTTGATTGGTTGCAAAGCTCTACATAGAAAAATACAGAATTGAAGTGAGGTCAAAAGTTCAGGTTCCAAGGTCAAGAACTGACATGCACTGGTTGTATTTCACTTCTATTTAAAACCACCTCAAAGAGCATAGTTTGCAAATCGATGGCCCATGCATTGAATGCAGTTAGTTCATAGGGATGTCTTCTTTGGCCAGCACTGTGTTTGTAAGTTTCTGAATTAGTCGCCAATATTAAAAAATTTGGAGGGGGTTTACATAAAATCTTAGGTATCTAGGACCCTCATTCCCACATAGCACTGATCCCGTAGCTGCCAGCCACTGCCCCCTTGGGGCAGTGCATGCCCTCCCCACTTCCCCCCTACTGCTCCTCACTGGCTCTCTGATACCCAGGCCCACAATGAATTACCATTTATCGCAATCATTCTGATATTACAGCTTGCTGTACTCATTTACTTGACCTGCTGAGCTCCTGTTTTGAATTTGTGACCACATGACTTACTGTGGTCACTGTTAGGAAAACAGGAGAAGCAACAGAAAAATCTGCTATTACCAAGCAAAATGGAAATCTGATCTAAGAACCCTGCTCAAATATCAGTACACGACTGTGCATTCCACACCACAGAGTTCTCCAGATCTTTCTGTTGGGGAATATTTCAGTGACACAAAAGGCCTGGTAGACGACATACCCAGTCTCCTTTCTGTCTGAAGAAATACCAACATGTTGCCTTAGTACTGAGAGGAGTTTTTAAATGTTTGCTTTTGTGTTTTCCACGTGGAAATTAAATCTGCAACGAGGAATACAGTTAAGCCTACCGTCCGGCTCTCTCTCTCTTCCTATTTGTATTCCTCTTCCATCACCAGCCTATTCATGTGATTTACCCTTAGGAAGGACTCAAAGATTCCTCTGTGAACCACAATTCCATTTTAAGAATCAGTTTCATTCAAATCACACCACTCAGATCCACAAAATTCCTTGACTTGCACTCCACTGGATCCCATTCTTGACTTGGTTTCAGGGGGTTGTACTTTTTGTCTCTTTCCCTGTGACATCCACTATTCTTATTTTTGATTCGTGCTATTAATCATCTCCTATCTGGCATTTCTAAAGGCTCATTAAAATGAAAAAAAAATTATTGGACATATCTTCCTGATACTAATTCCCTTAGCACTTCCCTGAATAGAAAGAAGAACAATTAGGTCAAACCATAAATATTCAAAAGAAGAGGACCAGCCAGTGGTAAAAAATTCAGTAACCGTTTAGTCATGGATGCTACTCAGTGAAAACACTGGGTTTCCCACCTGAACGATATGGTCACAAGCTGAAACATTCAGGTTTGTATTAATGAATGCACAGGTAAATTAAGCATCAAATAAAGAAGAGGAAAATCTCCTTTCTTATAAAACAGAAAGTATTTCATATTATATAAATGGGAAGAAAAGCATGGGAACAATTTCTAAGTCTGGAAGAAAACTGGAGAGAAAGAACGTTCCTGACTCAGGAAAGGAACAACCAGAGACTGAAATCATCATCTTAGCTGCGATGAAGGCCAGCTTGGCTGCATCCACCATCAGCAACCAGTGCAAAAATAACAACACATAAAGAAATACAGTGGCAAGTCCTGTGTGTGTGTGGCTTTCTCAGGCCTCTCTCGGCGTTTCCAGGATGTCCGTTCCCATCAGGCCAGACAGGTGCCTTGAAAGCCAGGGCATCAGCAAAGGATTCTGAGGAAGTCCCTTCATGTGTTGTTTCTGTTTGTGCAAAAATCGGAAGTTGTGTTGTTTGCTTGGGCTGGGGGGATTCCCCCAGAGTTCTAAGACCTCAAACCAGCTCCAAGAAAGTCATCTCCTGGGAGGAGATGGCATGAGAGAAGGCCAAGTGCAGGGGTGGGGCTTGTTTCTGAAAGTTGTACACCTTCCCCAGATACAGGTCTTTGTGGAAGGAGAAGAGAATGAAGAAGCTCAGCTAAAATGATGCAAGACATTGGCAGCCTCTCTTATTGTCTATGAGGTGTGTTTTACTCTTCTGAATCTGAAAAAAAGAAAAAGAAAAAGAAAAGTGTCAATGCTGCCTTTCCCCCCCCTTCTCAACCCTCCAGGTCTGAGAAGAAAATCTGAGGGACAAAAAAAAGAGGGATCAATTACACATTTCAATGCTAGTCACTGCTGTCTCCTTTGTAACACAATCCTTCTATTCATAAAGGGGAAATCTCAGTGGAGAATTTTAAACACTGGTTACATTGGAAGCCTTAATAGTTGCTTTAAACTAAAGCATCAAATATTTGGTTCATGCAGTATGGGTTTTACGACGTCTTATTTTGCAATCAGGATGACAGTGACTGCCAGATCTGATCTGGTCAATTTGCCTCTGGGGTCAGTGGGATTGGATTCATCTAATCCCAATCATTTCCATACCAAAGCAACGTTCCTCTATCAGGATTCATAGCTATCTGCAGGAAGATGTTCTGCCCCAGACTATAGACTCCTTGAAGGCAGGGAAAATATCTTATCTTTATAACTCTTTTTGCATGTAGTGCAATGCCTGACACACAGCATATGCTTAACAAATGCTTCCCCAAAAGATTCAAGGCAAGATGCGCCCCAGCTGAAATCACTGTGCGAATGGATAAGTCACCTGAAGTCTCTACGGGGCCTGGAGTGAGGTGGTGGAGGACCAAGATTGAAACAGGACTCATGAATGGAAATAAACCACCTTGGATTTTCTTTTCACCTGGCTTATTCGATAACATGTAACCTCAACAGACTTGGACAGGATTTTTAAAAAGCAAACAAACATAAATTATTATGATTACGGTTGCTTCCCCTAAGTGCTGTGTGCTCTCCAAGTCAGCATGCCTCAGAGTGAGAGAGGATTCCCTCCTACGCAAGGTTCCAGAGGGACAGGAGACTTTAAAAAGAATAACATCATCATCTCCAGAAATGTTAGGAGTCATTAGAGGACAAGGAAATTTTCCATTCAACTTTAAAGACTAACACTCTCCTAAATAAGACTTGGTCGAAATTAGGTACAAACCAGTTGGGAGACAGGAGAGCCCTTTCCGATCTATTGTAATTACGGTCAATTCTCAAATTTTCAGGGGCCACTGACCCAGACCTCCTGCGGTTCCTCTTTCTTCATTCTGGTCTTGTGAGTGTTTACTCTCCATTAGCACCTTCACCCATTTGGGAGAAATAACAGAAAAAAGAAAAACTTCTGGCCAATCACTTTACTCTGATTCTAGTAGGATCGGTGAGGGAAGTTGCCAGTTGCCTCATTGGAACTTGCCAGGGAGGGAGAGAGGTGAAACAAAAGCTGAAATCATGGATTAGAAATTTTCCATTGTTTCTGATTGTCTCTGTGTAGTTTGGGCCACAAGCGAATTGCAAGACAGGGCCTCTTAGTGCTCTGGCCCTGTCATTATCAATTTGGGGTCATAGGTAATGAGACTCCTTTTAGATGGTCATTATAGTATTAATCACCTTAAGAGATGTCCCCAGGCCCTCACATATAAAACCCAATATATTGTTATGATGATATAAGGTTAATCTTTCACTAAATGATAGATTGGTCGGAAGGAAGTGAGGACGGATAGCTGGAGATGGCTGACAAGGACCACTGTTACACCCAATGAGCTCCAATGTGCCAAGAAGGAAAGTGACGCACCTCCTGTGTCATACAGCCTGGGTTAGCAGAGGCCCGCTGTCCAGACTGTTGTGTCCCAGAGATGGAAGAGGTACATCCAGGGTGTGTGAATGGAACCCAAAGGCCCCTGAGAGGAGATCTTCCTCCCTTGCTAGTCATTGCTTATGGGTGACATGGTGGAGTGGCCGGCTATGGGTCTCCACCCGCCCCTCCTCGGCCTTCCGGTCAAGGGACAGAGGAAAGGAGTTGGTCAAGGAGTGGCAAAAAGGGGTAAATAAAGGCAGCCTGTATGTTTAAGCTGTGCCTGGGTTCACTGTCATTAAATACGACCAACATAAAAGAACAAGAGGCAGATACTCTGCAGCTGGGTCTGTGACCTGAGTGACTGTTCCCAGCCTTCCCAAACACATGCTTTCTCTAAAAAACTTCCTCTTAGGGCACTCACCCCTATGGTGGCTAGTAGCATATCTATCTGCAGGAAGATATTCTACCTCAGACCGTAGACTCCTTGAGGGCAGGGAAAATATCTTATTTATCTTGATAACTCCTCTTGAATGTAGTACAATACCTGACACACAGCACGTGCTCAACAAATCATTAGTTTTTCATTGAAAGGAAGTGAATTGAATAAGCATGAAGTGGATGGGACAGATAAAGGTGTAATGATGAATAGGAAGTCTCTCTCCAACCTTTTTCTAATCCTGACTTTCATAGTGTGACGTAAAAAGGAAATCATAATTACATTGATTTTACAATTTATTCAAAAGCAAATTATGATATGTCAAAAATGTATACTCCTTATGAAGAAAGAGCCCCACTGTGCATGGCTCTTTGTGGGACTAAGCTCCCAGAGAAAAGAGCACCTGCCACCCAGGTGGCTTTGACATGGTTTGTAAACCTCCTCACTCCACACTTCCTCTCCTCAACTTCAAATGGCATAGACTTGCTCTGCTGTGTTTTGGTTTTGTGTATATGTTTTCAATGTAAACTAAAATTGCATAAGCATTTAAAACAAAAATTGGGTAAGACTACGAAGTATATAAAAATGAGGATCTAAAAGCAAAATGTGAGAAGTCACTCTGTATTGATCCGATTTACGCGACTATTTTTGTTACAGCGGCTTTGAATTCCACTGATTGTAAGTCTATGTTGGCTTGGCCACAAAAAGTGGTTAAACTCCCTCATCTTTTTAAGAGTGACTGATGAACTGAAATGGAAACTATCTTCACCCAACTTGAGAAAATTCAAGAAAATATCTAAATAAGCGCCACCTCCTCACCCGCCCCTGGAAGAAAGACTTCTCACATCTCATAGAGGGGTAGCCATGGGGGCTCTGAAGCCTGAAGTGTGTGGTGTATGAATTCACAGAAATGTATTTACTCTAAGGGAATGAATAGCCAAGAATGTTCCAGCAACTTAATTTAGAAAATAGGAGATGGAGACTTACAACAATGTGGCCTTACTCCTCCCTTCTCAGGCTACTCCTGAAGGTAAGTGGAGATGCTACAGAAAACCATTCGGTTTAAAGATAGTTGTTTTAAAAAGAGGCTTAAAGTTCGAGTTTGATTTGACTCTAAAAATGTGTTTAGCAATCATAATGTTTATTACTAGATCACAAGCTGACCATCTGTGAGGCAGGCCTCATAGAATCTGGCACTGGGTTTTAAAAACATCTGTAAACACTTTTAATTTTTCATTGTCTTGGGTTTGATATTTTTACAGTCTGATTCAACTATCACCCAAGCTCAAAAGTAAGCTGACTTGGCTGAGCACAGAGCTGGGATTTAAATCAGATTTTCAAGTCCCAGAAACCCTTCCAGAGCTGCCTCTCTATGGAGTCAACTTTCGACGAAAACAACAAAGTGATACTGTAAGCAACAGAAAGAGTTGTAAAAGGCTAAAGAGGAAAAAAACAAAACAAAAAAAACCCAGGGAAGAATAAATGTGGTAAAACCAAACCCAATTTTAAATGTTGAGTAGTAGGATTTCTGTGGGGCTTATAAGCAGGTCTTGGTTTGGTTTTGTTTCTTAATAATGAGGAAATACTAAAAACAAAAAAACAAACATTGTCTGAGAGATAGCTGTTAAGATTTACCCAGGCATTGTTTTCACTCTTCTAGGTCATAAGTGCAAGACAGGTATTTTAAATGGTTACCACCAAATAGCCCAACATATGCATCCATGTTTTCTCCTTGCCCCAAATGACAGAGGATATGATTATATTAGGATTATTCTCTATTAATTTTACTGCATATAATACCGACGCTATAGCCCTGCTAAGATGGGTGGACTGTTGGATGGATGAATGGATGGATGATGGATGGATAGAATAAATAGATGATAGATAAATTTGCAGGAATATAACTTCCTGAAACCTTGCCTATGCCATCATTTCCTAAAATTTGCCCATTGGATCCAAATATAAAGAATAAGTACTGTACAAAGGGTAGTAGTTCTTAGGTTCAACCTTTGTGATTTTTCTTCATCTTTTCTTTTGATCCTTGGAATCTGTGCTATCACTGAGAATAATGATCCTCTTAACTTTTATTCTTTAACTTTGCTGGCTCCTCTCTTCCTTTATGTAGCATGGCTTTTCTTTCCAAACTTAAAATATGTGAATGTTTCCATTCTTCTGTCCTACATTGTCCAAAGGTATTTTACTGCCATTCCTCTCTGTATTAAGAACCTAGTACTTTTTTTTTTTTTTTTTTGCGGTACTTGGGCCTCTCACTGTTGTGGCCTCTCCCGTTGTGGAGCACAGGCTCCGGACGCGCAGGCTCAGCAGCCATGGCTCACGGGCCCAGCCGCTCCGCAGCATGTGGGATCTTCCCAGACCGGGGCACGAACCCGTGTCCCCTGCATCGGCAGGCAGACTCGCAACCACTGCGCCACCAGGGAAGCCCTGAATCTGCTATTTTTGAAGCTAACAAGAAACCAGAGATTAAGGAAGTCCTTCTGAGAAAGTTAAGTGAGGCTGGGATTTTAGGTCTGAAACATTCTGACTGCTCTTCGTGTTCTTCTCTATTTTATTAGTTCAGGAAAAACAATAAAAGATTCAAAATGAATGAAAGAAAAAACCAAACATTTATTCTCATGTTTCACTGCAGCTCCAGGGTATAGAATAAAAATGGCATATATTGTAGAGGGCTAATACTTATGAAATACAGATATCATCACGTGGAGATCAGGCTGTCCTTTGGTGGAAAAGGCTAAGAATAAACACAAAGAAGAAGCTTCAATACTTGCTTGACATTGCATTTTTAACAGCTCTCCTAGCTTGTGGGCGACTGAAAAAAAATGGCTTTAACAATGGAGACATCTCTAGCTCCTGGTTTTGGCACATATTTCAAAGGCGGCTGTTATTTTAAAGAATTTTTTTATAGTGTTAATAGAGTTTCTTCTGACAAGTGTATCGTTACTTGTGTTTCTCCAATCACTTGCAAAGAATCTGACAAAATACAATTTTTCTAGGGGGAGAACAGATAAATATTTCATGAATACTAAAAAGTTAATTTTAATCCTGAACATCAGTATTAAGAAAAAAAAGACAAATCACATTTCCCCAGTAGTTCAAAAATTGTAATCCTCTCTGTCAAACCAGGTTCCTTTAAAAATACAATGGGGGGCTTCCCTGGTGGCGCAGTGGATGAGAGTCCGCCTGCCGATTCAGGGGACACGGGTTCTTTCCCCGGTCCGGGAGGATTCCACGTGCCGCGGAGTGGCTGGGCCCGTGAGCCATGGCCACTGAGCCTGCGCGTCCGGAGCCTGTGCTCCACAACGGGAGAGGCCACAACAGTGAGAGGCCCGTATACCGCAAAAAAAAAAAAAAAAAAAAAATACAATGGTACATTAAGAGTGTAACGAAATGTCTAGAAGATAGAGTGAAACAATGAAAGCTTATACACCAATAATTGCAAGGGAAAAGCTGTTTAAAAATATTAATTTCGTCATTAACAAAGAGTACACAATATAGTTTTATGTGACATTTCTACTATGTAGTTATTTGGTAAGAGACTGGAATCTAAACAGCTATGTGAAAAGCATGAATTGACTTTAGAAGTTTTCTTTAGTAGAACACAATTTAATTATTTTAAACCCACCAATCTTACATTGTATTATATACATGTATATATACATAGATACACACACAATACATATATATATGTATATATATACACAATATACATACATACATATATATGTATATACACACACACAATTTCAGTTGCTGTTTGATACTACAAACATGAATTTCAATAACACAAAACCTACAGGAAGATAATAATTGTTGCATGTCACCTTGTTCCTTTATAATCCACCATGAGGCTATGTATTATATACCCTCCTTAAAAAGCGCAAGGATATTCACTGAACCTAAAACTATACTAAAAACACATTGGTTTGAAATGGATGAGCGTAACCAAAAGAGCTAACTGTTCTGATTCACTGTGACTCATCAATGCTAGAACCATGTGGATGTCAATGGCTTCTGTACCTCCGTGCTCTCAAGTGTATCATCCGCAGCAAAAAGGAACAAAGAGATTTTCTGAGTTCACCCCATTTGACCACTTCCAACCCACGTATAATGGATTGGTTAATAGTTTTCCCCAAAATCCATCCAAAAAAATTATATTGGGTTTCAGTATTGCTGCACTCACAACAACCCTTGTTGGGTCAACCTACAGCATGGCTTCAAAAATCAATTAGAAAATGGCACTGAAGTATATAAATCAAAAAATTTAAGCAACAAAACCTTTTAGAATCTAATTAGGGGATCTTATCTAGATGCATAAGAATAACAGGCATCTAAAAACAATATTGCAATTCTCTCATACATTTATCAACTTTTTGTTGTTTTCCTTTGACAGGGACATTGCAGTGGAGGGTTAAGACACTTGGGTTATCACACTACTTGAGAAAATAAGGCATAAAATATTTTTAAAAGCAAATATGTCATGCCTCTTTCTTGCTAAACCACAGCATGTACTCACTGTTGATGCTCCATGTGTTGATACATATAAATATGTTAAGTAAATGGGTCACAAGAGTTTCCATGGACAAATGGCTAAGGGAAATGGGATATTAATCAGAACATGTGTTGTTATGATGACTTATCTTAACTGGGACCCAGGGCACTCCAGATGTTTGGTCCCTGTACACTCATGAAAAATAACCCATAAGGATCCTAGATTCTCATGTGGAAGGCAATTCCTTCATTAAAGAAATAGACCTACTTTTGTCAATACATAGAAGGCTACAGTGAGATATCTTCCCAGAACTAAGAAATAATGTTATCCTCTGAGAAGGAAGCGAGTAAAAAATCCAAAGGACGGGATTAACTATTTGTAGAAACTACCTCAAGACAGTAGTGTTGACATCAGTGGCATAATCAATGGTGAAGTGTGTTGCAAATCAATCATTGCTAAAAACAGTTAAGCCCTACAGTCTTACAGGTTTAATTTTTAAAGTAAACTAGAAAGGACTCAAGGTTATTGTTATAGTGTAGCACCGTCTTGGGTATGAGAGAAAAGGGCAGGGTACCAGCTAGTATCCCCAGAACTGTTCACCATCTTTGGCCTATTTTACCCACCAGAGTTCATGATCTGGGCATAATTTTGGGAGGTATGCAAAGCTTATGATAATATGTTAGGAAAAGAAAATAAGAGAGAAAAAGTTTGAGGACTGTTGCCTTAAAAACAAAGAAGTTTCATCAAAATCAAGGTCCAGACATGCCATCAAGGATGACTGAAAATGAACAAGAATGAGAATCTACCCCAAGATATCAACATATCTGATACTGAATGTGAGATCCAAAAGGAGACTAGACGTAAAAGGGGTGCCATGGAGGGCCGCCTCTTGCACTGTCTGTATCTAGTGTACACAAGATGGTCCCTATTCACTCTTCTTGGCAGATCCATCCCAAGGGTAGAGACAGACATTTCAGGATATTCTACCTTGAAGTCACAATTCATCAACTAACTTCCCCTACATTATCAGCTTAGTAGGCAACTTTCTGATGTGATTTGACTTCCCCAGTAGGTTTTCCTTTGGGAGAAAGAAACCGCTGACTGGCCAGTAGATGTGAGCATTCCAGTGTACATGAAGGATATATTTCACAGTAAACTAGCAATCAAAACCACACATTGGTCACAAGTATTCATTTTAGTGTCAACAAGTCCTCTACAGCATAATCCACCCTTCATTTACTGTCAATGTGGAATTCCTTCAACTGACGATGTCAAAAATAAGAAGTCCATATACATGTGGATCTATTTCTAGACCCTCTATTCCACTCCACTGACCCATTTGTCTATCTCAATGCCAATACTATATTGCCTTGATTATTATAGCTTTATAAGTCTTGAAATCAGGCCTACCTGTTTAGTCCTCCAATTTTTTCCTTCTTTTCCCAAGTTGCTTTGTCTATTCTGAGTGATTTGCATTTCCATATACATTTTAAAACCAGCATGTCAGTTTCTACCCAAAAAGCCCGCTAGGATTTTAACTGGGATTGCATGGAATCTATAGATCAATTTAGAAAGAACTTAAATTTCAACTACCTCTGGAAAATTCCCAAATATTTGGAAACTAAGAATATATTTCTAAATAATCCTTAGATCAATGTAGACATTAAAATAAAATTAGAAAATATTTTGAAATGAATGTGAATAAAAATGCAACAAATCAGTTTGTGGCATGTTACTAAAATAGTATTTAGAGGGAAATATACAGCATTAAAGGCCTATATTAGAAAAGGAAAAATATCTCAAATCAATGACATTAACTTCCACTTTAAGAAACTAGAAAAATAAGGCAAACCAAACCCAAAAGCAAGCAGAAGAGAGGAAATAATACAGATCAGATCAGAATCAATGAAATAGAAACAGAAAAACAATGGAAAATATTAATGACAATGATTAATAAAATTTATTAACCTCTAGCCAGACTGGTCAGGAAAAAAAGAGAGAATACACAAATCACCAATATAAAAAATGATAAAGACAACATCACTATAAATTCTATAGCTATTAAAAAGAAAATAAAACAATGTGAACATCCTATGACAGTGTAATTCCATTGTGACCTGTGAACATTCTTTGTATGACTTGAATCATTTTACATTTATTGGGACTTGCTTTACATCCCAAAATGTAATCTATATTTATAAATGTCCTATGTGCACTTGAAAAGAATATGTATTCTCATACTGTGGGTGTTCTGGGAAGGCCAATTAAGTCAAGTTGGTTGATAATGTCATTCAAGTCTTCTTTTCCTCACTGATTTTATATATACTTAGCCTGTCGATGATTGAGAGAGGGATGTTAATGCTTCCAAATAGAATTGTGTATTAAAATTTTTTTACACTTCATTTCATGCATTTTGGTACATAAATGTAAAGGATTATTATATCCTCTTGATAAATAGACTTTATCATGAAATGAACCTCCTTTCTCCGGTGATAGTGTTTGCTATGAAATCTACTTTATCAGGTATTAATATAATCATGCAAGCTTTCTTTTGATTACTGTTAGCTTGGCACACCAATTTCCATCCTTTTATTTTTGAGTTTTTGTGTCTTTTAATATAAAGGCAGAATATACTTGGGTCTTACAATCTGAAAATTTCTGCCTCTTATTTGGGCTGTTTAGGCTATTTACATTTAATGTGATAACTGATATGCTTAGTGTTAAGTCTATATTCTTGCTATTTGTTTCCTATTTGTCTCATCTATTCTTTGTTCTCTTCTTATTCTTTTTCTACCTTTTTTGGATTAATTATTCTTATGATTCCATTTTATCTCTTTTGGCTTATTAGCTATATGTCATTATCTTGTTATTTTAGTAATTGCTTTAGAGTTTACAGTATATGCTCTTAATTTATCTCTATCTATTGGGTTGGCCAAAAACCTGAATGAACTTTTTGGCCAATCCAATACCTTCAATTGATATTATATCACTTCATGTACGATAGTAGAACTTTACAATAGCATATTTACATTTCTCCCCTTCTCACTTTTATGCTATTGCTGTCATACATTTTAGTTTTATATATGCTATAAACTCAGTAATATATTATTATTCTGTTCAAATAGTCAATTATTTAAATAGTCAAGATATTTAAATGATAAGAAAAAATATTGTATATTTATCCATCTAGTTACCATTTTTAGTGCTCCTCATTTCTTTGTGTGGATCCATATTTCCATCTGGCATATCCATCCTTCTGCTGTTCTTTAACATTTTTTGTAGTGTAGGTCTACCAGTAATGAATTCTTTCAGTTTTTAATATCTGAAAGATATTGCTGCTGGGTATAAAATTCTTGGTTGAATTTTTCCCCTTAGCACTTTAAAGATGTTGCTCCACTGTTTTCTCACTTGCATTGTATCTACTGTTATCCTTATCTTTGTTCATCTCTCCATATGTATCTTTTTTTTTTCTCTAGCTGTTTTTTAAATTTTTCTCTTCATTAATGGTTTGGAGTAATTTGATTATAATATGCTTTTGGTGTAATTTTCTTTATATTCCTTGTGCTTGTGTTTTATTGAGCTTCTTAAGTCTATGGACTTATAGTTTTCATCATTTGGCAAAATATTAGCCATCATTTCATCAAATATTCTTTCCTCCTTTCCCTCTTCTTTACTTTAGGGACTCCAATTACACATACATTAGGCTGTCTGAAGGTGTCTTACAACTCATTGATGCTCTTTACAATTTCTATTCTTGTTTTCTGTGCTTCATTTCAGATAGTTTCTATTGCTAATTCTCACTACTCTTTTCTTCCAAAATGTCTAATCATACCCAGTGTGTTTATCATTAATCCCATACAATATTATTTAGTTAATACCATCCAGTATATTTTTCATATCAGACACTGTAGTTTTCATCTCTAGACATTTGATCTTTTTTATATCTTTCATGTCTCTACTTAAACATATGGGCTACAGTTGTAAGAATTGTAAGAACTACTTTAATGCTCTTGTCTGCTAATTCTAACATCTGTTTCAGTTCTGGGTTGATTTCAATTGGTTGTTATTTTCCTCTTATTATTGGTAGTGTTTTCTTCCTTCTTTGCATGTCCAGTAAATTTTGATTGGATGTTAGATACTGTGAATTTTAGCTTGCTGGGAGTGTGTATACACACACACACACACACACACACACACGCATGCTTTATCCTGGGATGCAGTTACTTGGAAACACTTTGATCCTCTTATATCTTGATTTTAAGATTTGTTAGGTGAGCCTAAAGCAACATTTAGCCTACAACTAATTATTCCCCTGTTAAGGCAAGACAATTATGAGTATTCTACCCAATTCCCTTTAAATTCCAATTCCCTTTAAATTATGAGGTATTCTAGTCTGGCTAGTAGGAATAGGCACTTTTATTGCTCTGTGTGAAGTGTGAACATCAGGACTGTTCTTTCTAAACCTCTTGAATGGTTCTTTCCTGGTCTCAGGTGGTTTCCTCATTGAGAGTCAATTAGTACTCTGATGAATACTCTTCAGATTTCTAGAGTTCTATCTCTCTTCAGTTCTATCCTCTCTTGTGTTTTATCCCATTAATTATAGCTGCCTTGGTATCCTTGGATCCTTAGTCAACTCCTCAACACAAGGAATCCAACAGGTCTGCCTGGAAACCCTCTCAATGCAGTAAGCTGAGGCAATCGTTGGGCTTACTTCATTTGTTTCTTAGAGAGCACTGTCTTCATTTCTTGATGCCCAATATTTCTTGATGTCTTCATTTCTTGAAAAACCATTCTTCCACATATGTTGTCTTTTTTAAAAAACTGTTTCAGGTGGAAGGGTAAACCTAATTCTTGGTAGCGCTCTTTGCAGAAGCAGATGTATTTTGTATTGTATTTTGTCCACTCCACTCTCCACAACTGACTTACATTTCATGAACTGACATCTTTAACATCCCAATTCCCAGAACATTCAATAAAGGAAAAATTCCTGCTGAATTCCCTCCCTGGGACTTGGTAAATAACCTTGCAGGGCCTAATTATAGAGAATCATTTGAGAGACACAAACAGTGGCTATCTCTTATATCTCTGTTAATGCAGTCACATAAAGTTAAGGGCAAATTCATATTTCTGGGCAACTATAAAAATTATAGCTATGCTGTTTCAAACATGACTAAAAACACACTGAAAATAATTCATTCATGTGGCACCCCACAAGTCTCCCAATGACAGTGTAAAAACAGCCTCTGAGAGAATCTTGACTCAGAAACCTAGATCTTTTTATGTTAGTACATTTCTCCCTAAGAAACAAGGTATTTTCAAAGAGCATTCATTCTTTGAAGTCAGTTAGAAAATTAGTGCTGCAGGGTACTAAACAGTACTTTAGTAGTCTGACAGAGATAATGTACAACTGCAATGTGTTCATTTTGCCAGGATGTAATTTACCCTTTCAGCACATGTTCCTTCCTTCTGTGTGTGCCTCAGCTCATTGGAGTTTGGGAATAGCCAACTGTAGTCTAGTTTCCATTGAGTTTCTTTCTGAATGCATAGAATATTAAACTTCAAAACACAGTGGGTTTGATCACACTGGGCACCATATTATGCTTGGATACTCCCTTTCAAAAATTAGAGCTGGTTCCCAGGGGTTGGATTAAGGGTAGGAGCATTAAAAATAGTTAAACTGACTCCCTCTGGTCATCAGATGTAATAAGATCCGTTAAAAAGAAATGTTCAAAAAGTATCTGTTTGTTACTAGATAGTTTCTAAAAATCAATATATCTACTGATATGCATATCATTTAAAATTTTTTCTAAAGTAGAGAGTTTTAATGCAAAGGAGAAGGGGTATATGAAGCTGATCAAATTCTTTTCCACTTCATGCCACTAAGAAATAACTTTAGTCCTGATAGGATTTTGGGCTAAGATAACACAAGTAACTAAAGCCCAATGATCTAAGTCCTGATGACACCAAAGCAATGATAATGACTGATGTCGTGTTAGCCCATCAATGAAATTAAAATACAAAGTTTTTCATGCCCAGACTTACAAGTATATGGACACACCAGACTCAGTTTGAAACAGTGGAAGGTTGGAGTTATGGAGGGAAAAAGGATAGACATCAGAAAATGTCCCTTCTTTATTTACTGCATCCTGTTCACTGCCCTATGGGATCAAGAATCCTATTCATTAAATAATCAAGCTTTATGCTTATTTGTTCCATAGAACAAAATATCTATTTCATCACTTCATCCCACCAAAAAAAAAAAAACAACAAAAAACAGTTTAATTATTTAAAATACTGGTGATAATTCAGTTAAAAAAGACACAGGTAAAATAAAAGGGCATAATGAAGGTGATAAAATTTAACCTACAATGCTCACATGAATACATTACAACAGTTATTTATAGCACAATACAAACATACAACAAGATTCAAGACCCCATGTTAAAGATCTGGGAATTGGTTTATTCTGGGCTTTTATGCTGTAGGAATTCAGACGGGTCAGTCACTGGATATAGGATGGGTCAGGTGTCCAGGTGCTGGGTTTATAACTAACAGCATTCTCCTCTACTGTACATATTCTGGCTTGTGTTACCTTAACTTGGGTCTAATGATGTCTGGGACTTGAACAAACCTTACCCATAACAGAGTCTGGCTAAGAGACTGTCATTCTGAATCCTATTTTATCTCCATGTAATTCATGTCTTAGTCACAATTATTCAAGGAGGGTATGTATTAAGCAAGTGGTTTCTATTTGCATAAACAATTTGGTGAAAAAATTGGACATGAGTGTTCCCCAGATATTATGTGATAAGACACCTGGTGTGAGTTATTTGAATGATCTTCAAAGAAAGAACTGATTTCATGCATATGGGTAAAGAGAGCATATCACAATGGCTTAGAGATGAAAACTAAAGGCAATTCTCTCTTTTTAACAGATGTATGAGTTGTATTCAAATTTCTTCTTACTCCTCAACCTGATTACCCTGCATTTGTTCTTCTCTGACTAACCAAACTACTCAAAGAATAGCTTAGCATCTAATACAATGTCTGCAGGGAGGTATCGTTCAAAGAGTCTGAGACCCTAACAAAAACCACTTCCTAAAACTTTCATTTTTAGTTTAATATCACTTATATGTATGGGGGGATAACTAGGAATAAGCCCATGTTATAATTGAAACAGGAGGATTATATAAAAGGTGAGAGTATTTTTCTCAATCTGATGGTCCAAAGTTTGGAGGGCAATATAATTTGAACTTTCAGATTTTATAAAGAATGGAATGCTATTTATGCAAAGTAAAAGCAGTGCTCATGAAGCCCATCACAATGTAGGTTCATTCTAACTGGTCTGGGATTGTCATCCACAGCTTGCCTTTAAGATGTACTCTTGCTGACCAAACTGTATTCTACAGCTATGCACATTCTCCAGTATGTGGGCCTCCCAACATACTGATAACACTGAACAGATTTCTGTTTTTGTTCTTCCCCAAAATAATAACTCATTAAAGGTATAAAAAATTGAAAACTGAAAACATGGAACGTTTCCCATTTACACTGCATAATTCACAAAGGCTTATATTCCATTCCATTATAATCAGCAAGCCCAGAATCACCTTTTCATAAAGTTTAAAATGAAAAATGGCAAGTGGGAAAAGAAAGAGTATAGAACTCATTTGTGATGGAGAAAGTACGGTGGAAGGGAAAAGATACAACAATAATTTGTAAATTATTGAAAAGGGGATAATAGTACTCTTTAAATGCAGTGAATGTTTTTTTTTCAGGGTATAAGACTATATTAACAATTCCACACAATTGCAACTTTATGTGTAAATCTAACAAGCTTGCATTAAATTGCACAATTTATGGAAAAATATAATGGGAATTATGCTCTTACCATCTGTTTTCTTTGAATCATTTCTGACACTGGATTGATCCTTCTTGTCTGTCTTATTTTTATCATCTTTCAAGTCACCTGAAAGTAATAAACATGACAAACAGTACATGTGTAAAGCTAACGGGGAAGTTATAAATATCTTTAAACCTGTCAAGGTGAAAAAAGAAAAAAACCACATAATTTTAGTCGTGAGGGGTTACATGTCTGAGTGTAAATATCAGGAAACTGGATTAGGCCCTGGAAATTGGATTATGATCTGGAAATTAAGACTGAAAGTTCATGTTAAACAGGATTGTACTTAAGTCAATGGCGTTATTTTCCAAGGAAGGCAGTTCAGCTTTACTATTAGGCTGTGGAGTGAGGAAAAACCTGCGTTACTGTAAGTTATATCAATTAATAGCTACTATTTAACTTCTATGTGCTTTTCCTTATCTGCAAAATGGTGATAATAATACCTACTTTATAGGCATAATATAAGGATAAATGCATTTAAGGTACTGAATGTGCTATCTGGCACGTCACTCAATGACAGCTGTTATTCTAAAACTGAGCTGTAAATGGTACTTTAATTAATGAGCTTGTTGAAATGTAATATGTAAAAGTTAAAAAACACTATGCACACCAGTGTAGAGTGAACATGTGTCAAAAATTTATTTAATTCATTTATGAAGGAACCAGGAAGACAGTAAGGATGGTTCCAAGAGCATTTAAGGAAATGGATAGGGGCTTCCCTGGCGGCGCAGTGGTTGAGAGTCCACCTGCCGATGCAGGGGACGCGGGTTCGTGCCCCGGTCCGGGAAGATCCCACGTGCCGCGGAGCGGCTGGGCCCGTGAGCCATGGCCGCTGAGCCTGCACTTCTGGAGCCTGTGCTCCGCAACGGGAGAGGCCACAGCAGTGAGAGGCCCGCGTACCGCAAAAAAAAAAAAAAAAAAAAAAGGAAATGGATATTTCTAAGTATTTTAGAAATATATTAAAATAAGATTGCTAGGTTAGAGATGAAACTGGTTATGTCCTACAGGGCAATAAAACTATAACTGTTGGGGTTATCTCCTCTAGTAGTCAAAAATCTACACGTTAGTACATAACCTCACAGTACCTAGGCTTGAGCAAATAGTAAATGACAAAGTTAAACATAGTCATGTTCTTCTAAAACAAGGGGTCAGCAAATTATTGTCCGTGGGCCAATCTGGCTTGTTATCATTTTTGGAAATAAAGTTTTATTGGAACATAGCCACATCCATTCATTTATATAATGTCTGTAGTTGCTTTCCTGCTGCAACGGTAGAGTTGAATAGTTGCAACAGAGACATGCAAAGCCAGGAATATTTATTATCTGGGCCTACACAGAAAAAGTTTGCTGACCCCTGCCTAAGACAGTTAAATAATCCTTGGGCAGGTCTTTTTTGACAATATGCCAGTGTGACATTGAAAGGACATGGTATTTCTTCTCTCAGATTTCTTCTCAAGTTTCGGATATTTTTCTTACAAATCTTACTGATGGTGGCTTTCTTTTTAGCCTGCATAAAACCAAGAACAGATTACTACTAAATTACTGGCATTAATAAAGCAAAAAGACCCTAATAATTATTGCAGCCAGGAAGCGGGGAGCAGGGCCCAAGGCGGGAAGGGTACATTTATCTTTTCTGCTTTCTTTGTGCCAGGCAGCATGCTAAATGCTTTACATGCGTCATTTCATTAAATTCTCATAGCAACCCCATTATGAAGGTACTATTATTGAAAGTAGACAAATTCGTCAAAGATTCATTCACTAAGTGATCAATTTGCTGAATCACCAAATGATTGAGGATGTTTTCCAAGTTTGAGTTTTTCCTTGACTTCACTGCGGACACTCTGTCACACGCTGGTCGGGCCAGCTGTGTTGAGTGCAGTGGACTGCTCTCCTGAATGTGTTTCACACACTCTCAGGCTGCATCTCGGCCCCAAACTTTGCAAGAGTGTCTGCTGCTATAGCAAAACTGCTCCTGTTGGCTACTTTAGATCTGGTTTAAGCCCTTGATCTGACAAATGACCAACTGATCTTTCTACAAAGTGATTTTGCTTAAATATTAAATAGCCTTAAGCAAAAACCCACAGAATCATCTCTATCTTATGGCTCTGGAACCTAAAGCACAGATAAAGTAATTTACCATAACATACACAGATAGGTCTGATTCTAGAGGCCAAGCTCTCAAGTACTGTATTTTGCAACTTCCCTATGAAGCTTAAGTTCTAGATTTCAGACTTTCATTTACTGTTGCCATTTTTAAATGCCTTTGGCCTATAGATTTATATAGAAATGGTTACCCAAGGATAATTCAAGACCATTTTAGGTTACATTCTACAAAATAAGTAGTTTTAATGGAATTTGACAAACTTTAAGCTTGAGGGAAGGGGAGTCAACTCTGGCCACAGTGCCAGCAGGAGGAGTGTGAGTGAAGCACATGGTCATTGCACATTACCACCACCAATAGCCAAAACAGATGGATTCCTTTGGAAGCCCCATGGAACAGTTCAAGCACTGGCTTTTCCCTATTTTAAGGATGCCAGAAATGAACTCAAGGATGATCCTGAGTCTTGTAGTCAAACTAATTCCCTACAGAAAAATGGTCTTTCTTTCCTCAATGAGACTTCACACCTCTAATGCACAATACTTTAAGGTTTCAGGGTTGCCCTGGACTGGAGCTTTACCCACAGCTGCAGCAGGGCCAGGGTGTCTTCCAGAGGTCAGGAGGAGGCGTCTGATGTGCTGGATGCTAGCCAGCAGCCTGTGGAAGCCTGCCTTCTCCTCAGTCAGGGTTGGGGAGGCTAAAGGGGAAAGTACCTTGATGGAGACCAAAGCTTAGGGGTTCCCATGACTGCTGATAGGGGACCAAATGTCTAGAACCACAATTAGCCAATATCCTTCAGCTCCATCCTGGAAGTTATCTTGAGCGACCACAAAGAAGGGTGCCGGGAAAGTGATACATGTTTGTTTGATGATGTTCCTTGAACAGAATCCATTAGGTAATTTCCCATGGGTTGAATATGGACTAACGGCTGATGTGAGCTGTTATTCAATAAACAGGGGGAAACAAAAGAGCCTTTCTGTGCAGTTATAAATCATTTTAATTAGGCTGCTGCAACCAAGTCCCGAACCACCATTAGCCTTTATTATTATTGCTCAAAATTGATTTCTTTTCCCACCTCTCATTTAATGCTTAATTTTTAAGGGAAATGGTAGACTACTGCTTACTTTGGGAAATGAACGCAGTTGTGAGTCAATCCAGCCTAGCTGGAGGCTCAGGCTCCTGTTTTCTTTCAGGCACTCCCCTAACCATCTTCAAAATAAATTATTGCCACCTCTGCCCTCTCTGGGTATTTGTTTATACCTGTCTCGTAGAATGTATAACCTCCTTTGTGACCAGCATGTTTGTATTCATTGGTTTCTCTCCCTGACCAGACCAGGGGTTGGCAAACTATGGCCCATGAGCCAAACGTGGCCCCAATGCCTGGTCATATAAGTCCCACAACCTGAAAACAGTTTTTAATATTATTAAATGGTTGAGAAAAGAGAAGGATATTTAATGACATGTGAAAATTTAAATTTTCATAAATAAAGTTTTATTGCAACATAGCCATGCTCACTTGTTTACATGTTATCTGTGGCTGTTTTTGTACTAAAACAGGCGTGTTAAGTAGTTGCAACAGAAACTGTAGGGCTGCAAAGCATAAAATTTACTGTCTGGTCCTTTATAGAAAGAGTGTGCCAACCCCTGGAATAAACAGATTATAAGCTTCTTGTGGACAGTAGCTGGGTCTCAATATTCCTCCTACTTCCTACTCTCACCAACAGCACTGAACTGCGCAAATAAGGGCATGCTGGTTAAGGAATACAGAATTTGGACTCACATATTCCTATTTGACCTGAAATCTCTACTTAATGTTTGCTTGGCCTTAAGCAAGTGATTTAATCTTTCTGAGTCTCGGTTTCCTCATCTGCAAAATGGAAATGAGTCTATCTACCTCACACAGTTGCTAGGATTTTTAAATGATTTAGTGTATGTAAAATCCCATGTACGGTGTCCAGCACATATTAAACATTCCATAACTGTTACTGACATAATAATGGCTGTTTTTATTAAGAGGAAGACATTTTAAACCCACTTCCCTAACAGAAAAAAAAGTAGGGAAGAAACACATCTTGCCTTTCTCACCAGTCCTTACATATTCCCCCTCTGGGAAGGAGAGACTCATCTAGAAGGAAGAGTTGAGTATGCACAGCTCAGCTCAGCCACCCGTTTCTCCAGCCCCCAGCCCCCTCTGAGATGCGTTTTCCATGAGACACACACCTTTTCTGTTACTGCAGAAGCAGCCTGCTTAGGTGCAGAGTTGGGGGTGAGGGACGAGGCCTGATCCCACCTGCTCTGCCAGTGTCCCGTGGGCCATGCCCAGTTCAGGGCAGATGTGTGCAGAAGCCCATGTGTCAGCAGATCAAGTCTGTGTTTTCCAGTTCAGCTCCAGTTGCAGTGGAGCTAACATTGTGATCACTTTCTGATTCTGGTATCTCCCTCTCAGTTGGTTCCACCCTCAGTAGGGGAAAACAGGGGTGTTTTGCATTGCTCTCTCAAACTCCAACAGTTGTATTAGAAATTCTTATTGAATTGAACATATTTTCTGACCTATGATGCGCTTGAATACAAAGCAGACTAGTTACGAGCTGTCTCCAGAACCTGGCTGCTGAGAGGCTGGGCAAGTCGGATGATGGCCTTCCCTGCCTCCTGGGGTATTCGTGGGGCTTACCTGAAGGAATTTAGGCAAAGCTCTTGGAACACGACATGAGCTTTTTTTTTTTTTAAACACCTTTTCATTTTATTTATTTATTTATTTAATTTATCTATTTGGCTGCGTCGGGTCTTCGTTGCTGTGCGCGGGCTTTCTCTAGTTGCAGCGAGTGGGGGCTACTCTTCGTTGCAGTGCGCGGGCTTCTCACTGCGGTGGCTTCTCTTGTTGCGGAGCACGAGCTCCAGGCGCGAGGACTTCAGGATTTGTGGCACGTGGGCTCAGTAATTGTGCTTCACGGGCTCTAGAGTGTAGGCTCAGTAGTTGCGGCACACAGGACTAGTTGCTCCGCGGCATGTGGGATCTTCCGGGAGCAGGGATCAAACTCGTGTCCCCTGCATTGGCAGGCAGATTCTTAACCAGTGCGCCACCAGGGAAGTCCTAACATGAGCTCTTATCATTATTACATGTATTAAAACATTGTTTTCTGTTCTACATGTTATATATGTCAATTGCAAAAATAATTGGAGAGTGTCGTGCTAAGCACTTTCTACGTATTTCTCATTTACTTGGGCTGGGTAGCATAATAGCTAGACCATGGTTCAGAGGAGATCACCTGGACCTACCAGGCAGGTGAGAGAGTGAATATGTAAAGAGAGAATTTATTTATTTAGTTATCTATTTATTTATTTATTTTTATTCTTTTTAAAGGATGGTCTTTTATTTTTTATTTATTTTTTGGCTACACCACGTGGCTTGCCGGATCTTAGTTCCCCAACCAGGGATCGAACCCGGGCCCTCTGCAGTGGAAGTGCCAAGTCCTAAACACTGAACCACCAGGAAATTCCCAAGAGAGAATTTTAAACAGCATCTGGTGTATAATCAATAAATGCTAGTTGTTTTATTGTCATTGTTGCTTTTGCTACCATTATTATTATTGGAAGCTCACAAGTGGCCCAAGCTGTGAGCAGTTATTATTATGCACATTTTACAGAGACAATGGAAGGTTAAGTAACCTGGCCAAGGCCAGCAAGAAGTGAGAGGCACAGCTGTCACTTGAATCCAGGTCTGTCTGACTGCCAGATGACCATGCCACAACCTGGCACTTGAAAGCTCCAGTGACTCTGAACTTCCTGCTCTTCCATAACAAGGTAAGCAATTCCATGCCCCTATGCATTAGCTCATCGTATTCTCTCTGGCTGAGAAGTCCCTGTGTCCCCCCAAATTTTAGCATTTGAAACGCAGCTTAGACATCACCTCTTCTTGAAGCTTTCTTTGACATTTACTACATCTTGCAATCCCCAGACCCAACAAAGCTACTCTTTTCTGCACATGGCCCTTGGGTATTTTATCTGCCATACCACTACTGTTACTGGCTCAGAATTAACTCTGAAGGTGTCCATATCCCCTAGGAGATTGTGGACTTCTTGTGGCCTTTTCATTTCTAAATTCTCAGTGCCAAGAGCAGTGCTTGGCATGGAGTTGTTAACCAATAAATATTTGCTGCATTAAATATAAGAAATCATCAACTGTATGCACACGACAGTGACCAGCTCATCCTGGCTTGTCTGGAACTTTTCTGGTTTTACTACTGAAAGTCCTGAATCCCAGGAAACCGCTCATTCCCAGGCTAACTGGGATGACTGGTCATCCAAATGTATATACTTGTTCACCTACAGATATATAGACAATACTATGGAAATAGACCTTAGGCAGATGTGAGTGTCGGCCCTGCCAGGGGGATGGTACCTACAGAAGACTGCCTTTCTATTCATTCATTCTCGCGTTAAGCACTCAGGAATGTGCTGGGATTGCTAATAGGAATTTCCCCTGCTGGTAGGCAGGTGCTGGCCAGAGTCTCCAAAACGACCCAGCTGGAAAGGGCCCAAAAGATATAAACCTCCCCAGAGAGCATGGCCTAAGCAAGCTTCTGGCTGCTTTTGATGGGATCCTAAGAGAATCCACAGCCTAGGGAGGTATGATCAGCAGCAGCTGGATGGCCAGGGCAGCCCTGCTCTGTGACCTGTCCTCACAGGGGCAGTTCTTTGCCAGCGTCCATTCATCACATCATTAGCACCCTGAAAAGAGCCTTTCACCGGCGCAATCCTACTCACCATTCTGTTGCTTTTCTCCTGATGACTTCTCAGCTTTGGAATTTTTCGCACGAGGGCTGTCACTTTGGTTTGTTCCTGTTCCGTTGACTTGATTCTTAGCTTCCCCAGATGCCTTTTTCTCGGCTTTACCAGATGCACCTTCTTCAGTCTGGCTTTTGGCTTCCATTTCCTTTTGCTTCTCCTCTGCGGCCAGGCGAGCCTTTTCTTCTGCTTCCTTCTTGGCCTTCTCCTCTGCATCCAGAACAAACCAGGAAAGGTGGAGAAAATATAAAAAGAGGTCATGCCATTAGGAGAATTGCCTCTTTGAACAAAAGCAAGAGTTTGCATTGGGAATTAATGCATTAAAATGACCTACGGTGTTCACTGTGTGTTTGGGGTATAATTTTGGTTAATTCAAGTCAGATTGGTATGTATATTCAGGAAACCAACAAAATCTGTTCATGGTGATGTCATTTCTGAAAACAATGGGTTAGAAGAAGGGGATGGGGAGAAAGTAATAATAAGGATAATAATAATTAATAAACCGATACTGTAATTGGCATTATTAATATTAATATTACCATCAATAAGTTCTCTTGAGTGTGTCCTCTATGCCAGGTATTATACTAAGTGCTTTCCAAGGATTACCTCCTCTCATTCTCAACCTCGTACGGCAGCTACTAATATTGTAACCCTATTTTACAAACGTGGAATTGAGGCTCAAAGACATTACAAAGCTCTCCCACAGCCCAGTAAAAACTGAAGTTTCATGTAGATTTGCTTAGGAACTGGAGTTTAAACATAAAAACACTGATTACAAAACCAAAATACAGGGAAAATAACCACCACTAGAATAATACTGTTGCAGGCCACTGTCTGTGAATTTAAAAGTAGGAGGAGTGTAATTGGGCCTCACAAAAAACATGGCCTTCAAACTGTCCACAGGGTGAGAGGTGGCCTTTAGTTTGGCCAGGGATGCTGGTATGTGTCTTCCTCTTTAATGAGAGGATGTCAGCCTTATTTCCAATTTGGTTGACTGTGAAAGGGTCTGGCTCTGTGTTTAATCAAAAACACAGTGTAATTGCCTATGGTCAAGGATTCATGAAAAAATGGATACATTCATTCAACTAATATTTATTGAGCAGCTACAGTGTCAAGTACTGTTTTAGGCACTGGGAATACAGCAGCAAGCAAGAAGACTTATAGAGTAGAAAATACCATAATTAAGCAAACAAATCACTAGGATAATTTCAGATGGTGAAAGGAGTTTTACAAAAAAGTAATATGATGGAACGCGATGGGCATAAGGGAAGGAGGTGGCATTAGGTAAGGAGGTGAAGTAGGTGACATTTGACCAAATCTTGAATGACGAATTGCTGACCAGGCAATAATCAAGAAAAAAGAGCATTCCAGGCAGAGGAAATAAAAAGTGTAAGGCCGTAAGACTGGAATGAGCTTGGTATGTTCCAGGGACAATGAGTCAGCCAGTATGGCTAAAGCAAATTTAGTAAGGGGTTAGTGACAGATGATGTGGTCAAGTGACCAAGGACATGCAAGGTTGAGATCATGCAGAGCCTTGGAGGCAATGAAGTGGAGCTGGATTGTAGGAAGTAACCTACGGAGACCAACAGGAGGCACCTAACAGAAACCAATCCTCCCTTAAGGTCTACAGACTCACTGTCTAGCATTCACTTCACTCAAAAGCGCTTCCAACCTCCACTATGAAAAGCATTATTGCACTTTTTTCTCTAGATGTGTTACAAATGCCCCACACCTCATTACCAGGGGTCTTCTTTACTTCCCTTGGTTAGCCTTGGTCCTGAAAACAGATGGCTTTCATAGATGACAGGTGAAATGTTAATCTAATGGGCACCAGAGTGGTTATGCATGTGATCACGTTTCCCTTTGTTTCAGCTGCTAAAGAGCACAAAGCCCAGATTTGGTTCCAGGCTCACACGTTCGCCGGGCTTTATGGCGTTGTATTTTGTGCATGTCTATGACCTCTGGCTTCATTTCACTCTTCCTGCCCTTACGTTTGCCTGGCTCAGATGTCCTCCTTAATATTTTATGAAGTTTTCATTCATCCTTTCATCGATTCATCCAACCACCTATCCAAACCAATACCCTGGCCTCACCCCTGACAAATTAAATCAGACTCTGGAGGGAGAGAGGCAAAAATAGGATATTTTTAATGCTCTCCAGATGAGTCTAACATGCAATAAGGATTGATAAGCACTGATTTAAATTTTAAATGTTTGCCATTCAATATTTCATGATATTCTACTTCTCAACAGGATGTATTTATAATTTACAGTGAAGAGGTAAGGAAAAATTTCTTAACAAAACTGCATAATTATGTGCATATATAGTATAATATGTCTTCTGACTCCTACAGAAAGGTACAACTAAAGAGTAAAAGAATGCCCTTGCAGAAGATAGGGAGATGGCATTCTCAAGTAGGCTGCAGGCCCACAGAAGGCTCCCTAGAATGTTTGTCCAGACTTCCTCTTACCCTTCTGTAATGCCCCGAGGACAAAGGTCAAATGTCATCTCCATCACTGAATTCCCAGTGCTTGGTATAATGCCTGGCACCTAGCAGGTGCTCACGGAGTATTTGTTGACTAAATGAAATGTACACAGAGGGTGTGATTCACCCTATCTGCCAATGAACCTGACTCATATTCCATCATCAGCAATCCAGACCAGTATAAAATACAGGAACTATACACACCCTAAAGTCCTATCCTGAAAAAATAAGCCATTTGACTGTATTTGACTATAGGTAAGTAAAAAGATGACTGTACTTACTACACAGAGAGGGAAAGAGGGCCAAGGGGGAAGAGAATTCATTTATACTCAGATATCAGGTAAAATAATGTATAATCCTCTCACAGAATCCCCACTGAATCTACTGCAAACTTTCAACATTCAAAATATCCCCGTTAAAAGTAATTTTGATGAAAGCTGAAGGTATTAAATTCTGCTTTGCTACAAGAGTGCAACATATTATCTAAGCAAGAAAAAATCATTTGACAACTGAGTCAGACCAATTTTCTATGGAAAATCTAGCAAACCCCCCCCCAAAAACTGGGGGGTACATTTCAGAAACAAGTCTGTTTGGGCTCAACTACAGTTGACAGTAGGCAATTAATGTTTAAATTAGTGAATGGTAGCTCTTATGACATCATAATCAGATCCGACATGATTCCTTTCTCTGCAGCAGGCATGTTCCAATGGATGGCTCTGAAATGTTCTACAACTTCTCTACTCTACTCCTATCTCTTCTTTGTATCTCTGAAATATCTGATATTAGTGTGATCAGCCATCAGCATCCAGTGCTACTACTCAAAATGAGTGACAAAAACAAGCAAACACATAAATAAGAAAAGAGAAAATAAATTGACAGAAGGAACATCTGTTCCATTGTAATACAATCCTCTTATATTTTCAAGATGAAATATTAATATACATAAAATCTTTCCTACTATGAGACAAAGAAGGTGATAGAACAATTAATTTGTATATGGTAACAGTTCCAGAGATGACATATATACAAAGAATGAACTTTTCAGGTTTTAGATTTAACATCCATGGAACTCCTAGGCTCCTAGACTAGTAGAAAGCAAACATTGCAGTTCAATCTCATTTCCTTCTGCTTTCCATTTCACACCATCTGTAGTGATGTGATCATTATGAAAATGGCCAAAAGCAAGGAGCTAATAAAGACTTAAGGTAGAGCACAGCCCTCATGATCTATAAATTACATTCCTCCTGAGAGCTGGTTCTATCCCACACTGAATGTCTGTGCAGTCTTGGAGAAATGCATTGATTTCTTCATTTCATTTGCCTTTCTGAATAATGATACTATAGGCTCTTGGTTAAAAATGATACGGGGCTAAGTATTCCTTAATATAATTCTCTGAAATGCCTACCTAAACCACCTACAAACAGAGAGAGAAAGAAAGAAAAGGAGAGAAACTAACTTAATGAAGACAACCAAGCACTATGTGAATTCTGAGTAGTCAACTTTTGATTATATACAAGAACAACAGAAAGGTACTCCTAGCTAATTCAGGACTCAGAAGATGTTCCCATTGGACCTTTCTAAAAATTTTAGCAAAAGTGCTTCAGCTGGCAGAAAAATTCAATCAACATTAAAAACTCAGAATGAGGGAATTCCCTGGCAGTCCAGTGGTTAGGACTCTGCACTTTCACTGCCGAGGGAGCAGGTTCAATCTCTGGTTGGGGAGCTAAGACTCTGCAAGCCACGCAGCGTGGCCAAAAAAAAAAAAGGAAAAAAAAACTCGGAATGAGGAAAATATGTTATTGATGCACAGTAAAACCAGTACATCATAGTGTTAAATAAAAATAATTGTTAAGCTAGATACAAAACTTGATGCAAATATTTAAAATAATATTAAAGAATAAGTTAATTGTAAAATAGCAATCTACTTACAATCACCTAGGTTGAAAATCTTTTATTGTTTCAATAAAAACTGAGTGACAATGGAGGAAATTTTTAAAAACTCAATAAACTTCTCAGCACTTGCAAAGGAGTATCATTATATACTATTTCATATTTACCTTGATAGAGACATAATTCAATAAAAAATATGAAGATAATCTGTAGTAAAATAAAAATAGGATATATTTTAAAAAACCAAACAAAGTTAAAAGGTATAATATATGACAAACTAACTGGACAGAGGCAGGGCAGAAACTGCAAGACAGTATGTCAACTGAAGAGTTACTATTCTTAATATATAAAAAGTTATTATTAATCAGCAATAAAAATATAAACAGCCCAATGAGAAAAATAAAGGGGGAAAATATAGGGAAATGGCACTCTCACTACACTTCCACTGAAAGAGAACACGGTTTAAAAAAAAAACTTTCCTGAAAGAAATTTGATGATATACATCAAGAGCTTTAGAATTTTTCATCTACTTTGACAGAGGAATTCCATATCTAGAAATTTACCCTAAATAATCAGATGTAGGCTCAAAGACTGCTGAACTTGTATGTTCATAACCATGTTATATACAATAATGAAGAACTAGAAACCAAAATGCTCAGTAACAGAGAAATGGTTCAACTATGGTATTCCAAACAACGTAGCCATTTACATCATATTTTCTAAGAATATTCAGTATCAGAATAAAATCTTCAAAATAGAAATAGAGAAGGAAAATACTATATTACATACACTATAATCTCAACTTAAGGGGAAATTTTGACTTATAAATATGCATTGAAAATCGAATTAAAAAGAATTACATCAGAATTTCAACAGTTGTTATATTTGGCTGGAGAGGTTATGAGTGATTTTTATTTTCTTCTTTATATATTTTGTTTATATTTCAGCATGGTAACCTAAACACCTACTATTCTTACACCAGAAAAAAATGTTTAAAAAGTATTAAATCCTGAATGGAAACTGATGAATATTTATCAGACTTGCAAACTGTTATACCTACACATCTTTGTTTGGGAATAACGATTTTCAGCCCTAAGAGCTATAAAAAAATTACTGATTCAATTTTTCCTAACAACTATGCGTTCTGGCCTAGCTAGCTCTGTAAATCAGTTTGATTAATAAAACTAAAACTTTAGATCCAATTCCATTTCTGATCAATTTAATAACAACATATATTTAAGTGCCCCATGCAGGGCAGCCTTTGCTGAAATCAGGGTTTTCTGGTAAAAAAGAGTCATGAGCAAAACAGCCTGGAATAGTATAGCACAAACCAACCACCAATGGAAAAACAGATGCAAACTGAATTTCTTAATACCAGCCAACCAGCCAACGGCATTATTGGGAAGCTGAAAATGTTATAAAATATTAATTATAGGTGGGCATTTTGACCACCACCTTCTTAACTATGCATTCAAACTTCTAACTTTCTTTTCCAGTTTTTCAAAATAACAGCTACTACTTATCAGGCACTAACCATGTGCAGGCTCTGTTCTCAGTGCTTTACATATGTAATTTCTGTTCTTTTCATCAACTCTGCGATGTCTATTATCATCCCCCAAAGGGAATTTTTCTCAAAGGCTCTGTCTGAATTTGCCAAAGAGCACAGGGCAAGTAGGGATTCAACTCTCTCTTTTCCCAGCTTTTGCTCTGATACCCAAACTATCCTCCCACGAAATACATGTGTGCCTTTGTCTACCCCTTTTTCCTTGTTCTCCCTTTCCAAATTCATGGCTCAACCCCAGGCATCCTTCAAATCCAAGCTACAAGATGCCTTCTCAAGCACCCCGACCAAGGTTAGGGACAAGTTAGCTTAAGACTATCTCTATCAGCACACCTCACATATTTAAAAACTATTAGTGCTTATTTATCTGTTCTTTTTAAAGGGCCAATTTTCTCCTAGAAAAGAAACTGTCTAATGCTCCCCCAGGTGATTAGTTTCAGAGGGTAATTTTAGTAAGCCACACAATTGCAGACAAATTATTTTGAAGTACCACTTTCAACTGAGTGCTGTCAGGAACTGAATTTTCAAGTGTAACGAGTGTAATTGATTATAAGAGAGGGCTTCTTTGGGGCCTTCCCTGGTGGCGCAGTGGTTGGGAGTCCGCCTGCCGATGCAGGGGACACGGGTTCGTGCCCCCGTCCGGGAAGATCCCACGTGCCACGGAGTGGCTGGGCCCGTGAGCCACGGCCGCTGAGCCTTTGCGTCCGGAGCCTGTGCTACGCAACGGGAGAGGCCACAGCAGTGAGAGGCCCGCGTACCGCAAAAAAAACAAAACAAAACAAAAAAGACGAGTGCTTCTTTGAAATGATGCAGTAGCTACCACTGCTGCTTGCAGTGCCTGCCAACAGGGAGGATTTCAATGTTTAAAGCATCTGAATAGACTGTGAGAGGCCACACCTAAAATATGGAAGAGGCGTTGGCTCCCTCCAGAGCTCAGGATGCAACCTCTGTCCCCAAATGATAAGGGCCCAATTATGCCTTAAAAGAGTCATAAAGATAAACCCTTTGCCCCACCTGAACTGAACAGCCACTTGGACAGGACACAGTGCTGGCCTTTGAATAATTCCAGCAGTGAGGTCTTATCTCTTCCACACTAGAAGCAGCCCCCTGCCCCCAATGTTTGAGGACCAAGACTGCCAGAACGTGCTGTGCCTGTCTACTCCTACTCTTCTTCTCACTTGTGCAGACACTGGGTGGATACAAGTGTGGGATGCTGTGACCGGAGATAAAACTTTCCTTGCCTATAATGAGTGTCTGGGGCTCGGGGCCGGTAGGTGCTGGCGATGAGTGCAAAGCTTTAACTGAACTCCCATTCTTACTTTGAAAGAAACTCTGTACAAATGCCTCCCCACCCCACCCAGGAGACCGTGAGCTCTGAGGACAAGGATGTCTGTTATTCACCTCTGTGAATAACACAGAGTACAGAGCCTGGCATACGGTAGGCATTCAATAGATGTTGGCGAAACCTGACTGTTATTGAAGGCTCACCTCCACAAACCCCATTGAGATCAGTCTCCTTGCTGGGCTCTAGAGCCATCCACGCCTGTGCCCTCTCTGGAATCAGGCATCACAGCTTCCTAAGACTTACCTCAGGGATGTGTTCCTACCTAGACTATAGCATGAGCATGCAGTATGTACGAATCATGTAGCACATGCTCAATAAACACAAACATGCATATGAGAAAATGAATTTCAGAAAAACAGATTTCAGGGTTTTTTTGTTTGTTTGTTTCTAGTATCAAGAGTGATGACTTTTCTGTCTTCAAATTTCTGTTAACCTGCACATTACCTTCATCTTAGAAGGTTAGCCTGAGTAATGGCTGAAGGGAAATTGAGAACATGAAAGATAAAAATGCATGTAAGGCGATTAAAGCCCCTTCTATCCCAACATAATGGCCGAAGTGGCTACTGGCTAGGCTTCATTTAGATAAAAGAAGGAATAAAGGCCTCATAAATGTGCCGCATGACATGAAATAAGAATGACAAAATGGCCTAGCAGAAACCAAGAAATAGCAACACCCATTCTCTGTAGAATCTTCATTTCGAGAAGAGTCTGGTCATATAGCACAAAGGTCACGCTGTCGGGAAGCCTGGTGGTCAGCCTCATTCTCTCGTGCACTGAGTGTTCGATATAATGAAGATCAAAAGATGGTCGATCCTAACATTCAGCGATTTGAATTTATATCCTGAGTTTGTGCTTCATTTGCAACACCTATAAATCACGGGCGGCAGTGCCTTGCTTTGTAAGCGGGTCTGAGTGGTCTGGATAATATTCCCCAGCAGCACGTTACCTTTGGGCACCTTGGCCCTCCATCTCTCCCGATTGACGTGCACCACCTCAGTCCAAGTGGCTTTAAAACTCTTACAGTCAACAGGGATGACCGAATTGTTGATTGGGGCACTTCCTTCTGAGCCAGAGCTCTTGACACCTGATCGCTTTGCATCTGCCGAACTGATGTTGTTCAAACTGGAGGACAAAAAAAAACCATACGGAAGAATTGGGAGATTGGGATTGACATACATACACTAATATGTATAAAATAGATAACTAATAAGAACCTGCTGTATAAAAAAGTAAATAAAATAAAAAATTCAAAAAAACCCCACAACATACGGAAGAGGAGGGTTAGTGTTTGGAAAATGTGTGCCGATATAAACAAGCCTAAGAGAAGAGTGGTTAACACTCAGTTGACACTCAATTTCGCTGTGTGAAATTCCTGGGGCCTGAGCTTTGTAATTCCTATTTTCCATATTCAACAGCTGGGAAAGTCTCCATATTCAGCAGGAAAACAAAACCCCAAGATTTCAGCCTCATGACTACTGATGGTCCCCACAGTCCCCATAGTTCAGATGTTCTTTTTCCATATGACTAGGTTCCCCCACACAAGAATTCTCTGCCTTTGACTTTCGGAAATCAATGCATTTAAACTTGACTGCTACTTGGTTCCACAGTTCACCCACCTGCCTCCACACTGACCACTTTTCCAAGTTACCCAGTCACTTGGTCCTCTTTCTTTCCAGCTCTCCCTCCCCCTGAAGTCAAGATCCTCTGATCTCAGGATCCCCAAGGCCCGAGTAAGGTGATTTCCTTATGTTCCTGGGGAAGGTGGAGAGGCACAGACAGCATGGAGATTGTGGGAGATCGGTCATGCAGGAGACCTTTTTAAAGATGGTATCATTTTAAGCTTTGAACATAGGGAATACAGTAATATATATAATATTATAATATAGGAAGGACCATCCTTCTGGGAAACTTTAAAGTATCACACACTCCCAAGGAGCTACAGTAGTGACTGACACAAATGCAAATCCACTGAAAGACAACCAAGACTGACTAGATAAGTAGGGCAGGTCTCAGCCCAGCGCCGGCAGAGCTGTGGAGCTGTGGGACTCTGGCAGGGGGCTTCTGTCCTCCTTGTTAGCAGCCTTGACTGGGTCCCTCCATCTTAAGCATCCCTGGGGTCCCACTGTCCTAATATTCTTCTTGCCTTTCTTCCTCTTATTTACTCCTTCTCTTGCTCTTTTCTTCTTTTTCTTCATTACATTTCTCTCCTTTATGACAAAGCCCAAGGTTTTGCATGGACGAGGAGGAGGGGAGAGTTGTACTACTGGTAATACGACTAGTAAAGACCGAGCGTTAGCTTTATTGTAGCTGACACTTCCCCTGTGCTGGACCCTGTTATAAGGGCTTTACGGAGATTAAATAATTCATTTAATCCTCCCAGTAACCTATGAGTAGAATCCATGCTTTCTCAGATGGGGAAACTGAGGCAACTTGCCTGAGATGTGGCACAGCTAATAAGTAATGGAATCAGGATGTTTAAGCCAGGATTGTGCCTCCAGACGCTGTGCTATTTGACTACTAAACTACCCTCAATATAGTGAAGTTGTGGCAGAAGGTGATTTAAAATTTCAGTTTTTTTCTATTTTCTTCCTGAACCTAGAAATGAGAGTCAGTTTCACTTCTTGTGATAACTCTGATCAGTGGTACTTTCTTTTTGGAGTATGGGGAGCAAGGACCCTCTGGGCACAGCAGGTAAAGTGCAGTGACTGATGCTGTTGAGAGCAAAGCCGCCAAAAGAGAGAATGCGGGGTGGGGGGTTGGTACTGGGAACCTGCTGGTCATCACCTAGACCCTGGTCATCCCCTTACAGGCCAGCCTGGAGAGTACAGAGAGTACAACTTTGAGTCCTCCTTTTATCTTTTTTTTTTTTTTTGGTACGCGGGCCTCTCACTGTTGTGGCCTTTCTCGTTGCAGAGCACAGGCTCCAGACGCGCAGGCCCAGCGGCCATGGCTCACGGGCCAAGCCGCTCCGCGGTACGTGGGATCTTCCCGGACCGGGGCACGAACCCGCGTCCCCTGCATCGGCAGGCGGACTCTCAACCACTGCGCCACCAGAGAAGCCCCTCCTTTTATCTTTTATAAGGAGGAGGTAGGATGAACAAAATTATGAAGTACCACCCCCATCCCTTCCAGAAGAAGTCTATCCCCATGGACAGGCCACCCTGACCCCCAGCTTTCAAGATTCAGCACTGACCTTGAACGCCTCTGTCCTGTCCCACCAGTTTGAGAGGTTTCATCAATTAGTGGACTCAAGATCTTTTCTGTCATGTCCGTGAGCACAGTGAAGGTGGGTTCCACAATGAAATCAATGAAGCCTGAAGAGAAACAGCAAAACTTCAGAGGAACTGCATATTAACTTGGGCCTTTCCATATGTTCCCATGCCAACTGATGGGTTGTATCTTTCTTTTAAAATTCATCTTCATAGGAGTGCCAGATCAGATTAGGAGAGACTAGGTTGGTCTTAATCATTTAATATATTCCTTGCTTTGAATATCAGGAGTCAGTTCCATTTCTCCTACATAACCTTCCTATAACTTTTTAGGAGACAGTTCAATAAAATGCTTAAAAATGCAAGTTCAACATCTACTATGTAAAAAAACGATGTAATAGGTGCTGCATAAAAGACTAAGCTGTGTAACACAACCTGCCTGCCCTAGGAAGGTTATAGGAGGAATTAAATGAGCACAAAAATGGAAAGGGCTAAAGGAGAAGGCCAAATAAAGGCTCCTGAGAAGGTAAGGGAGGGAGGATATTTTCCCTTGCACCGAGAAGGCTGCAAACAGCATCATGGAGGTTGTGATGTTTGAGCTGAGCCCTTAAGGGTATTCATTCTAGATGCAGGGGGTGAAATAAGCAAAGTGACAAGGATAGGGAAAAGTGCAGGAAGTGTCTGGAGAATGACTGGGGCTTAGGGATTCTTTTGAAGTCAGAAAGGGAAAGCCTGGGGAGGCAGGTCATTATCAGCTCAGGAGGGAGGTTCTTACGTATCAGGCTAAAGGTTAGGATTTAGATAGGCACTAGGAGCCCCTTGAGATGTCTGGGCAGCATTGTAATAAGATTTTTTTCTGATGTTACTTGGGAGAGTTAATCTGGCAAGATGGATGGGAAGGGAGAGAGCCATAGGGGCTGAGGCTGGGAAACTCATTTTAGAAGCTGTTGCAATAGCTCAAAGGCAAGGTAAGGAAGGCAGGATCCAGTGCCATTTTAAGGTGAGAGTGTGGTGGAGGCACAGACACATGCACAGTGGGAGGCGGTCCTGCCTCTAGGTGCGATCTGTCAGAGACTTCCAACAGGAAGGCAGAGAGAACAGGGACAACGGGGGAGAATGTGACTGGGGAGGAAGACGGTGGGCTTGGTCTTAGATTTGCTGACTTGAGGTACCAGGCACCTATCCAGATGGAAGAGGGTCAGAAGAATTGGAAGAAACAGGGTTGGAAACTAGGAGAAGGGTCAGATCTGGAACTATACCTTTGAGAGATCGCCATGCTGAGGAGATAATTGATGCTGGGCTAGACTGACTGTCTCAACAGTTCAAAAATACCCCAGTGTTCTGTGACACATCAGGAGAAAATACAGGATCTGGAACTAAGGGTGATAACTCATTACACAGCCACATGAAACTAGAGACCAGTCAAAGGAAATACAGTGTTTGGAAACATACAAATGCTTATTTGGTTTTTACAGTGACCAAGGTGGAAGTGATACTGGCATTCAACGCCCAGCAGTGAAGGATGCTAAAAATCCTGTAACATAATTGGCAAGACAAGAATTGTCCCAAGCAAATACCAATAGTGTCCTGATAAAGAAACACTGATACCCAAATTTGAATTGCAGTTAATTGCAGTATAATTTTAAGCTGAAATTGAAGTGTTTGATGACAGTATTTTCACCTTTTTTTTTTTCTCACAAGTTAAATTCATTCAACATGTCCAAACCCAAACAAACTCATCAGCTTTCCCTCCAGTCCTTGTAAATAGGACATGGCTCAACCACTCAACCTAGATTGCTGCCTTTATCTTAGCCTTGCATCCAGCTGAATCCTTAATGTTTTATATGCTACCTCTCTCCTGTATTGCCTTAGTTCTGATACTCAACATCTCCTCCCTGTAACATTGCAGAAAGCACCAGCTGGAGCCCTTGCCTCTAGTCTTACTCAAAACCCTCCAATTAATCCTCCATACTACTGAGAGAGAAATCTTTCTAAAGCAGGGACTGGCAAACCTTTTCTGTAAAGGGCCAGATAGTAATATTTTAGGTTTTGTGGGCCACATACAAAACCTAAACCAAGGAGTTTGTCATACAACTGCTTAACTCTGCCACTGTAGTGCAAAAGCGGCCATAGACAATATGCAAATGAATGAGCTTAACTGTGTTGTAATAAATCTTTATTCACAAGACCAAGCAGTTGGACAGATTTGGCCCACAGGCTATAGTTTGCTGATTCTTACTCTAAAACATCAATTTATATATAGTTTTAACCTTACTTAAAATTCTTTAGCTGTGCCCTCATTTCCTACAGGAAAGTATAAGCACACGCTATTCCTAACCTGGACCTGATTTTCTCTCTAAACATGTCCCTCACCACATCCTACTCCCTACCTACTGCTCCAGCCAAATGGAACTATTTGTAATTAATTCCCTGACAATACTATACTGTTTTAAATTTCCTTGTTTAGTATATGCTGGTCCTTGTCTGCAATTTCCTTCCACCCACGCCTATCCACCTCTAACACATATCACCATTTGCCTAGACACTGCCTACTTATCTCCTAGGACTCAACTCAAACATTACCTTTAAACAAGTCTTTCTGGGTCTAATGTTCACACACTCTGTTCTGTATCTCATTGTACCATGTACAATCTCTACCTTAGCATTGTAACAATCTAATAGATTTTGTTTTCTCAATCTCTTGCCTACCACCCAATACTGGTTCAATGCCTTTGGGAGCAGACACCATGTATAATTTGTCTTTGTTTTTTTTATAACATCTGTTACAGTGCCTAGCAGTGTCCTACACCTAACAGGAACTCAATATATTAATATGAAAAAAATTAATAAGTCCCCAAAACACAAGTAGAAAAAAATCAATAAATCTTTGTTGAATTTATTTTTTGAATGATTTCAGACTCTTCCAAGGTGGAGATCACTGACGACATTTAATTTATGTTTGGCACTGGTACCCTCCCTCACACCTGAAGAATTCTGTAAAGCCCATATATTATGGTTATTAGCAGTGTAAAAGTTATCTTTACCAAAAAAAAAGTGCTAAATTTTATTTTTAAGGAAGGAAGGAAGGGAGGGAGGAGGGAGGGAGGGAGAGAGGAGGAAGGAAGGGAGGAAAGAGGAAGGGGAAGGAAACATTTTAAAAGAGCCATTCCTGGAAGTAGGGTCATCCAGGAAATGGTGCTGTCCTGGAAACAGGGCTAGAGGAAGCATCACTGAGGAAACTTCTGGTATTGCATGTAGAATGGAGAGACTGAAATAGCATGGCTTCCCACCACTAGTTCTTGTCATTGCCTTAGTGTTAAGGTCCCTTTTTCTCTTGGCAGGGAATGATGGAGACAGCAGAGTGTCACTGTCTAATCTTCCTGGGAACCAGCTACACTCCGGGAGAAGGATGGGGAGAGCTGCTCCATCAGCTCAACCAGCCAAAGCCATGAGCACAGCAAGCAGAATGGAGCCAGGTTCCCAGCTGAAGAACCACTGGGAGCATCTGTGCTTACTTCCAGACACTCCTTTCTGGTTTCTCGTTCCATCCAATGGATTGGCAAACACGTACCTACTTGTGACTGGGCAACCATGGTGGACTTTCGGTCACACAGAGGAGAAAAAGGTAGCCCCAGCTCGGCTTCTCTATCACCCTAGAAAAACAGGAGGTCAAAGTAAATTAACAACAACAGGCTGAGCTGCCCAGATTTTATTTCACAACTCCAGCTGCCACAAAGGCCACTGGTCTTTATTTTAATTATTCCCATTACATTATGTAATATGTCCTTTTGGGACCTGCTCCTCTGCATACAAGACACCCAGAGGCTGAAGCCCTCCGGGATCCAATCATTCCATCCAACTGCAAAGGGGCATGCTGCTGTATAGAAAGCCTCATCAGAAAGCAATAGGTCCCCCAAGGAAAACAAGAAAAGCAACGCGTCCTGTGGCCTAGAGCCAGCACAGCAGTCAGAATTCTTGTGTGCTCTCCAGTTGCCCTGTGCTGACCTGCCCTGTGCTGGCCTTTCTTGAGCCAGCAAGCCCCTCCCAGTTGTGGGGAGTGTCTAAGACACCAATGCTAATTGGACTGATTTGGACTCATTCTCCAAGTGCTACCTAAAGCCATAAACAGCTGGAATAAGTGCTTCTGGGGTCTTCACTGCAGGGCTCAGTGACGATGAAAAGTAGAATGAAAAAGAAGCAAAGTAAATAATTGTTTGTGTTTATCAAGTTAGACAATAATAAAACATGATTCTCTGGCCAATATGTTCTCAGTCTCACCAAAAAGCAAGACTATAATAAGCAAGTGCTATGGAAAGTCTAAATAGTGATGGAGATGATTTTTAAAAACCGTTCTGAACCAGAGCGCAATACTTCAGTCACACGCCCAGAGGAAAGGGAAAATGTGTCACCCTTCTGAGAGCCGCAAAGTTGTGCTGATTCAATTTAACAGAAAAGAATCTGCCCAGGTTAATGGCTACTGACTTGGGCTTGAATCTGGCCTTGCTCTCGCCACCTGTGTGATCATAGGAAGTTTATATTCCCTCTCCACATTTCTATTTTTTTTAAAGAAATTTATTTATTTATTTATTTGGCTGTGTTTGGGTCTTCGTTGCTGCACACAGGCTTTCTCTAGTTGGGGCGAGCGGGGGCTACTTTGATGCGGTGCGGTGCAGTGCGCGGGGTTCTCATTGCAGTGGCTTCTCTTGTTGTGGAGCACGGGCTCTAGGTGCACAGGCTCAGTAGTTGTGGCTCGCAGGCTCTGGAGTGCAGGCTCAGTAGTTGTGGTGCACGGGCTTTGTTGCTCCGCAGTATGTGGGATCTTCCCGGACCAGGGCTCAAACCCGTGTCCCCTGCATTGGCAGGTGGATTCTTAACCACTGCGCCACCAGGGAAGCCCCACACATTCAATTCAAATGTGGGATAATAATCCTTATGTCATCAAGTAACAATGAAGATTAAGTGACAAAATGTATATAAATGAATTAAAAGAACAATTATTGTTTCCCAGTAGATATTTCTACCATCTAAGTGAGGATCTGAGAAATTTTTAGTGAACTTGTTACATTTAATTGTTACACTCTGATTAGAATAAATGTGGCCAATGAACCTATAGTAAATAAAGAGTAATAACCTAATTCGACAATCAAAGTTCAAAAACTGAATGCTTTTTCTTTCTAAGGCATGTTACCAAAGAGAAAGGATGCTAGTTCACATGCACATTTAAGATCTATTGAAAAGAAGGAAAAGGAATGGGCGTCTGAGGAAGCTGAACAGTGGGGGTCACAATGGGCGCTGGGGACATCCAAGGGTCTCAGGAACAGTCCTGAAGTGGCTTAGTTCCTTCTGTACTCTTTCCTGTATGAACAGCCCATGGGACACAATCGTCCCTCTGTTTCTGAGTATGCCTTGCTGAGGGCTGCTCTATCTCTCAAGTGGCATGATGAAAATAACTTACTCCAAAGCTATTTCTACTTGGGCAGTATGACGAGAAGGAAGAGTATTTATAACATAAATTGTTGTTGTGTAGCTGGTTTAGTGGGCTAGCTCAGCTAACACAAATAAAACCCACTCTTATTCCTTATGAAGCAGGGATATAAGTTGTTTTGTTGGTGCATTTTAATGGGTGTGGCTTAGAAGAACACTAACCACTTGACTATTAAGATGTATGCATTAATTTGGATTTTATTACTGAAAAAGTACATGATATTAAGCAACTTCTTATCCCATGGACTTGTCCATACCCACATTCACACATCACTTACATCTTTTGGATTTAATTAACTATTACTACCAACTACTAAAAACCTATTTTAAGATAGTGGTCCCTGAATTCCCTCTGGAGGACAGATACATTTATAAATTGGAAAAAATATGTAGAAAGTAATACAGAAGAATGTACTTCTACAGGTGAATCCAGCTTGACTGATAAAATATTGTACAACTCTTTAACTACTGGCCCTTGTGGAATTATTCATACACCTTCCTCTTTGTCAAAGAGGTCAATATTTTCAAAAAAGGGGGAAAGTCTCAGTCAGCACAAAGGATTTTTTTAAAAGGAACTCATTTTTTTTTCTTCCAGGACAGTGCCAGAAAATAAATAACTATCATTCTTGTGGTAGGGGTTAAGATAACTGACTGATAAGGTCACAGAATCAATCTACAAAAGGAACACAAGGAATGTTAGTTGAACGAATGAAAAGATGAATTTGGTTAGAAACACTCAAGTTCCTTTGGTCACTTGGACATTTATCACAAGCAAGCTGGGAGAGCAATTAGGCAGTTAGTTGTTCACAAACCACCCCCCCCTCCATTTCCTGTCCACATGTAGCTAGACTACGATTCCCAGAATCTGTGCCAGTTCGTGCTAGATAATAAAACAGGAGGAGAGGGGATGTATTTCCACCACAGTTCTGGCCTATAAAATCACCTATGCCTATGTTTCTATGTCCTCCCTTCTTCTGCTTGCTTGATGTAGATAAGCACCATGGAAGCCATGTAGATGGTAGAGTCTGGATCTAAAATCACTGCTTATTGTAAACCATTTGCCAATCAAGAAACACTTGTCGGTACTTTACATGAGTGGGTGATAAAATTCCATTTTATGTGTACTGTTATACATGTGGGTGTTTGTTTGTTACAGCAGCTATCTGTAAGCAGCAAGCCAATTAAGAGAAACAAAGGTTCTTTCTGTATTGGAAGTTCACAGGGCAGACGGCATCTCTCAATGCAAGAGCTTCAAAAGACTGTTAGGTGATATCTCAAGCGAGTGTTTCCAGGTAGACTGAAGAAAAGGTATTTGATTGGGGAGGCAACAAAAGCATCAAGTTGAACAAAATGCAGCAATGTACATTCTTCTTTCCCAGAGGAAGAAGTTACAAATATGAGGTATGAGAAAATTATTATGATTTTGGGTTTAAGATAAGTATAGTAAAGACATCTTTGCCCTTCCCTCTCAGAAATTATCTTCTCAAAACAGGAGAATGACAAACAACAGAAACACAAATGAATATTAGGAGAAATCTGTAATCTCAAATCAAAACTACGTGAGGAACGGCTGCAAAATGCTGTGAATATCTGGGAGGGGTGAGGTAAGATGCCCAGATAAGAGGCCTATGGCTGCAGATCTCAGATAAAGCTTGAAGAATAGAGGTTTCCAAAGTTCACTCAGACAGGAAAAGTACCCCACATCCATTACATGGGAAAACCAGAGAGACAGTAAGCGCTGGTGTGAGGAGCTACTCTGCACCCTATTTAGCTCCAAGGAATAGTAGAGAAGAAAATGTTGACTGAGAAAACACACAAGCATGGCAAGAAAGTGGGTGGATGACAGAGACTGAACTGTGAGCCGTCCTACAACTGTTGCCTACTGTTTGACCAGGAAGAAGTAAAGGCTAACACACACACACACACACACACACACCCCATGTCATAGAAGCCTTATAATAAACCATGGAACTTAGAATATTGCTGTTCCAGTTTCTCCCTGGCACATATCTCTTGCAAATAGTTGGTCAAAAAATAATGCATTTCACTCAAAGATGGTAAATAATAATAAAATGAAGAAGAAGAAGAAGGAAGAAGGGAGGAGAATGAGAAGAGGGGGAGGAGAAAGGTGGGGTAGAAAGAGCAGGGGGAGAAAGAGGGGTAGGAGAAAAAGGGGGGATAGAAAGAGCGGGGGAGAAAGAGGGGGGAGAGAAAGAGGAGGCAGCACTATCACCAGTACCAGGAAAAAAAAACTTATGAAAAGTTACTTCACATGAAAAGAAAAAAAATAAATAAAGGAACAGAAAAATAAAAATAACAGATAGGGAACATTCACCAGAAAAAACAGTGCCACCAAGTGATGACCAAACATACTGCCATGATCCGAAAGAAACTCCTGAAATTATCAAGAACCAGGGCTTAGGGAACCAGGAGCTAGCAGAGCTCAGGGAAGCTATGGAAAAGAAAAACAGAACCATCATATAAATGAAGATTGTGTTGGAAGCCAAACAAAGGAGAGTTATTCTGGATAAAAACACAGTAAGGGACATGGAGTTCAGGACTGAACAAAATACCACTGATCAGAGAGTTAAAGAAGATTTAAAGGAAAATAACAGACATGGAAGAAAAACAAGAGAGGTCACATATGAATAACTGTTCTTCCTAAAGAAGGAAACAAAAACAAATGGAAAAGGAAATCATTAAAAATTTAATGAATGTAACTTGAATCTATACAGAAAAAGAGCACGCCAGGTCCCAAGAAAAGCTATTATAGAACACTCATTATTGAAATATATCCTAGTAATGTCACCGGGCTTCACAGGTAAAGAAATTATCCTTAGGGCACATAAGCAAAAAGACATATCACCTAGACGTGGAAATAATTCTAGCATGGCCTCCAACCTCCCCATAACAACATTCATAGGTGGAAGACATTTGAACAAAATCTAAAAAAGACCTCAGGGAAAGAAGGTTTGATTCAAAAAAATGTCTTACCTGGACAAACTGTGACCCAACTATAACAGCAGTAGAAAAACTTGCAAACACACAAAAATGTGGTTTTTAGCACTTCTAGAAGAAACCACTCAAGGAACAACTTTGACCAATGAATAGGTGAATGGATCAACCATGCCCGAAGTGGCAGCACTGAGTAGAGCCAGGACAAGAACAACTGGAGAATTATGCCTTTGCCAAATTTGTTTATTTTCCACTTTTCTGGGTCACACTGTTTTGGGTGTGTGTTTTGTAAACAGCATATAGTACATGAGACAGAATGCTCACTTAGAAAATATTAAGAATTTAGAAATAATATAGCCAACAAACAGTAACAAGGAATTAGTTATATTACGAAAGGAAAACGGGAAAGGTGTTGGGAATTATGAATAAGTGCTGTCCTTCTTACGCGTTAAAAATGGGGGTGCAAATATACCATTTAAACCTGATATATAAAGGAATAGAGCTCTATTTAAATAACAAAGGAACAGACTACAAGAATTAAGCAAGTTACAATGATGTGTTGGGGAAGCAGCAAGAGGACATATTGCAGGGAGGCAATAGATACTATCTAAATAAATAGAGGATGTAAAGTTTTCATTATCACGTTAGCCACTAGAACATAATATAAAACTTTCAAGTCATCAGAAGAAATAAAAACATAACAAAGCAGAAGGTACCACCAATATAGTGAAAGATTTAAAAAGAAGCCACAAAAACAGAAATCATAATATAAAATATGACAGCACCTAAGAGCAAAGATGCCTGTCATTTCAATAGATGTTAATATGGCTGGTTTCAAATAATAAAAGAATCTTAGATTGACTCATAGAAAAACCTCAATTATATACAGTGTTTAAAAGACACACCCAAATCAAAGCGTCTCTGAAAAGTTTAGTGTAGAAAGTTGTGCAAAGACAAGAGTCTCTTCTTAAAATGAGCCGAATTTGAATTCTAGGTAAAAGCATTAGATAAGACAAAGAAGCGGGCTTTATGATAAAGGTACAGTAAATTATGAAAATCTAACAGTTATGAATATCCAAGAACACAAATAACACAGAATCAACATGCATGAAGCAAAAACTATACCACATAGAAAATGAAAATAATAGAAACACCTGTCAGCCCATGATAGATCAAAATTTTTAAAATAATATATAAAATACCTAAATGACATAATTAATAAGGTGGATGTGCTTGGTGTTCTTTGCATTTTATACCCTGTAAGTAGAAAATAAACCTACTTTTCAAGAGCCATGAACATTCACAAAAATTGATTATAAAGTAGGTGTCAAATGAGTTTCACAGTAAGATCCAAACAATGAAAACAATCCTTTGATCAAATTTCAATAAGCCACAAATTAACTGCAAAAGTAGAAAGCAAAGGAAATTACCACTGGAAAATTACATAAACAAACATCTCCATCTGAAGCAACTTTTGGGCAAAAGAGAAATCAAAACCCAAATTACAGAATATTTAGAAAAGAAGGATTGTGAACACCTGCATATTAGAACCTACGAGATTCATGATAACACAAACTCCTAGCCTTATATTTTCTAATATCAAACAGGCAGAATGAAAATAGTTGAATTGAGCATCCAACTCAGGGAATTAGCAAAAGAACAAAATAAACTCAAGCAGAAGAAATGAATTAATAAAAATGAAAACAGTAACTGACATCATAACATAAAAAAGATTAGCTGAAGATTAGCAAATAATCAAATGATTAGCTAATTTCATACAGAAGAAAGGAAAAAGACACTGATATAGGAAATAAAAGCGGGGAAACAACCACAAACACAGAGGAAATTAAAAGAATTATAGGAGATGTTTGAAAAATATACAGCAATACTAAGGAAATGAATCTCAAAATGTATTCACCAAAGAGGCAAACTTATACTTCCTTAAAGTCAATATTTCATTGTAAAAGACTTGAGGCAGTGGCTTGGATTTTGTAAAAAATGGTTGTAAAACTGAAGATGTAACTTACTCTTTTAGCAAAGCATAGAAGGTCTGGTCTATCAGCACTGAGGCTATATGCCCTTATTCTGAAATATAACCCAATTTCTAAATGTAATTTTTTCAACGATTCTACAGTCCCATTGAGATTTCCCATTTGAACTGTCCAATTTAAAATCTATAGTTAAGAACTCAGGCAACATTTCTCCTACGTGGGTTACTTACCATGGCTTATGGCATCTGGGTTAAAACATTAAGTCAATAAAAATAATTTACTGAATCATAATTGCTAAAAAATAGTTCCAGTCCAGTGAGATAACATTCCATTCCCAATTGGCAAGAAATTCAATATGCTTATTTTCACATTGCCTCTGGTACATTTTCTTTCAATTCAAGCTTATGTTTGTGCAAACAAGCTTTCCTTTAATGGGAAAAAATGTTCACATATTTAAGTAATTTCTCATATTCACTCTCTCACAATTTAAAAAAGGAATCACTTCAATACCTCAAACTTATATGAGTTAGTGATGATTTACCTCTGGCTATAGATTAAATATTCCTAGTTATAGGGAGTATTATTACAAAAGCAATAATCAAAAAAAGCATATGATAAGGGAAGTGGAGATTTGGAGAAAATTCTTTCATTAATATTAGAAAAGTAACCTCTGGAAAAATGGCTCAAAATCAGCCCTCGATTAAGGATGATTTTGCAGTCATTCTTGTATATACAGCATGGCCACACGTGTACAGCTCTAGTTCCTCTCACGCCCTTCGGTTCCCCTTGAGAACTACTCTGTGAGGCCAAGCAATGACCATGTAAGGGAAACAGCCATATGCTGAATAAGGTACCTGCTGGCGTATTCATAGAACAGCTTAAGGGGGCACACGTGTGTGCACGTGTTGATGTGCACCCTTGGACAGAATGAAGGAAATGTAGAACATTTAATGTGGGAAGGACACTAAGGAAAAAATCTGGTTCAACCTTCCTTTAAATCCTCCCACCTTCCAAAAGACAAATCACAGATGAGACCACTGGGAACCAGAGGAGTGATTTCATTAGTTCCAGACCACAAACCCGTTGGAATAAAAATTCCAATAAAGGGCCTTCTGAACTTTGCCTAATATGCTGTTAACTCTAGTCCCACATTGTTACTGGATATTGTGTGCAGCTTCAGAAGGAAAAAAACAAACACAGAAATGCCTTCTATAATTTCTCCATTCAAACTAGAATCATAAGAATAAGAGTAATCGTAAGAGTAATTTGCTTCCAAAAATCTGAGTAACCAGTGAAAGAGTACATGTCTTGTCAGTTTAGAGGACAAAGTTGAGACTGGTGTTAATATGTAGTGTTTTATGGAATCTCAGAGGTCTCTGAATCCATACTGTAACCGCCCTCAGTAAATTAACAAGAATTAATGAATTAACTGTATTAATATGAATTAACTGTAATTCAGGTCCCATAATCTACATGTCATCTTGCCTTCAACCTCAGGACCTCACATCTCAAAGCAGATATTTAATGGCAGCTCTTCTTGAGATGAGCTTAGCACACATGTCTGGGTTTGAGAAGACAGCAGTCTTGGGCTATGCATTTATTTACCTTTTTATTTCTCTACTTCTATGCACCTTTTTTTAAAAAAAATTCAAAGCAATGTATCCTCATTAAAGACTCTCACTATTCTTGTAGAAAACACAACCCTGTGTCTTAGGATGTACTAAGTTTAAATATAATTGGAACAGTAGCTTCTAGTGATTTCTTGACCTCAAATTGCCCCACCCAGCTTTGGAACTTGACAACATGGGTTTGTCTGCTAGAAAGGAACAATCCAGCCAATTATAACAGAGAAGCGAGTTAAAGCGACTGCCATTTGGTCATTCACCACCTCAAAAAGTAAAAGCATTCATCAGCTGACATTTTGACAAAAGACTGCCACAAGGAAATGCTTTTTTTTTTTTTTTTTTTTTTGCATAGGATAGAAATACCATAACAGTCCGAGAATCAGAATTTAGGTGAGATTCAAATATCACATGACCAGAAGACCAAAAAAAAAAAGCTGTGAACCCTTCCTCCACAAAGAAGATGACTGTAATCACAATAGTCTTTATCACAATGTTGCTGAAATATAAAATTCAGGATATGTCCATGGATGACAGCAGTGGGGGCGTGGTTAGCAGAGCAACAAGGTACCTGTCTGAAGAACTCCTCCAGGAGTGACATCGTCCAGCGATGGTGGAGCTCCCAGGCTTTTGCTGGATGGCTAATGTCTGCCGTGTGCAACATCAGGGATAATGCTTTCGGCTTTTCAACTCTGTAAACCCAAGGATCCAAACACATGATGACCAACTTACAGAACCTCAATAAGAGTTTTTAACAAATCACCATTTTTTAAAATCCCTTCCAGAACACTCTTTGACATAAATCATAGCAAGATCTTTTTTGATCCACCTCCTTGAGTTATGGAAATAAAAACAAAAATAAACAAATGGGACCTAATGAAACTTAAAAGCTTTTGCACAGCAAAGGAAACAATAAACAAGACGAAAAGACAACTCTCAGAATGGGAGAAAATATTTGTGAATGAATCAATGGACAAAGGATTAATCTCCAAAATATATAAACAGCTCATGCAGCTCAATATTAAAACAACAAACAACCCAGTCCAAAAATGGGCAGAAGACCTAAATAGACATTTTTCCAAAGAAGACATACAGATGGCCAAGAGGCACATGAAAAGCTGCTCAACATCACTAATTGTTAGAGAAATGCAAATCAAAACTATAATGAGGTATCACCTCACATCAGTTAGAATGGGCATTATCAGAAAATCTACAAACAACAAATGCTGGAGAGGGTGTGGAGAAAAGGGAACCCTCTTGCACTGTTGGTGGGAATGTAAATTGATACAGCCACTATGGAGAACAGTATGGAGGTTCCTTAAAAAACTAAAAATAGAACTACCATACTGGGTATATATATCCCACTACTGGGCATATACCCAGAGAAAACCATAATTCAAAAAGACACATGCACCCCAATGTTCACTGCAGCACTATTTACAATAGCCAGGTCATGGAAGCAACCTCAATGCCCATCGACAGACGAATGGATAAAGAAGATGTGGCACATATATACCATGGAATATTACTCAGCCATAAAAAAGAATGAAATTGGGTCATTTGTAGAGACGTGGATGGATCTAGAGATTGTCATACAGAGTGAAATAAGTCAGAAAGAGAAAAACAAATATCATATATTAACGCATGTATGTGGAACCTAGAAAAATGGTACAGATGAGCCAGTTTGCAGGGCAGAAATAGAGACACAGATGTAGAGAACAAACGTATGGACACCAAAGGGGGGAAAGCCGCAGGTGGTGGTGGTGGTGGTGGGATGAACTGGGCGATTGGGATTGACATGTATACACTGATGTGTGTAAAATCAATGACTAATAAGAGCCTGCTGTATAAAAAGTAAATAAAATAAAATTCAAAATTAAAAAAAAAATAAAATAAAAACATAAAATCCCTTCCATTCTCCCATCTCAAACCCCACTGCAGCTGAACTAGGGGAAAACCATCAATTCATCCTACAACTGGGATTTTCATCAGCAAGGTCTCCATGTTTATTGAACTGGACACCTCAGAAACTGACTCAAAACCGTTTCTGGAATGACTGCCATCATTAAAAAGACAACAAGAATCCAAGAGTCACTCACTGACCTTTATTTGTTGCCTCTGCATTGAGTGGACCTTCCAAAATTTCGTTTCTGACGGAAATATTTTAAATTCTAATTGGGGCAAATTGTTACTGGGGCAAATTGTTATTTCAACCCTAATGAGAATATATCTTTGATAGGTACAATTCTCATGCTTTCTCCTCCAAGCATCATTATTTTATGAGATCACTCAATAAAGTCATATTGAAGGAGATAAAATTTAAAGGTACAGTGACATGGACAAAGACAAGGTCAAACACCTATGAAAACACATGATGTCACAGGCCCACTCACGCTTCTGGCTGCTGCAGAGCAGTCTTCATCGCTTTGATTTGCTGGAAATGACAGGACATATCCGTAGCCATCACCATCTCAATTACCAAGGTCCGAAACTCCCTTTCAGGGACACCCCATGGAGAAAAAAGGATAGAAGTGAAAAATGGAAAGAGAAATTAGTTTATTCTTTGCCATTTCTAACCAAAATTAGTTAATTGGTTGTGACATTTCAAATCTAACTTGAGTCTTTTAGGCGGACTTTTTTATGAGGAATAAAGGAAGCTTAAAGATTAAGGATATCATTTATTAGGAATATAATATGTGGAATGCATATATCATTTGGAAAATTAACTCACAGGAAAAATTCCAAAGAAACTGAAAGTGTAGTAAAGCATTCCTTTCTCTAAGAATTCAAGTTTTATGAAAAAATTAATTTGAAATTAATCCTAGGAGGGGGATTGATAATCCAAAGTACATGTTGGATATAGGTATTTCACTTTTTTTAATAGACTTTTTTAGAGCAGTTTTAGGTTTACAGAAAAACTGAGAAGATAGTATAAGAGAGCTCCCATATACGCTCTCCCCTACTGCAGTTTCCCTCAATATTAACCTCTTACATTAATGCGGTACATGTGTTACAAATGATAACCAATATCGATACCTTACATTCACTCCAGTCCATAGTTTACCTGAGGGTCCACTCTCATGTTGCACAGTTCTATGAGGTTTGGCAAATGCATACTCGCCTGTTCCCACCATTAACAGTATCAGACAGAATAGTTTCAACACCCTAAAATCCCCTGTGCTCCACCTATTCATTCCTCTTGCTCCTGAACCCCTGCCAAACACTGATCTTTTTATTCTCTCTAAGAACTTTATTAAAGTAGAATTCGCATAGAATAACTGCTTCCCTAAAAGTTGCACATTTCAATTCGTTTTAACAGTTGAGTAAAACTTTTGGAAGGACCACCACAGTCGTGGTTCTGAACATTTCCATCGCCCTCAAACCTCTTTGCAGCTCACCTCTTCCTCTACCCACAGGCCCCAGGCAACGTTCGATCTGCTTTATGTCTAGATAGTTTGCTTTATGTCTTTCTGGTTTTATTATATATGTGTGTGCGTATGTACTCATACATATATATAACTAGAAAATGCAAACTAGAGAGGCATAAAGCAGATATATATGTGCATGTGTATATACACATATATGTAGAGTACATAGGCACATGCACATATATATTAAACTAGACAGTAGGTATACACACTTATATGTATCTGCCTACGCACACACACACACACACACACACACATATAAAATACAACATGTACTCTTATTTTTCTAGCCTTCTTTACTCAGCATAATGATTTGCAATTCATCCACATAGTTGTTCATCAACAGTTCATTTGTTTTTACTACTGAATGGTATTCCATCATACGAGGACACCACAATTAATTTATCCATTTACCAGCTGATGGACATTTGGGTTATTCGATTCTAGTTTGGAGCCCTTATGAATAAAACTATGAGTGTTTATGTACTAGTCACTGTGTAGATACGTTTTCATTTCTTTTGAGTAAATACCTAGGAGTAGAATGGCTTGTTTATAAGATAGATGAGTGTTTAACTTTATTTAAAAAACTACCGAAATTTTTCAAAGTGGTTTGTATCACTTTATGTTTTGACAATCAGTGTATGAAAGTTCCAGATTTTCTATATCTCAGCCATTCTAAGGGATATGTAGTGGTATCTCAGTGTGTTTTTCATTTGTATTTCTTTGATGACTAATGATGTCAGGCACCTTTTCATGTACTTATAGGCCATTTGTATATCTTTATTTAGGGAAATGCCTCTTTCAGACCCTTCCCCCCCCTCTTTTTTTTAATTGAGCTATGATTGATTTACAATATTATATTCGTTTTAGGTGTAAAACATAAGGATTCAAAATTTTTATTCCATTTAAAGCTATTATAAAATATTGGCTATATTCCCTATGTTGTATAATATAGTCCTGTAGCTTATTTATTTTATACATAGTAGCTTGTACTTCTTAATCTCCTACCTCTATCATATAAGTGATATCATACAGTATTTGTCTTTCTCTGTCTGACTTATTTCACTACACATAAGACCCTCCAGGTCCATCCATGTTGTCGCAAATGGCAAGATTTCATTCTTTTTCATGTCTGAGTAGTATTATATACATATACCACATCTTCTTTATCCATTTGTCTGTTGATACACACTTACGTTGCTTCCATATTTTGGCTATTATAAATAATGTTGCTATGAACATTGGGAAGAATGTATCTTTTCTAATTAGTGTTTTCATTTTCTCTGGATATATACACAGGAGTGGAATTGCTGGGTCATATGGTAATTCTATTTTTAGTTTTTTGAGGAACCTCCATACAGCGTTCCACAGTGGCAGCGCCGATTCACCTTCCCACAAACAGTGTACAAGATTCCCTTTCTCCACACCCTCCCCAAGATTTGTTATTTGTGATCTTTTTGATGATAGCCATTCTGACAGGTGTGAGGTGATATCTCATTGTGGTTTTGACTTGCATCTCTGATGATTAGCGATGTTGAGCATCTTTCCATATGCTTGCTGGCCATCTGTATGTCTTCTTTGCAAAAATGTCTATTCACGGACCTTACCCTTTTTAAACTTGAGTTGTTTGTGTTCTTCTTATTGAGCGGTAGAAGTACACTATACATTCTGGATACAAATCATATGTAAGATATATGAGTTGTGAATAACTTCTACTTCCTACCTTGCTTTTTTTTTTTTAACAGTGTCTTTCAAAGAGCAAAAGTTTTAAATTTTAATATAATTTTTAAAAATTTCATTGGAGTATATTGATTTACAATGTTGTGTTAGTTTCAGGTGTACAGCAAAGTGATTCAGTTATACTTATTCATATATTCATTCTTTTTCAGATTCTTTACCCATATAGGTTACTGCAGAATATTGAGTAGAGTTCCCTGTGCTATACAGCAGGTCCTTGTTGGTTATCTATTTTATATATAATAGTGTCTGTATGTTAATCTAAATTTTAATACAATTTTTTTAATGCTTCATGCTTTTTGGGGTCCTATCTGAGAAACGTCCGACTACCCCAAGGACTTTGTTTTCCTCTGGAAGTCTTACCATTTTAATCTTTTATATTTGGTCTATGATCAATTTCAAGGTAAATTTTTAGTATGGCGTGAGGTAATACTCAAACTTTTTTTCATATTGATATCCATTTGTTCCAACACCACTTGTTGAAAAGCTTTTCCTTTCCCCATTGAATGCCTTGGATGGGGATATAGATATAGATATATAGATATATATCTATACATACACACACACACACACACACACACACACACACACACACACACACACAGAGACTAGCAGCAAACCATTGGAAAATAAATAAAATAAATATAAAACACTTAGTAGTAACTTTAAAAAGTAAGTGTAACTCCTGTTCACTGAAAACTACAGAACACTGCTGATTAAAGAGGACCTAAATAAATTAAGCGAAATACTGTCATCATGTAGCTCTTTAGCATTTCTTAAAATGCAGCTCTGTTGGTGACAAATTTCTGTAGTTTTCCATCATCTGAAAATAATGTTATGTCATCTTCACTTTTAAAGGATATTTTCATGGGACATAGCATTCTGTGTCAACTTTTTTGTTGTTGTGTCTTTTAACACTTTAAAGACATTATTCCATTGCCTTCTGGCCTCCATGGTTTCTGATGAACAGTCCAAAGTCAATCAAATTTTTCCCTTGAATGTAATGTGTCGTTTTTCTCTAATTTTATCTTTGACTCTTAGCAGTTTGACTATAATATGCATGCAGGTATGTTTTTCTTTGAATTTATCCTGTTTAAGTTTGCTGAGTTTCTTGAATCTATAAATTTATCTCACTCACCATGTTTGTAAAGTTTTCAGCCATTATTTCTTCAAACATTTTTTGTGTCTCATTCTCTCTCTCTCTCTCTCCTGTCTTTCTGAGACTGTAGTTGTCCCTATGTTTGACCACCTGAAAGTGTCCCATAGGTCCCTAAAACTGCTCATTTTTTAAAATCTTTTTTTTCTCCTACTTCTTCAATATGGATAATTTGGATTGATCTTTTCAAGCTCACTGAATTCTTTCTTCTGTCCTCTCCAACTTGCTACTAAGCCAATACAGTGAATTTTCAATATAGATATTTTACTTTTTCAGTTCTAAGATTTCTGTGTGCTCTTGCTTATATTGTCAGTTCACTGGTTAAATTTTACTGTATTTTATTTATTACAAGCATATTTTCCTTTACCTCACTGAGCATAAATATAATAACTGCTTTAAAAGTTCTTGTCTGATAATTCCAACAATAGTTCATCTTGGAGATTGCATCTGTTGATTGTCTTTCCCCTTGCAAACAAGTCACATTTTCCTGCTCTTTGTATTGTCATTGAGACTGTCACAGAATTTAAGTTTTCCCTTATTTGGCAATCTCTTTTATGGAGTTCTAATTCATTTGCTAGCAGCTCTGGTAGTTCTACACTGGTTTCTTTAGCCAGAAACATAGTGGAGGTTTTTGTATAAATATAGTTTTATACATCTAGTGTTGCCTTGACTGAGACTGCCTTCTGAGTAAAGACACAAAACGTCTCACTCACCTCATCCTGTCAGATTCTCCAAATTTTAACACATCTCCAAAATTTGTGTGATTTTGTTTACTCTCTACAGCTCTCATGTCATTGGATGTTGTGCTTATTTGTGTCTTTGTATTTTGTCCATAGTTTATAGCTTTATTTGCAGGAGAATTGCTTTATCAGTAGCTGATTTGGCCTGCCCAAAGTGGAATTCCATATTTTTCCACTTTGAAATGCAGTAATACCTGGTAATACATTCATTTATAAAGGTCCTAAAAGTCTAATGCACTTATGTATCCAAATAGAATCTATCAGATATTAAATTGCTTTCCTAGAAAGACATAGGATACTAAACATATGTTGTCTTTGGGTTGATGGGCTTAACTGAGAGCCCTTAATAATAAGTTAATATTTTATTTGTGAGATAATACCACTGTCTTAGAGCAATGTATCTCAACATTAATAAAATATGATAAAATAATAAAACAATATTTTAAAAACTGTCCTTAAATGAAAATATAATAGAACACTAAATCTATGTAACTTAAGCTACATCAACTACAATCTTTTCTTAACCTACAGAATCCTCAAAAACAGGAGTAGCAAAAAAGCATGGCACTATGGGCTATAATTATAAAGTTTCCACTGAATCAGAATGTTCCTGTACCTGAGATGTTCCGTGATTCTAAATCAATTACATTTCACTCTCTCTTTGAGATAGTAAAGATAGTGCTGAATAAAAAACACAAATATATAAGGCTAGTACATAAACAGAGTTCATTAAGCTATATTTTTCAAGTAACTAGTTTGACTTTTTTTATATTAAATTCACTTAAGTTTTGCTGGATCACTCAGTTTTACAACTTGCTTTGGTCAGAGGTAGTATTCAAATTATTCAAACTAGTACTTCACAAATACCCACCAATAAGAATGCAGAGCTAATGATACATAATTAGGATGGTTGCACTGGTGAATATCAGTGTATTCCAGTGTGAACTGATATACTCTGGTCTGTTGCAATGATTCTGGGTTTAGATATTGCCGAAACCAGCCTCGCTAACACAGTAGCAGACTGAACGAGGCTTATGATCATAGCAGAGTGGAAGCACAAGTCATCTAAGCTAAATTTTGACAAATGTATAGTTAAGCAGAAATAGAAAACCCTTAACAAAAATATAGATAACAGAGGTTGCATATCTATGCTTTCAAAATAGATTAAGAGGCAATTATGCCCATCCAGCCATAAATCCCATGTGCTCACAAATCCCACAGGCCAGCAATATTAGTGCATTACCTGAAAGCAATTTGACAAAGTTCAACAAGAGCCTTAAAACAACAAACATTCTTTGATCCATTAATTCTACACATAAAAATACATTAAAGAGATGTTCATTACAGGATTCTTTATAATAACCAAAACACATGAACACACCCATACTCACACACTCAAAAGTAATTATGGGACTTCCATAGATGGAGTATTATACAGCCATTTAATATCATATTTTAATTACCATGGGACAGTGGCCATGAGAACATACCACACAGACCACCAACTACAGGAATTTAATTGGCTATGGGCCTCAGCTACTATATTCTGAAAACTATTGCCATTTTTGCCCAAGGCCATGCTTCCCATGGGCTGCTCCAAGCCAATGACTGAGGGCATCCCTTCCTGGGAGACGTGGGACTCCTCTGATGGCCGACTTTGTCTCAAGAATTTCCTGACAGCCTTGCTGAACATTTTTTAGGATACACGGAGATCTAGGAAGCTTCTACCCAATTTTACCTCTCTCTCTCCTTCCTCTGGGATCAAAGGGATATATCTGAATATGTGTAAAGCTGTTCTCTGCCATATTCAAATCTTCTATTATACTTTTACAAACATTTAAATTGGATAGAGGGCTCCTTCTTCTACAAGATTTGCATTGATTAACTGAAATGCTCTGCATTTTTTAGATGCTGCTTAAATCTAACATTTTCCAACAAAATTCAAGTCAAATAGTCCTCTCTGTTTTAATGAACTAGAGTTGCATGGAAACTAATAGCCAACTCTTACTGAAAATCAGTTTCAGATTTGTTGTTCAGAATGGCTTATTTCTCTGAATCCTTGCATAATGGTACAGAGAAAATAAACAGCTGATCATTTAATTAAAATATAAGTATTATTTGCATCACAGTAGATTCAGAAGTTTTTAAGCATTTAAGTGATTTTGCCTACAAGCTTTGAAACACCTTCACCTATAGTACGGATCTGCAGGCTACAAGGATCTGTGTCACAAACTGTGCTAAGCATTTTCAATGGATTATATCATGTATTATTACCCTATATATCCTATATTATATCATGTATTATTACCCTAACCAAATTACAAGCTAAATGTTACCTATTTTCTAGAAATTAAATTTTAAAAAGGTGTAAAGGGGTTGAGTAACTTCCTAAATATCATACAGCTAGTAAATGATTGTGTTCCCATTCAAACTCAGGTCTGCCCAAATTCAAAGACACATAGTGCCACTTAGGCGACAGAATTAAGTGCCCATGATTATTTTAAAGCGTCAATTTCCTTAGCAAATTTTGAAAGATTTTTTTAAGAAGTCCAATCCAATATAAGGTGAAAAAAAAGTTAATTGATGAAATTTACGTTTAAGAAGGTAAGATAAAAAGAACACAAGTTTCCTAAGGTAACCAACAGCAATTATTCCCAAGGTGCCTACAATATATTTGAGTATCTGTGTCAAGCAAGAGAAGAGAGATAGAGAAAGAAAGAAACAGCAATAACAATTTCAAACAGAGTATTATTTCTTCAAAAGATGCATGCTCTATCCATCCTCATGGCTCCTTTCCTAGCCTCCTAATCTCTCTCTTAGCTCCTCCTTACCTCCAGTCATCCTTTGAGAGGTTAATCAAAATATTCATTTCCTCATCCTCCTGTAGAAGGCGATAGGCTGCACTTAAATGGTGATTTTCCAAAACAGACCTATCATTGTACAGAATCGCTGGGTCAGACCTGAGAGGAAAGCCAAGCAAAATAATTTAGGATGTTGAACAGCTGAGATTTTTCAGGTAACTCTCCTAAAGGTAGAATACATCATCTCTTTATCCTATTTTAGCAATTAACTTTGCCCCCATGCCATTTATATCGACCAAAAAGCTAACACCAACACTACAAATTATCAATAGATGTACGTAGAGTATTTTAATGTCAATATGTGGATGTTATTTCACATGTGATATCCAACTTGAGAACTCTCTAAAAACTATTCTGTAAGCAGATCTCAACTACCTGCAGTAGTAGCAAAGGTGATTATTTAAAAAATGTGGGTCATGTCAAACGTCCTTATATTTTCTGGAATGACTTTTAATTTTTATTTTATTCAATGAGGGAATGTGTTTATATTTGTTTTAGTTGTAATTCTCTGAACCCATACCACCTGGCAGGTACAGTTTTCAAGTTCTTCCGTTAGTGGCTTGACCTTAAAATTTTGCCATGCAGAAGCCATACATGGGAAATTGAGGAAGGGTTATATGACAATTGTTAGTCGCTTTCTCAAACAGCTGAATGACACCAAACATAGGGCAGTATACTATTTTAATATATTTAATTTAATGAAACCTTAGATTGTTAGAGCTTATTCACTTCTCATCAAGGAGGCTAAATCCCAGAGATATAAAGTGAGAGTTCACAGAGCCCCACAGTGGCTAAGTGGCAGCGTTGGGATGAAGGTAATGTCTTCTGACAGTTGAGCCGTTTCTCCCCAAGATAACTTCCACCTGTCATCGGCCAAACTTTGGGATATATTTAGCATACCTTTAAAGTGTTAGGCTTAACAGTCTGTCCATCAAAGGGCAAAGAACTAGGTCACAGATTTAGTTTCCTAAACAGGGATCTCACAGGCTGAGATGCTTTGGATAAAATTCAGTTTAAAGAAGGCGAATGTTTAAATTTCATTCCAAAGCAAGCTCAACTGAACCCTCTGGCATTTTTCCATTCCAATGGACGTAACACAAAACAAGCAAATCCTGAGGTGAAGGATCTAATCTTATATCCGCTGAGTAAGTAAGGCACCAACTGATGTGTATTTTGTGACATTAAGCTATTTTCCAACTCCTGTAATTAAGCCATTTTCCCCTGAGTTGTGACTACTTTTGACACTGGTCTCCAGCCAAGATCCATGTACAACTCTGTTCCAGCCACCTCTCTTCCTTCAGCAGGTGCTATTCACGGCTGTCTCTTCCTCAGAGCAAAGGTTCCACTGGCAGATATCCATTAAACAGAGATGCTCTGTGGAATCCCTGTATTCAAAGACCTTGCAACAGAACTACAGAAGGCTGCTTCACAGCAGCCAAAACTACTCTGTGAGGAAGGAGGAGGCAGAAGATGAAGCATGTGGCTTGGGTCCTTTCGTCCGCTTCCATTCTGCCGAAATCCCCTTCTGAGCAGAGATCAGACGATGTTGTCGATATCGTCTTCTTTCGTGTACCCCATAATTAAGTGCAGGCTTCCTTAAATAATGTATGGAATGACTTAACGAACACAGATCTATCTGGAGTGCGCACCTGCTTTTTTCAAGTGAAATCAGCAAGTATTTATTTAGCCTCTCAACCCTCCCCATTATATTCTTTCTCTGTGTCTCACCACCTTTTTCCAATTCTAGCTTCTTTTGATTCCTACCTCAAGACCCAATTAATCCTACTGTCAGAGTCTCTCCAGTTCCACATCATTGTCTTACGAGAAGCTAAGTTCTTAGACCCAGAGAAGGCAGATAAGGTTTCATCCTAAATGGAAATGACAGCTGACTGTACTGCTTGCCTGGAATTCTGTGCTGAGAGGAATACTAAGGATAAATCTGCAGTTTGTTAAGAAAAAAAATACCAAAATCAATTAGTGATGCCTGTTACAGTCAAGAGGTTCAGAGGCAGGCAACTGGACCTGTATTTAATACCCCCACAGAGGTTTGTGTCTACCTGTGAAGTTCCTTACGGAGGGTGCAAAGTGGCCTACATGAGACAACCTAGCTCCCCAAGCCCTGTGCGAGGGAGTAACATATGCACTGAACAGAGCAGAGATGAAATCAGGGAGGATGAGAAGAGCATCACCAGAATTCCAGAGGTAAGATGGTAAGATGGCTCTGCCATTGTTAATGTCAACAGACTCACTCCAATCCTTGCCCGTCCTCAGTGATTTAGTCTACACGGTATCTGCACCTTTATGGAAACTGTTCCACCTCCTATTAGAAATGGGTAGAGTATGCATAGTACGTACATACATAAATAGCTAGCATTAAACTAGAGAAGAAAAGGATATCCATATTTAATGTGAATAACATAGGAGAATTAGGAGCAAATGGCTTCTTTAAGTTTTGGTTGAAGCTGACTGGGCTAATCTCTTATTTATAATTTCAGTTTTTCAGAAACTCAAAATAGAGCCACCATGCAAAAGAAAGGTGACTGCACCCCTCTGACTTCAACACTCTATCCCTGCCCCCTCTCGCCTCTTCTCCAAAGGTTTCAACATCCTCACCGGGTCTGAATGTGGAAATTGTTGGTGGTTCCGGTGTGCTCATAGTCATGGATGGCAGCTGAGAAGATTATAGCAAAGATCTCCAGCTCTGTCAGCCAGTTCTGAAAGGGAGATTACAGAGCAATCAGATAATCTGTCTCCTTCTCAAAGTCTTCAGCTTGCTGACAACACACCCACATTGCTGCCTTTCCTCTCTGCAGCTGGCAAGCTATTGCCAAACACACATTTTCTGACAGACAGAAATGGTTTTTTTTCCTTCTGTAGGGAGACCGGAGGATGTGTGATTTGAAAACAGCATGCCCAGCATAGTTGAAAGAGCTAACTAGTAGTTTTTATTTTATTTTTTCAAAGAAGCAAAAAACAATGAACATGAAAACTTTAACAGCCCTCATTGCATCCTCTCCCAAATTCCAAATGAAGTTCCTGAGTAGACAGAGAAAAAAAAAGAATTTGCTTCAACACAATACCAAAAACTAAGAGTAACAGAAAACCTAATGCCTGTCCACTAGAAGGAGGATAGGTAGAGACAGATGGAAAGATAACATCTGGTCTTCTGCCTTGTGCAAGCTGATGTTTGAAGAGACCTGTCCCCATCCACATCACCAAAACTGGCTGTAGCTCAGCGGTCCTCAAATTGTGTTCCCTGGAACCGCAGTGTTAGTTATCACCTGGAAAGTTGCTAGAAATGCAAAACCCCACTCCAGTCCCACTGGATCAGAAACTGTGGGTTGCAGCACACAAATCTGTTTTACCAAGCCATCCAGATGATTCTGATACACGCTGGAGTTAGAGAACCACGGCTGTGTTTGAAGCTCCCTCAACCGACTTCCATTTCAGAGACTATGGATTCATTGATGCCTCCCCTCCCTTCTGTAAACCACACTGCTTGATGCCCACAGGATGGAGCCTCCACACTCTCACCTCACCCTTTGGTATCCCTGCTTACTTTTGTACTAGTTGAGTTAATGATTCCAAGTTTCAGTGTGGTTTATCCCAAACCCAATTTTAACAAATTGCAGTTATTATTATAATTATGTAATAAAATATAACCTAAACCAATAAAATGTGAATACAAAAAGTTATGTCCATAGAAGTTCAATGCTTTGCACAGTCACTAAAAGAACTGGTATCATAATAGGTGTGACAACTGGGAAACAGTAGAAAACAATTATAAAAATTTAGGGAGATTCTGCACTCAGTTTTCTTCATGAGAATCTTTAAGTTCCCATTTCCTTTTAAAGAAATGAAACTAGAAGTCTTAGACGGGAGCAGGGGTAATGCAAGACAAACATGGGTACCTAAATTGGAAGAATTCAGGAAGCAGCCTGGGTACTGAATTAAAGATTAGTGAATAAAATATATTTATTTGATTTAAGTTAACAAAATGATTTAAAAATGAACAGGTCAATTTTTAATAATTCTCACTTTAACTTTTTTCCTATTACTACTAATCTTCATCTTCATCTAAGAAACTTACTGAAATTATTACCTTCTTTGAAGATGGCTAAGGGAAAAATAAATAAACTACATACAACCTATGGAAAAAAGACTTCAGAGTTAAGGAAAGAATGAGCACAGAAATAACTCAGGAAGAAAACTACATTTAAATAAGTGATTTCCATTCTGAGAACGCCTCTGTGCCATTGCCTCAAAGTGGAGTGGCTACTGCAGATGGGAAGCCAGAACCCACTTCTGTCAGTTGATAGCTTGTTTCGGCAGCCAGTTGACTTTGGAGGATTTGTATTTCAAATTCTATAAACAAGTATTTCTGACCGTCTCTCACTAAAGGACAACCCAGACTACCTTGTTTTTCTTCTGGGTAATCAAGTGCTACAGTCAAAACTAAATGTTGGGGGAAGGGACCAATAGTGTCTAAAAGTTGTAGATGTCTTCCCACTCTAGGCAAGGAAGAGAGATAGGTGATTCCTGTCAGAGCTGCTGGGATTGAGAGTATTTGGCACTGTGCTTACTTAAGGGGAGAGAGATTTGTGTAATGCTATTGCCCAAGTCTTGGGATATGGATGGACCCAATGGCTGGATAACTCTGTCTAGCAGCCTGTGTTTTAGTCTTTCCTCACCTCTCACCTAACTGGGTAATCTGAAGCCCCTCCCCTCAATGAACTCTGACCTATAGCCTCTGAGAAAATAGCTCACAGGACTGGGCCCTCCCTAACCATCCATCTTACTTCTTATCTATGTAAATTTCTGTAATGGCTATCTTATGTAAGATACAATAAAAAAATTATTGTACATAGCTTCTATTAAGTGTTAAAATGTTATGAAAATGTAAAACAAAAACAAACAAAAAAGATTTCTAGCAGAATCTAGCATGAAATGTCAGGAAACGTTTTGGAATCCTTGATAATATGTCACAAAATACAAATTGATGTATTACTAGGAGCAGAAAGACACAAGGAGAAAACAGAATAAGATGAAAAAAGTCAACAGAATTAAATTAAAAAGAGATGGGTAAATAAGTGCAGATTGCAAGAAAACTGAAAAACTTTTCTGAAAGCGGCAAAGGGCATCATCCTCATCAGGGTTAACATTTATGGGAGCTCACTTTGTGTCGGCTTATTTATACATAGAAACTCATACAATATATACAACTCCATAAAGGTAGGTACTCTGTCATCCACATTTCATAGATGAGAAAACTGAGGCTGGGAGAGGTTCAGTAACTTACCCAAGGTCTCAGAGCTAGTCCTGAGACAAGCCACACCTTCTGACTCCAGAATTCTTACTTATAATTTTTAAGTCACGTTTCCTTTGGGTCATTGTTCATGTGTTTACTCAATTCTTCACAAAATTACATAGGTATGATTTTATATTACAAGTTTTCTTGATATTTTCCATTCATATGTACTTTTCTCATTTTGGCAATGTTTTGCTTTTCTTCCCCAACACCCTGTCCCCACCCATCTGCCCCAACTCCCTCTACCTACTCCCAAGTACCAATGTATCTCTTTTTCCAAGTTCATGCCAAGTTAATTTAACATGTTAAAATAAGATCATGAATGGGAGACAGTGTACCATCTAAATAAATCTGAATCACAGAGCATCAGCCCAGCCAGCAGAAAGTGTCTAAGTAACTACATAATCACAGTTCTCACAAACAGCACTGTAACTCCTGTCCTTATCCAAATATACTGACAAAATCCTATCTTAAGTGTAACTTACTTCTAACAAACCAAAACCAACAAATGATTAAATGAACATACAACAAACAATAAAACCATAATGAAGATTGGACTGAGCAAGAATGGAATTGGGCATTTTCAGAACGAACAATGAAGCAAGTCCCAGTGGCAAAAGCTGATTCATCACCAGTAAGGAAATGATTCCCTTTAGTGAAGCAGGAATGAGGGTTGATTAGGGCCCTATGATGACAGGCATTAAAAGCCAAAGAACACAAACCAGGTTCATTAGGCAGTGAAGTTTACATGCAAGAGAGTAATATGGTCAGCATGCCACTGAAAGGGAGAAAGAAGAGCAGAGAGCACAAAGGAAAGAAATAAGAGCTGAACTTTTGGACTGGAAAGTCCTTATAGAATGTACAGACGGTATGGAGGTAGAATCCTTACAGCTGAGCAGTTCACTGAATGCAGAGGGGCAGGAAGAGGTTGCAGTCAAAGAAAACAATGCATTCAAGATGACTGTGACATTCCTAGCCTAAGCGGAAAGAAAAAATGGTGGGTGGCATTAGATGGCAGGATTAATAGAAACAGAGAAAGTGGGAGAAGCTATTTTGAGGGAAATGGGATTTAATATTTTAATATAGCTCAGATTTCCTTGCCTTTTCCAAATTCATTATTACTATGAACCCCGAAGGTTTTATGACCATCCATAAAATGTCAGAAATCTAAGTCCTGTGAGAATTTTATTCAAGATTTATCAAACTGTGACAAGTACAAGTCACAGATCCTATCCAGAATTTCCCTACCTACAAAATATGAGTGTCACAACTAATTCAATGACAGGGATACCTTGACAACTGGTAAAGGCAGACTTTGCATTCTGCTGTGTATGACTCAGGAGAGCAAGCTGTGCATGTATGTGGGTTGTGGGGGGACACGTGGTGGGCAGTGAAAACCTGAAGGAAAAGACACGGATAATTCCCCATTGCTAGTGGAGACATTATTAGCAAGTTCTGACTTCGATGGGTAAATGATAGAGTTTCTTTAGTAATCTGTTTCCAACTCTTATTGGTTTTCTCTTGCTCTCTTAACAGATTACCATAAATGTAAGGCACACACTCCCATTTACTGGCACACGGTTCTCTAGGTCAGAAGCCAGCACCATGAGGCTGGATTTTCTGGTGAAGACCTCACAAGGCTGAAACCAAGGTGTTGGCAGGCTGTGTTCCTCCCGGAAGCTCTGTGGAAAATCCGCTTCCAGGTGCATTCAGGGTACTGGCAGAATTCATTTCCTTCTCATGCTTTCCACTTGGGTCCTCCATCTTCAAGCAACAGCTGATTGAGTCCTGCTCACCCTTCTTCTGTCACATCTCTTGACTTTTAAGGACTCATGTGATTATACTGGGCCCACCTGAAGAATCCAGCATAATCTCCCTAGTTTAAGGCCCTCTGATTAGCAAACTTCTGTATCTGCAGAATCCCTTTTGCCATCTAATGTAACCTATTCACAAGTGTGACATCAGAGGGCAAAGGTCATGGGGGCCAAAATTCTACTGACCACAACCTTTATAAAATTACTTAGCACCAAGATGCCATTTAGATAAATGGCCTTAGTGTTTCCCTTGTAAATACAATGATGTCATATATGATCAAAAGAATAAGATACACAGCTTCTCCCTTCTAAAAAAAAATAAGCAAAGGGAAAATTAACAGCACCTTGCCTGATAAAAGCAATGAAAGGGCCAGAGGACAGGTTTGGAGTCTGGAATCTTTTGACCTAACTCAAAAGCAGACTGGAGCTCAGAGTCTGATTCATATCTATTCAATCAACAACTCTTCAATCTAATTCTGTTCAAGGATTTTCTCTTAGACGTGAGCAAAATCATTATGAAAAGATTCAAGCGTCTCCTAGGCATCTTAGCTAAGCAATAATGAGTAATATAAACAGATTACAATGAGTAATACTGTTGATGTTGAAGCCCAGGCATCACTTTATCAATGGGATATTTTCATTCCCTACGTGTCTTACAGTTTATAAAGCTGAAATGATTTCGAGCATTTTCCCCCACTTGGTTTGTAATGAAAGGTTAGCATAACAATATGTTCTCCATTCATCAGAATGCTTCCTACTGTTTTCCTAAGCTTGCAATGAAAGAAGCTTGTTTTGAGCTGCGTTTCCAAGAGAGAGTGGGCGGGAAGTAGTTTCTATATTTAAGAATTATTCTGAATACGGCCTGAATTGATAATGAAAATTCAATGGCAAATGGCAAATGAGCTCATTTAAGAATAGTATGCAGTACATCATGATCATTGGCTGCTATGATATAACATCTATGTAATGATAACTTGCATTAGTATAAAGACTTGAGAGTTTTTCTAGGGGGTAAAAAGGCTGTGTATGATTCACCTTTATATCTCCATAGTACACTGTACACAGTAGGTGTTAACTAAAGATATGTCAAACAGATGATTTCAAAGTACATTTTCACATCCATTTTGATCCTCACCACAGTACTTTGAAGTACCACATGAGGATACTGAGGTGTAAGAATATAAGGGGTTCTTTTTTGCCACCAGCATTGCAGAAGCATGGCTAAATATTTAAATTTTTATATTTTGTATTTAAATATTAGACTGAAACCAAATCCTGGCTCTGCTACTGTATTAGTTTGCTAGAACTGCCATAACAAAATGACACAGACTAGGCAGCTTAAACAACAGAAATTTATTTTCTTAGGGTTCTGGAGGCTAGTAGTCCAAGATCAAGGTTTTAGGAGGGTTGGTTTGTGGTGACAGCTCACTTCTCAGCTTGCAGAGGGCCACCTTTTCTCTGTATCCTCACAAGGTCTTTCCTCAGTACACATGCATGTCTGTGTCCTAATCTCTTCTTCTTAGAAGGACACCAATCATATTGGTTTAGGGCCCACCCATATGACCTTATTTTACCTGAATTATCTCTTTAAAAGCTCTATCTCCAAATACAGTCACATTCTGAGGCACTGGAGACTAGGACTTCACCACATAAATTTGAGGGAGGGGGAACAAAATTCAGCCCATGCCAGAGACTTTACGATAGGAGAATCTTAACTCTGTCAATGTGTTTCCTCCTATTTTTCCACGGAATTTGTGCCATTTTCTTTTTGATTTATTTATATAATCTGGATCTTAATCCTTGCTCTCTATGTATTTTCTTCAAGTACTTACTTCATTATGGTGATTTTTTTAATTCTACAGAAGGTTTTAATTTCCATGTACTCAAAATAATCAATATTTTGTTATATAACTCATGTTTTGAGGCTTATTTAAGGATTTCATTTTTCAAGGCTATACACCTATCCTCATAATTTCTTCTAATATAATCAAATTTTTATGCTCACATCTTTAATTCATTTGTCTGATATTTGGTGAATGATTTCCAGTAGGACAAAACCAGTATGTTTTTTCCAAATGAACTGTCCCCCAAACATTTTTTGAACTGAGTAATTTTCCCTCTAATATTGTTTTCTATAGACGTGTCCTCACCTTCTCACCTGCGATTCTGTCCTTATACTCCAGTCCATGTTCCATCCCCACCAAACCACTGGGACTGGTCATGACAAGGGCACCAATGACTTCCATGTTACCAAAGGCAGTGGTCACTTCTCTGTCCTCATCCCACTAGACCTTTTAGCATGTTCCACGTAAGTCACAGTTGTTTTTGGAGCACTTTCTTTCCTTGGTGTCCACAACCCCACACTCTCTTGGGTTTTGTACAATGTTACTGGCCATACTTTTTTAGTTATTATTGTTGGTTCTAATTCTTTACCCTCATTTTAAACTTTAGAACTGCTCCAAGACTCACTTCAGAGCCCCTCTACTTTTCTATTTATGCCCTCTCTTTATATCACGTCATCTGGTCCCATGTTCTTAAATAATATTGATATGCCCCGAATGCTTAATCTCCATGTCCATCCCTGACCCTTCTCCAGAACTCTAGACTCCTTAGTTTTCTTCCTGCTTGACATCTCCACAATGATATCTAATAAGGATCTTAAACTCAACATGTCTGAATCAAAACTCTTGACTTCCCTTCCCCTAAAGCTTGCTTTGCTACCAGGTTCTCTCATCAACCCTGTTTATCAAACCCAAAATCTAAGATGTCCTCTTGATTCCTCTCCTTAGTGTTCCAAATCCTATTCACCACCCAATTCTTTTAACTCTACCTCAGAAACAGAACTTTTGGTCTCTATATCCCAGCAATGTCCTTCCTAGTCCAAAGTACCATTATCTCACCAGTATCTCTTCTAACAAGCCACCTCAAGATCCATTCTCCACAGTAATCCTTGTCTAGTCTTTATCAGATCATCTCATTCCATTGTCAAAACGCTTTAGTTGCCTCACACTGTACTTAGAATAACACTGGAACTCATTACCCAGGCCTACAAAGCTGACTTGGTCTGACTCCCGTTTTCTCCTCCAACTTTATTACTGCTCCTTGAATGTAGAAAAGCTGTTCTCTCACGAGGGACTTTTTTTTTTTTAAGTTGTGGTATAACTGACGTACAACATTACATTAGTTTCAGGTGTACAACACAGTGATTCAATATTTGTACATATTGCAAGATGATCACCATAGTAAGTCTCCACACCACACATAGTTATAGAATTTTTTTTCTTGTGATGAGAACTTTTAAGATCTACTCTCTACGCAACTTTCAAATCCACAATACAGTATTATTAACTATAGTCACTATACTGTACATTACATCCCCGTGGCTTGTCTATTTTATAAATGAAAGTGTATACATTTTGACTCCCTCTAGTCATGAGGGACGTTGTATTAATCCTGCACTAATTCTGCTGGCATACCTTCTTCAGTTCTTAGCATGGCTCAAGCCTAAAATCACAACTGTCTCAGATTAAACATTACTTCTGGAAAGATGCCTTTCCTGACTATCTAATAAAACTCCCAGTTTTCCCTATGCGGGTGCCCTATTTTAATACTCTGCAGAACACTAGTGATATTTTCTTGTTTACTTTTTCATTTGTCTTCTATCTGTAACCTCTCACTAGAATGCACGTTCTGTAAGAGCACCATTGTATCTTCATCCTGTAAAGAAGTACCTGGCACATAAAAAGTGTTCAATAAATATTTGGGTTCAGTTTTTAAAATTCTAATCTATTCCATTGATATGTCTATTTTTGCACAAATGCCACACTGTTTTTATTACTATAGCTTCAGCAGATATTTTAACATCTAGTAGAGTAAGAACTACCCCACCACACACATTGTCTTTTTCAAAATTGATTTTTCTAAGGTTGTTAAATATCTATTTTACATAAATTTTAGACTCAGCTTATCATGTTTCATGTTAAACCCTACTGGAATTTTTATTGGTATTGCTTTGAATCTATAAACATTAGTTTGAGGAAAATTGACTTCTATTTAATACTGAGGCTTTCCATTAAAAACATGGTGTATTTCTTCACTTATTTAAACATTATTTTTGTACCCTTAATTTAGTTTTACAGTCTCCTTTTCATTAATTTTGAAGTTCTTCATGGGTAATTTACAGGTTTTTTAATAACTGTTGGGAATGTATGTTTTTCTACTATACTTGTTAATTTCCAGTGTATAAGACAGCTATTTTATCCATATCTTATTGAGGCCTTTTATATGATCTAATAATTTATAGTTGGCTTTTTTTGTTGTTTTTTTAAAAGAGATGATCAAATTATTTTCATAGGCTGCTTCTTCAACTTTTGTAGATACCATATTGCACTGACTGAGATCTCCAGAAAAATGCTCACTAGCAATATTAATATCAGCATCCCTGTTTTGCTCCATGCTTTTATTGAACCACCATTAACTATGACGTTTGCTCTAAATTTTGGGCAAAAACTATCATATTAAACAGGTTTCCTATGTAGTGTTTCTAAAATTTAAAAAACAGCTCTTTAAGCAATATTTTTAAGAAATCAGCTTTACAATAAGGAAAAAACGAAAACTGCTGATAGGTTTGGGGGAAATCTTTAATAACAACAGTTCCTAACTGTTGAGCTTCCTTTATGAGACAGAGCACTTCACACTTTTGATACTTTATTCCTAACCATCACAGTACTTTTACAGACAGAATATTTTTCACTATTTTAGAAATGAGGAAATCCTGACTCAGAGATTCAAGCAATTTATCATAGGTCACAAAATCTAATAAGTAATTATGCAAGGATTTATATGCAACTATATCTAGCTCTAGAGCCCACACTCCTCCCACTTTATTCCATATTTAATATGAGATACTAGACCAAGCCTCTCAACACGCCCTAGCAGAAAGAGATAACAAATGTGTACTGGGTTTATGGGTTAATTAATAACCACACCCCCGAAAAATGTCTATCTCCATGTCAATTCAGAAGATTTCAAAGTAAAAAGTCACAGTCTCTATTTACTATAGAGACCCAGCTGTTTGTCACTAACAGTTATACATTTTAAATGAATGGCTTAAATTAAGGTAAAGAGGGCAAAGGCACAGATAACCAAGTTGAGTAGGTCGGTTAATGCAATGAATTACAGAACAGAGATTCAAAAATATCTAAAGAGCTAAAACGTTCAAAACAAGCATGAAAATTCCAAATGGTTAGAGGGAAAGACTAATCCTTAGGTTCAAAAAAATCAAATGCACATAAATGAGAATAAACAGAGTCCTTGTGGAAAAGATCTACTGGTTTAAACCAAAAGCTAACTGTGTACAGCATGGTTCCCAAGTATACTCAGTACGATTTCAATATGCATGGATATCATTGTAACTGACCATAGCAAGAGATTAATAGCACCACTCTCCATATCTGGAAATACATATTTAGTTACAGAAATTACATTTAGTTTGGCCATAGCCTAGTAAGGATACAAGGCACTACCAGATATTTCTTTCATCAAGTCCAAGATGGAGAAAAATTCAAAGTTAATAAGGAACCCCGAGACTTTCCACGATTGGTTAGATAATTATTGGGGAACAAGAAGTCCATGAAACAATGCACTTCTTGTGGGTTCAACCTCATCAGAATAGAAACAGCCTCCAATTCAAAATAAATCATTATCACATCTTTTGTGTAATCCAAGAGTTTCTATCTGTACTTACTGCTACTCCTGTCTTATAGAGGAGGTAATGCACAGTCTGTGTAACGTCGGCAGCGTGCATCAAATTGTGGTAAGGGTTTTTGTGCTTGCTGTATCCTACTTCCAGGGCCTCCACAAATGAGACAAGTGCAGAAATGGGGATCTGAAAGAGAGCGGCAAGGTTAATTAGCTAGTGATTTAGCAGCTTTGAGCCTCTTTCTGAAGGCGTAAGATATCATATGAGGACATTAGAACTTTTCTAAGTTAATAAAAGTCACTGAACAAAGTATTGGATAATTTGAAAATCTAACAGGACTTCCCTGGTCCACCCTGCAAATTGTTCTTTGTTCTCCAGTTCAGAGGCCCAGGGTAATGACACAGGATCATCTCAAGAACATTGAGGGCAAAAAGGTAGGTGCTCATTTATTTCTCAGGCAAAGGCTCAAGTCTTTATTTCCTGAGAAATAAATGAACACATACTATGCAGCATCTCATTTACTTGTGGGAAAACAGAAGTACACAAAGATCTTAAGCTATAAAATGATTGCAAACAAACACAAGCTGCTGCCTTCTGAAAACTGCACACTTTAGAAGGAGTGATGTGTACACTGGACAGGTGAGAAAAAAAACCCATAACACAAGTGATAGTCTGTTCTATAACAGAAACAAGCTGTGTTCTTGTGTTTATTACTTGGCAACTTATTATTGGTGCCTTGCAATTCGGAAAAATACTTCCAGTTATCCTAGCCGCTTTCTGTCTCAAATATGTATAACACACACCTTCGTTTCCTATTTGGCAGAAAGTGAGCAAGTGCAGAATGCCTATACAAAATAAGGAGACTCGGAAAACATTCATTGTATAGTTTCCTGGATCAATTCCTTGGTTTGGGGTAAATTATCAATTACAAGACTGGGGGAAAAGGAGAGAGTGTATGTTCCAGGAGACTAGAAATCACATTCATAAGAAAAAATGAGGAAAATACTACTAGAGTGCTTCATGAGAATCTATACTATGTTCTCCCTTGGGCACACTGTTCCATATTTACTATTTGTGGATTTTTAAAATTTAAATATAGCCTTTTAGATGTGAGAGATTAATTCGTTATCATTTTAAAAAATGAAGATCCAATGAACCTCGGTTCTTTGGGCTGTTCTTTGGAGATCTATGAGCCACTGAAATGCTACGTAAAGGTGTGTGCATGTGCACGGGAACTTTCTTCTGAGGTCTTGAGGACCCATCAGATCTTCAAACAGGTTTCTGATGCAAAAGAAATTAAGGACCATTGCCATAAAATGCTTATGGCTATGTAAGAAAGATATCCTGAAATGTGCAGTCCTTAGGAAAGTGATAAAGAATCATGCTGCCCAGAGAAATCAATATGTTATGCAGAAAAAGACCTGCATTTTATGGAGACTCGTCCACATGATGAGAGAAATGTAATTGGCGTGATATGACAGACGCCAGCAGATGAGGCTCAAGTTCCCTGGAGAGCCGGACGCCACCTCCAGAGTCTGTGGAATTAGAAGGCTGAGGAGGTGGAACACTGGAATCAATTCATGCTCTTTACTTAAAGGTGAAGAATTAATTTGAAGCATGAATGGCTGGGAAATACCAATGATCTGTCACAGATGATAACTGAGAATATCTGTGTGAATTTGAGCCAAGTGGCCGAAAGAGAAGTTTTTGGAGATAACAGACGTGCACTCTGTCTCCATTCCTGTCTCCTTGCTGGTGGTGGTCATTAGCACACGAAGTCTCGCTGAAATGAGATCTGTGGGCAGAGCTGGCAGGGGAGCTCTGCTGGTTCAGGCTTCCAGCCATACTTCTAGGACGACTGGGATCTAAATGGGCAGCTCCAGCCTCTCCCCTGCTGATGAGCCCACCAGACAAGGGAGTAATGAAAAGTTCCCACCACAGAGGAGTTCATGGCAGTGGCTGTCCAGATGATGCTTCCCAAGTCACCCCAGAGAGTTTTCAGTCTACATTAAAAGGGTCCTCTTGGTCTTAGCCCCCAAATCATGCAAGTATGGACAAATGTGTGCAGTTCTTTTTTTTTTAATTAGACACTGACCTTGAAACGGCTGATCAGATCATAGCGTGTGAGTAATTCATAGAAAATGAACTTCAGTGCATGATCCCCGCTCGCTTCATTGAGGGAAAAGACATCGAAGGACCACTTGTCCACATCCTACAGGAGAGGATGGAGAGAAATAATTCATTAGTTGGTAGCCACTTACACAGCTACTAATCTCCCTACTTTGGAGTTAGCCCACAGCACTCACCTGGGTATTCACAGCCTAAGACTCTAATACCCTTTCCACTCTCAAACTGTTTCCAATATGGCAGTCCTAAATAGCATTTACTGATAAAATATTCAATAGTTTTATTAGTAATAACAATAGCTATAAGTTATTGGGTACCTACCATTCTGATCAGTGATAAACATGTAATCTTTCCTGAAGACAACTCTAAGTGGTAGGTATGATCGGTCACATCTTACAGATGAGAAAACTGAGAAGTTACCTAATTTCCCTAAGACACATGGCAAGCAAGTGCTAAGGACAAAACATGAACACATGTTCAACTGATGCCTAAACTCAGGCTCTTTCCATTAACCTTCTACTATCTCTGCCGAATTCCAAAATTTTAATTGATTTCACAATAACCTAGGGTGTTCCCTACTCTAAACTTCTCCCAAGCCCCATGATACTATCTACTGACTTCCTCTTAGTCTACCATTGAGAATGCTAACCCACTTAAAAGTGTTCAGAAACATGCATATAGATCACAAGATAATGTGTCACCTCAACAATCCAAACTGCTGAGCTGAAACCGAGGAGAGAGCCCTCATTTCACGGGATGGAAAAACGCTACCACTTCCGGAGTCACTAATCTGGGAACTGAGCCCTCAAATCTGTAAGTCACTTTACTGAAAAAGTAAAACTAAGAGCTAAGCTGAACACACTCCTCACACACTGCTCCTGAAGTTCAAAGCCTTATTTGTCCATAAATAGCGACTCCAAAACACTGTCTGATGTGTCTTTGACTTATAACTAGCTACTTGTGGGAGTTATGAACAAAGATGTGTTTAAGCAATAGTCATTTGGTTTCTCAGTGTACCAAGAGTCTCCCTTTCAGTGGTTAAGAAAAGTGTGCTGCCGTGAGTGTGACAATAAGGACCCATATGAGACTACGTGTCAGATGGTCCCCTGGAAGAGACCTTGGCTCTCAGGAACTGCTGGATCCAGTGACTCCCACCTCAGCCCTCACTGCATTCCAACATCATCTATCCATCCCAATCCTGTCCCTCTCCAAATATCCCAACCACCAAGATCACCCCAAGACCATGAACAGTCTCTCTCATGGATGCCAGGGTATATAGGTGAAACCAAACATTTCCAAAAGGGTTTCAAATAGATTGTTTCAGTTCACACTTGGTGGTAACCTCACCTCAGCCTTCAATAATTTCTCCTCCATTATAATAACTAAAGAAATAGCTACAAGTATTAAGGACATTTTCTGTGCCAGGCACAGTGGGAAGTGTTGATAAACATTTGCAAACCCTCACAGCTCTAGAAACGGGTATCACTTTCACCAGTTTCACAGATGGCAACCTCAGAGAGATGAAGTGTCTAATGCCAACTGGTAGCAGAACCACGTAATAACCCCACTGACACCCCTTGGTGATACCATTACTGACAAATGACATTGTAAACTCAATGAATACATGCTGTGACCCAAGCCTCATGCCCTAAATACCCCAATAGGGCCTAGGCCATAGACAGTGGGGTCATTTAAGATTAATCCAAGACCTAAAGCTTCATCTTGGCTACTGTAATTGGCATTGTCATGACAGCCACTGTCTAGGCAATAGTCCTAAAGAAAAGTCCACTGACAACTCAGTAGACAGGAAAACCCTTTGTCATATCTGACAATTTTTAATCCTCTTCACTGGAATGAATGAAAAAGAGAAAAGCTCTCTAACACTGGAAATCAAGAGATTATCATAGTAAAAAGTCAAGATTTATCTGAATATTAAGTCTTAGAGAAACAGAAGGATGAGTAACTACAGACAATGAGATAGACATCCACTCCAGCCCCTCATTTTTGAGAAGGCCTAGCTGTGATTCTCAAATTTCAGTGTTCTTTAGGACCACCTGGGGTACTCAGAAAAAAATGCCGATAATCTGGTGGAGGGCTCTGCAGAATCCTGGCTTGTGGCCTGGAATCTGCATTTTAACAAGCACCTTAAACCATTCTTCCTTTCTTAGCAAATTTGGCCCAAGCACCATTCCTGTGGAAACACTGCATGAATTTCCTATTAGTCTAAAGTGAAGAAAGCCTGAACCTCCTCATTTCCTCTTTAAACCTGGAGTCTGTCCAGAGTGTCTCTTCCTGAGTCACACAACAGATGCCCTTCTAAAGAACAGCACAATTCTACATTTCCAATAACCCCACCTTAGAAGGTTAGAGATAAAACACCCCAAATTAGAAGTGAGTATTCATTGCATGGAAACAAATAAAAAAAACAAAACTGCAACATATTTAAAATTTAGGAATTGGTGGTGGTGAAGTATTCTCTTTACTTAAATGTTATTTTATGCCATGTTCTTACATTAATCACAAAGGCTAACATGACAGTAGCATGATGATTATTTTATTGACTTGTATTCTCTCAGGCTTTAGGGAAATTTTCTGTAATAGAAGAAAACGATAGTGATTCCATATAAATTGCTGGCACTGGAGTGAAAATAACCGTTTTCTAACAGGCACTACATAAAAAAAGAATCTACGTCATATCTCCAATTCACCTCCAATCCACTGAAAATAAAACTGGAGTCTAGGGATGCAGAAAAATATTACATTATAAAAAGGTCTTGAACTTCTGCAGTAAACAGAGCATACAACCAAGAGAAACGACAGCTTTAGCCTTCTGTACATATCAGCAATAGTGTGGAGAAGGATAGCAATTCAGAGAGTTAGTATTTACTTTTTGTCTGAATCATCAAGGTAACATTCCCCTCAGAAAGACAACATGTGTGCCTCTGAGAATTACTTTTCCCTAAGCATAAAACAACAATTCATGCACATCACAGGTTGTTCCAATTTCTTCAATTATTCTGCATAGAAAAGATGCTCCAATTTGGAAGAAATATTTTCATAAATTTCTTAGTACTGGTATAACCACCTGTATTTATGTTCATGATAAAGGAAGAAATTAAGGATAAAAGATGCTTTTAGGGCTTCCCTGGTGGCTCAGTGGTTGAGAGTCCACCTGCCGATGCAGGGGACACAGGTTCGTGCCCCGGTCCAGGAAGACCCCACATGCTGCGGAGCAGCTAGGCCCGTGAGCAATGGCCACTGAGCCTGCGCGTCTGGAGCCTGTGCTCCGCAACGGGAGAGGCCACAACAGTGAGAGGCCCGCGTACCGGAAAAAAAAAAAAAAAAAAAGATGCTTTTAATGTTCCCAAGATTTTCGTTGAATGTTTCCGGTTCAATTATGAAAATCAATGCAACTTCATAGTGGGTGTTATGAAACATCAAATCTCATGAAGTGATTTCACAGATTAAATGGGAAACATTGCTGTAAATTACACAATAATTTATTTGGCATTAGAGTGGGGGTTGAAGAAGAGGGAGAGAAAACGTGTCTTCTTGCTGTTTCCTTCCTGAGCATCCTACCTGTCCTAGATCAGGGGTCTCCAACCCCCAGCCTCTGACTGGTACCAGTCTGCGTCTTGTTAGGAACCAGGCCGCACAGCAGGAGTTGAGCAGCAGGAGAGTGAGCGAAGCTTCATCTGCCGCTCCCCGTCGCTCCCCATCGCTCGCATTACCACCCTCCCCACCCTACCGCCCGTCCGTGTAAAAATGTCTTCCATGAAACTGGTCCCTGGTGCCAAAAAGTTTGGGGACTGCTGTGCTAGATGACTTAAGAAGAAACATAAAATGGAGAACTGAGGATCTGAATATATAGGGTCTCCCAAATTCAGCTAGTGAATGTCTCTGAGTCAAGAGAAAGAAACTATGAAATATAAAAGCAAAATGACCCTCAATGGCCCTCTCTTGACATTAAATTGATCAAGAAGCACTCCCACCTCTGATTCTGTGAAAAGGGAATTTAAATTATCTTCTGAAAATTTCATCAGGAATACACTTTTCAGGTTTCAGAGAAAGACTAAAATAGCTTTAAGAAGAGTCGGAATGCTGAGATGCCCCTGAGCAAGTTGACACAACTCCCTGTGTAGGCACCAGGCAATGTCAACCAGTTCTGTGGTCCTGAACCTTAGCACGGCCCCTCCTTCAAATCCAGAAGTCAAATCAGCTTCAGCACAGCTGGGATATCCTTAGACCAATGGGTCTGAATGAACACACTTCTACAGGAATACATCTACTTGGGGGCTCTCAGAGATACTCTATACAATTCCAAGAGCTTGTCTGATTGGCAGTCATCTTGCAGTATTTAGCCCCTTTAAACTCAAGCATCTGTGTGACTTCCCATGGAACTTCTGGGCTCAGTGAGGGGCTTGGGAAAACAGTAGGATATGTGAAGAGGACAAGGGCTCTGGAGGACATACTTTCATACAGTAATATGTTACTGAGAGCTTAGCTTACTATGTGCCTGGAACTCTGGTATCAAACCTCAGTTCTGTCTCTGTGTCTTTTTTTTTTTTTAGTCTCACTGAGTCTTAGTTTCTTCATCTATAAAATGGATATAGAGCAGGTAAGCAGATAATGGTAGAATTATAATCACCAAAGATCCTCTTAATGTTGAATATTTATAACCAGTACAAATTTGATCTCCTACGGCCAAAGTCAGACTGAGTCTCATAACGCCAGATCGCTATACAGATCACTAAACCACTCCAAGAGAGCAGAAAGAAATGAAACCAGAGTTCAATTTTTTAAAAATTTGGCAGTACAAAGGCTGAAAAGATAGTGATACTGTTAGAACGAATAGCAAAAAGATAATGAAGGAAAAAAGTCAGGAATGACTAGGAAAACTGTAAATAGAATTGTAAACGAAAATTTCTTATTTTCTAACAAGAAATTTAACTGTACTTTTTATAAGGTACCTTGAACATTGTAAGACCTTTTCCTTGGTATTACCTTTAATGCTTCAATAACAGCTGGTGGGTAGCTCAGTCCAACCATGTTTGATGTTCGTCTATACATTCTGGCAAAGTCAGAAGGGAAAAATGCAATATTATGTCTTACAAAGAAGAATTAGCAGGCCACAGACTTATACCAGTATTGACAATTAACAAGAAGTCATGTCATCTGATGGACCCACGGAACCTAAAATTTCTTTTATAACCTTTTTCATAGTCATTCAAGTGGCCTATGAAATGAAATGAAAGCAATCCCAAACATGTACAGCATTGGAAATAAAAAAAATTAAGTCTATGTGCCCCAAATTGGAAATTAAATTATTAAAATGGGTCTCCTGTTCTGCTGGAAGTGAATCATAGTATAGCACGGACAGTATGTAGTGTAGTACTTCAACCTGAAAAAGAACTCCTATGGGCAACCTATTTCGAAGAGCTTGTTCTTTAGAACTGTCAAAAACTAGAGAGAACTTCGAGCTGACCATGGCATTTCTAAAATGTGTAATTGTGTGATAAGGGTTGTAGGAAGAATAAATCGATTTCTGGAATCCATTTCTGGGGAAGGGGGGCAATTTAATTTCAGAGAGCAAAGTGACTTACAAAATTGGAAAGTGTCATGGGGAACTCAAACACCTTGAATGAACTCCTCCCTGGCTCAATACCCTCAACAAAGCATCCCTGATCTGTTCCAAATGTAGACATCATCCACATGTGTCAAATGATGACGGACGAGACGTCCTTCTTTAAACATTAGAGACTCAACGCAAACTAAATCTTCTCTAGTTAACATTAACAAAAAGAATTCAAAGCAAAGGCAAAAGCTTGTCCTAACAATGCTGCAGAGATACGTTTTTGCCATCTCTCATTCAAGACTGTCTGTTTCCACCCAGAATTTTCAGCATTTATAAAGATACCAAAACTACATCAAAGCAAAGCCTTTGGTTGTTAGAAACTGGTGTCCCTTTTGCTGCTTTGGTCACTGAATGACAGCCATCTTTACCTCTCCACAAATATCCCAGCTTGCACTGCGTGGACGATGCTCTTGAACCGCGGCTTCTCCTCGCTCCTTCTGAGTATCATCCCCATCTGCCGTGTAAAGGTGGAGGCCAGCCAGTCTCGGACCTCAGAAGGCACCGCATCTGACTGAATGTCACTGAGCTCATCTTCCGTATCCAGGAGTCTCCTGAACCCAAGAAACAGAACCAGGACACAGATTAAATCTGAATTTAGAGCTCTCTGTTCAAAGCAGCTGTTCCTACTCTCCACCCCACCTGCATACACAGGTGCAAAGAAACCAAAATAAATTGGCCACAAAAAAATCCAGCACCTTTTAGACAAGGCTTGTGAAAGCCCACCCTTTGTTTGTTTCAGGCTGGACAAAGGAACAAAGGAATCAGAGAAAGTCAAAGATACTTTATCTCAGGCTTCGTAGGTCTGAGACACATTGCACTCAGGAGCACCCAGTATCTTTATTCTTAGATGGTTTGTGGAATTTGAATGGAATCTAAACCTTCCATTTTAAAATGCATTCACCAGGAGGTTTATTTCATAGATGGCCATGTGGCATTATTTTGTCTTAAAAATAATGGCACTTAAAAACTATAGACAACAATACTGTATTATAAACTTCACACTTGCTAAGAGCCTAGATCTTAATAGTTCCCATCACAAAAAATAATAATTAGGTGTTAGTTAACGCTACAGTAGTAATCATATCGTAATATATAAATATATCAAGTCAACACACTGTACACCTTAAACTTATACAGTGTTACATGTCAATTACATCTCAATAAAAATAAATTTTAAAAAAGAAAAAGAAAGATTTTGCAAAGTATTATCCAAATCACATCAACCCAGTCCTCTGAAGTAATGAACCCAAATAATATCAACTGCTATTCTCTCTAGTTTGTTAGGACATTACAGAAACTTAAATGTCTAAATTTAAGCAAAATTTCCAAAACAATGCAGTTCTTTATTTGAGCACAGTGATTTAAGTCATCTGTCAGGTGTGCTCAGCAGATTTTTCAAATGTGTTCATAGGTCAGGCTAGAACAGAAGTAGTAATAAATTACAATAAAACTTTGAATATTGTATTTTATACTTATACTAAGCACTACTAAAAATAAGCAGTAAAAACAGGTGTCAATGGAAAATTTTGTTTTGTTTTTTTTCTCTTTAGACCCATCAATTGAGAGGTAGGGGAGAAAAATGTAACATCTGGGAAAAAACTACGGTATCAAATTTCCTTAAATTAGGAACCAAGCATATCACCGAAAACCAAGCCACACGATTCTTAGATTACTGGGAAATCCTTTTGGATTGGAATTTGGCATAGCAAAGTAATACAACACAAATACTAACAGAGAAGCTTGTCTGAAGTAGAAAAAAGAAGAAAAGCCTTTCATGTTTACCATTTCCACATTTTTCTAAAGAAAAGCAATTTTGTTACTTTCAAATTCATTTTACAATAGTAACCGGAAGTGCTTTAGTATTTACGGATAATTCAAGTGGAGAGGGTCTGCTAAGTAAATCAATAACAAACCTAAGGATTAAGGGAGGAATACTGGGTGTTTAAGAGAACAAATGCTTCTCCATCCCTTCAGGAGCTTCCATTTACAGATAGATAACGTGAATTAAAACATGAACATAATTTTTAGGCTGAGATGAATAATATTCAATAATTCCAGTTGAACTTTACATTTGATTAAAAATCTGGTAAGGTTTTTTAAAATCACTTTTTTTCCTCTTACATTTTCTTACTTCACTGTCATAATGGGCATGTGAGAGGTAAGTTCTATTAGCTCCTTTTTATAAATGAGCATGTACAGAGGCTACGTGATATCCAGATCTACCCCATGTGTTTGTGAAAACTAAAGCTCCAAGACCAATCATTTGAATGCTACCTCCTACATGCCATGGTGGACATTTCAGAAAAGCCATATAACAGAAAATTTATATTACCACATCAACTTGTCATTTTAGCTTACCTGGTTTCATCAATGTATACGGATTCAAGCACTGTGGCTGCATATTCCAAATTCTTCTTAAGATCTACCACGGAAGCCTCCCCTCTTTCTAATTGTTTGACCAAAGACCGTAACCTGGGGGGAAAAGACATGATTCAATTAGAATAGAGGAAAAACAATTAGAGGAAACCAAAGATAATCCTACAATTAGAGGGACACAGTTTACAGCCATTAAATATTTTTATTTATCCTAATATATCTGAAAGGAAAATATAAATCTAATGATGGAACTGACCAGTATTTCTCAAAGAAGCAAGTTATAAAATAAATACACACATTTTTCCCACTCTAAATCAAGAACAAAAATATTCTCATCTACCAGGCACTGACAGCCCCCAACACTTTCTAACTACCTTTTATCTTGCTAAGAGTTTCCTAAATTATCAGTGATTTTGCTTCCCTTCTGATTTTCGTATTTTTTGGTCCTAACTGTATGTAGTAAAGCATGACCAGCAACAACATCACCAAACACTGCTTGAGATCCTGCTATGTTGCAGGTACTTCGTTCAGCTGTGACCATAGAGAATAGCAGTCCCATGGCCCACACATGTTCCAAGACAGATGAGGAGACTTAGACCACCAAAATAACCACAGAGGGCTCCATAAGGAATACATGAAGGCAAACTTTTACTGGACAGGAAGAATTCCTCTAGGAGCAGATAAATACCCTAGTTTTGTTTTTTGTTTTTTTTAAGGAGGATGGATGACAAACCAAGGTACTGAGGACAAGACCTTTCCCACTGCTAGTCAAGAGTTCCAGACAGTAAAAGAGAAACAATAAAACATGCTCTCCTCTGATGTATATGAACACTATCCCCACAGAGAAGGACTCAGTACATATGAGAGCAATAAAATGCCAACAGATTATCAAAGACCAGCAACTGGGAACACTGTAAATACCACAGAGATATGGAGATTGGACAACTCTTCAGGCTCTTTGACAGCCAGCAAAGAACAGAAACTTTGACGACAACCTTCGGTTTGAATTGTACATCACATAGTATTAGCTCTGCAATCCCAGGCAATAGCTGAATGTCAGCTATAAAATGAAGAAGGAACCACCAAATTTCCTAGGTTGATATAAAGATTCAATCAAATTGATATTGATGTAGTCACATCAACCATGTGACCTACGATTGGTAATTTTTTTCAGCTTTACTGAATATAATTGATATATAACATTGTGTCCTTATACAACATGATGATTTGATACACATATATGTTGCAAAATGACTACCACATAAGGCTAGTTAATACAGCCAAAACCTCATAAATTTAATTTCTTTTCCTGGTGAGAACATTTAGGATTTACTATTCTAGCAACTTTCGTATACAATACTTAAAACCAGTACTTGCTAACTATAACCACCAGGTTGTACATTAGATCCCCAGAATTCATTTATCTTACAACTGTAAGTCTGTACTCTGAACAACTTCCCCCATTTCCCCGTTGTTTTTTTAAAAGGCATTTGTTATCATTATTGTCATTGTTGTTATTCAGTGACCTTGGTCATCAGAGGTAACCAGAGAGAAACATGCTATCAGGATACTTAAGATTATTAGCAAGTCTCCATTTCCCAAGGGTGCTCCCACTTTCCTGACTTCAAAATATCCTCAGACTTGCATTTATAAGAGAGTACAGGTCAACATCTCTGCAAGGCATAAACTATTCCCCTCCAGATCTACATGAAAATGATCAACAATAAGGAAAGAGGAAAAACTCAGGATCACCCTTAAAAAGTAGGCAAGAGGGTCAGCCATACAAAATAAATTCCCAGGAATTTCAGTGATGTAAAATACAGAGGAAATTAGACTGAGGGTAGTGGCTACCTGACTTGTGAATCTCCAACATGCAAAAGAGAAATATGCAAAGGAAATCAGCAGAGGCCTCTGCAGGCTTGGAGGTGAGGGTTAGCCTGTGGATCCCATTAGCAGCACTAGGAAGTGTTCTGGTTTCAAAGGCAGTGCGAGACAGGGAGTTGGCATGGTAGGGTTTATCAAGTCCCTCACACACAGTGACAGCCAGCCTGCCAAACAATGGGGAGACTGCAGAAGCAAGCCCTGAGAGTTGTTCCAAATAAGAAACGGAAGCTCTTTAGCAAAACACATTCCTGGCTAAGTCTGCCTCCAATTCTGACTCTCACCTCCAGAAGCCCAACTACCCCCAGCCTGTTTTGACTCTCCACTGGCAAGGAAAAATGAGGGTAAGTTTAAACTTCCTAAAAATGTTCTCCCTTGATCTGGGGCTTAAAGATTCTACCAGGAATTGACATGAATCCCTAATAGGACCCATCTCAGCTCTCAAAACCTGAGAGGAGAAGACAAAACATAAAAAATGATGACGGAAACTACAAGACTAACAGAAGTAAGAACCAGATGATTCTATCTTCCTACAAAAGGAAAATAAGAAATAAACAAACAGAAGCAGCTTTAATCAAATAAGTTTTCCTAGACTGAAGAAAAACCTTTATAAGCAGATGAAAAGGGATCAAATAAAACCAGAAAAAGAAATCCAACATATGCAGTTGTAATTTTTTATCTCCAAGAATTTTAAAAAAAGGCGAAAACTGTTGAGAAAAAAATATATTACAAAGTAACAAAAATTCAAGCTGGCCATAGACTTCAACCATGCCAAATATCAAAAAGCAATTTAATAACAACACCAATTTTTGAAAATAATATGGTATAATTCAAGATATCTATATCTACCTATGTATACTAGGACTGCCATGTATATGTGAAGCCAACAAATACATTCTCAGTTGTGGACAAGCTCAAAATTTCATCATTAATATGCTTTTCCAGAAAATAAAAACAAAAACAAAAAAACTTTAAGGCCAACTGTGGGACAGTGATCTTTCAAGGAGGATAGATTCATGAATCTCCAATTAAAGTGACTCATGACCGGAGGAGCTTCAAGATGGCAGAAGAGTAAAAGGCGGAGATCACCTTCCTCCCCACAAATACATCAGAAATACATCTACATGTGGAACAGCTCCTACAGAACACCTACTGAACGCTGGCAGAAGACCTCAGACCTCCCAAAAGGCAAGAAACCCCCCACGTACCTGGGTAGGGTAAAAGAAAAAAGAATAAACAGAGACCAAAGAATAGGGACGGGACCTGCACCAGTGGGAGGGAGCCGAGAAGGAGGAAAGGTTTGCACACACTAGGAAGGCCCTTCGTGGGCGGAGACTGCGGGTGGCGGAGGGGGGAAGCTTCGGAGCCGCGCCGCAGAGGAGAGCTCAGCCACAGGGGTGCAGAGGGGAAAGCGGAGAGATTCCCACACAGAGGATCAGGGCCGACCAGCACTCACCAGCCTGAGAGGCTTGTCTACTCACCCGCCGGGGCGGGCGGGGCTGGGAGCTGAGCCTCGGGCTCCGGTCGGCAGGGAGAGGACTGGGGTTGGCTGTGTGAACATAGCCTGAAGGGGCTAGTGCGCCACGGCTGGCCGCTAGGGATTCCGGGGAAAAGTCTGGAGCTGCCAAAGAGGCAAGAGACTTTTTCTTCCCTCTTTGTTTCCTGGTGCGCGAGGAGAGAGGGATTAAGAGCACCACTTAAAGGAACTCCAGAGACGGGCGCAAGCCGCGGCTACCAGCGCGGACCCCAGAGACGGGCATGAGACGCTAAGGCTGCTCCTGCCGCCACCAAGAAGCCTGTGTGCGAGCACAGGTCACTCTCCGCACCTCCCTTCCGGGGAGCCTGTGCAGCCCGCCACTGCCAGGGTTCCGGGATCCAGGGACAACTTCCCCGGGAGACCGCACAGCGCGCCTTAGGCTGGTGCAAAGTCACGCCGGCCTCTGCCGTGCAGGCTCGCCTCGCATCCGTACCCCTCCCTTCCCCTGGCCTGAGTGAGCCAGAGCCCCCGAGTCAGCGGCTCCTTTAACCCCGTCCTGTCTGAGCGAAGAACAGACGCCCTCAGGCGACCTACACGCAGAAATAGGGCCAAATCCAAAGCTGAACCCCGGGAGCTGTGCGAACAAAGGAGAAAGGGAAATCTCTCCCAGCAGCCACAGAAGCAGCGGAATAAATCTCCACAGTCAACTTGATGTACCCTGCATGAGTGGAATACCTGAATAGACAACGAATCATCCCAAATTGAGGAGGTGGACTTTGGGAGCAACAATATATATATATATTTTTCCCTACTTCTCTTTTTGTGAGTGTGTATGTGTATGCTTCTGTGTGTGATTTTGTCTGTATAGCTTTGCTTTTACCATTTGTCCTAGGGTTCTGTCTGTCCATTTTTTCTTTGATTACTTAAAAAAATTTTTTTCTTAATAATTATTTTTTATTTTAATAACTTTATTTTACTTTATTTTATTTTACCTTCTTCTTTCCTTCCTTCCTTCCTTCCTCTTTCTCTCTCTCTCTCTTTCTTTCTTTCCTCTCTCCCTTTTATTCTGAGCCATGTGGAGGACACGTTCTTAGTGCTCCAGCCAGGCATCAGGGCTGTGGCACTGAGGTGGGAGAGCCAAGTTCAGGACACCGGTCCACAAGAGACCTCCCAGCTCCATGTAATATCAAACGGTGAAAATCTCCCAGAGATCTCCACCTCAAGGCCAAGACCCAGCTCCACTCAACGACCAGCAAGCTATAGTGCAGGACACCCTGTGCCAAACAACTAGCAAGACAGGAACACAACCCCATCCATGAGCACAGAGGCTGCATAAAATCATAATAAGGCCACAGACACCGAAAAAACACCACCAGATGTAGACCTGCCCACCAGAAAGACAAGACCCAGCCTCATCCACCAGAACACAGGCACTACTCCCCTCCACCAGGAAGCCTACACAACCCACTGAACCAACCTTAGCCACTGGGGACAGACACCCAAAAAAACAGAAACTACGAACCTGCAGCCTGCGAACATGAGACCCCAAACACAGTAAGTTAAGCAAAATGAGAAGACAGAGAAATACACAGCAGATGACGGAACAAGGCAAAAACCCAGCAGAGCTAACAAATGAAGAGGAAATAGCCTGCATACCTGAAAAAGAATTCAGAATAATGATGGTAAAGATATCCAAAATCTTGGAAATAGTATGGAGAAAATACAAAAAATGTTTAACAAGGACCTAGAAGAACTAAAGAGCAAACAAAAAGAGATGAACAACACAATAAATGAAATTAAAAATTCTCTAGAAGGGATCAATAGCAGAAAAACTGAGGTAGAAGAATGGATAAGTGACCTGGAAGATAAAATAGTGGAAATAACTACTGCAGAGCAGAATAAAGAAAAAAGAATGAAAAGAATTGAGGACAGCCTCAGAGACCTCTGGGACAACATCAAATACACCAACATTCGAATTATAGGGGTCCCAGAAGAAGAACAGAAAAAGAAAGGGACTGAGAAAATATTTGAAGAGATTGTAGTTGAAAACTTCCCTAATATGGGAAAGGAAATAGTTAATCAAGTCCAGGAAGCACAGAGAGTCCCATACAGGATAAAACCAAGGAGAAACACGCCAAGACACATATTAATCAAAATATCAAAAATTAAATACAAAGGAAAGAATTAAAAGCAGCAAAGGAAAAACAACAAATAATATACAAGGGAATCCACATAAGGTTAACAGCTGATCTTTCAGCAGAAACTCTGCAAGCAAGAAGGGAGTGGCAGGACATATTTAAAGTGATGAAAGAGAAAAACCTACAACCAAGAATACTCCACCCAGCAAGGGTCTCATTCACATTCGACAGAGAAATTAAAACCTTTACAGACAAGCAAAAGTTAAGAGAATTCAGCACCACCAAACCAGCTTTACAACAAATGCTAAAGGAACTTCTCTAAGCAGGAAACACGTGAGAAGGAAAAGACCTACAATAATAAACCCAAAACAATTAAGAAAATGGTAATAGGAACATACATATTGATAACCTTAAACATAAATGGATTAAATGCTCCAACCAAAAGACATAGACTGGTTGAATGGATACAAAAACAAGACCCATATATATGCTGTCTACAAGAGACCCACTTCAGACACAGGGACACATAGAGACTGAAACTGAGGGGATGGAATAAGATATTCCACGCAAATGGAAATCAAAAGAAAGCTGGAGTAGCAATTCTCATAACAGATAAAATAGACTTTGAAACAAAGATTATTATAAGAGACAAATAAGGACACTACATAATGATCAAGGGATCAATCCAAAAAGAAGATATAACAACTGTAAATATTTATGCACCCAACATAGGAGCACCTCAATACATAAGGCAAATACTAACAGCCATAAAAGGGGAAATCGACAGTAACACAGTCATAGTAGGGGACTGTAATGCCCCACTTTCACCAATGGACAGATCATCCAAAATGAAAATAAATAAGGAAACACAAGCTTTAAATGATACATTAAACAAGATGGACTTAATTGATATTTATAGGACATTCCATCCAAAAACAACAGAATACACATTCTTCTCAAGTGCTCATGGAACATTCTCCAGGATAGATCATATCTTGGGTCACAAATCAAGCCTTAGTAAATTTAAGAAAATTGAAATCGTATCAAGGATCTTTTCTGACCACAATGCTATGAGACTAGATATCAATTACAGAAAAAAATCTGTAAGAAATACAAACACATGGAGGCTAAACAACACACTACTTAATAACCAAGAGATCACTGAAGAAATCAAAGAGGAAATCAAAAAATACCTACAACAAATGACAATGAAAACACAATGACCCAAAACCTATGGAATGCAGCAAAAGCAGTTCTAAAAGGGAAGATTATAGCTATACAAGCCTACCTTAAGAAACAAGAAACATCTCAAATAAATAACCTAAACTTACACCTAAAGCAATTAGAGAAAGAAGAACAAAAAAACCCCAAAGTTAGCAGAAGGAAAGAAATCATAAAGATCAGATCAGAAATAAATGAAAAAGAAATGAAGAGAACAATAGCAAAGATCAATAAAACTAAAAGCTGGTTCTTTGAGAAGATAAACAAAATTGATAAACCATTAGCCAGACTTATCAAGAAAAAAAGGGAGAAGACTCAAATCAATAGAATTAGAAATGAAAAAGGAGAAGTAACAACTGACAGTGCAGAAATACAAAGGATCATGAGAGATTACTCCAAGGAACTCTACGCCAATAAAATGGACAACCTGGAAGAAATGGACAAATTCTTAGAAATGCACAACCTGGAAGAAATGGACAAATTCTTAGAAATGCACAACCTTCTGACACTGAACCAGGAAAAAATAGAAAATAGGAACAGACCAATCACAAGCACTGAAATTGAAACTGTGATTAAAAATCTTCCAACAAACAAAAGCCCAGGACCAGATGGCTTCACAGGCGAATTCTATCAAACATTTAGAGAAGAGCTAAAACCTATCCTTCTCAAACTCTTCCAAAATATACCAGAGGGAGGAACACTCCCATACTCATTCTACGAGGCCACCATCACCCTGAAACCAAAACCAGACAAAGATGTCACAAAGAAAGAAAACTACAGGCCAATATCACTGATGAACATAGATGCAAAAATCCTCAACAAAATACTAGCAAACAGAATCCAACAGCACATTAAAAGGATCATACACTATGATCAAGTGGGCTTTATCCCAGGAATGCAAGGATTCTTCAATATATGTAAATCAATCAACGTGATACACCATATTAACAAACTGAAGGAGAAAAAACATATGATCATCTCAATAGATGCAGAAAAAGCTTTTGATAAAATTCAACACCCATTTATGATAAAAACCCTCCAGAAAGTAGGCATAGAGTGAACTTTCCTCAACATAATAAAGGCCATTATGACAAACCCATAGCCAACATCGTCCTCAATGGTGAAAAACTGAAACCATTTCCACTAAGATCAGGAAAAAGACAAGGTTGCCCACTCTCACCACTATTATTCAACATAGTTTTGGAAGTTTTAGACACAGCAATCAGAGAAGAAAAGGAAATAAAAGGAATCCAAATCGGAAAAGAAGAAGTAAAGCTGTCACTGTTTGCAGATGACATGATAGTATACATAGAGAATCCTAAAGATGCTACCAGAAAACTACTAGAGCTAATCAATGAATTTGGTAAAGTAGCAGGATACAAAATTTATGCACAGAAATCTCTTGCACTCCTATACACTAATGATGAAAAATCTGAAAGTGAAATTAAGAAAACACTCCCATTTACCACTGCAACCAAAAGAATAAAATATCTAGGAATAAACCTACCTAAGGAGACAAAAGACCTGTATGCAGAAAATTATAAGACACTGATGAAAGACATTAAAGATGATACAAATAGATGGAGAGATATACCATGTTCTTGGATTTGAAGTATCAACATTGTGAAAATGCCTCTACTACCCAAAGCAATCTACAGATTCAATGCAATCCCTATCAAACTACCACTGGCATTTTTCATAGAACTAGAACAAAAAAGTTCACAATTTGTATGGAAAAACAAAAAGACCCCGAATAGCCAAAGCAATCTTGAGAATGAAAAATGGAGCTGGAGGAATCAGACTCCCTGACTTCAGACTATACTACAAGGCTACAGTAATCAACACAATATGGTACTGGCACAAAAACAGAAATATAGATCAATGGAACAGGATAGAAAGATCAGAGATAAACCCACACACCTATGGTCAACTAATCTATGGCAAAGAGGGAAGGATATACAATGGAGAAAAGACAGCCTCTTCAATAAGTGGTGCTGGGAAAACTGGACAGCTACATGTAGAAAAATGAAATTAGAACGCTCCTTAACACCATATACAAAAATAAACTCAAAATGTATTAAAGACCTAAATGTAAGGCCAGACGCTATCAAACTCTTAGAGGAAAACATAGGCAGAACACTCTATGACATAAATCACAGCAAGATCCTTTTTGCCCCACCTCCTAGAGAAATGGAAATAAAAACAAAAATAAACAAATGGGAGCTAATGAAACTTAAATCTTTTGCACAGCAAAGGAAACCATAAACAAGACGAAAAGACAACCATCAAAATGGGAGAAAATATTTGCAAATGAAACAACTGACAAAGGATTAATCGCCAAAATATACAAGCAACTCATGCAGCTCAATATCCAAAAAACAAACAACCCAATCCAAAAGTGGGCAGAAGACCTAAATAGACATTTCTCCAAAGAAGATATACAGATTGCCAACAAACACATGAAAGAATGCTCAACATCATTAATCATTAGAGAAATGCAAATCAAAAGTACAATGAGATATCATCTCACACCAGTCAGAATGGCCATCATCAAAAAATCTACAAACAATAAATACTGGAGAGGGTGTGGAGAAAAGGGAAGCCTCTTGCACTGTTGGTGGGAATGTAAATTGATACAGCCACTATGGAGAACAGTGTGGATTTTCCTTAAAAACTAAAAATAGAACTACCATACGACCCAGCAATCCCACTACTGGGCATATACCCTGAGAAAACCATAATTCAAAAAGAGTCATGTACCACAATGTTCATTGCAGCTCTATTTACAATAGCCAGGACATGGAAGCAACCTAAGTTTCCATCAACAGATGAATGGATAGAGAAGATGTGGCACATATATACAATGGAATGTTACTCAGCCATAAAAAGGAACGAAACTGAGTTATTTGTAGTGAGGTGGATGGACCTAGAGACTGTCAGACCGAGTGAAGTAAGTCAGAAAGAGAAAAACAAATACCGTATGTTAACACATATGTATGGAATCTAAAAAAAAAAAAAAGAAAGAAAAGGAAAAAAAGATCAGAAGAACCTAGGGGCAAGATGGAATAAAGATGCAGAACTACTAGAGAATGGACTTGAGGATACAGGGAGGGGGAAGGGTAATCTGGGACAAAGTGAGAGAGTGGCATGGACATATATACACTACCAAACGTAAAATAGATAGCTAGTGGGAAGCAGCCGCATAGCACAGGGAGATCAGCTCGGTGCTTTGTGACCACCTAGAGGGGTGGGATAGGGAGGGTGGGAGGGAGATGCAAGAGGGAAGAGATATGGGCACATATGTATATATTCACTCTGTTATAAAGCACAAACTAACACACCATTGTAAAGCAATTATACTCCAATAAAGATGTTAAAAATAAAATAAATAAATTGACTCATGATCAAGATTTAACAAAGCCAACCTTAACAACATGGAAAAGTAGCTTAAAAAGATTAAAGATGAGTGGTAGATGAAATATAATGCTAACTATACAAGGACAACTACACATGAAAATGGCTGATACATCTTCTTTTCCTAAGACAAGCTCCTATTCCTAGTGTAAATGCTTCCTATGTCACTTTTATGGACTAAAAACTAATTATAATCATTCAGAAAACAATTGAAATTATTAAGAACATTATATGGAATATCACTTTATAGCCATTACTATGAACAAGTCCCACTCCAGGGAAAGCACAATATTGGGGGAACTGAGTTGTGAAGAGCCTCATATTATTCTGCAATATGTCATCCAGGACCTTAGGCCAGAGCAGGAGTAGTGCACTCGGGGAAAGCATCATTTGGACTCCCACTCAGCAGTTCAGATCAGCAGCTGAAAATCATCTCCCCCGGAAAGTCCCAGACTTTATGCCATAATTAGCAGAAAATCAGCAGTGTGGGGCTTTCCCGAGATGTAGTCACCAGTAGTGCCTGACAGACATTAGGCACGGCCACATTTATTTATCCAGTGCAAAAGTCTGACCTAACAGAAAGCTATAAACAGAAGCAAACCCCTAGCCCAGTGGCTTCGACAAAGCCAGAGATGAAATGACACAGAATAAAGTACTTTCGGGATGCATAAGACATACTAGAAATTCACTTCTACTCCCGTCTCTCTAGTTAATGAGATGAGCAGAAGATCCACTAACACCCTGGCAGACATGAAGGTAGCCTAGGACAACACATCCACAGAGTTTATGGAAAACACCCAGCAACATTCACCTCTCTTTATTCAAGGACAACTGAACAGGAAAAAAATATATCTACAGAAAGATTCAGCAATAAAGAAAGTGGAGAATAGTCTTCAAAATGCAGAGGAAGGACTCACTTTTCAAAAGAAGATTCACTAAAGGAAACACAAGTAAATTTTAGGGAGCATCTGCTTTGTGTTCAATAAAATTCAGGAAAACAGATCTTTGAAACAAAGGTGAAAGCTGAAATCATAATGTAATAAAAGTGAACATATTGAGAGAGAAGAAATGAAAAAGAAACAAAACATGACAATAGAAAGACTATAGGAACGTTTTTTTAAAAAAGTGACCAACTTCTTATATACCCAGCTCCTATTTGGACTGGCACCTATCACAGGTATAAGCTACAGCTGTCCCTGTCCACACAGCTGCCAGCTTTCTGCTCTATGTAGCTGCCACACAAACCCTAGGAAATTCCAGATGTCCCTATTTTCAAACATTGTTGAGTTCTAGGGCATCACTCAGGTGGGTGCTGCTCCAATGGCCCCTCAGTCCCTCCTCTCCTCCAATCCTTTATCCTCCTTAGAACATCCTGCCTTTACCCTCACCCCTCTCTGCCACCTACCATCTACCTCTTGTAAAATTGCTGCTTTGTGGGCAGAAGACTTTCAAATTAGCCTTTCACCACCAACTAGTCTCAAAAACTGAAAAATGTCCTAAAGTTTTGGGAATAAGGAGGCACCCTTCCCTAGTACAGGTTTGCCCTGGATCTCAAGCCATCAGACTGCAGGTTTGCCCTAGATCTCAAACCATCTTAAGAAGGGTTGTATAAAAATAGCCAAGATCCTTCATACCCATACTACAAAGTATTTTTGTTAAATTTGAAGAAGATTAGCTAAGCAGGAAGGCTCAGATGCCTTCCTTTGTTTTCCTAGTAAAGATTGGATGTTTTTCTATGTGAATTCATTTACCTAAAAGGCCAATGTCCCCAAGGACAGGTCCCATAGTAAGTTGCAGTCTGTACATCTAGCTTTTTAATACTATTCAAAAGGATTTTTGGTCTGGGCACCTAAAGGAAGGGAGGGAGGGAGAAGGGAAACATATAATACAACAAAAATAATAATAGAGTTTCTCTTCTGAGTGAACGTTCATAGTTTCCAGCACTCCATCCATTTCTGTCACTGTGGTTGCCAGATAAGAGTTCCAGTATAGAAGCACAACACCATTTTAGGAATAGCTTACACTTTCAAACTCTGGCAGATGTCTTTCTCTGAAGAGAGTGTATAATTTCATTGTGGATGAGCCGTTGCATCTTTACACGAAACTTTCATTTCTCCACATAAACTCTTTGCTTTCTCTAGGCTTCTTTGCTACAAGGCATATGATAAAATGCTACATCACTTCGGTTCCTAGTGCCCTCAGGTCTGGAGCAAGTCCTGGATGGACGCTGAGGTGCTTGGAAACTATGTCATTATTTGGGATGTAGAAAAGTGTTGGAAGAGAGAAACTAAGTGAGGCAAGACCCACACACTGTATTTTGGAACTTGAAAAGTTGTTGGAGTGGAAGAGACAAAGTCTTCTTTTTTTCCCACAAAGATAATTTCTAGGACCAACGGGGTTGACTTTATTAGGAAGCAACCTTTGGACTCAACTTCTTAACTTAGGAAACTGCCCTACAATGGACTCGGCATTATTCCCTACCCAAGTGAGGTCCCAAAAACCCTTCAACACCATGCCTTGAGAGCCCATACATTTGCTGAGCTGGAATGAAATCAGAAAAGAACAAGCAAAAATAAACTGGAATAAAGAGTCATGAAACAAACTTTCTTATATCTGTCCATTCTGCCCAAGGTTATTCCTCCTGAGAATGAATAAGCAGCTCCTAAAATGCCAGTGTGGCCGCCAACAGCTGTTATCTCAGACAGGCTTTGTTAGTTTGAAAGAATGTCAAAGGGAACTGGATCCTTTACAGAACTTCCCGTACATGTCCCAATGAATCATGTGTCCTAAAAACTCATTTGAATAAAAAAAATCACCATCTCAGTTCATCACATCCGTGTATTTGTAAGGCAAAGGTGTCTCTGTGTATTTATACACACCTGTTTCCTCTGTCACTCCCATCCCTGCCACTTACCTAAATGCCATAGAAAGTAAATTGAAACAACTCCTCCAAATGGGATTTCAGGCTTACGTTTTAATGTCACCCAATGATGCCATCTGAATATTTTTCTGGAGATCTGTTTGTTTCTATAATTAACATTGTGGTACTTGAAACATGCCTTCAACATTGACTGAGTGCTCTCTGAATGCAGATACTGTGATAGGCTCCAGGAATACAAAGGGGGACAATGCAGTGCCTTCCCTCAATTATGGTTTTCAGGGTATATGCCCACTACTGGGCATATACCCTGAAAACCATAATTCAAAAAGAGTCATGTACCACAATGTTCACTGCAGCTCTATTTACAATAGCCAGGACATGGAATTAACCTAAGTTTCCATCAACAGATGAATGGATAAAGAAGATGTGGCACATATATACAATGGGATATTACTCAGCCATAATAAAAACGAAATTGAGTTATTTGTAGTGAGGTGGATGGACCTAGAGTTTGTCATACAGAGTGACGTAAGTCAGAAAGAGAAAAACAGATACCGTATGCTAACACAGATATATGGAATCTAAAAAAAAAAAAAAGGTCATGAAGAACCTAGGGGCAATACGGGAATAAAGACGCAGACCTACTAGAGAATGGACTTGAGAACACGGGTAGGGGGGAAGGGTAAGCTGGGACAAAGTGAGACAGTGCCATGGACATATATACACTACCAAATGTAAAATAGCTAGCTAGTGGGAAGCAGCCGCATAGCACAGAGAGATCAGCTAGTGCTTTGTGACCACCTAGCGGGGTGGGATAGGGAGGGTGGGAGGGAGATGCAAGAGGGAGGAGATATGGGGATATATGTATATGTATAGCTGATTCACTTTGTTATAAAGCAGAAACTAACACACCATTGTAAAGCAATTATACTCCAATAAAGATGTTTAAAAAAATGTCTATTGAAAAGGTTATGCCTTTTCTTGCAAAATTATGCTATGCAAGGATCTGTAAAATAACTTCCGTCTACACTTTAGAGCCAGGAAACATTTTGCCACGTCAACGGACAGTTGCAACCATATAACTTAATGTGTACAAATTTTTATCTTCTTTTAAAGCCTTTGTGGTTGATCACAGTGGACATTAAGTAAATTATGTTGGATGAATAATAAATGTGAAACCAAACATTTTACTCTAAGTACATTTTCTCTTGGGTGTAAATTGAATACAAAATGGATCAGTTTCTTTTTAAATCTTCTTATATTTGAAGTCATTATGTAACCATAACCTTCTTTAATGTTTATGTTAAATATTCTCAAGTCATTTCTTCACAAATACCACATTTAACAGCCTTAATCATCTCACTCATTCTTACACAAATCTTCTAGTTTCTTCAGGCTCTTTTCAAAGTGTTAGTATCAAGAGTTTCTAATTAGTTATTATCTCTCAAATGTCAACTTCTTTTAATAATTCCTAAGAGCATGTTAACTTTTTATATTACAGTATATAAGTTTTTACTCGGATGGCAATCAATCTGTGAATGCTGTCTTTGCCTTTGCTTTAAATCTATTAGCTGTACAGTGAAATGCACTTTCTTTTGGTTGGCCCTGATATAGGAAGATGTGTAGATCAGAAATCGCCATGCCCTTGGCCAAGTGTACTGTTGGGTCAACAGTATTTGTTGTTGTCAAGTCCATGGCAGGTGCCATATAGGCTATAGAGAGAAAAGATGCTAGAAGCTTCCAGTTGAGTGTTGGAGACAAGCGTTGACTCATGCACCAGTGAGTGAACAAGAGAAAGGATAGTCCAGCAGTCCAGCATGTGGTGTTCGGAGTATAAAGCCTTCTGATCCAAAGCCTAGCTTTTCCATTTACTAGTTGTATAACCCTGAACAAAGTTTTTCAAATTCCCAATATTTCCATTTCTTCTTTGGTAAAATAGGGATGGCAAGAGTATCTGTGTCATAGGTTAGGTGATAATTACATAAAATAACTTATGTAGAGAGTTTAGCACAGTGCTTTTAAACCCTTGGTAGCTGCTGTGTGTGTATACTTTGTGCTAGGTACTCTGCTAGGTATATAAATAACTATGCTGCAAGGCAGAATTTTAAAAGAATGAGAGAGGGCTAAACTGAAGAGCAAGAATAGATTTTGAGAGTGAGCCAACCACCTCCTAATAGATACGTCACGAATGTCATGAGTGTGTGTGTGTGTGTGTGTGTGTGTGTAGTCAAAAATAACCTCAGAGAGTGAGAAGTTCTGAGCCTACAGGTAAAAGCAAGATAAATATCTTTTTCCAAGGAAGTAAAGAGCAAGAAAAGTGGCATCCTAGTAATATTATATGGGAATCTAGCCTCATCTGCATTCCTGTGCACAATTCTTCCCTTCCCAAACCATACAGGCCTCCATAGATAGGGTTGACTGTGACTCACAACTCCTTCTATATAGAGATTAGCACCGAGAAAAGTTGGCAAGCATAAAAGGTATTTAATAAATTTGAACCTGTAAAACTTTATGGGAAGCAGGTGTTTGAGTCCCATTTTATGGAACACAAGCCTAATGAAAAGGGTTATATGAACTATTGTGAGGGTGTTCAGCCTGTGAATGACGATGGGAATGTAATCACATGTCCCACAAACTAGACTATGTTAAGCCTCCTGTCGTTAGAATAATGCCATTTATACATCTATTTATAATTTTATATTCCTCCCTTTCATTTCATTCTTCATTGAAAATTAATGTATTGCAACTCATTGGCAGGCAATTTATTTTAGGGTAAAAATTAATCTAATAAAAAACAATAAAAACTATGAATGTGAAAAAACATCCCAAAGATATAAGCAGATTTATTATACATAGCTGGAAAATATCTCTTATACAAAGGCATTCATAAAGTGAGTTAACGTCTCTGTGCACAAGTTCTTTGAAAATATACTTGACAGAGTCATTTACTACTTTCAATATCAGAAATCACCGGGGAACAGGTGAAAATTATTCCTACAAGTAAGAAGTATTTATATACAGCCAAATAACTAGAGCAAAATAAAACCTTATGAAAAAAATAGATGAGTGCAAGGGGAAAAGCGGGGTAGGGAAGAGAGAAAGATGTAAAACAATAATTTAAAGATGAAGTTAAAATGAAGCCAGTAACCACACAGTGATTTAATTACAGGACACCTATTGTATAATCTTGATGTCATTTGACAACTCTCAGTAGGTAAATCCCTAAGAAAGTGATATTCAGTTATTTCATAATATTGCTCTATAACCTAGAAATTTCTTTAGGATCTTTAAATTTAGTTCTTGAGGTAATGGACCTGACTTTCCATGCAAAGATTCAATACCGTTTTCTTTAACTGTTGCTTCTTGATGAAACAGTTCCTCTTTTATCATGTCATTAATCTCAATGCCAAGTTTTGAAGGTGATGCTAAGGTTCACTCTCTGTGTGGCAAGTGGAGGGCCAAAACGTCCCTGTGCAGTAAGAGTACGCAGGGATTCTCGTTCCAATGTGTTTCCACCACACTCTGAACATCCACCACTAATGGGCACATCACAGTGTGTTGCAATGGTCAGTTTGTATGACTTTGTCAGTCTCTGTGCCGTGCCAAGACATACAAAGACTGAAAGTCAGTTCCATGACCTGAAGAAGTAACTACTCTGACTTTGCCGGATAACCTCATTTAGTTCTCAAAACAAATCTATGAAGTAGCTAATATTATTATTCCTATTTCACAATGGAAAAAAAAGGTTTAGTTTAACTCTTCCGAGGTCATACCCCTAGAAAGTGATGGCATCTGACTCCAGAGCCTGTGTTTTAAATCATTATTCAACAAATAATATAGATTGGATGATTTAACAAATGACTAAACAAATGAATAAGACATACTAAAATAAACTAAACACCACGATCATATTCTTATTTAGCTTCTCGAGTTTGAGATAGAATATTCTTAAATTTTGATTTGTAAATTTCCCAAGTTAAAATTAGATCCCAAAGACCATGCCCAGTATTATGAACACTGCCATCCAATGAATGAACTGACGTGAAGAAGAGATATATTGGCAGCCAGAGACTATGTCCTCAAAATGCTGACACAACGAGTTATACATTTTAAAACTTAATTTATAAACTGACCAAACTGATGCAAAAAGGCATCTTCTTTTTTCATTTCATTGACTCTATCAATTAACTTACTCAAATAATGTAATAATGTCAAAGTACCATTAGAAAATTAATAGTGGATGGATATACTCTGGCTATTGCTTATTCATTTAAATATACAATTTAAAACAAATTTCTTTCAAACATTACCGTTTAGGTCTCTTTGATGTGTCAACTTGGCTAGGCTAGTCCCTAATTTTTCAATCAAACACTGATCTAGGTAGTTTGTAAATGTGATTAAAGTCTATAATCAGTTGACTTAATAAAGTAAATTACATTAGATAGTTTGAAAACCTTAAAAGCAGAACTGAGGCTTCCCAGAATAAAAATAAATTCTGCCTGTGGACACCAGCTTCAGCTGTGTCTGAGAGTTCCAGGCTGCCCTCCTTGTAGGTTTTGGACTTACCTAGCCAGCCCCCAGAACTGAGTAATCCTGTTCCTTGCAATAACTTTCTTAATATACATCTCCTACTGCCTCCATTTTCCTGTGATACAATTACTCTTTTGCACTCTTACATAGCAGAGTTGGAGTGATTATAGTTAATTTATCAGCTTTTACTCAAGAAGCAAACAGGGTTTGGAAGCAATTTAAAACTTAGCAACAGCAGGAGTTCCTATCACCATTTTAAAGCAAAATAAAATTTAAAAAAGAACAAGATACGGCTATGTGGATTTTTAAATAAAGACCCTGAACTCTTACTCATCTTTATAACTCCAGTGATGAACACATGGTAGGTGCTTAACAAATGTCCTATAAGTGAATAAACAACCAAATGAGTAACTGAGTGAATGAATGAGTTGATTCGGCTGGCAGTTCTCTTGTGCTAAATCTCTCTCAGATTCTTCACTGCAATATTTGGGGTAGAAAGGATGCAAAACTTTAGCACAGTTGCTTGAGAGCTTTTCATTCTTCAGAAGTCCCACGTGAATTTCCTATTTTAAGACAGTATTTTGCACCCACAAATTGTATAACTCTCTCACCCAGAATCCTAATGGAATAACCACTAAAATATAAAAACGTGGTTATCTTCACTGAGAAATAGGAAAACGAGCCAAAGACAGAAAACTTCTTAAAAATGTAACCTAAATTCTCTTAGATGGTTACTCAGATGTCAGTATCCAATTATAACTAGGTAAATAAATGGCTTCGGCCACCATGGCTATTTCTACACATTGGTTATCAGTGACTTAGTCAAATCATTGTCAGAGGAAAACACAGCTCCTTGGATATCTATCCTCTAGTACCATAAACATGCCACCAGACTCTCTAAATAAGGCTCCATGCCCTCTCATCTGAGGAATGACTGCAGCCACCCTTCCTATCACACCTGGGACCATCAACTGCCTGGACTCTCTAAGGCTTCAATATTTGGCTCTTTTATTTTGTTGCACTTGGAGCTGTTAACCAGGATCCAGAATATATGCTCCGTTATAGATAAAGTCCCGGGGCACTGGCTCTCCTAGGTTCATTAACACCAAACAGGGAACTGAGGGGGAAGAAGGAAAAGGAAACCTCCCTTCTTCATTCCCATTGCCCCTAAAACTCATATAGCACCGTGTGCGCCAAGAACTAAGAAAACACATCTATTTAATCTTTCCAAAAACCTATTAAACAGGTCATACCATATGTTATCAATTCTAAGACATTTATTTATTTTCACATTTATTATCTCTGAAGTAGAGAAGCATTGTACAATCCATAGAATATCATGACTTATGTGGCAATTCTTTTTGTGTGTGTGTGTGATTTTAAAACATCTTTATTGGAGTATAATTGCTTTACAACGGTGTGTTAGTTTCTGCTTTATAACAAAGTGAATCAGCTATACATATACATATATCCCCGTATCTCTTCCCTCTTGCATCTCCCTACCCTCCCACTCTCCCTATCCCACCCCTCTCGGTGGTCACAAAGCACCCAGCTGATCTCCCTGTTGGCACTGCTTTGTCTTCCATAAAATGAAGGTGTACCTTTATTTATTTTATATGAAATAGGGTCTTACCATCATCCCATTTTACAGATGAGGAAACTGAGGCACAGAGGCAGACTCTTTTCCCCAGTCACACAAATAGTAAGTGGCAAAGCCAGTACTTGAAACCAGGAAGTCTAGCTCTAGAGTAGGGTTTCTCAAAATTGGCCCCATTAACGTTGTAGGCTAGATAATTCTTTGTTATAGAGGGCTGCCTATACATTATCGGATGTTTAACAGTATCTCTGGCCTCTACCCACTAGATGACAGTAGCACCTGTCTCCAAGTGTCCCCTGAGGGACAAAAACTGCTTCTGATTAAAAATCACTGCTCTAGGGCTTCCCTGGTGGCGCAGCGGTTGAGAATCTGCCTGCTAATGCAGGGGACATGGGTTCGAGCCCTGGTCGGGGAGGATCCCACATGCCGCAGAGCAACTAGGCCCGTGAGCCATAACTACTGAGCCTGCGCGTCTGGAACCTGTGCTCCGCAACAAGAGAGGCCGCGATAGTGAGAGGCCCGCACACCGCGATGAAGAGTGGCCCCCGTTTGCCAGAACTAGAGAAAGCCCTCCCACAGAAACGAAGACCCAACACGGCAAAAATAAATTAATTAATTAATAAAAAACTCCTACCCCCAACATCTTCTTAAAAAAAAAAAATCACTGCTCTAGAGTATGCTTAATCCCTATGCAATATATATTCTTCCCTAAAAATGAAGACATGCCCAGGTTGACTTGCACTGCAGCCAGAAATAAGTTGGGTCCTCTGCAGAAATCAGGAACACCCCTTAGCTTAACATTTCCCCCTTAAGATGGTCCTTTTCCCTGATTTCTTCTTTTATTTTTACCCTTACTGTCCTCCCCCTTTTTAGCTTTGCACAATCCTCCAGGTAGATTTCTTTCCATGTTGCATTTCTGTTCACTTAGTTTCCACTTTCAGTTTGGAAGAGCCACTCTGGAAGCGCTGACAGCACTCGCTCCCCTGTCCCTCTACCTGCCTTTTGTGGGCACGAACCATCTTGGTGGCGCCGCCCCTGCTCCCTTGGTGCTGCCTCGTACCAGCTCTACCCCACACCCCAGAAGATGAGGAAACCAAGCAAAGGCTTTTCAAAAGTTGGTAGGATGATGAAACCCCGGCAAATAAATATGATTTGATCATAATATGATCTGCTGAGAGAACCCATCTTGTCTCAGGAGCCTGTAAGCTGAGAGGCACTACATGGGTGGCTGAGTGCATGGCTTCTAGAGCCTGGGTTTCAATCCCAGCTCCACCACTTAGAAACTGGGTGAGCTTGAGCTAATTGATCTTATTTGCCTCAGTTTACTCCTCTGTCAAAGGGGGAAATACAGCCCTTGTTTCATGCAGTTGTTGTGAAAAATAAGTGAGTAAAACACTTGGAAGAGTAAAGTGCCTGGCCCATGCAAACACCAGAGAATTATCTGTGATTATCAGTGACCCAACAATTGAGGTGCTAAAAACAGTTGAGGTGCACTTTCTGCTTAGCTTGACAGTCTGGTTTCCAATTTGTCAGCCTAATTTTTACTTATTTATTTATGGCTGTGTTGGGTTCATCGCTGCACGCGGTCTTTCTCTAGTTGCAGCGAGTAGGGGCTGCTCTTCGTTGCGGTGCGTGGGCTTCTCATTGTGGTGGCTTCTCTTGTTGCGGAGCACGGGCTCTAGGGTGTGGGCTTCAGAAGTTGTGGCTCGCGGGCTCTAGTGCGCAGGCTCAGTAGTTGTGACGCAGGGGTTTAGTTGCTCCGTGGCACGTGGGATCCTCCCGGGCCAGGGCTCGAACCCTTGTTCCCTGAATTGGCAGGCTGATTCTTAACCGCTGCGCCACCAGGGAAGCCCAATCAGCCTAATTTTTGAATAGAATACTCACATCAAAATGCTAAATCTAAAATCATATATTATGTAAAATATATTAAAAATATGTATTAAAAATACATATAAAATAATACATATAAAAATACATATTTTATTATACATATAAATGTATAATTTATATGTATATATTTTTATATGTATTTTTAATTTACATTTAAATACATATAAATAAATTTTTTAAAAAAATATATTAAAAATATATTAAATATATGTAAAATATATTACATATATTCAGAGAAGGATAACAGACTTTGGCTATCATTTGAGATTTAGTTTATACACATATATATACGAACTCATAAAATGCTAGTAATGGTAAAAATTACCAGTTTTCTATGAACCATCACTTCTGAATATCTGATATAATACACTATGGCATGTGCCTGTTATTATAATAGATATATATAGAGAGATATAAAACAATGAATTTAAATCATAAAGTGCCTTCTGAATCACAAAAATTAAATAATGGTTGGGATGTTTCAATATTAATATCTATATACGTTACAGAAACTTAATCCTTGAAAATAGAGAGTGGCCCCTATGGTATTTATGGTGCTAAAGTCTTCTGCCTGGTGGGTAACCCCAGAAACAGGACAATCTCAAGGCGCCGAGTAACCATATCACCTCTCAGCTGGCCCTCAGAGCCATCCACATTGACTACAGTATTTTATATGAGCTGTCTTAACTAAGGAAGCAAACCTCATCCTGCGAGCTCATCTCCAAAGAAGGTAGCACCTGCCGCTAATCTCCCTAACACCACTCCTGCGTCAGCTTCCCTGACGCACCCTGGAACTTCCTCCCACCCATGAGGTGTGTAGCCAGCTTCCCTCTAAAATAGTAAATAATAAATCCCTTTCACCTCCTACGAGCCAGATGTGCTCATGTCACGGAAAACTTTCACAACCATCTATGCACACTTTTATTATGCTCCTTTTACAGATGGGAAAACTGAAGCTAAGAAAAGAGAAATAACTTTCCCTCAAATCGACTAAGTAATACAAGTGAAAACTCTCGTGCCTGTATCTCAATCCAGCCACTGAGATTCCTTCTTCTTTTAAAGATAAAGGCCTGGGGCTTCCCTGGTGGCGCAGTGGTTGGGAGTCTGCCTGCCGATGCAGGGGACACGGGTTCGTGCCCCAGTCTGGGAGGATCCCACGTGCCGCGGAGCGGCTGGGCCCGTGGGCCATGGCCGCTGAGCCTGCGCGTCCGGAGCCTGCGCGTCCGGAGCCTGTGCTCCGCAACGGGAGAGGCCACGACAGTGAGAGGCCCGCGTACCGCTAAAAAAAAAAAAAAAAAAAAAAGATAAAGCCCTGTTATCTATGCCGCCTGAGGAAGCAAATTGGTTTCACTCCTTTGTTCTCCTCCACCACTCCATGTCCTTCTACCCAAGGTGCCACAGGAGCTTTTATCTTCTCCGCTTTCCCTGTGAAGGCAGGTGGTGTTAAATTCAACGGGTTAGTTTTCTTTGAATCAAATGTTAAATCCATTAATTTCCAGGGAGCAAAGGGTTACTCTACAGAGATAGAAGTAATGTTAACAGACCAAAAGTTATCTATACAAAGTCACCATGATAAAAAGGAGGATAAAAATCAATAAAACCTATTAATTCTCAAACAATAGAAAAGGACAAAGAACTCTACCTCAAATCTAGTTAATCTTATGGTCTTATAGCCACACTGTTATTACCAGAAGTATTCAGTATATTTTGACTTGGCATACAGATATCTTTCTATTTGGGTAAACATGTATTTCCAAAATGAAATTTATTGGGGGAGAGGAAGTACTATTTTCATATCATGGTATATTAAAACATAGATAATAAAAAAATATTTTGGCCTTTGAGACAGGGAGTTAGTTTCCTTTAAAACAGCAGGATGCATCCAATAGGGCTGTTTTTAAGAAGGACAGCAGTTAGTGGGCTAGAAATTATATGCAAAATACATTTTATTTTTTGCACACACAAACATGTTTAACAGGTAATTGCTGAGGATGATTTGTTTCATAGATTAGTACTCCACTGTTTGCTGACATAGTTGGACTTATTTTTATCTTCATGACCCCAAGTAGTTGGCTAGACCAAGTGTTTCATACTTCAACTTGTAATTTTGGTGGTCAAGAGACATTAGGGCCCAGAACCCAGGATGTCTTCCCAGCTCTATTGATTTACCACATAAATTCGAGGACCCAAACATCCTGGACCTCAGATTTCTCCCCTGAAAAGGGGTGGTGGTAAGGGTTCAATATCATCATCGTCATTAAAGGATTCATACACTTGGGGCTATACTTTATCCCACACTCTTTAAAATTCATAAACCTTATTTTCACTTTCACTTTACCTCTCTATGTTGTACACAGTCAATCACATGAATGTTCAATGAAAATCTTTCAGTGAAATTGCAATGCTGCTTAAAAGAAAAGCAATCCCCAGGGTACAAGCCAATGCTGTGCAGCAGCTGTGTCCAGCGCCATTTTATAAGGCAGTGGACTGGGGAAAAAAGCACCCTGAATAATAAGTGGTGGCCATTTGGGGTCATGTAGAAGGAGGGAGGCTAAAGGTAACAATTAACATTGGGCCAGAAAGACAAAGCCAAAGTCTGGAGTCAGAAGGGCAGGAGTGATGCAGCAGGTGTCAGATTAAAGATGCGACTGTGGATGAACAGAGAAATAGCAGACAAAAGACACCAGAATGACTAGGGCAAGCAGGGGGCTGATCTGAGGTTTAAAGACAGCCCAAATGATCAAATCAAGTCTGGGGTTTGTGGTCTGGGGCCAAAACAAGAATAGTCTGGAGTAATTTCAAAAGGGATGCTGGCATCAGCACCCCTTTTGAAGGACCAAGCGCTAACCAGGATTCATCCTTACACGGAGTTCTCCAATCCTAGCCTCATAAGACCAGTTCAGCTGTGGCTATCGAGCAGCATTTGCATGCTGGTTTGCCATCTCTGTTCATGAGCAGAAGAGGAGAGTTTTTCAAAAAGAACCTGCACAGTCCACTTCATTAATCTCCCTTCAGCTTACTACCTTCTGCCTACGTCTCAGGGTTGTATGCCAGTTCAATCTACAACAGCCATATATATATTTTTAACATCTTTATTGGAGTATAATTTTTTGATAATGTGTTAGCTTCTGCTGTATAACAAACTGAATCAGCTATACATATACATATATCCCCATATCTCCTCCCTCTTGTATCTCCCTCCCACCCTCCTTATCCCACCCCTCTAGGTGGTCACAAAGCACCCAGCTGATCTCCTTGTGCTATGTGGCTGCTTCCCACTAGCTATTTTACATTTGGTAGTGTTTATATGTCACTGCCACCCTCTCACTTCGTCCCAGCTTACCCTTCCCCCTCCCTGTGTCCTCAAGTCCATTCTCTACGTCCAACAGCTATATTTTTAAACCAGCAATTATCTTCATTCCTTCTCACTGACACTCCATACAGTGAGTCTGAATTCGGTCCAAGGCCAAGAAAAGCATATACTAGCTAAAATAAATTCACATAAACATAACACAGATTGTCTCAGAATCACTCAGATGATTTTTAAGCAGCTCCAATCTGATTTATAGGTCAGGTTCAAAGTTGGTTCTGTACCAAGTATAAATCAATTACACAAATTCTCCAAAACAGCTATAAAAGAAATCAAAGGCCAAGAACTTAATTAAAATACAGTCTACTTTAGAGAATGTAGAGATTATCACTGGGAAAAACCTATCACACCAAAACAAATGTAATCGTTCTGATTACATGTGTGAGAATAAGCATGGGCTGGAAGGGAAAACTTTATGACAAGGAGTTCAGGGAAGAATTTAGCAATTCTATATCCAACTTGATTCATCTACATTCAAATGTCAATACACGCCTTGCTTTTTCTTTGTGTATTAAATAGGGATGCTTACGCTGGCTTGATAATAAGAGGAATCCAGTGAAAGAAAATAGTAGACCTAACATAATACCTCTCACTTTACCTATAGTCAACCCACTCTAAATACATGTTTTCGGGGCAAGGATACATGGATAAAGCAAACTGATTCCTTTCTTTCCCCCATTACAAGATGTCTTATTCAATCATCACAAAGGTTGAATATTAAGCTATCAAATATATAAAAAAACATTATCTCAATAAGAACTTTGGTAATAGATGTTCATGCTACATAGACAAATATAACTTCATGGTTACTTCAAGTTTTTTCTTCTATTATAAATGCTGCCTTTTAGCATCTATAATAGCAAAGATTCCTGTCCATTTGAAAACAGTTTGGAAGACAAGACTCAAGTTACGAAATACAGTCACTATTCCTCTGAAGCTACGAGAGGGTTTGCTCAAGAATACTCCATTATCACAGAAAAACCACTTACGTGACAACGATGCATCTGTCTGTCTGTCCCTAAATATGTCTAATTCATTTAGTTCTATTTACTTAGCCTCACCAAGACGATGTCCATTCATTCATTCATTCAAATATTCACTCATTCTATTAGCCCTCTAGAACCAATCCATTTGCTAGCCGAGATGGGACTTAAGGTTCCCAAAGAATCCAATCGAAAGTCAGCCGTATTCCTGTGTATACACTGACCTGTAGGTTCTGAGCCTGTGTCCTTCAATAAGACCCCACCTTACCCAATGAGAGTTGTGCTTTCATGTCCCAATCTCTGTCACAATAGCTCAACCCAGATGCTCCCCAGCAGCCCCAGACGCAGGCTTGGCCTTGCTCTCCAGTGTTTCCAATATTCAAGGTTCAGCTGCTGAGTTACAGTCCTTCCATCTAGGTCTTGGATGGATATTGCTATATCTTCCTAAAAATCCCTGCCTGCCTGCTATGCCTGCTGCCTGCAGCTGAGTTACCTCACCATGAAAACCTACCCTACCTCCTGTTTTGTTTGTTTGTTTGTTTGTTTTTGCGGTACGCGGGCCTCTCACTGCTGTGGCCTCTTCTGTTGCGGAGCACAGGCTCTGGACGCGCAGGCTCAGCGGCCATGGCTCACGGGCCCAGCCGCTCCGCGGCACGCGGGATCTTCCCGGACCGGGGCACGAACCCGTGTCCCCTGCATCAGCAGGCGGACTCTCAACCACTGCGCCACCAGGGAAGCCCCTACCTCCAGTTTTGATATTAACAAAGTTGGCCTAGACTGATGCTACTTACGCATTATGGGGGATTAATGGTATCCACTTATCTTTCATATTTCATTGAATCCATGGAATTATTCTCCAGGAATGCTTAGCGTTAAATGTCTATACTAAATTCTCTATGCCTTGGTTTCCTTATCTGTAAAAGAGAAATAATGCTAGTATCCACCACAGAGGAGACCATGAAGATTAAATTTATATATTTTATAAGTATATTAAATGTATATACTTTATAAGTTTTATAAATATATAAAACATAGAAACTTACAGTAGAGCCTGGAAGATAATACATGCTCTATAAGTGTTAGTATTATTACAGTTATGATTGACTTCCTCCAGTGAGCTGTAGGATCTCTGAAGATAGGGACTGTCTTTTTCATTCTTAAAACTCCTCAGACCTAAAGGGTGATTTGCATATCTCAGGCAATAAGTGGTTTCAAGTAAAACTGAATTACTGAGTACTTTACAAAGCTATCTAGAAATACTATATCTATCATATAGCTGTAGAAAGTATGACCATAGAAATCCAAGAACCTACTTAAGGACATAAAGTCACCAAAATAGCCAAGAATGCAAGATACTCGTAAGCCCACACTGCTAGTTCCACACACCATCTTCACACCATGCTGTTCTCGTGATAGGAGACCTAATGCATTTACTCCAACCTTGTCTTATGTAAATTTGCTTCTGCGTAGGCAAGGACATGGCATAGGGTGGTTTAGGCACTGTTCATTCATTCATATATTTATTGTGCAGTCCTGTGTCAGACTCTATATTAGGTATAAGGAGACTACAGTAAACCAAGCAGACAAAAAGCATTGCCTCATGGAGCTAACATTTTGGGGGAGGAGGGAGAGGGAGTTTATACAAACGAAACATTCCTCATATCAAACTGTGATAAGTGTGGAACATGATATTGAGGGACTGTTCCATTGCATCACCTGTAATGATAATATCAGCTTATGTCCCATTTATTCATATCCCTTTCTAGAAGCCACTGGACCAGTTTTCCCCAACACTCAGTCGGTGAAGGGAAATGTATTGATTTGATGCTGAGAGAGGTGCAATATTATCTTGCTGCCAATCCCTGCGCTGAAAGTATATACTTTACAACCTACCTAGAGAAGAATCCCAACTACCAGTTATGAACAGAAATGTTAAGTGGCCCCTAGGAAGGCCCAGCAGCTCCAAGTAAGGCAGTTCTCCTGCATGGGAAAGGCATCACTTCTACTCAGCCACAGGTGGAGAAGTAACTGGCCCCAATCCTGACCCAGGTTCCATCTCAAATACCACAAGATTAACAGAGAATTTATTTTCGTGGGGATAATTCTCTTTTTACAAATAGAAGATATGCTACGTTAGATTATCTGATCTAAGATTCCAGGGACTGTTTTAAAGAAAAAGAAGATTTTTACAGTCATCAATTTCATTTTAAGGTTTTTGAGGCACATTCAAGATTTCATGACCTTTTACCAACACAACAGTCACAGATGGGCATTGCTTTTTAAAGTGAATTAACGTCAACCTAAATATAAGTGAGTCAGACCTATGAGTCTCTGAGCATTTTGGTTCATTACACTGCCAAAACCAAGCCTTTGTAGAATAGTTCTAATTTTTCAGCTCTACGAATAAGCCTGCCGAATAAATATTTTGCTTAATGACATTAATTGCCTTGATACTGGGTTTGGGTAAGTTGCTTTTTCATATAGCAACTGAGGGAAAAAAACAAACCTAACAAGAAACACACGAAAAACCATAAGGGACAAACAATAATATTATTTTTACCTGAATTAGTATACTAAACCTACATTAAGGACCTGGCAAGCTATCGATCTACTCGTCATAACTCTCTGTGTTTCTTCCAAGTAACCATACTCTTCAGTACGACACTAATCTTCAATCATGATGTCTGATAATCAACTTGCCTTGCTAAAAGACCTGTTAAAAATATCTATACCTCTGCACTAGGAAAGCCTCTCCTAGAAATGCTGTACTGAATAGTTTAGACTCAAATCACTACCCTGATTTAGACCCTGTGGAAATAATAATACAATAGTAAATGATATTGAGTGCTACCCACACCCCATATATCAAAGACCGTCAAAGATATTTAGTACTGAAGGCCTTTCCAATACCAACCCCAGGAGATTTACAAGAGGTCAAGGTGATTAGACCTCCTTAATTAGAATGTAAATTCATTTATTGAGTTACCGTATCAAACAGATCCATGAATAGCTACTGATTTTTTTTAATGTGTTCATTTTCGATTTCAATGAGCAGTATTAGTAAAACATGAATCAGACTCCCCCACCTCACCTGTAGTTCCAGTGTCCTGGTCTCAAGTTAAGCACAACAGGGACATTTTGTGTCACAATTTTCTCCCCTTCTGGCTTCAGAGTTTTGAAAATGGAATATCCCATGACAAACAAAATTTGCATCAAATTGCCAACTCTGAGGCAAAGCGTTATTCATTTTTGTATATATACATATCATGCATGTATGCCCAGGCCAGCTCTGTAGACTCATGAAAACCCAAGTGACTTCTCTTCATCCCAGAGTAAAAAGAAGAGAGTTGCTTAGCTGGGCATGTTGCAGAGGGGACTTGGGGGTCCAACTGTCCCTGTGAACCATCATTTGAGCTTCCTCAGCCCCCAGGTCCTGAGTCTTTCTGTTGTTATGCAGCAAAAAGGGACTTGCTTCTTGTCACCTTCTCTTTCTGAAGGCTTTTCTGCTGTGTCCAGTCTGCTAAGACAGTGACCAGTAGCTTTCAAATTTTTCAGGCAATTCCCAGCTTTCAATTTTTTATTGATGTCTCTTTTCTTCTGTCATTTCCTCTCCCCTTCTGTTCTTGTACACTTATGCCTTCTTCATTGCTTTACTGTCACATGGAAGAGTTTTATAAAGGAGCAGAGGTAAACCCAAGTGTTTAATCTGCCATATTTTGCCAGAAGTCTCCACTGTACTATACACAGTATACCACTCCAATCTAGATCTATTTGGCTCAAGATGACCAACTTCTAATGTGGAACGGACTAAGATAAAATAAAGTGAATGGCATTCCTTTTCTTCTTTCCTGATCCTCTGTTTCCATGGATCAGGTTATATGCAAATAATAATCAGCAGCTGCACTGCTATGAATAAATTATATTAGGCTGGGACTTACAGATAAATTCCAAAGTTCAAATTTGAGTATCTGGATAATTATTAGTATCTTATTAAAATATTTAAAATAGGAACGAATGCTCAGGACAACAGAAGTAGCTGAGTCATGGTGTCAGGGGATAACTCGTACAGCCCTAAATACAGTACGGTCATATTGGAAGTAAAAAGAGTGTGAGGTTGATGAAGTAAAGATTACATGATAAGAGAACGCTTCTTTTCTTGCACTTGATCTTGTCCGCTGTTGAACCTCTCAATTCAGTTTTTCAGTTCAAGTATCGTATCCTTCATCTCTTCCATTTCTGCCTGGTATTTTTTAACATTTTCTATGTCTTTGTTGCGTTTCTCACTTTGTTCATGCATTGCTTTCCTGACCTCGGTAAGCAGCTTTATCACCATTATTTTGAACTCTCTATTCTATAAATCACTTAGCTCTGTCTCATTAAGCTAGATTGATGGAGATTTACCTCATTCTTTTGTTTGGAACTCATTCCCATTTCTTCATTTTCCTTGACTCTCTGTGTTGATTTCTGTGCATTAGATAAAACAGCCACCTCTCCCAGTTTTGACAGATGGTGTAGGCTTGTGTAGGAGATAAACCTCATCAACCAGCACAGCCTATTTGCCTCTCAAACCTTTGTGAGTGTCCAAGTGGCTTGCAGTAGTTGAGGGTGTGCTAAGACTCATCAGTACCCCAAAGGGGAGGATTACAGTCAGCACCTAGATGCAGGCTGATCAGGAGGCAGACCCTCAGGCAGCAGCTGGGAAATTATGCAGTCAAACCCCTTCCAGGGAGAATCTGGGAGATGGGCATTTTTGTCTCCTTCCTCTGCACTGAGCCCAGGTGTATAGCCACTGTGCTATATGTCCATTTAACAACTGCTTCTTTGTTTGCTACAGTCCTGTGGGACTCATGAATGCAAGCCCCACTGACTTTCAGAGCTATGTGATTTGAGGCCCTGTCCTTCTGGTAGTAGCCTTAAAAGTTGGGATGCTAGACGTGTGGTCCAAATGCTTTGGGAGTTGGGGATTCCCTCTCAATTTCATGTGCTATGCCATTAGTGGGGTTTATGGCGAGAGCATGTCTCAGGCTTTACTACCCGATTTAATGTGGGTATTCTCTGTTTCCTAATGGGTAGGAATCACAGGACTAGTTTCTGGATTTCTCTTAGAGGGACTTGATCCATGTGTAGCTGTATATTTGGTGAGTCCACGGGAGGAGGGAACTCCAGGAGCCTCCTGTGTCACCATCTTGCTCTCGAGTCTGACTTTTATTTTTTTCTTTGTGAAAATGGAATCAACAGACTCAATACTGCTTCTATTATTAATAATTATAATATTTAACAATTTAAATAACTCCTTTGAACATGTGTTTTGTTTCAGCCATTATGCCAAGTGTTTGATGTACGTTAACTCATTTAATCCTTACAACCATAAGAGATACATATTATTAATTACAAATTGTATAGGTGAGAAAATGGGAATTAAGAAAAGTCAATAAATAATTTGCCAAAGTTGCACAGATAAGTGGTAGAACTACAGTTTGGATCCTGTCAGCCTACAAAGTTCACCTCTTAACTTCATCATTATACTACCTTAGTATGCTGTGAAATTCCATAACATGAAGAATGAAAAGAGAAGCTACACTGATAATATTTGTTTTCTTTAAATACTTTATTGTACAATGTCCTTGGCCCCTCTTATAAATACTTCAGATTATTTTGGGTAGACTTGTTAACAATCTTAGGGAAATGCTCTGGAAACGCCAATGGAATTGAGCTTTTAAAATATAAAATCTCATTGCCCCAAGCAAGAACGCTTTCTGAAATTAGAGCCAGATTTTCTTATAATTTAATAGTCTTTTTTCTCCATCATTTGCATAGTGATACAGATTTTATAGAGTTTCAATTCTGAATTTATATTCTGAAAGTGTCAATCTGGAGGCTGTAATCCTACTAACTTTTCTGTATGCCTATTTTTCTGAATGAGTATAAATGTTTACTTTCTTTAAGCAGCATATTCCAGAGGTAAAATGTATTCCAAAGCCTTTAATCTAAGCACAGGCTGTCGTAAAACTTCCCTGGCATATCTTTCTCTTACAGTTAACCAAATTACATTTGGGTATTTGAAGCAAATGAGGATATAACAAAGTGATTTGGGTGGACAAAATGTATGAACTGCATCCTGTTATGGAACATTTTTACAATTGTATAGTTGACAGCTTTGCTCAGAGAAACAGTTGAAGAAGCAAATACAATTATTCACTCAGTGGTTTATAAGCAAAAGGGGAAAAAGGATATTAATCTTCAGGACAAAAGTGTGGAGTCAAAAATGAGTTTTATTTTTAAAAAATTCATTACAAAAGTCGTTGAAAGGATGTCAAAGACAATGTAATTGGGAAAGTGGGTGCACTATTCCAGAATTGAAAGCCTCTGTCCTTTTTTTTTTCTTCCTATCTCTCTCTACATAAAGACGTTTCTGTCAGCTTGGGTGCATTTTCATCATGTCTGGAGTGTACATTTGGGAAGCTATAACTAAACATAGACCAATGGCATATGCTGAATCGACTTGGGCAGAGAAATGCGGGGGGCAGTACTCAGAGCAGCTGATGCTCAAGCACAGTAGGGAGATCAAAGCCACATGCATTAATAAGATCCTCTAAACAGAGAAAGCTACAGGGATTTTAAATGTGAGCCCCCCAATCAATAATTCCAGCGGCAGATGCTCTAAAATGTCCTGATTTTGGATTGAGCTGCTTCTCGCCTGAGCCACACAGTAGGATTCAGGCACAGTGGCTGCGTGTTAGCATCGCTTGGAGGACTTTTTTTTTTTTTTTTTTTAATTTTGATTGGAGTATGGTTGCTTCACACTGTTGTGTTAGCCTCCACTGCACAAAAGAATGAATCAGCCACACACAGGCAGGTAGGCCCTCCCTTTTGGACTTCCCTCCCATTTAGGTTACCACAGTGCATTAGGTAGAGTAGAGGACTTTTTAAAATCATGAGTGCCCAGGTCCCAGCCACACTAGTTAAATTGGAATCTATTGGGGGATGAGGGGAGGTGGATGAAGCGTCCCAAGGCATCAGCATTTTTAAAAGCTCTCCAGGTGATTCTAAGGAGCAGCCAGAGTTGAGAACCACTGGTTCAGGGTCAGTAGAAGGCAAAATTTATTTGATGATTAATGATTGAGTAAAATGGAAGTAATATGGAAGAGGCCAGCTGGCACTCAATAAAAACTTTTTTAGTTAAAAAAATTTTTTTTATTGACGTATAGTTGATGTACAATATTATATGTTTCAGAGGTACAACATAATGATTCACAATTTTTAGGGTTATACTCCATTTATAGTTATTATAAACTATTGGCTATATTCCCTGTGTTATATAATATATCCTTGTAGCTTATTTATTTTATACATAGTAATTTCTGCCTCTTAATTCCCTACCCCTATCTTTCCCCTCTCCCCACTGGTAACCAATAGTTTGTCCTCTGTATCTGTGAGTCTGTTTCTTTTTTGTTAAATTCACTAATTTGTTGTATTTTTTAGATTCCACATGAGTGATATCACACAGTATTTGGCTTTCTCTGTTTGACTTATTTCACTTAACATTATATACTCCAAGCCCATCCATGTTGTTGCAAATGTCAAAATCTCATTCTTTTTATGGTTGAGTAGTATTCCATTGTGTGTGTGTGTGTGTGTGTGTGTGTGTATACACCACATCTTCTTTATCCATTCATATCTTGATGGGCACTTAGGTTGATTCCATATCTTAGCAATTGTAAATAATGTTGCTATGAACATTGGGGCACATGTGTCTTTTCAAATTAGTGTTTTCAGTTTTTTCAGATATATACCAAGGAGTAGAATTGCTGGATCATATGGTAGTTCTACTTTTAGCTTTTTGAGAAGCCTCCATACCGTTTCCCACAGTGACTGCACCAATTTACATTCCCACCAATAGTGTATTAGGGCTCCCTTTTCTCCACATCTTCGTCAACATTTGTTATTTGTGGTCTTTTTGATGACAGCTATTCTAATAGGTGTGAGGTGATATCTCATTGTGATTTTAATTTTCATTCCTCTGATGATTAAAAATGTTGAGCACCTTTTCATGTGCCTGTTGGCCAACTGTATGTCTTCTTTGGAAAAATGTCTATTCAGGCCTTCTGCCCATTTTTAAATCGGGTTGTTAATTTTCTTGATGCTGAGTTGTATGAACTGTTTATATATGTTGGATATTAACCCCTTATCGCAAATATTTTCTCCCATATATTAGGTTGTGTTTTCATTTTGTCGATGGATTCCTTTGCTACGCAAAAGATTTTACATTTAATTAGGCCTCATTTGTTTATTTTTGCTTTTATTTACTTTGCTTCAAAAGACGGATCCAAAAATATATCGCTACAATTTATGTCAAAGAGTATTCCTCCTATGTTCTCTTCTAGGAGTTTTTATAGTTTCCAGTCTTACATTTAGGTCTTTAATCCATTTGGGGTTTATTTTTGTATATGGTGTTAGAGAATGTTCTAATTTCATTCTTTTACATGTAGCTGTACAGTTTTCCCAGCATCACTTATTCCCCACCCCCAGCTTTATTGAGGTAAAACTGACAAATAAAATTATATACATTTAAAGTGTACAATGTGATGATACATATACATTGTGAAACAGTTACTGCCGTCAGCCTAATTAACATATCCATCACCATTACCTCACGTAGTTATCTATTTTGGGGGGAGTGCAAACACTTAAGATCTACTTTCTTAGCAAATTTCAAGTATACAATACAGTACAATATTATTAACTACAGTCAGCATGCCATATATTAGATTCCCAGAACTTATTCATCTTGTAACTGAAAGATTTTATCCTTTGACCAACATCTCCCCATTTCACCCACTGCCTAACACTTGGTAGCCCCCATTCTACTCTGTTTTTATGAGTTTGACTTTTTTTAGATTCTACATGTAAGTTAGATCATACAGAATTTTTCTTTCTTTGTCTGGCTCATTTCCTTCAGCATAGTGTCCTTTGGGTTCATCCGTATCATTGCACAGGGCATGATTTCCTTCTTTTTATGGCTGAATACTATTCTATTCTGTATATATCTGTATCTATACATCTTCTTTATCCATTCATTCATTGATGGACACTTAGGTTGTGTCCATGTCTTGGCTATTGTGAATAATGCTGCAATGAACGTTCCCAGCACCACTTAATGAAGAGACTGCCTTTTCCCCGTTGTATATTCTTGCCTCCTTTGTCATAGATTAATTGATCAAAAGTGCATGGGTTTATTTCTAGACTCTCTGCTCTGTTCCATTGATCTACGTGTCTGTTTTTGTGCTGGTACCATACCGTTTTAATTACCATAGCATTGTAGTATAGTCTGAAGTCAGGGAGCATGATTCCTCTAGCTCTGTTCTTCTTTCTTGAGATTGTTTTGGCTATTCAGGGTCTTCTGTGTTTGCATACAAATTTTAAAATTATTTGCTCTAGTTCTGTGAAAAATACCCTTGGTATTTTGATAGGGATTGCACTGAATCTGTATATTGCCTTGAGTAGTATGGTCATTTCAACAATATTAATTCTTCCAATCCATGAACACAGTATATCTTTCCATCTGTTTGTGTCATCTTCAATTTCATATTCTATAAAATTTAAATGACACACTGCCTATGAATAAATGAAAATATTCTATGTCAACTATATTTGTCTGTGTCTCACAGTATACTTGCAGAAGCTTAAACACTGAAAAGTTAGAAACTTGCATGAGATTAGAAGTAGGATTCGGTCACAGCAAAGCTAGGGTGAGGTCCACCCAAGTCCAGTGCTTACACCAAGGTTTTCTCCAGTAGCGAGTGTAATAGTCCCAACTTCCTAAGGTGAATTTTTTTTCTATTGCACAGGGTCCCAAGAAACCTGAGTTTTAAAATCCAAGTGTGAGGGTTCCTATAATCTTGGCTAGCACTATTTGTTTTGGGTACTTTCAGTAGAAAAGGGTAATACAGGGTCTCTGCCCAAGTAAGTAAAAGCACCCATTTTAATTTGCAGCAAAGCTGAATAGAAGACTCCTCTGAGCTGACAAGCATTTCCCATTCCTCCCATGGGATCAGCTTTGGAATCCAACCTAAGGAACCTAAAGGACTTGCTTGTGGCCTGCAGGCACATGACTGGCACTGATAAATCCCTGCCTTGCAGCATTTCAGACAGCTTTGATCAACAAATCAATGAGAGCCACAGGCACCTGGTTTATGTAAAGAGCCTTTCATTTCCTCCACTGATCCAGCAGCTGCTCCTTCCTTTTGGGGACCCTGCTTTTATATACAGGCAGAGTTCAGAAGGAGGACACTGCAGCAGTGTTTACTCTGACGCCTTCCCCATTCAAGGAAATGGGCAGCGGTCCATGCTCTGCTCTGCTGCTAGAACTAACTGGAAAGTATAAGCATTGCACTTTCCTCAGGGGGAAAAATGTTGATGCCTATGGAGACAATATGTTCCTGTTATTAAAATAATTTTAGGATCCAAAAGAGTGAAGTTCAAACACAGGACCATCAGCAAAGAATGAGAAGAGTATTAGACTACTGTAACTCTTACATGCCAACAGTACACTTTTTTTTTCTCACGTCTTTATTGGAGTATAATTGCTTTACAATGTTGTGTTAGTTTCTGCTGTATAACAAAGTGAATCAGCTATACATATACATATATCCCCATATCTCCTCCCTCTTGCATCTCCCTCCCACCCTCCCTATCCCACCCCTCTAGGTGGTCACAAAGCACTGAGCTGATCTCCCTGTGCTATGTGGCTGCTTCCCACTAGCTATCTGTTTTACATCTGGTAGTATTTATAAGTCCATGTCACTCTCTCACTTTGTCCCAGCTTACCCTTCCCCCCTCCATGTCCTCAAGTCCATTCTTTTTGAAGTATAATTTATTCAGATTACATCTACCAAGTCAGCTGATGTACATTCTACCTAATGCCAAAATATATTAAAGATGGGAGACAAATGAATGAGTGAAAGGTGATATATCATGGATCTAAGTAAGAACTATACCTTTCTGAGAAGTGAAAAGAAGACAGAACTTCAGTGTTCAATCAAACACAACCTAACTACAGTAATCAAGGAGGTTTTATAGCAGAGCAGAAAGAGCAGTCAACTCAGACATCAATGTAAAATTCCCAAATACATGGCTCAATCGGTCAGATTTATAGAAATTATCTGGTAGAAAATCTATTCCAGGGCTTCCCTGGTGGCACAGTGGTTAAGAATCCACCTGCCAATGCAGGGGACACAGGTTCAAGCCCTGGTCCGGGAAGATCCCACATGCCGCAGAGCAACGAAGCCCGTGCACCACAACTACTGAGCCTGTGCTCTAGAGCCCGCGGGCCACAACTACTGAGCCCACATGCCACAACTACTGAAGCCCGTGCACCTAGAGACTGTGCTCTGCAACAAGAGAAGCCACCGCAATGAGAAGCCCTCGCACCACAATGAAGAGTAGCCCCCGCTTACCGCAACTAGAGAAAGCCCGTGTGCAGCAATGAAGACCAACACAGCCAAGAATAAATAAATAAAATAAATAAATTTATTTTAAAAAATCTATTCCATATACTTGAAGAAGCTCTTTCGGCACGGACATGTCTTTATATGTGTGTGTGAAATTCATTACTACCAAGATCAGAGCTGAAGAATTTCTTTAAGCAGTGGCAACACTGAGTAGACGCCAAGAGATAAAGGTTTGTAATGCTGACTTGAACCTCATTATTAGTTTTTATTTTTCCTTTGAATATGTCTCTTATCAGTCAGATACCCCTCTCCATCAGTGGGAGGGGCAGTGAAATAAATTACTAAAGTTATTAAGTCAACAAATATTTACCAAGTGTATATCATATGTGAGGTACTAGTTAAGACACTGGGTCATCCATACAATAAAATTCCACCGTCTAAAAAGAATGAGGAAAATCTGTACAAGATGCTTGGGGAAGAAGAAGGAGAAAGAGGAGGAGGGGGACAAGAAGGAGGAAGAAGAATGAGGAGGAGGGGGGAGAGGGGGAGGAGGGGGAGGGGAGGGGAGGAGGGGGAGGGAGAGGAGGAGAAGGAAAGAAAGAAAAGATGATCATGTAAACAGTCTTTCATTTACATTTTTAAATTATTTATAATTGTATTTGTATGTGCACTTAATTACATGGTCGACTTTTGGTACAATAGACAAGAAACCACTGACAATCTCTGGGGAATGAGGTGCCTTTGGGTGGAAGGGAAACTCAATTTCCATCACCGTGACTACATTTTTTTTTTTTTACCATGTACAGATGTATTAAATATTTCATAATTAAAAAGTAAATGTTTAAGTCACAGCACCACTTTCTAAAGTAGACATCATTTTCACTGAAAATGAAAAACGCGATTTCAAAGAACCATGTGTTTGCATAATTTTGCCTAGTGTTCAAAAATTTTATACCTAAGGGATGTATATTTTGAAGAAAAAATAGTATTCAATAAATGATTAGAGGTTTGGCAAAGGTGCAAGTTGTGTCTGTCAGCACCATGAACACTGATATCCATGTGTGCATATGTGTACATTCTGTGCCCTATGTCTCAAATCTCTCTCTTCCTGTCCACTCCAGCCCACCCCCATACAAGGCTGCCATTCTTCTCAAACTGGCTATAATGTAAGACACAAGTATTCCTGTTATTACATGTTACAGCTTGTAAACAGAATATTATGTTTTACTGTCATGGTGGATGACCAGAAAACACTGTATCTACCCTACGCACATGCCTATATGTGCATGTACACACACAGGATTATACACACACATATACAGCCTGACGTTCGTGTATTTTTCAACTGTGGGTCCTCAAATGGTTTTTCTTTCTCAGTGAGTCATTCACTGGGCTGTGATATAAAATATTTTCCTGCTGGAAGATTTACAATGCTAATGGTCAAGCCTACATATAGCACTGTCATGAGAGTTAGATAAACTGCAGCATGTGAGAGCCCCTAACTCAGATCCTAGAACCAAGCAGTCACTCAATAAATATTTGTGGAATATGAGTACGCTGGATACATATGTTGAAAGTGAATGCCAACATATGAACATTTTAGAAACTAACCTCTGAAAGAAATAGCCATGTTAGAAAATGGAAACTCTGAGTAGTTCACTAGATGTTTTTCTCCTTCATTGGATAAAACAGTAAATCTATCAATAAAGCATTTTCAATTTATTAAAACAATTAAAACATGGATAGGGATAAATGCCCAAGTATTTATTTCTGAATGTGATGCTACAGTGAATGCTGTCATTGAAGAATAGTTTCTAATTCATTTTCCAGAACTGAGGAGGCTTTTGCCTTCTAACAACAATTATCATATTAGAAGAAACTTACCATCTAAATAACAGGTTTTTATGCCAAGCGCAGCCAATAGAGCCCATTATGTTAAAAAAGCATGCAGCAGTTTGAGGATGACACAAATGAATAGCATTTATTAGAATGAATTTTACTTTTTCAAGGCAATTAAACATGTGCTGTACCATTTTATGGTTTTCCATGGTATGGGAAAAAAGAGTTGTTTCAAGAAGGCTAAGCACTAACTCCCAGGTCTCTACCAGGAGTCTCCATAAGCTTATGTCTTCTGGTTGCCACAACACTAAGACACCATCAAATGTAGGACGCCCCTGATTCAAGAGCAGCTTTTCAGAGCGTGAAAAATGATGCTATATTTGATGCACATCTCTGCTGTAAGAATTATACCAATTTCAAAAATGATTCAATTTTTCACAATGCACCTACTATAATCAAATGTTTTTGGTATAGATCTCTAAGACTCTTAGCCTTAGTTCATTAACAACATTTTTATTGGTAGGTATAATTCAGATAACAACAAAATAATTAATGTCATCTCTGTCATTTATTCCAGTGGCACCTTTTTCTTTGTAACGTGCTTTGCATTGTAACTAGTTTAGGTTCACAGCACAACCTCTTTGAAGTACTGCAGACAATCTGTGATGTAATCATCTCCAGCAAGTTCAATTAGCACAACCAATATAAAAATTCACATTAGCTTATATGAGCTGATGCCAGTTGGTTTCATACAGTAAAACTGTTTGACTCATACTCAAAAGTTATCTAATTTTGTAATACTGATGAGGAAGAGTAATTTTTTCTTATGCCACCATTCTCTTAAGGGCCCATGTGTGACCAGAACTTTTGCTAAAAGTCATTTTTAGCACTTGTTGTTCTTAGGTGACTGATGGACAGGCTTGACTTCCATTCTCTGTAGGATCACTGTGGGTCAGAAGACCATGAAGGTCTGATTCTACAAGAAACAAGGTCCTCAAATACTGAATTCTCTTTCCAATAATACAAACACTTGATTTCAGGGAAAAAAATGGAAGAGAGTGAGTGATTATGTCCAATTTCATTTTCAAAATACAATGATAATACTGTATTTTTAAACTAAAAATCTCATTTCTGGAACACACATGTAAGGATTAAAAGGTCAAGTTAATGGATTTGTCTTATCATATAACCCTCCCTTATGAAAAAGGCAACAAAAACTCAAGTGCCTTCTTTAATAAGAGCCAGCAGATAAAGCTACCCTCAATACATGGATCTATAAATTCTAAAATGTCAAGACATTGAGTAGTGAAGAGAAAGCATCCTTGGTAGATGGAAAGAAAGTTTCATATACTGACACAAACTCCTTCATTTAATTGAAATCAATACTTTTAAAAAAGTTTTGGCTGACAACCCTGGGCCCTGGTTGTTCTCCAATTCCTTAACAAATCAAGTCAGTTATTTCAAAGCTGTCCCATGCCCCAGGCCCACACTTCACTCTATTACAGAACTTCCCTCTCACTGATTTCAGGGCACAAGTTCATTCTCCTCTGGCTCTTGCTTTTCACACTGAAGTTCACATCCCCGAAAGGAAAACCTATAAATCAGCTCTTGGGACAAATAAAAAAACAGTAGTAGTGTCAAGGTCAGAGAAAGATTCCAATGATACAAGGGCACATTCATTTATTCATTTATTTATTCACAAGCATCTACTCTGTGGCAGGCCCAGTACTAGGCCTTGGACACAAATATAATGACAAATACGACTTAGTCTCTTGTCTCAAGGTGTTTAAAATCTGGTCAGGAACAAATAAAATGAATTAAAGTTAAGACACATGTGCTAAGAGCAGTATAAATAAAATGCTATGGTAGTCCCAAGAATAGAGTTCTGGGATCCTTTGCACTAAAGCCTAATTGGCTCTGGGGTATCCTATTTATCAGTGCAAACACCTGCATGGGACAACTAGTAGGGAAGAAAGACAATCCTAGCAGTATCAGCACTTCTGAAATTCTCACTACATTTTCATGAGTTGGGGAGAGGTAGGGCCAATAAGGCCTATTATTCCCACTTCTCACAGTTTGATAGAGGGAGAAGGATTCACCGCATTTCCTATGAGGCAACATAGGAGAGAATACCTCCCATTTGATATAAGCAGCAACCTCTATCCAGGTTTCAATTATTTCCAATTATCTACTTCTACAGTGACCATGTACTGCAGACCAAAAATTGAGACATGGGGTCTGAAAAAGATCCATTTTTTTCAAATTAAAAACTAAGTATATTTGCATAAACAGCTTTAAAGACCTAAAGACTAAATCACATATAGCTATATACTTGACACATAGCTTTTATTAGTTAGAAATGGCCCATAAAAACTCATTGCATGTGTTGGGATAGACACTAACAAGTTTCACCACATCCAAATTATGTTAATGCTCCAAAAAACTAACTAGAAGGATTGCTTCTGCTAATTCCGACAAAAATTTAAGATTTATTTCCTAGAAATTTTGAAGAAAAAGTACTCAGAAAGGAAACTCAACACTATGATCTAACAAACCATACCCATGGTGCTATAATTCCATTCCACACAAGACAGAACCACTTTACACAAAACTAGCTTTACAAGAAATGTTAAAGGGACTACTTTAACTGAAAAAGTAAAGGCTGCAATTAGAAACATGAAAATTATGAAAGGAAAAAGCTCATTGGTAAAGGCAAATATATATATAGGTTAAAAGACAAAAATAGTAAAAATCATCTATATCTGCAATAAGTAGTTAAGACATACACAAAACAAAAAGATGTAAAATATGATGTCAAAATTAGTGAACATTGGGGAGAGAGGATTAAAAATGCAGGGTTGTTAAAATACGTTTGAACTAAGAGATCAGCATCTTAAAATAATCACCTATATATATAGAGAGATTACTATATATAAACCCCATGGTAACCACAAACCAAAAATCTATAATAGACACATACACACAGAAAAAAGAAAGGAATCCAAACATAACACTAAAGATTGTCATCAAATCTTAAGGGAAGAGAACAAAAGAAGAAGAAATGAACAAAAGAGAACTACAAAAACAACCCCAAAACAATTAACAAAATGGCAATAAGTAGATAACTATCAATAATTATTTTAAATGGACTAAATGTTCCAATCAAAAGACAAAGAGCGGCTGCATGCATATAAAAACAAGACCCATATATATACTGTCTCCGAGAGACTTACTTCACATCTAAAGACATACACAGACTGAAAGTGAGGGTATGGGAAAAGGTATTCCATGAAAATGGAAATAAAAAGAAAGCTCAGGTAGCAATACTTATATCAGACAAAACAGACTTTAAAAAAACAAAAAAAGTATCAAGAGACAAAGAAGGACATTATATAATAATCAGGGGATCAATCCAAGATGAAGATACAACAATTATAAATACATATGCACCCAACATAGGAGCACCTAAATATATTAAGCATATATTAACAGACATAAAGGGAGAAACTGACAGTAACGTAATAATAGTAGGGGATTTTAACACCCCATTTACATCAATGGACAGATTATCCAGACAGAAAATCAATAAGGAAACACTGGCCTTAAATGACACATTAGACCAATTGAACTTCTTTTTTTTTAACATCTTTATTGGAGTATAATTGCTTTACAATGGTGTGAACTTTATTGATATATATAGAACATTCCATCTAAAAACAGCAGAATACACATTCTTTTCAAGTGCACGTGGAACATTCTCTAGGAGAGATCACATGCTAGGGCACAAAACAAGTCTGAGTAAATTTAAGAAAACTGATATCATAACAAGCCAATTTTCTAACCACAATGCTATAAGACTAGAAATCAACTATAAGAAAAAAATGCAAAAAACACAAACACGTGGAGGCTAAACAATAGGCTACTAAACAACCAATCAATCACGAAGAAATTTTTAAAAAATACCTGGAGAAAAATGAAAATGAAAACACAACAATCCAAAATCTATGAGATGCAGCAAAAGCAGTTCTAAGAGGGAAGTCTATAGTGATACAAGTCTACCTCAGGAAACAAGAAAAATCTCCAATAAACAACCTAACTTACATCTAAAGGAACCAAAAAAAGAAAAACAAACAAAACCCAACATTAGTAGAAGGAAATTAATCATAAAGATAGGAGTAGAAATAAATAAAACAGAGACTAAAAAATAGAAAAGATCAAACTAAGAGCTGGATCTTTGAAAAGATAAACAAAATTGATAAAACTTTAGCCAGACTCATAGAGAAAAAAAGAGAAGGGGGCTCAAATCAATAAAATCAGAAATGAAAAAGCAGGAATTATAATCAACATCATAGAAATACAAAGGATCATAAGAGGTTACTACAATTACACACCAATAAGATGAACAACCTAGAAGAAACAGACAGATTCCTATAGATGTACAATCTCCCAAGACTGAACCAGGAAGAAATAGAAAATATGAACAGACCAGTTACCAGTAATGAAACTGAATCAATAATAAGACAACATCGCCCCAAAACAAAAGTCCAAGACCAGATGCCTTTACAGGTGAATTCTAACAAACATTTAGAGAATAGTTAACACCTATCCTTCTCAAACTATTCCAAAAAATTGTGGAGGAAAGAATGCTTCTAAACTCATTCTGTGAAGCCAGCATCACCCTGACACCAAAACCAGACAAAGATATCACAAAAAAAGAAAATCACAGGTCAATATCACTAATGAACATAGATGCAAAAATCTTCAACAAAATATCAGCAAACCTAATTCAACAATACATTAAAAAGATCACACACTATGGTCAAGTGGGATGTATCCCATGTAAGCAAAGATTGTTCACTATTCACAAATCAAACAATGTGATACACCACATCAACAAACTGAACAATAAAGATCATATGATTATCTCAATAAATGCAGAAAAAGCTTTTGACAAAATTCAACATCCATTTATGATAAAAATTCTCCATAAAGTGGGATTAGAGGGAATATACATCAACATAATAAAGGCCATATATGATAAGCCCAGAGGTAACATCATACTCAATGGTGAGAAGCTGAAAGCGTTTCCTCTAAGATCAGGAACAAGACAAGGGTGCTCACTCTCACCACTTTTATTCAACATGGTTTTGAAAGTCCTAGTCACAGCAATCAGAGAACAAAAAGAAATTAAAGAATCTAAATTGAAAAGGGAGAATTACAACTGTCACTGTTTGCAAATGACATGGTATATACATAGAAAATCCTCAAGACACTACCAAAAAACTACTAGAGGTCATCAATGAATTTGGTAAAGTTTCAGGAGACAAAATTGATATACAGAAATCTGTTGCATTTCAATACACCAACAATGAACTATCAGAAAGAGAAATTAAGGAAACAATCCCATTTACCATTTTATCAAAAAGAATAAAATATCTAGGAATAAATCTAAGTAGGTAAAAGACTTGTACTCTAAAAACTATAAGACACTTATGAAAGAAACTGAAAACAACACAAACGATGAAAAGATACAGCATGTTCATGAATCAGAAGAATCAATATTGTCAAAATGACCGTAATACGCAAAGCAGTCTACAGATTTGATGCAATCCCTATCAAAATACCAAGGGCATTTTTCACAGAACTAGAACAAAGAATCCTAAAATTTGTATGGAAACACAAAAGACCAAACAATAGCCAAAACAATCTTGAGAAAGAAGAACAAAGCTGGAGGTATCATGCTCCTTGATTTCAAATTATACTACAAAGTTACAGTCATCACAACAGTATGGTACTGGCACAAAAACAAACACACAGACCAATGGAACAGAATAGAGAGCCCAGAAATAAACCAACACTTACATGGGTAATTAATCCATGACAATCTTCAATAAATAGTGTTGGGAAAACTGGACAGCTAAATGCAAAAGAAGCAAACTGGACTACTCTCTCACACCACACACAAAAATAAATACAAAATGAATTAAAAACTTAAATGTAAGACCTAAAACCATAAAATTTTGGAAGAAAATACAGGCAGTACTCTCCTTGACATTGGTCTTAATAAACAAATGAAAGTATATCAAATTTTAGCTTCTGCACAGTGAGGAAAACTACCAACAAAATGAAAAGGCCACCTCCTGAATGGGAGAAGGCCTTTGCAAATGATATATCTGATAAGGGGTTAATACCTAAAATATACAAAGAACTCATACAATTCAACTTAAAAAAAACCCTGAACAACCTGATTTTTTTAAATGGACAGAGAATCTAAACAGACATTTTCCCAAAGAAGACATACAGATGGCCAACAAGCACATGAAAAGATGCTCAACATCACTAATCATCAAGGAAATGCAAATCAAAACCACAATGAGATATCACCTCACACTTGTCAGAATGGCTATTATCAAAAAGACAACAAATAAGAAGTGCTGGCAAGGATATGGAGAAAAGGGAACTAGTGTGAACTGTTGGTGGGAATGTAAATTGATGCAGCCACTGTGGAAAACAGTATGAAACTTATCAAAAAATTAAAAATAGAACTACCATATGATCCAGCAATTCCACTCCTGGCTATTTAACCAAAGAAAACAAAAACACTAGTTAGAAAAGATATATACACCCCTACGTCACTGCACCATTATTTACAGTAGCCAAGGTACAGAAGCAACCCAAGTGTCCATCAATAGATGAAGGGATACAGAAAACGTGGTATATGTAAATATATAATGGAATATTACTCAGCCATAAAAATGAAATCTTGCCATTTGCAACAACATGGATAGACTCAGAGGGTATTACACTAAGTGAAATAAGTCACAAAGAGACAAATACTGTATAATTTTTAAGAAAACAAAACAAATGAACAAACATAACTAATCAGAAATAGTTATAGATATGGAGAACAAACACGTAGTTGCCAGATGGGAAGGGGGTGGGGGAAAAAAGAAGGAGGTGATGGAGATTAAGAGGTACAAACTCCCAGCTGCAAAATAAATGATTCATGGGTATGAAATGTACAGTGTGGGGAATATAGTCAATAACTATGTAATATTTTTGGTGACAAATTGTAACTAGACTTACTGTGGTGATCATTTTGAAATGTATAGAAATACCAAATCACTATGTTATGTAATAGGAACTAACGCAGTGTTGTAGGTCAATTATACTTCAAAAACAAACTCATTGAAAAAGAGATCAGATTTGTGGTTACAAGAGTCAGGAGGTAAGTGGAGGGGGAATTAGATGAAGTGGGTCAAAAGGTACAAACTTCCAGTTATAAGATAAATAAGTACTATGGATATAATGTACAACATGATAAATATAATTTATATTTATAAATATAATTAATGTGTTATATATGTAAGTTGTTAAGAAAGTAAATCCTAAGAGTTCTCATCACAGGAAAAAATTTTCTATTTCTTTTTTTTGTATCTATATGAGATGATGAATGTTCACTAAACTTATTGTGATAATCATTTCATGATGTATGTACACCTTGAACTTATATAGTGCTGTATATCAATTATATCTCAATAAAACTGGAAAAAAAACTGCTTTACTTAGGTGTTTTGTACTCATTTTTAAAAAGCCCCTCATGATGAAGAAAAAGCCCTTTTTTATCCTTAATCATCCAGATTAGAAATCTATATTGATTGAGCCCTCTGGCTAATTACTCCCACACATTTCATATTGTGTAGATACAATCTAATGCCTATTATAGGTTTTGCAAGCGACTTTGAAATTCTTGCAAGAATGCCATTTTGGAAGATGGATCCATTTCTGATTCAATAATGATTATTAATCTAGTGTCCTGAAAAAAATCAATAGGCATCTAACACATTTTAAATTGGTTTGTAGAGGTCTAGAATTTGCAATTTCCAAAACTATTCACAAATTTTGGTAATCCCAAACAGTTTCTTTGTGGCTTTTGTTTTGCAAAATATCTCAAAAAAGAGCAGCCAACTGGATAAAGTGGGGATCAACAGACCAAACAGCTTAAAGCCAGTATCAATTTTAGTGATAAAAAGCCCTTTATACCTAATATAATATTTACTCTTAGAATACCTCCCTTTTAATCATGTGTTCAGTGCTATAATTATCTGCCTCTCCCTCACCAATGCCAAAAACACTGACAAAAGTTTACTGTAAAATTTTATTAAAATCTTCATACATCATGATTAGTTCCTAGCACATATAAGTATTTAATAATTTAAATTTTTGGTAGAATGAAAAATTGAATTAGTGGTTTATCTTACAGGTCCCAGTGACACAAAGGCAAATGGTATATTTCTAATCTTAATTGTGGTTATAGTGCACTGAGGATACAGCATCATTGTGTCGAGCCCTCAGCAACACCACTACCAACACCAAAGTATTTTTAGCTCCTAGTGGCATGTTCTAAGTATCGCACAGAAAAATTCAGACACATTATCCAAGTCCTTTAAGAGAGTCCAAATTAAACAAACCCAAGCACCAGCAAAATATTTAATTTAAAATTATTGCTCTAGCAATATTATTGCTCTAGCATTATGGGGACAAAACTATTTAGGTAGCTGGACTGTTTTTTATTTTTTCAAGACATACACATACAGAGAGTAAAGAAAGGAGCTAAATCATTTACATGGTTATTAACCTATGTGTAACACACTTGGGTGGACAAGACTCACTGAGTTTTCAAGGTTGATATTCATAAAGTTGACAGAGTTTGACAAGAGTTAAAAGGAAAAATTAGGGCTTCCCTGGTGGCTCAGTGGTTAAGAATCTGCCTGCCAATGCAGGGGACACGGGTTCAAGCCCTGGTCCAGGAAGATCCCACATGCCCCAGAGCAACTAAACCTGTGCGCCACAACGACTGAGCCTGTGCTCTAGAGCCTGTGAGCTACAACTACTGAAGCCTGCATGCCTAGAGCCCGCGCTCTGCAACAAGAGAAGCCACCACAATGAGAAGCCCGCGCACCGCAACCAAGAGTAGCCCCCGCTCGCCACAACTAAAGAAAGCCTGCGCGCAGCAACGAAGACCCATTGCAGCCAAAAATAAACAAATAAAAAAAGAGGAAAAATTAGTGCTTTGTTTTTAATATTGAGTTATATGATCTTCTTTAATATTTAATGATATGATTACTATTTTGCCATAATGCCAGAAAACAGAGAAGAGACATTGACAAGCATCTTACATGAGACAAATAAGAAATACATCTGAGAGTTGAGAAAAGCAAGGGATTTTTAAGGGGGAAAGAATTGGTGTTGGGGGAGGGGATGAGGAATGGAAAAAAAAAAAGAGCAGCTTCAGGACATGCAAGAACAGTTCTCACTCTGCTTAACTCATCAGGCCATGCTCAGGAAAGAAAATCATTTTATCTCTTCTATACCGAATGGACTAATAAAATAAGACAGAAACTGATCAAAATAATAGAAAGGAAAGACGAGGGAAGACACAAGACAGTATATGACAAAGGTCAATGCAGAATGAAACAAAGTCATCTAGACAGATAAAAAGTATCAGCAATGCCCAAAGAAGACTCCAATTAGGACCAACTGAAATTCATAAAGAGGAAACATGTTTGGCCGTCCACAGCCTGGAGAAAGGATGAGTCACCCATCATCACAAAGAGATGTGCAAAACAGAAACTGAAACTAGGATATTCCCCCTAAACTGGGGGATGTACATGGGAGAAATGTCAGACCAATGGTATCCAGCTCTGGCTGCACATTAGAATTGCCTGGGGAACTTAAAAAATACCGATGCCCAGACCCACCTGGAGAGACTGATTCATTTGATTCAGGTTAAATCTGTGTACAGAAATTATTTTTAAAATGTCCAGTGATTCTGATACAAAGTCAGGGCTGAGAACCATGATTTTCATTCCTATCGTTTGATAGAAAAGAAACCACAGCCAAAGGGGGTTTGGAATTCATCTCCTCGAACAATTTTTTGACTTTTTTCTCTAAAGCTATCTCTTGGCATCTATTGATATTACATGTCATGAAACAGACAACAAACTGGGGAACCAGAGCCCTCACTCCAAGTCCTGATTCACCTACATCACCTCAGGCATGGCTTTCCATTCTGTAATAATAAAGTGAAGAGCCCGGAAGTTACACAAACTCCTCTGCAGTATAGGGAAGCTATTTTCTTGCTCAGGTAGCTTCCTCCAAAGTAGCTTCTCATCTTCACTGGTCCTATCAAAGTCTTTTGAGTTATCAGCAGATTTACATCACCACCATTTCTATATCACCATCAGCTGATACCCACTCATCTCCCTACACCAAGGTTATTCATGGGACATGAAGGAGGCTCTTCCTTCTTCATTTCAGAAACTCATAATTGAGTATTTATGAGAGGGCTTTCTCTAACATCTATAAATTCTGCATCAGAATATTTTCAGACATGACCCAGACCACAAGCTTTTTTAAGCTCTCCAATAATAATAAGTGTTCTTTGACTTGGAAGATAATTCAAGGCAAAAACAGAATGATTAATGACATTTTAAAAATTATGTTGATATTGAAATTCTATACATGGGATCTACCTGATGGATCAACTTTCTCCTAAAATTCTGGTCTGAGAAATACCTTATATTCTAAATAATACTCTAGACCCCAAATTGAATCAGCAGGAGCTGGCAAACGATGGCTTGAGTCAAATCTAGCCCACAGGACTGTTTTTGAAAATTAAGTCTTATTTGAACACAGCTACACTAACTCATTTGTATACTGTCTATGGCTGCTTTCACACCACAACAGCAGAGTTGAGTAGCTGCAACAAAGACTATATGGCTCATAAAGTTTAAAATATTTGCTATATGGCCCTTTACAGAAAACGTTTGCCGACCTCTGTACTAGAGGGTGAGATTGAGAAACACTGCTGTCAGACATTTATCCTGCTACCTCAGAGGACCCTCTACCACTTCCCACCTCAAATAGAGTTTGCTCTGCTACACTCTGATAAGCCTCTAGCTCTAATGAGATTTCTCACTGATGTTACAACGTGTGATGTAACCAATCAAAGAGAAATTTTTTAAAGTCTGTTTCTCTCATGCATGAGAAAAATGGGAGGGGGAGGTTGATGACCGACTGAGCACATAAATCTTCCCTATCTCCCACCTAAAACCCTGCAAAATAACTAAAAATGTATTTTTAAACGTGTGAAACATCCTTGCAAACAAAGAAAGGGTTCCATGATGAAACAAAGAGTTTAAGGAAAGATCAGAAACAGGCAGGATCAGCTCGACTCAGAAGCAAAACCAGAAAGAAACCACACCCCAAAACCCAGAGAGGCAAAAACTGCTTATAAAGTAGAAATGTTCGGGGAAAGCCACACTCAAGGTCAACTGAGGCAGGAAATAGAAGAAGCCCCTGGGGTATTCATCAGAGTGATCTATTAGGAAACTAGATTTGTACTTTCTTGCCACTTAACCCCTCACTACTGTCTCTCTTGTGCTAAGCAACAGACAGCAGGGACACTGACCACTAGCTAAAGCAGTGGATGTGGAGCTAGGGTCATAGAGGCAGAGTAGTTACTGAAAACTAGGAAACACAGCAATTTGCTGACACCCAAAAGACAAGTTACCAGCAAACATCTCCCAGAGAGTGTCCTAATCCTCTCCACATTAACTGGAAATACAGTATGGTAGGGAAAACAGGGATTTTCAAGTACAAAGACAAAGAGATAAATAAGAATCATCAAATGTTTTAGGAAACTCATGCCAAACTCAACAGAACTAACACCTGAGGAAATAGAGCAAAGAGAAGATAAACTTAGAATAAATATAGTTACTTATTTCAAGAGATGGGAGTTGATATTATAACCATAAATAAATTAACTAGAGATCTTTTAAATTAAAACTTTAATCACTGGAAGAAAACCGAATGAGGGACTAAAAAGTAGATGGTATTCAACTGAATAGAAACTTGGGAAACTGAAAGAACAAGTCAAGGAACTCTCCCAGAATGCAGAACAAAAAAATATAGAGTTCCTAAATATGAAAGAAAAGTTAAAAGACATGGAGGATCAAGCAAGATATTTCAATATATGTACAATAGGTGTTCAGAAGGAGGAAAAACAAAGGAAGAAGTGAAAGAATTTTAAAGGAAAAAAAAATCCCAGAGGTAAAAACTCAAGACTCAACTTGAAAGGGCTCATCAAGTGCCAAGCAGGATGAATTAAACCACACATTGTATACTGTGGTGAAATTTTAGAACATCAAAGTTAGCGAGGAAGAGAATAATACAAGCTTAAAAAGAGAAGAAACAGATTGCCTACAAAGGTACAAACTGACATCAAATTTCTTCTTGCCAACATCGGGTGCTAAGAGAGAAAGGACCACTCTTTTTGAATATAAACAAGATATTATTTTGAATTGGAACCCCATCAAAATAACATTCAAATAGAAAGGCAAAAGAAGATATTTTTCAGACATTCCAGAATTCAGAGAATGTATCTCCACAGACCATCTCTCAAAGAATTAAAGATTAGTAAAAGGAGTGAATCTAGGAAAGAGGAAGATGTGGAATACAACAAGCAGAGTGGGGGAAGAGAAAAAACCCCTGGACAAGGGGCACTAGCTCTTACAGGAAGGGAAGAAGAACAGAGCCCTGATGGTATGACTGTGGTCCTGTAAGTGGGAGGCCCAATTTTTCAAAGCAATGTCTTTACTCTGGGGAAGTGCTCATCCTAGAATGCACCAAGCAGACCCACCAGCCTGGGCAGGATGTAGCTACTCCCAGGGGTATGTTTGTCTGGGACACTGGACATTGGATTCTAGAAAGAGAGTTTAGAAATAAAAGTCTGCAAACCACTGTCCTTCTCCCAGGTGTGTATCTGTGCTCTCTGGTCCTTGAGCTTTTCATCTGTCAAGTAGTGAAAAGTATGCCTACCCTTTCTCAAAGAACTGATCATTAGTCTCTCCAAACGGTGTGCTTTTAGAAACAACACACTCTCTAATGGAAGGACTGTTAAAGATGAACACAGTGGTCCCCCCCACCATTTATTCACCGTTTCACTTTCCACAGTTTCAGTTACCTGCAGTCAAATGTGATCCGAAAATATTAAATGGAAAATTCCAGATAAACAATTCATAAGTTTTAAATTATGCACCATTCTGAGTAGCATGATGAAATCTCACCCTATCCTGCTTCATCCAGCCCAGGACATGAATCATCACTTCATCTAGCATATACCACCTATTAGTCACTTAGTAGCCATCTGGGTTATCAGATCAACAATCATGGTATCAAAGTGCTTGTGTTCAAGTAACCTCTATTTTCCTTGATAACGGCCCCACTCCTTGCTCCCAGAATTGAATCAAAGGGTATATCTGCTCCTGAGATCTTGACAGATCCAGGGAGGAGGTACCAAATAATGTTGGTACTCTAAATTAATATGTAAATATCAAGGATTTTGTTGCCCTCCCAACATCCTCCTTCCGTTAGTCAACCCTAATCGAAATCTTTCAGACATTTTGAGAAAACAGCATTGGACTAAAGTTGTCAGGGAACCTGACAGGGAATCTAATTTTATCTCTACTGCTCTTTAACCCGGTGACCTGGGCACATCCCTTACCTTCTTACATCAAGGACTTTGTCATTTGTAATCTTACGATGATGTGAGCCTCTCAGGGTTCCAATGTTGGCCAAATAAGATGATGTATGAAAGTGCTATTTTGAGTGGTCTTATCTGATAGAAATGATGTTGATACTTAAAATTAAAAATGCAAAGATGCATGAAACAAGGAATATTCTTCCAGCTGAGAATCAGGTATATAGCTGTGAAACAGATATCTACTCATGTGAATACATAGAGGGGAGGTAGAGAACCTTTCTGGGTTTTCTTTTTACATTCACCTCTAAAGACAATAACTAAACATCTTCCTAAGAATAAAGAAAAAAGCCCATTTTTTTCCTTCAAGAGCAGCCTGAGGAAACCACACTAAGAGCCTGGTGTGATACAGACTCAAGTGGAAGAGTCCATGGATACCTCATTTCCAAGCTCAGGAGGGAAATCATAAGCTGTATCAAGCATTGTGTTTTGTGTCAATCTGAATCATGACCCCCTCCAAACTTCTCCAGGAACAGTTATCAGTTTAAGGGTTGCTGGCTCCCAACTTATGCCCTTAAACTAGCCTTTTATCATAACCCAATTCCCTCATGCTGACAGTGTTGCCCCAGAAAAGGGTACATTTTTTCAGTTATGACCCTCAATAATTTATAAACCTGGCAAAATGATGTCAAAGCCATTTGAATTCCCAGAAGAAATACACCCTAGAAATGGCATGGATTGAAACTGATCCAAGGGGTATTAAAATGGATGTGTGCTACCCTTTGTCTCATAGGTAATAAATGATGCTGTACAAGTAAGCAGCAATGCAAAATATTAGAAGGATCTGAGATAGTAACTTGAGATCATTCTTCTTGGAAGCCACTTATTTCTAGAGGCAAGTGATAGTTACTGTCTAGAGGCAGTAATAAGAAAGCATAGGGCTTCCCTGGTGGCGCAGTGGTTGAGAGTCCGCCTGCCAATGCAGGGGACACGGGTTCGTGGCCCGGTCCGGGAAGATCCCACATACCGCGGAGTGGCTGGGCCCGTGAGCCATGGCTGCTGAGCCTGCGCGTCCGGAGCCTGTGCTCCGCAACGGGAGAGGCCACAACAGTGAGAGGCCCGCGTACCGCAAAAAACAAACAAAAAAAACATTCCAATTCCCTTAGAGATGTCACTTTTAGGGACTCATTTGAGAGTGCCTCCCTTATCAATACAGTTATGTGTACTTTGGACCTGACTAATAGGAACTCTCTTACTCGGTAAACATAGATATCTTAGCTGATTGGCAACCAGGAAAAGGAGCTGTAAATGATAAACTCTGCACAAGTATAGTTCAGTTTACCTTTAATACAGCAGTCTAGATACTAGCTGAAAAAATATCATCTCAAGTTTAAAAACCATTATTTAAAGTGATAGTTGAATTTTATTTTATTAATATCATTTGGAAATGATTCATTCCTTTACATTCACTTAGCTCCATGAAGGCTGTGAATCATATTCTTGTGATTTTAAGCATAAAATAAAGTGATGTTCAAAATTACCACTTCTTGACATCTTCTCTAGACTTTTTTCCTTCTCCTAACTTTCTTTCCTTACTTTTCCATGTCCTGGATGTTTTAGTATTACTTATACCTTTGTGGGGAGGGACGTATCTGTTTGGGTTTTTTTTTTTTTTTTAAATTATCATCCTAACACCTAGTACTCTTTCCTGATCATCTAGGTGAGAGATATTTTGTTAAAGCTACAGATCACAGTTTAATAGCAGTCACAAATCTGGCAGCTAAGATCCATGACAAGCCCCAAGCTGGAGCACAGCAAAAAGAGAGCCCCCAAATTTGTGCAGTTTTCTGGAAGGCCCCCAATCTTACAGACAGCCCTAACTGTGTAACAACTGGTTCACCACTCCCAAGCATATTAGAAATGGCAAACCTAAGGGGTGGGCAAAGGCAGTAGGCTGACATGCTGTCTCCAGTGGGAGGTTTTACCGGGCATGAGAAAACCTACAATGAGCAAACAAAATTGCTCAAACAAGGAAGACTGGGGTCTTTCACACTGATGAACTATTTTCAATAGCCCTATCCAGTTTGGTCTTAATTACTATCATTTCCCTCTACGTTTTCACTTTTTAATGTTTCTGAAATTGAAATCAGTCTTGGAACTGATGTGTTCCTTTAACATAGTAGTGTTTCCTTCCTTTAATGAAATTCAGTAATGATATATCTTACAATCTACAATAGAAGAAATGAAGTCATTAATATGCATTAAAAGGGTGAACTGGGTTCACTGTCCTCTGGATTGAGAACTTTCAATACTTTACAGGAATTTTCACCTCAAATAAAGCATTTTTATCTCTTATTTTGACGTAAAGGGGTAACCTAGAAAATTATGTTACATGGAGCACTTTGTTCTCCAAAGATGACTGATCATAAATGAACTATATACTTAGGCATACGGAGCGCCCAAAAAAGCAGCCAACTGTTATCACAAACGGTTTCTAGTTTAGTTTCTTTTTTCCTGATTAAGTGGTATTTGACTTTCCTGTGTCTTCAAAGACCTGCTCTAGTGAGGTCTGAAGGCTTCATAAGCTTGAAAGTATAAGTTTTCAGCTTCCACATTAAAAAAATGTACATGTCTTTCTATTCTCACTTAATAAAGAAAAGTTCTATACTAGAGCAGACAGTTTTCCTTGCCCATTTCTCTTGCTTTATTTTGGTAACAGTTAACTAACCTAGTCCTTAAGCTATCCTTCTGCAAGTTAAAAAATTGAAATTCCCATTTAAATATTTATAAATCTCTCTGGCACTGCAATCAATCAGCACTGCATGCAAAGTTCTCCCAAGGGGTCCGAGAGAGTGTGACATAAAAACAGAGGTCTTTTTAAGGGCTGACCATTAATCAATATAAAACACGTGAAACACATTCTCACAGCCCATCCCAATTTAGATAAAGTGAAACACACTTGTATAGCCCACCCCAATGTCAATACTAAATTGAAGCATACTCTCATAGCTCACCCCAATTTCCCTAACACCCTAAAAATACGCAGAGCAGAATAGAACTAATAAATTGTTATTGCCATAATTGCTAACCACATGTCAGATAAGGGATCTCTTTGGCAGAGACTTTCAGTACACGTGAGTGTGAGTTTAAGCAGGCACACACATATGTTCTTGTATGTTCTAAGTATGTTCCTGTTATCAGTCCACTCCCTTTCTCTCTCACTCATGAAAAGTATATTTGAAGGAAAGTAAGAGTTACAGGAATAGCCTTGAGTCCACTTATTAATTTAAGTGAATCATTCACAAACTTTACTGTTTTCCTATTAGTAACAAATTACTTTGAATAAAGACCTCAACTTGAAATAGAATTAAAGAAGATTAGAAATTTCAGTATCTTCACCAAGGTACAGAGTATTCTGACTGCATGATAACCTCCCAGGAGTTTAGCTATTATTCCTATTAATGCAAGAGCCATCTGACCCAGAAGTTATCCAAGAATAGATTCAAAGAAAAGTAGGTTCCAAACCTATTAAGTGATTTGGAACCTACCAACTACATGTGGTAGTTCAGCCACTAGCTCCTAAACTTTTCAGCTCTCAGTTAAGCTGTCTTTCCCTCCCCAAGTTTGCTCTGTCTCACTGGAGGTTGCTATCAACATTTATTGGTAGCCAGTAAGTCTGAGCAATGAGGCAAAGGAGAAATGGTGAAACTAACAGTTATTTCACTTGCTACTGCACAATTCTCAGTTTTTCTTCCCAACTGTGGGCATCCCTCAGTAGGCTGAGACTTCCCCCTCACAGCTAACCACAAGTTGGCAGGGCCTTTTTTTATCCAGCATACCCTCATGGGTCTTCTCCGTGGAGAACAGTTCTGTTTTACTTGGCCTAATATCTGATCCCAATGGCAGCTAAGCCTAAACCACGTGTGTGAGAGAGCTAGTCTGGCCTCTCTCTCTCTCTCTCTCTCTCTCTCTCTCTCTCTCTCTCTGTGCCTTCCATGGAAAGGTTAGTGCACTAACCTTTCCCACCCTCCCTTTGATCTTCCACAAGGAGACACCAACTTACAGTTCCACTTGCCCTACCACTGTTATGACATCCATACGCTATTTGGAATAGAATGAACTTCGTGATTTCAAGCTATATATACTACTGTATTTTCTCACTTATACGTGGAATCTTTAAAAAAAGCAACCAGCTCACAGGAAAAGAGATCAGATTTGTGGTTATCCAAGGGCAGGGGTGGGAGGGAGGAAATTGGAGGAAGGTGGTCAAAAGGTACAAACTTCCAGTTACAAGATAAATAAGTACTGCAGATGTAATGTACAACAAGACAAATATAATGAACACGGCTGTATGTTATATACGAAAGTTGTTTAGACAGTACATCCTAAGAGTTGTCACCACAAGGAAAAACATTTTTTGCTCTTTTTGCCTTTTCTTTTACTATACCTATATAAGATGATGAATCGACCTAAACTTATTGCAGTAATCATGTCACACTATGTGTAAGTCGACCCATTAGGCTATATACCATATACAGAGATGTATGTCAATTATATCTCAATAAAACTGGAAAATATACTTTAAAATAAAATAAGAAGTACTAGTTAGTGAGTGCTTACTGCTTGCTAGGCACTGTGCTATTTCCCTTATATTGTTTTGCAAATCCTCTCAACAAACCCAAGTATTTACAGAAGTGAGATTCAGAGAGGTTAAGTAACTCCCCCAGGATCACATACCTAGTAAATGGCAAAGTGAATATTCTAATCCCTTTATTTCCAACACTCAAGCTTTATCTACTATCTTTCCCTGCTTACTCAAGCATAAATTTTCTACCAACTTAGGTATAAGAATGTACCTCTATTAGGGAACTATTTATTTTTAGCAAAAGTTTATTATATAGGGAGGTACAAAGGTCTCATAGAAAAGATACTACTTCTGGTTTAGTCCTGGATTTCACACACTCTGGATCCCTGGTGGGGCTCCTGCTATGACTTTCTGTGCTTCAAGTTCCACATCTGGAAAACAGACCAATAATACCTGCTCTTCACATTTACAAACAGCTGAAACAATACAAATGAGATGCTGCATGTGAATGCGTTTTGAGGAAAATAAACAGTCAATCAAAAAGTTAAATAAACTTAAGTCATTTATATTAATCAAAATCCAAGGAAGAATACCATTACCCATGGTATCTCCCTTGACATAACAATCCTAGCCGTCCAAGTTCCCTCCCTCCTCCAAAGTCGTCTAAGAATTCAGTTTGTTTCACTCTCTTGGCCCTAAGACAAATGCCACAGCTGGTATTATTAACATGCATCTATCTAGAAACATGGATGAACCATAAATACCTCAATTTTGGAGATTATGTTTGCTCATTATTCTTTTTTTTTTTGCGGTACGCGGGCCTCTCACTGTTGTGGCCTCTCCCGTTGCGGAGCACAGGCTCCGGACGCGCAGGCTCAGCGGCCATGGCCCATGGGCCCAGCCGCTCTGCGGCATGTGGGATCCTCCCGGACCGGGGCACGAACCCGTGTTCCCTGTATCGGCAGGCGGACTCTCAACCACTGTGCCACCAGGGAAGACCTCATTATTCTTAATATTTCCAATAGTGTGCCCTGCATGCTTTCCATATGATAGATATTCAAAAAATATCATGTGGTTGAATTGATAATAAATATGTATATTTACTGTCACAGCCAGAAAGCTGGTATTGACTGGCAGCCATTTAAAACAGCAGATTAAAAGGTATTTCAAAATTAACTGCATGTTTACTAATTGCATCTTCGACCAACATGCCTAAAGCTGTTCGGGCCTACAAGAACACAGATTTGCAACTGCGCTGATTCAATTAGTAACCGAAGGAGGTTCTACCCATAACTCGGCTTAATGGACTCCACCATTTATATCCCATTTCCATAGCTAAGGGACCCCACACTCCATTCTGAAGGCAGAGGGGTTGAACCTTGTGAGTGAAGAGAAAGGTTCTGACTATTTAGTCTCCAAGTAAATGCAAAATAATTTGCCCCACTGTGTAAGTTTGATATCGACAGATTCTCAGCAAAATTACTGAAAGTATAAGAGCCAAAACTGGAAATTGGTAACAATCAGGGTACCTGACAGCTCTATATAAGAACACCTTCACTAGGAAGAGTCTTTGCTAGATTTCTCAATAAGCTCAGATTTTGCTTTCATTTCAAACCAGTCTCTCCAGAGAAAATATCTATTCATCCTGCCAGCTACTCTGACACAGGAGTTCCATGCTAAGAGAAATGCATTTTGACACATCAGAATAGCTGTAGAAAATGTCACAAATGATGCCATTAAAAACACTCTTGGCAAGCCTCTGAGTTTAGAGAGCTACAACTCAGAAACCATTTCATGATCTCTTGCATGAAAAAAATAGAAAAAAGAAAGGAAAAAAAAAAGGCAGTAAGTCCTGTTCTTTTGAGTTTGTAAAATGTTAAGAAAATAACAACAACAAAACAGAAGTAGAGCTACAGAAATAGGGTATCTTAGGACCTTGTGCACAATATTTTGATGGGAATATTTTAAACTGTGATGACTGGAAACGTCGCCATTTGAAGTTAAGCACCACGCTGCCCCTTTCCCAAATATATTCTCCAATTCAATCCTCTGCTGTGACAAGTAAGTGAAACTCATTTAGGTGAGGTCTAGAAGGCCCATTTGTGTAGCCAAGTGGCTGATGCTCTCCCAAAGACTCATGCTGCCTCTTCCATAGTGTAGAGCTGTTTCTGGGAAGTGGCTGCACAGTCAGGGACTACATTTCCCAGCCCCCCTTGCACCGAGGTGAGGAGGCCACGGGACTAGCTCTTGAGTGATAGTGATGTATGTCACTCTAGGACCAGGAATATTAAGGAGCAACTGCCCTACCTTCACTCTTTTTCCCCACTCTCTGCCGAATGCAGAGGTTTCACAGACTATACAAAGAACAGAAAGAGCCCGCGTGCCCTAATCACTGATTAGATGGGTGGTCACCCACTTGACCAGGAACGTGAGAGCAAGAAGTAAAGTTCAGTAACACTGAGGCACCGACAGTCTGGTGTTTGTTATGCAGCTAGCTTTACCCTAACTGGTCCAATTTGCTATCTTAGTTTTCTATCTATTAAACAACTTTTCATTTTGACGTGTCTTTTAATGAGTCTAGTGCTCTATAACTAACAGTTCGATTCTCTGATCTATTCCTGGCTTTTATGTAGCGTGGATTGCCAAGAATTTGTCCCTCTGGCTTACTGAAATAGTTATATATCTGTTATTTTCTCCATTCATCCGTAGCAGCTTGGCTTACCATACCACACTACTACTACGTGATGGAAGTGATTAAAATAGAGTTGCAGTGTAATGCATAGATGTAAGTTTAACAGCTGATTCTGGGTAACCATGGGCAAATTATTTACTTTTGCCAAGCCTCAGTTTCTTCCTTTGTAAAAGGACAATAACACATTTTATCTCTGTTTTGACATTTCATTCTCTCATCTCAAAATGTGAAGAGATAACTTTTCACTTAGTCCCCAGACGGTCTCATACATATCTTTCTTTAACTCTGAATCATCACCCAACAGACCTGGCAATAGTTCTGGTACTAAGGAATCTTGTTTGACGTAACAGATGAGAAGCACATCTGGAAGCAGCCGCATGTGATCTGACGCAGGTTTATCCTGACAATCCTCCCCACCCCCAATTTGGATTATGTTGTGTACAATTTGATGTGGCTGCTCATTTATTTGTCCAGCTGATATCGACCCATGGGCTGATAGGCCCATTTCATTAAATCCTGCTCGCTGAAACAGGACACATTCATGGATCCCCATTTCAGATGTTTTCCTCCTCCTTATTCTGGCAGTTAAGGAAATAGGGCTAAAGTTTCACCCTCACTGGTAAAACTACTCACCCTCACATCAAAACCACATGCTGAAACCATCAGTTAAGTGTGAGCTAGTGCAACAAAGAAGTCAAAAAGCGTGGCCTTCAGAAGGCAATTTCTAGAGAGTAGGTTCAAAAACAAATTTCCTTGTGCCCAAAATGGAGTGGGGCAGTATGAAGTTTATACTGATTAGCTGTCTTAAAATGGAAAAATCCCCCACTCTCAATAAGTAATTGAAGTATTCCAGACCGGACATTTAACCTATGGAAGTACATACTTGGACACTTAAAGAATATTATCAAGCCCAGATGGCATTCTGTCCAACTGTCTCATTTTAGAAGTAAGGAAACTGAGGCCCCAGGAGATTAAGTGACTTGCCCGTGGTCACTGAAGGAACATACTGATTTAACAGCCAAGCGACTCCCGCTCACCTGGCTGCATGTCACTCTGGTGTCAGAAGCTCACTGTAGATAGAGTTCCTCTTCTGTCTGAACCATCTTCCTTTAGAGGCAATACAGACAATGCTGAGAGCTCTGGGGAAATAATGACCTGATTCAAGCTGAGTAACCGTGACCCAGTCACATCCTTACTGAGGTTCAGTTTCCCCAGCAGTAAAATGGGATTAATAAGCGGACCTAAATTGGGGGATGTGATGGGGACCCATGGAGCATCCTGTCCTGGCACTGAATGTGGCTTCAGCAAGTCTCTGCCTTTTTTTTTTTTTTTGAACGTAGATTGTCTGACTGAACATCCAGTCAGACAATCCATTACAGTAGGGAAAGCCCCTTCTGACTGATCTATTTCTTTGATCATTACTGAGAGGATTCTGGTTAAAAAAAAAAAAAGAAAAAAAAAGAAGGCTGCAACTCATATATATGGAAGTGCCCATACGCAAACAAGCAGAAGGGCTCTGCTCAAGGAGGGAGAAAACCCTTCTTCCTACTTTAGATGTGAATTTGAAGGCTTAAGGAACTGTTCCCACGTGAATTAGTTCAAAAGTCTGTCTTTGCTTATACTTTCCCAAGTTCAAGGTGAAGATGATCAATTTGACTTGGACGGCAAGTCATGAAAGATGAAACATTTTTAAACTTTTAATATTTACACTTTTAATGTTTTAATATTTAAAACACAGAGTTAAATGTATGGTCATAGTGTGATCAATAACAGATTTACAAATAAAATGAACTTCCACATGTGTGCACAAACCTTCTTGTCAGGGAGAATGTGCTGTCTAAATCTCTCAGTAGGCAGAGATAAGTTAAGCTAGGTAAAAATTTCTTAAATGGGGTTTGAATGGAAGTGACTTGTGATTAATAAGTTTCTCTCTTTCTCACCACAGGGTCAATGTGTGAGTCACCTCAAACTTGACCTTTCAGGAATCTTGCCTTGGAATTTGCTTCTATTTAACCTACTGATCCACGTCACCTGCGGCCACTCAGGGACAAAAACATTCAGAATGAGTTAATCAAGAAAAAACGCAAACTAAAATCAAACTCACTTGTTTTCCAAGAATCAAAGACTCAACAACCAAATCAAACTTCCTAACCTTTATCACAACTATAAGAGTTTTTCAAAATATCCACAAACAGAAAATTGAAAATCTATCAGTCAAAATCATGGGCAGATAAACAATGAAACCAATTTATATTTGTACAGGTTTCTGCTACCCTTTTATAAACTGACATGTCCAATTATGCAGAAGAGATTTTTCTTCTGGAGTACAAATATTCTTCCTAAGCCCACCTACTTCTCTACAAAGAGGTCATAATCTAAACGTATGCCAGTGCCAGAGGCAAAATTGGCTGATATGTGCACGATAAGGAATAAAAATTGGAAAACTCAGTAATAATCCTGTTTAAGGAGGCAAAAATAATGCTCTGTATTAAAGCCACAGTGCCATTAACATAGAAGTTTTGTTTCTTTTTTTAAAGCTTCTTTTTTTAAAATTTATTTTTGGCTGCTTTGGGTCTTCGTTGCTGCACGCAGGCTTTCTTTAGTTGTGGTGAGCAGGGGCTGCTCTTCGTTGCGGTGCACGGGCTTCTCACTGCGGTGGCTTCTCTTGTTGTGGAGCACAGGCTCTAGGAGTGCGGGCTCAGTCGTTGTGACACGTGGGCTCTAGAACACAGGCTCAGTAGTTGTGGCGCACGGGACTATTTGCTCCACAGGATGTGGGATCTTCCGGGACTAGGGATTGAACCTGTGTCCCCTGCACTGGCAGGCAGACTCTTAACCACTGCACCATCAGGGAAGTCCCTAAAATAGAAGTTTTAAAATGTATATGATTTTCCCGAGTCTTACATTTCATTTCATTAACAGCCAAGTCAGTTAACTCCTCTGACGCTGACATAAAGAAGTTTTATGCAACCAAATATTTGGCATTTCAAGCATAAGGTGACATGTCAGTTTTTCATTTGTTCTTCTACTGTGGACATTAGCTAGCTAACCTGTGGCTCAGGCACAAATATAAACCTCTTCCTGTAACCCTGGCATCACCCAACTCTGTCATTCAAAAGTGTCTTTCTATGTGGTCCTCGAAAACAGCTACAGACGGTAGAATCTAGGTAGTCCGTTTCCTGTACGGACAGAACAAACCACCTAACCCTCACTGATACACTGGGTTCTAACAGGCAAGGTGCAGAGCAAGAGGACAGTAGGAAATGACTCAGTATCTGGGAGCTGTGCCATCACTGGCACATTTAGATTGGTCCTCTGTAAGATATAACAAAAGAATTCTTCCTTTTGCTATCAGCACTGTCGTTTTCTTAAAGTGGGAAACACTGGCCACATTAGTTTTCATGCAGCATTACCTACACTGGTGTTCCCTTCCTGAGTAGCTTAGCAAACATGCATTTTCTCAGCAGTTCACTTCCCAGGCGTGGCTTTGGTTACCGGTGGCAGTGCCGGAGGCTGAGGACAGGGCAAGTAGAAAACATCATCTCTATCAAGTCACTGCACAGCAACCAGGACATGAAGTGCTTTATATTTTTCAACAAGTTTCCATTCATATGACAAATGACTAAAAATCAACTGGGTTTTATTAAAAGCACAGTTTCTAGCCAAGGCTCTCCAGTTGGCCCCACATGGGATGCTGGATATGCCAATGAGTTGGCTTTCCACTCGCTGAGGAGTTCTAAACCTTGAATATACTGCAGTGATTAAATAAAAAGCCTCTTCTGGTTTACAAACTGTTCTAAAGTTAATGTTGTACAATGTTTTCTTATGCAAACATCTGCAGGGTAAGTTATCTTGTATCCATGCTAAAGCCAAGCCATGTGACACAGACAAGAAGGGCCTTTGATCCATCTTGAGTTCATTTTTGTGTATGGTGTTATGAAGTGTTCTAGTTTCATTCTTTCACATGCAGCTGTCCAGTTTTCCCAGCACCACTCATTGAAGAGGCTGTCTTTTCTCCACTGTATATTCTTGCCTCTTTATCAAAGATAAGATGACCATATGCGTGTGGGTTTATCTCTGGGCTTTCTATCCTGTTCCATTGATCTATATTTCTGTTTTTGTGCCAGTACCATACTGTCTTGATTACTGTAGCTTTGTAGTATAGTCTGAAGTCAGGGAGCCTGATTCCTCCAGCTCCATTTATCTTTCTCAAGATTGCTTTGACTATTTGGGGTCTTTGTGTTTCCAAACGAATAGTGAATTTTTTTGTTCTAGTTCTGTGAAAAATGCCATTGGTAGTTTGATAGGGATTGCACTGAATCTGTAGATTGCTTTGGGGAGTATAGTCATTTTCACAGTGTTGATTCTTCCAATCCAAGAACATGGTATATCTCTCCATCTGTTTGTATTGTCTTTAATTTCTTTCATCAGTGTCTTATAGTTTTCTGCATATAGGTCTTTTATCTCCTAAATGTAAGGCCAGACACTATAAAACTCTTAGAGGAAAACATAGGCAGAACACTCTATGACATAAATCACAGCAAGATCCTTTTTGACCTATCTCCTAGAGAAATGGAAATAAAAACAAAAATAAACAAATGGGACCTAATGAAACTTAAAAGCTTTTGCACAGCAAAGGAAACCATAAACAAGATGAAAAGACAACCCTCAGAATGGGAGAAAATATTTGTAAACAAAGCAACTGACAAAGGATTAATCTCCAAAATTTACAAGCAGCTCAATATCAAAAAAACAAACAAAACAACCCAATCCAAAAACGGGCAGAAGACCTAAATAGACATTTCTCCAAAGAAGATATACAGATTGCCAACAAACACATGAAAGAATGCTCAACATCACTAATCATTAGAGAAATGCAAATCAAAACTACAATGAGGTATCACCTCACACCAGTCAACATCAAAAAACCTACAAACAATAAATGCTGGTGAGGGTGTGGAGAAAAGGGAACCCTCTTGCACTGTTGGTGGGAATGTAAATTAATACAGCCACTATGGAGAACAGTCTGGAGGTTCCTTAAAAAACTAAAACTAGAACTACCATATGACCTAGCAATCCCACTACCGGGCATATACCCTGAGAAAACCATAATTCAAGAAGAGTCATGTACCACAATGTTCACTGCAGCACTATTTACAATAGCCAGGACATGGAAGCAACCTAAGTGTCCATTGACAGACGAATGGATAAAGAAGATGTGGCACATATATACAATGGAATATTACTCAGCCATAAAAAGAAATGAAATTGAGTTATTTGTAGTGAGGTGGATGGACCTAGAGTCTGTCATACAGAGTGAAGTAAATCACAAAGAGAAAAACAAATACCATATGCTAACACATATATATGGAATCTAAAAAAATGGTTATGAAGACCCTAGGGGCAGGACAGGAATAAAGCCACAGACATAGAGAATGCACTTGAGGACATGGTGGGGTGGGGGGCAGGGAAGGGTAAGCTGGGACGAAGTGAGAGAGTGGCATGGACATATATACACTACCAAATGTAAAATAGATAGCTAGTGGGAAGCAGCCGCATAGCACAGGGAGATCAGCTCAGTGCTTTGTGACCACCTAGAGGGGTGGGATAGGGAGGGTGGGAGGGAGACGCAAGAGGGAGGAGATATGGGGATATATGTATATGTATAGCTGATTCACTTTGTGAAAATACACCATTGTAAAGCAATTATATTCCAATAAAGATGTTAAAAAATGTATAACTGCCTATATTTATTGATCAATTGATCAATTACTATATGCCAGACACCCTATTAAGCATACAAATACTATCTTATTTAATCCTCGTGGTAAAACTTGTTTTTAAAAAAGAAAGAAAGAAAAGGAAAGGAAAAAAGTTGTGAAGCCTATTTTACAGATATTTGAGAGCAAATGCCATGCTGCGTCGCAAGGTTATATTGTGCAGCATATATTTGCTGGTTTGTTTGTTTGTTGTTATGCACTTAGACACTTATTGAGTGATGAAATGATTTCTATCTTAAAATTTGAAGTCTTCCCATTCAGAAACATGGAATATTTGCCAATTTATTCAGAGCTTCTCTCAATAAAGAGCTACGGTGTTTTGTTCTTCATATATGTTCTTATTAGCTGTGTGATCTTGAGAGAGTTATTTAATCACACTGAGGCTTAGTTTCTTCATTAATAAAAAGGGGGGAAAACCTTTTTTTGGCTAGTAAACAGCAGAGCTGATATTCAAACCCTAGTTTTATGTTCCCAAGCCTGTGTGTATATGCCTTACTTATGCTATAACTAGTCTGAGCCTCACTATGAGAATTATGTACATAGAGTACTATGAGGGTCTACAGTCACTGAGAATTACGGATACAGAGTACTATGAGGGTCTAGGACCACTTTGACGATTGTGCCCATATTACTAGGATCTGCATGGATTCTTCTGTTTGCTTTCACCTCCACTCTGGATCATCCTCCTGCCTTCTCTGCCCCGTTCTATGACCTGAGACTTCCTCCTAAAGATACATTACCCAGAGCCCCCTTACTGGCAGGCTTCTGGTTGGACAGGACCAATGGGAGCCACTAACTAGAGGTCAGGTCAGGAGGAGGGAAGTTGAGGAATCTCCTCCCACCGTCTTCTTCCAATGAGCTACACTTTCTGGCACTGTCTGTGGCCCTCCGAGACTCCAGCTCCTGTCTCTCACTGGCTTCCTGTAATGCTAATTCTTCTCCTTGTGCCTTCAGAACTAAGGGTAGTAACAGCTTCCCATTACTAGTTACTAGTTACTAGTCTCTGGGAACACAAATTACCCTTACCCTGTGCCCATGCTTGCAAGTAGCCACTTCCTTAAAAATCTGTTGAACCATCTGAGTTGGAGTCTGCTCCCTGCCAAACCCTTTGTAATAGCCAAACTCAAAATTCATATGTTAGTAAGTGAGGGACCCAGCTACCACTAAGATTCATTGCCAATGGTAATTTACAGTACAGAAGAAGTTTATAAATGACCAAATATTATTAAATAACCATTCTTAGAAGGGAGAGGAGCACTGTTAAACTAGCAATTACAGAAAAACCCATTTGGTGATTTGATGATATCGGAAACATTCTCTATCTCATTCCTAAAGCCCTACCACAATTACACAGGTTGGTCCAAACCCAGTCCCACACATGGCACCAACTACAATCCAGCTTTCTTTCTGTGAAATGTCGATATGACTTTACTCTGAGAAAAAGGAAGACCAAAACTCTTGATAGAATCTTGAGAAAGACTCCCCAGCTGTAGCCAACACAGTTTTTCTCAGGTCCTGAAAACTGTTTATCACAAACTTCAAGTTCTGGAAACCATCATTATCGAAATAACCACCAGAGTCATTTTGCAAACCATCATTTTCAACCATGTTCAGTTACCACTTGACAGAAACCACTTCAGCAGGTCTCATTTTTTTCCCCTAGCAATTCCATGTGTAATTGCTAATCAATCCACAGGGCATGAAGAAGCATGTAATTACTCAGTTAAAGAGTCATTATATGGGCATTTATTTGTACACTCCAAGCTCAAGGGATACTGGATGCAATATCCAAAAGAGGCGTAGTGTATGTTTCCAAAGACTCAAATTTGTGTTTGCTTCAGTGTTTCCTTTTTGCTGTTTCTGCAGATCTTTTTATAGCTTTTGTTTTGGTGCAGTTTTGCTGTGTGAAGCTTAGGCACATTAGATGAAACATTCAAAGTAATGTGCCACAGTGTTTCACATGACTGTAATCGGTTTTGATGACTTGAAGCAATTTTGCAAGTGACCTCACATTATTAGTGAATCATTGAAAATTTCCCATTTTGGAATGGAGCTATAAAAGAGTGGTCTTGACAATTGCTGGTCGTCAACAAGCTGGCGAGACAGGCACAGAGTATGAGCTCTGAGAACCTGGCGGCTTGCCACTTTCACTAAGTATATTCTGCCAATCTTAACTCCCAGCTGCAATGTCAGCTGGAGGCATAACTTTTACCAACTCCCTGCCCTGTACACTGCACCACACGGCCACACAGCTGCTGGGTTTTGTCCCAGATGCTAGGGCATTCCATTGTGGATAAAGTTATGCTTATAAAATTCCTTCCTATTAGAGAGATATGCCATCAGAAGATTTTGGAGTCAGATGGGCCCATGAAGAATGAGGCCACCTAAGCCACACTTCCTCGTCATCTGGGCCTCCTTCCATGCACACTCTATTCATCCTTTTTGTCAGGATGCTTCTCTATTTACATTCATCTTTCCAGTTGCCAACCCTATTTAGCTCTTCGGTTATTGCCTAGCACATAGCAGGAAAAAATAAATACTTGATAAATGGGTAAGTGAACAACCGAATGGACGAATGAATGAATGAGTCCACCTGGATATGTCAAAACTTAGCTCACAGGCTTCCCTGGTGGCGCAGTGGTTGAGAGTCCGCCTGCCGATACAGGGGACGTGGGTTCGTGCCCCGGTCCGGGAAGATCCCAACATGCCACGGAGCGGCTGGGCCCGTGAGCCATGGCCGCTGAGCCTGCGCGTCCGGAGCCTGTGCTCCGCAGCGGGAGAGGTCACAGCAGTGAGAGGCCCGCGTACCGCAAAAAAAAAAAAACGTAGCTCACTTTGCCATCTAATTAATGTGTTCCACATCAAAGCATCGCTCATTGTTCCACACCAAACGTCATGGGAATCCTATACCCATCAGACCCTACCTGGTTTGCACACACTCAGAGAACCCAGCATGTGCTTGACACCTCTGCTATCAGAGCTCCACCTCCCGTCTATCTCTGCACTCCCCGTGCCAGACCCACGGCAATCAGCCACTACAGGAGGAACCATGCCTGGCAGAGAGCAATTATTCAACAAATGTTCACTATCGTCAGTATGAACATTTTAACAAATGCTGTACCCTCATCCGAGTGCTATATGAGTGACTTAAGATGCACCTGTCAACTTTTCCCACATCTTTTTCACAGAAGTCATTTACATATTGGAAATAACAGCAGATAAAGTTAAACAAAGGTACCAAGCCAAAACATGAGGAGAAAACAGCAAATTTGGCATGGAGATGTCAACAAAATCATGGCATTGTTTCCATTTGGAAGGAAAGTATAGAGCACGGAGTTCATTCAGCCCCTTCCTTTCTAAAGCTAAAGAAACTCAGGTCCACAAAGGTGATGCTCCCAAGCCAATGTCACAGAGCTAATTAACAGCAGAGTCATACGTTGAGCTTCCAGCTCCCTAAACTGGGAAAGAGGGAAGGGGAGGAAGAACAGATGATGAGCAAGACCAAAGTGAAGTTAGGTTGAATCACTTCATGGCAAGAGCAGGAAATGAGAAAGTAACACTTTTAAAGCTGATGTTCCCCTCCTACCAGTCCTTATGCAGAGCATCTCCTCACTGATGAGGATGTAGTGTACGTAGTCCAGGGTTTGTCAAAGTGTGCATGAGGGCTTCCCTGGTGGCGCAGTGGTTTAGAGTCTGCCTGCCGATGCAGGGGACACGGGTTCGTGCCCCGGTCTGGGAAGATCCCACCTGCCCCGGAGCGGCTGGGCCCATGAGCCATGGCCGCTGAGCCTGCGCTTCCGGAGCCTGTGCTCCGCAACGGGAGAGGCCACAACAGTGAGAGGCCCGCGTACCGCAAAAAAAAAAAAAAAAAAAGTGGCAAAGAAGAGGAGTAGGCGAAAGAGGTATGGTGGATTGAATAGGGTCCGGCAAATTCATGCTGACCTGGAAACCCAGAGCGTGATTGTTAGTTTCCTAGGACCACATAACAAATAACCACAAACTCGGTGGTTTAAAACAGCAGAAATTTATTCTCTCACAATTCTGGTCTCCAGAATGCCAAAATCAAGGTTTTGGCAGGGCCACACTCTCTCTGCAGACTTGAGAAGAATCCTTCCTTTTCCCTTCCTAGCTCCTAGTGGCCCCCAACAATCCTTCATGTTCCTTGGCTTGTGGCTTGTGTGTATTATTCCAATCTCTTCCTCCTCCTTCACATGCCTTCTTCTCTCTGGGTCCTCTGCCCTTCTTATAAAGACACCAGTCATTGGATTTAGGTCCACACTAATCCAGTATGACCTCCTGTTAATTTAACTAATTACATGTGCAAAGACTCTATTTCCAAATAAAGGCACATCCTGAGGTTCCAGGTGGACATGAATTTTGGGGGGACGTTATTCAACCCATTACAGTGATCTTATTTGGAAACAGGTCCTTGCAGATGTAATTAGTTAAGGATTAAGGTGAGAGCATACTGGAATAGGGTTTCCCCTAAATCTGATGACTGCTGTCCCTTTAAGAAGATGACAGAACACAGAGTGAAGATTGAGACAGAGATTGGGGCCATGCAGCCCCCAAACCAAGAGACGTGGAGTCACCAGAAGCTGGAAGAGTCAAGGAAAGATTCTTCCCTAGAGTCTTCAGAGGGAGCATGGCCCACCAACACCTTGATTCTGGACTTCCAGCCAACAGAACTGTGAGGGAATAAACTCCTATCGTTTGAAACCACCAAGTTCGTGGCAATTTATTGCAGCTGCCCTAGGAACTAACTGGGAGGATGAAAGCTTGATGAAGATTAATTATTGCAACACTTACTCGAGCTTCCATCTTCCAAAAGAAAAATGGAAGGAAGGGAGGAAGGAAGGGAGGGAGGGAGGGAGGGAGGGAGGAAGGGAGGAAGGAAGGAAGGAAAGAGAGAAGGGGAAATACATCTGTTTCAAGACAAAAATCCAAACATACAGTTTAATATCAACACTGATTAAATCAGAGGAATATAAGAGAGCCATTTAAATTTCATTGAATCTGTGCCTTAAACAGCTGAGTGGAAAAAAGCATTCTTGGATGGACTAGAATTAAGCTACTATTTTCTTTATTTATTTATTCATTTATGTATTTATTTAGTGGAGTGTTTTTTTAAAAAGGGAACTTTAAACTGTATCCGGAAATCCCTGCTAAAGAAACAACCAGCTCTTAATGCACTAAGGATTCTTGAGGAGACTAAGAAAAGTAAACAAAGAGATGTGCAATTGAAAGCATTTATTCCCAGTGGCGCTGAGGAACCAGGACAGGGTGGGTCCACCCAGCTGAGCTCATCTTGCCTCCATCTCACTCTTTCAGAATGTCTCTAAATTAAATCCTTCCTCAATCCCTTCTCAGGAGCACTGGAAGATACTACAGAGATCTGGAACTTCTTATATTGCCTAAAGAGAAAACCACACCCGGCCTAAAGGGAAAAAAATGAGCTTTGAAACCAAGAAAATGTCTCCAGCTACAGTCTCCTTGCAGGGCTTTGTTCTCTCAGTCTCATCGCTACAAAGTACCAGGATGAAATGAAGGGGCAGGGTCTTGGATAACAAAATATCCCCTTCCCTAATAAAACTAACTTATTGAAGCATAATTACAATTTTCCCCCTGGAGAACCATGTTATAGCTTCATTAGCATACAAAGTAGACTTAAAAGAGGTTATTTCTGGTAGCTTCAGTAATAAAATCTCTTTGAAAGATACCCAATATGGAGATATTTTTGAGTTCTCTGATGCAAACAGTTCTATAATGAACTTTCAGTTTAAAGCTGGAATCTGTAGAAAATACTATGTATCTGTGCTGGTTATCCTCTGCCAGCTCCTATGGGGGAGACTCCCATGGCCTGTGCATCACTCTGGCCCTCCACTCCCTGTTGAGTTTCTGTTGGAGGCGCCAGTAAAAGACCAGAAAGTGGAAAGAGAAGGAAGCTGAAGTACTTATGACATGACCTATCCCGAGATCACTATTGTTCCAACAGTGACAGGTGGAACTGTCACTGTTCACACAGCTCTGAGCTGTCTCCAGCCCTCCCCCTGCCCCATCAGGCCCAGGCAGTGACAGCTTCCTGCTATTGCCAGTCCCTGGGCGCCTTACCATTCCTTTGGTTCTGTTAACTCTGCCCACATGTCTGTAAAGAGTACCTTCATTAAATGGCCCTGAGTTAAACCCTTAGATGTGCCATTGGTTTCCAGCCAGAACCAGGACTGATAAGTAACAATGCCAACATCCGTACATCTATTTTGAATATGTCCATGTAATTCAAATAAACAATCGCAACAACTCCTAAGATGACTGACTTCACCTTACCTGCCTTCTCTCCATTCCACCTCCACCTGTTGATATTCTGCCCATGCTTCAAGAACCATCTTTTAACACATTTTCTAACTGCATACAGTTTCTTCCACATTTGGGCCTCTATGTTTTTTAAAATTGTATTATTTTGGACTCTCCTTATGGTATTTTTCCTCATTCTGCTTTACTTTCATTTGTATTCAGGTCAAATCCCCTTTCTCTGGCTAATAACTCCTTAAGATCAATGATAAAATAGTCCTAATTTTTATATCTCCTCCCACGCCAGTACCTAGTTCAGTGCCAGACACATACTCAATAAATGTGTGCTGTTGCTATAAGCTCTAGCCAGGTGGGTACTGTCAATCATAAATCACCATGAAACCAAGAATATTTCCATAAACATGCATAGCAGGTTTTTATATATTACATACATACATTATATCTTCTATATCCACATACACACTGTACACTGAAATTTTCTTGTTAAATCAACTTTTCCTCTTCTATTTTGACATATATACATGTAGATAGATGATACAGATACAAATATAGATATAGGGATAGAGATAGATATCAAAAAGTTTCCACCTTTGGTCAAGTAGTTTTCCAAACACTTTATACATTCTTATACTTCAGTGTCTCTTCAGTGTCTCTGTCTCTTCAGTGTCGCTTCAGTGTTTCCAAGAGAAAATTTACTTTCTCCCTTTTTGCTTTAACGAGACCCCATCAATGTTGCTCATTACAGCCGTAGTTAGCCCCTGATGGGTGAACTGTCTTTGGTCTCTCTCTGGCTATGATAACTCCAGAGACCAGCTGTGTCTTTGTCTTTAGCCTTCTTCTGGGCAGGCACTTTCTCCATCACTTACTTATACAATCACAGTCAATTATCCTGTCTGAGCTTTGCTTTCCCCAACCAGAAAAAAAATGGGAATCATTTAGTCATTCACTGATTTGATTATTCAGTAACCGCTTATTGAGGGTTAGACACTGTGCGGGGCACAGGGAAGGGGTGGATCTGAAGCAGCTCCTCCAACAAGGAGCCTGCAGTCTGGTGGGGCCCCAGAGGAATAGAAAGACCACTACAGTGCGTGTGGTCTGGGAACAAGACGGGTGTTAGTGCAGGGCCGTGTGGGAGCACACAGGAGGGTGTCTTCCAGTTGGCTGGTGGGCAGGGATGAGAGAGGACTTCCCAGAAGAAGGGGCCACTAAACCGAGTCCCTAATGCTAAGTAGAATTAGACAGATTAAAAAACACCCTCAGGGCTTCCCTGGTGGCGCAGTGGTTGAGAGTCCGCCTGCCGATGCAGGGGACACGGGTTCGTGCCCCAGTCCGGGAAGACCCTACATGCCGTGGAACGGCTGGGCCCGTGAGCCATGGCCGCTGAGCCTGCGCGTCCAGAGCCCGTGCTCCGCAACGGGAGAGGCCACAACAGTGAGAGGCCTGCGTACCGCAAAACAAACAAACAAAAAACGCCCTCAATATCTGGTTGATTTTGAGAATTATGGAAACAGTATCAGTCACGGTGGCAATAGCCAAAAGATGCCTTCCTCAATTGAAATTAATACAACTTCACTTGAATTCTATGTGTGTAAAGAGAAATTTTCTGCTTTTCTGAGGCTGACTACTGAACTTAATTCAGCTTCAAAATTAAATTGTTCCTCTACTGGAGATTCCCTTAGAGCAGCAAGATGATGTAGGGGAAAAATTCATTTAAATGAAAAGTACACTTAAAAGTTCAATACATCACTGTGATCTTACTATTTATTTCATGTTTAAACCACAAGAATTTTCTTCTCATATCAGGGAGTCTCCTACATGACTTTTACCAGCAACTCTCAGCTGTCCCCATCCTGGCTCCTAGAGTCCTCACACATGACCACAAAAGAGGGTGATGGACACTGAAGAAGATAGTTCTCTTTTTTTCTAATAAATTTAACTCAATTAATGCTGTGTATAGCCAACTAACAAATTTTCAAAGTTTATTTATTACATATATATGTTTGAATATCTATTACATATTCAAAGTTTATTTGTAAGTTGTTTAATTGGAATGTGACATGCATTTTCTTATAGAAATGATATTTAATAGTGCTGAGGTTTCCAGGCTAGCCCTCAAAAGTCTATTACGCTAATCTGCAAAAATACTGAAACACTATGCTGTACATCTGAAAATAATATAATAGTGTAAATCAACTATACTTCAATTTTTTTTTAAAAAGTCTGTTATACTATAGCATCTGGTCACCAAATCAAACACCTCCATGGAGAAAATACGGGCAATGGTCAAATTCAGAGGCTTTGAGCCCTGGTTCTGACGAAGTAAATAACGTTAGGGTGTCGGAGGCAAAAATTGGAAATGGGTAGTGGGTACAGAGTTAAATGAGGTCTCCACGGCTCTTGTCTTGATTGTGACCAGGGTCGGAATCTCAGATTTATCAGTTACTAACTTTGTGGCCACTGACAAATTACATTCTCTGTGTCTTTATATCTGTACCGGCAAAATGGGAATAGCTATGAGGACTAAGTAAGGTAACACATGCACTACACCTCCACGAGGCCTGGCGCAGGGCAGCACTCAGTACATACTGGCTCCCTTCCTTTCCTTCCTCTGCTTTCTGAACCTGTCACCTGTCCTAGTTATGCCAGTTGCTCTGGGAACATTTCTTACAAGGGATGGAGGTTCCTTAAAAAACTAAAACTACCATATGATCCAGCATATACCCTGAGAAAACCATAATTCAAAAAGAGCCATGTACCACAATGTTCATTGCAGCACTATTTACAGTAGCCAGGATATGGAAGCAACCTAAGTGTCCATCAACAGATGAATGGATAAAGAAGATGTGGCACATATATACAATGGAATATTACTCAGATATAAAAAGAAATGAAACTGAGTTATTTGTAGTGAGGTGGATGGACCTAGAGTCTGTCATACAGAGTGAAGTAAGTCAGAAAGAGAAATACTGTATGCTAACACATATATATAGAATCTAAAAAAAAAAGAAAATGGTCAGAAGAACCTAGGGGCAAGACGAGAATAAAGATGCAGACCTACTAGAGAATGGACTTGAGGATACGGGGAGAGGGAAGGGTAAGCTGGGACAAAGTAAGAGAGTGGCATGGACATATATACACTACCAAACATAAACTAGATAGCTAGTGGGAAGCAGCCACATAGCACAGGGAGATCAGCTCCGTGCTTTGTGACCACCTAGAGGGGTGGGATAGGGAGGGTGGGAGGGAGGGAGATGCAAGAGGGAAGAGATATAGGGACATATGTATATGTATAACTGATTCACTTTGTTATAAAGCAGAAACTGACACACCATTGTAAAGCAATTATACTCTAATAAAGATGTTAAAAAAACAAAACAAAAAACTACCATATGACCCAGCAATCCCACTACTGGGCATACACTCTGAGAAAACCGTAATTCAAAAAGAGTCATGTACCACAATGTTCATTGCAGCACTATTTACAATAGCCAGGACATGGAAGCAACCTAAGTGTCCATTCACAGATGAATGGATAAAGAAGATGTGGCACATATATACAATGGAATATTACTCAGATATAAAAAGAAATGAAACTGAGTTATTTGTAGTGAGGTAGATGGACCTAGAGTCTGTCGTACAGAGTGAAGTAAGTCAGAAAGAGAAAAACAAATACCGTATGCTAACACATATATATGGAATCTAAAAAAAAATAATTATGCTTTTGGTGTCTTCCAATACTTGCCAATACATACTGGTTAATATTTAAGTGGTTTCACACTGAGATACTATAAAACGATGTTGTGAATATGCCTCAGCTATGTCTGACATATAGAGAAGAGCTGTGACCTTACTCTCTGTCTGAACTAGAACATGATCATTCGTGATCATTCAATATGAATGTTTAACCCAATAAATAATTGCTGTTTTCCAGGCTAATACTTGAGTTGGCTGATATAAGGGTATTCTGGGGTATGCAAAGCATTCTAACATACACAAAGGATCACAGTTTGAGCTAGAAATGAGGGGAGGAGGGCAAATGAAGAGTGCTGGAGGGCCTGGTTGGCAAGCATTCAGAACTGGAACTTGGGAAGAACAAGAAAGAGAAACATAGGGATGCGGGGCATATATTTTCAAATCTTCTAAGTGATCGACTAGAAATCAGGAGGATGAATGGATACCCCTTATAAGTCTATTTTTTTCCTATTACACAACATAATCGTTTAGAGATATAAAAGCTTTGGATATGGGAAATTGAAGGAAGAAATTTTGGAGGGAGAAGTCTCATAATATCTTACAAAACAGTAGGAAATATTATTAAATAACAAATAGTTTGCATGCCAACATATGCACAAGATGTAATAGAGTAAAAAGTGAATAGAACAGAAAATGAGAAGTCTTGGGTCCTGGCGCTAAAGTCTGTAAGCTTAACAAGTCTTTTCACCTCTCTTAGTCTCTTTCCTTATCAGTAAAAAAAAAAATGATGGACAAAAGGGATCTCCTAAAAACAAACAAAACTAAAAAACTCTTTTGTTGCTGGCCAAATGTAACAGTCCTGCATTTTCCCTTTTTGGACAATATTTATGTAAAAAAGCATACAACCCACTTCTCAATCGCCCTATGTAGAAGACAATAAATCATTAACCTCCAAGGCAGAGAAACTAGAAAGTGGAAATTCCATGATGTTGCTGAATCACAGTCCGTGTCAGATACCCAAGTCCCCTTTTCCTGTATTTCTTCAATATCTCAAGTAGCAGCAAGTGCTTCAAGCCAGAGGAAGCAGGACACAAAGGCAAACAACAATCGCAATGTGCGGTAGAAAAGGCCAAATTCTCTGAGGCTCCGCCTCTAATTTCATTTTATGACCTTGAGTAAGCCCCCAAATTTCCTTATGCCTTAGTTTTCTCATCTGGATATGTAATTAATATTATCTAAACTACCTTTGTCATCAAAAGAATAAATATTTTTAAAATATTCAAAATCAAAGCATTAAAGAATAGAAAGCACGACTCGTTTTGAGAGCTAATGTGCTTAATGGAAACAGCACTGAACTTGGAATAAAAAACTGATTTATAGCAGGTTTACTATCAGTGAGCTGGATGACCTCCTGACCTCTCTCTCTCAGTTTTCTCATCTAATAAGGGCAAACTGTAAAATCTTCCCTGTCCACCCCAAGGTTGCCAAATTCAAATGAGATTATGAACTGCACGGCATTCTCTGAACTATAGCAGGCGATAAAAAGTGAGCTCTTGATAGCTTATCACAATCGGAAGGAACCTAGTGACCATTTTCCCACTCTCCTTTAGCCATTCGGTTTCACAGGTCCAACAACTGGGCAACAGGGAACTTCAGGATCCTCAGAAACTGAAAGAACATCTACGAAGGAAGTAAATTCAACCTAAGGTTCATAGCTTTATGCGAATCTAGGAAGAGTAACTGATTCTTGTCAGAATCTGTTTAGCCATCATTCTTTACTGGTTTGTAAAACAACAGCAGTAGAGGGGTTAGCAAATGCTTATTTACCAACGATTACAGCAAAATCCCTGGTCCCACTCAACATGTAGCAAGAGCTAGTCTGTAATGATATGGGTCTTCACCCATGGAACAAAAACCCACGTTGTCAGGACTGACTGACTGGACCATGATAACGCTTTCTAGAAATGTTTTCCATCCTGTATCCTAAACAGGACCATCCCGGAGAGAAGCCCAAATAATCCTAGATGATCTTTGCTCATTTCATGGTTATTCTTGTTTCTAGATACTATTTTGGATATTTTTCCTTATTCAAAAAAGCAGCTTTTTCTTTCCCCTGAGTACCCCCTGTAATGCCTGTAATTACAGATATACTTACTGAGCAAGGTCCTCCTAAAATTAGAGTGAAAAGATAAGGGAAAGGAAGAGAGCCAGCGAGGCCCCTCTTGGTCGGAGGTCTATTTTGTAAAATACTTAACGGACAAGATAGTCCATTCTGCAACTTTTGAGGACCCGAAATACAAACTTACACACCCATCTGAAGTGACTCATTCTCCACCACACCTCCAATGCCCAGAAGCCCTGTTCTATAGTAGAGAATATTTCTTCAGCATTTTTCCATTTTTCCAACTCTGCAACTAAATCTATTTAATAGTAAACCATTTTTAAAATTACAATGTAATTATCATATTGCATGTCTAATTTTGCACCAAAGCGTTTTTTTTTTTTTCCCTAACTCCCTTAGATTTTGGCATTGGAAAAATTGTTTGGCTCACAAGCTTCTTGGGAGCAAGAATTGATTATCTACTCAACTTTTAAATTCCCCAAAGAATCTCATAGAGTTGATATCTATACAGAGGGAGTGCTGCTTAGAGCTGAAAGGCCAACTGGTCTCCTAGCAGAAAGCACTAAATTCAAGGACCAAAACAAACAAATAAAAAGCACCAATTCTAAATTGTCATCAGCATTCAGGCCAAACAAAGGCCTTTGCGCTTGTTCATGTTACTTGAGGTGCAGGTTGCCTATGCAGAGGAAGGATCCTTGACAATGGGTTTAGGTGCCAGAAAACATAGGTTTATTGGGCAGCCGGCATTACCCCAAGAGGGAGAGCTGTTCAGCAGGAAGTTCCCACTTTGTGCCAGCCTTCAGAACCATCTGCCGCTTTATGCTTCGGGACACACACACACACACACACACACACACACACACACACACACACTCCTCTATGCATTGACTGGGTATGAAAGCCAAGCTGGAGAGAGAAGCTGCAACATTAAATGTTGAACAATGAAGAACCACCATGATTACTATACAGGCTTGTCCTTGCCTGGGAGGACAAGGGCCTCACCTGCTCATGCTCCACTCCAGCTGCAGCCGCCAGGCTAGAGTAGTAATTTATAGCCTGAAAGACTTAAAGATCATCCAAGGGAATGTCCAAAACTAAATTTCAAGGTCACAGATCTATGTAAAGTGTTCAAATACTCAGAAATTGCCTCTTTTAAACAGCTTTAATAAGAGGGAGTCAGGGCTTCCCTGGTGGCACAGTGGTTGAAAGTCCGCCTGCTGATGCAGGGGACACGGGTTCGTGCCCCGGTCCGGGAAGATCCCACATGCCGCGGAGCGGCTGGGCCTGTGAGCCATGGCCGCTGAGCCTGCGCGTCCGGAGCCTGTGCTCCTCAACGGGAGAGGCCACAACAGTGAGAGGCCTGCGTACCGCAAAAAATAAATAAATAAATAAATAAAAATAAGAGGGAGTTAGAGGAGTGAGAGGGAGTGTCCTCTGGATGGATGACCTTTAGCTACACTGTGTGGTTGGTCAGATCAGGTGACCAGGGAATAGGGTCAGTGAAACCAATGCCACACAAGACAGATAGATGCAAGCCATGGGCAGGAGACTCAAAGGGCATGTCCCACTAATGGTGTGTGTGCATCCACATGGATATACTCGTGCACACGTTTGTGCGTGAAAGGACAAGATATAAAGCTATTGCTTAAATGGATCCAGTATCTCCCTATTTGTTGAACATTTTTAAGCTGATTTCCAAGATGAGTAAAGCTGTTTAAATGTTTGAAAAATACTATGATGATTTTATAATTTATACTTTAATAAATAATTTGGAAGCTTAAGAGGCAAGTTAAAATAAGAGAAAAAGATCGATAGAAAATTCTAGATAGAAAGGGGGGGATAATAGTACCAGAAATCAGAGATGAGAATTGTTACAACTGAGCACTCAACTTGGCTCTCCAGTCAAGAAAAAAGAAACTATAAGAAGTGAAATAACCCTCATGATCTAATAAAAAGGAGCATCATCAGCTTATAGAAAGATCAGTCTTTCTGGCACAGAATTTAGGACAAATTTACTGCATGAAAATGTAGAGAATGAATTGATAGGTTGACAAGTATTAACAAAACATTAAATAACAACAAACAGTGTTACACGAGGCAAGTCAGCATAGAACTTTCGAGTATGGGTTTTGCAGTAGACAAACCTGAGTTCAAATTAGTAACTAGAACGTTGGTCAAGCTACATAAGCACATGAGACTTCTGATTCCTCATCTCTAAAATGGAGGTGATGGTACCTCCCTCTTAAGGTTGTCATGAGGATTAAATGAGATAACACAGGCAAAGGATCTTACATAGTACCTGAATAGCAGGTACACAAAATATCGGTTCCATCTCCCATCCCTTGCCCCCACTCACAATGGTTAGATTCAGGTCTTTGTATGAATGGAACAAAAGTCAGAGACCTAATGCCCCTGAAGACATTCCACTCAAAGTGTAGATATTACAATGGCTAAATAAATTGTTAGACAGACTCGACAACAGAGAACCTGAAGAAATGGTGGCTGGTCTGTCTCTTAGATTGACAATGGTCTCAACCACAATCAGGGAGTTGTTGCAGGACTCACTGCCAAGTGGTGGGATTAACATCTTTTGGACTGTCTCACCCAGATAGTGGCCCATCCTACCTCCACATAGAGGGCCGACTATAGGCATGATTACAGACAAAGCTAATTCTTTGTCTCAGAGAAAATATATATCATAAACCAGTCAAATGCTTAGACAGTAATGAATTGGGATTCTAGAACTCTGTATCATAGATCTCTGCAGCAATAATTTGAACTTGGAATATCTAAGAATAAATGCGACCTACTTTAAAAAAACAACAAAAAATAAAATGCCCCTATATGGCTGCTAAAAAATATTTTAATAGCACTACCACTAGATGGGAAAATGGATGTATGCATATTAAATAGATGACTAAATACTTAGCGATCCTCTACCATATGTCTCACTCTGTGCTAGGCCTTTGCATGTATATTATTTCAATTAATTCCAGCAACAGGAAAACAAACGTAATACACTGGATTATCATCATTAATCACGCTTGTACACATCTAGGTACAACTATAAGATTATATCAGTGATTCATAAAAGAACTGTAAGGCTACCTGATTGTGTATATGGTCCATAATACAACTGAAGGGACGGAAGCAGAAAATGACCATTAGTAGCAAAATTATGGTAATTTAGTCATCATATACACTGCTTTGAGCATAATTAACAATTTGATTAACACACGGCTAAAAGTTCTTTAGTTAAAGGTGGGATTAACTGAAATTCATTTCCATAGGCAAATTCTGGGCCCTGGCAAATTTTCTAATATATGCACTTTTTCTCAAATGATGAAGACAGGTCAACAGCACTAAAGCCAAAGCAACAGTTTAATTTTAGCAACTCTCTGTCCAAAAGCCAATGCACCAAGAAGGTTCCAGCCAAGGTTGCTGTGCCACCTCCTAATGGCTGTGGTCAGAAACATCACGGATCATTTGCAAGTAAAGAAACATGAAGGAAACGTCAGGGTTCAGGAACAGAGGAACTGATATACTTGCAGCGTTTTCAGAAACTCTTTCCCACCCAGAACCATTCTCACCTCCCTAAAGACACAACCATTAATTCACTCAATATTTATGTTATGGTAGCTCACTGTGTGCCAGGTACTCTGCCAGGAGACAGAGTTACATTAGACACAGGCTTGGCTCTGCTAGAACTTACAGATATTCTCAGACCTAAGCACAAACTTCAGTGGCACAGTCCTAAGGAAGTGAAGGGCCTAGAATCAAAATGCAGGCACATTAATATGCAAATATGCTCTTCATAAGGGCACATCACCTGTTCAACATGCTCAGGCTGCACTTGGGAAACTGACCCAACATAACTGACATACACTCTATGACAACTCCATCCAAACGCCCATCTCAGGGTCTGCACAGCCAGGTGTATGTGGGTTTGGCCAGGCGATCTGTGTAAAACACCCTCAGTAGAGCACAGCAGAACCCGGAAGAAGCACCAGGAATCCCTGTGGTTCCCCAGCTCTTGGACCCTGAAGCCACTTCACAGGACAAGCCCCATGTGACACTGATAAATTATTAAATCTGTTGATTTCATGCAACGTCAGGAATGTGGAAGGAAAGGCACTCCCACATGGATGTAAAAATGCCTTTGGGCAAGAACACAGATGAGGGCTTCCCTGGTGGTGCAGTGGTTAAGAATCCACCTGCCAATGCAGGGGACACGGGTTCGAACCCTGGTCTGGGAGGATCCCACATGCCACGGAGCAACTAAGCCCGTGTACCACAACTACTGAGCCTGCGCTCTAGAGCCCGCGAGCCACAACTACTGAGCCCATCTGCCACGGCTACTGAAGCCTGCGTGCCTAGAGCCTGCTCTCTGCAACAAGAGAAGCCACCTTAATGAGAGGCCTGCGCACCGCAACGAAGAGTGGCCCCCACTCGCTGCAACTAAAAAGAAAGCCTGCATGCAGCAATGAAGACCCAACGCAGCCAAAAATAAATAGATAAATAAATCTATTAAAAAAGAATACAGATGAACTCCATGTGACATGACAACATTAAGCCATCACAGGTTTTGACACTTTTCCATCTATAATTTCAAAATGATTGCAGTGAGACATGCCTTTCAGTTTAGGTAAGGTAAGAACCCTCACACAGCCAACAGAAAGACTGGTCATGAAACAATTACTTACTGAGCGTCAGCTATATGCCAGGAGCAGTGCCAAGCATGGCTGTTGCTGGAGGAGAGAAGACTTCAGTAGCAGTGAGTACGTCAGGCACAAGGGCCTCTAGTACCCTAGGTGTATGTGCAGAGACAGCAAGTTAGAGGGGAAAGGAGATGATAACCAGATGGAAAAAACCCAGTTCTGCCTCTTACTACTGCATGCCTTTGCCAAGTTGCTTTGCTCCCATTTCCTCATCTGTAAAAATGGAGATAACCACACCTACATCAAGGTCATTGTGAGGGCCAAATGGTAGCAATTACGGCTGTTACATCAGACAGTTCATTGGACTGCCATAATTTGAGACTGGGCTTCACCACTGATTAAATGTGTGAACTTTCTGTGTCTCAGCCTTCCTCATCTATAAAAATGAGGATGATAAGAGTCTCTCATAGGGTGGTAGCGAGGATTCAATGAGTAAATTCATGTAAAGAACTTAGTGTCTGGAATGTAGTGAGAACTTGGAACAATTCAGCTCTTACCACTCCTACACTCCCAGTGTTTTTTTTTTTTTTTTTTTTTTTCTTTTGCAGTTCGCGGGCCTCTCTCTGTTGTGGCCTCTCCCATTGCAGAGCACAGGCTCCGGACGCGCAGGCTCAGCGGCCATGGCTCACGGGCCCAGCCACTCCGTGGCATGTGGGATCTTCCCAGACCAGGGCACGAACCCGTGTCCCCTGCATCGACAGGCGGACTCTCAACCACTGCGCCACCAGGGAAGCCCACACTCCCAGTGTTTTAAAAGGGAGCTATGAAGGTGCAGGGGAATGTTTTGAAGGAAGAGTAGGATTTCACCAGGGAAGGTTGGTGAGAGACTGGGTGGGGGGAGGAGTAGAAATGCAGAAAGGGGTCGGGGCGAACAGACCAGGAAAGTGGTCTGGGAGGCCTGGGGCCCAAGATGGCAGCCCTTTCCCTCTCAGGACAGCTGCACTGTCCCACCCAGTTCCCAAGCCAACCCTGACCAGCACAGCACCCTCCCACCAGCCTCAGCCACCAGCCAGAGGGGTGGGAATCAGTGCTTTCCCCACAGAGCAGGTGCCTGAGATGAGCCCTGGACACACACTGCCCAGCAACACTCTCTCCACATCCACCCACTTGCCCACAGAGCCACATTCCACCTCCTTAGGTAAGCCGCCCCAGAACAAGAGTCCTTTCATGATGCCACTTAGCTCGAGCTCCAAGACCCCGGCCAGTTCTTAGGGGTTATGTTTACTCTTTTATATTTTTACAGTTACAGAATACCTTCACATGATATGACTTTTTTAACCTACTGACTCCCCGAGAAAGAGAACTAATCACTATCAAAAGTAATGAGGTGGAGATTGACCTCTCTCTGTGTACATGTGTGTGTGACTGTGTGTGTGTGTGTGTGTGTGTGTGTGTGTGTGTGTGTAGTGAGACAGACAGAGGGAGAGACAGAGGCAGAGACAGAAAGAAAGTGCATGGAGTATAAAAAGAAGATGTGGAATTGTACACAATATGGTCGCATCTGTGTGAAAGAATGGATATGAGTATATTGCCAATACCTGAATGAGAGTTCTTGAAGGATACAAAAAAAGTTTACAATGAGTTTACTTTGGAGAGTAGGACTGAGAAATCTACAGTGAAAGAGACGAACCTTTCATTTAATGCACTTTTGTATCTTAATTTTATACCACGCATGTGTCCTATTTGAAATTTTTAAGTGATTTTAAGAAACAAGCAAGAAATCTCACATCAGAAGTCGATTCTAATGCCTAAATAAAAGTACATTTTCCTGATACATAGTTAACTGCTGTTGGTAAATGGCAGCTGCCTGTTGCACTACCATTATTATTTGTATAGAACTATTGCATAATTAATAAGTAAGGAATAATTATTTGGATGATAAGTATGTGTACAGTAATAACTGTGCTCAAGCTCAGTTATGTGCATCAGATTCCCCCAGTGAGGCTGTGAGCTCCATGGGGACAGCTCCTGTCTGGACTTGCCTGTACTCGCACAGGATACACAGTGTCTCCCACACATGAGATCATCATCACAGACTAGCTGAGTGAACCAACACACAGGCATAAATGTCCTGCCCAAAGCCCCTGGGTGAGGGAGCAAATTCATCCTTATGCCCATTATGCAGATGTGGAAACTGAGGTCCAGTGGAGTCATGTGAATGGCCAAAAGTTTCTGGAGAGGAGCTCCAGAAAAATCTAGGTCCCCAAGACTTCCAGGCAGAACTTTCTATCAGCAGTAGTGGGCACATTCAAACACAATAGATTGGACTCAGTGCTGGAGACTAATACTGAGAACCCAGTGAGAACCACAGCTCGGACTACTAGGAAGTGAGCTTTCTAAAACAGACCAACAATGTCATTTCATTGCACACATATGTAGTTAAGATATTCCCCTGACACGAGCTGTATTAGTCAGGATTCTCCAGAGAAAAAGAACCAGGGGGATGTATACATACACACATACATAAAAGGAGATTTATCACGAGGAATTGGCTCACGCAATTACTGATGATCTGCTCTTCTCAAGCTGGAGACCCTGGAAGGCCGGTGGTGTAATTCAGTCCAAGTGTGAAGGCCTGAGAACCAGGGAAGCTGATGGCATAAATTTCAGTCCAAAGGCAGGAGAAGATAAGGTGAGATGTTCCAGCTCAAGTAGTGGGAAAGAAAAAAGAGGCAAATTCCTCCTTCCTCCACCCTTTGTTCCATTCAGGTCCTCAATGGATTGGATGATGCCCACACACAATGGGGAAGGCGAGCTACTTTACTGAGTTTACCATGTCAAATGCTCATCTCATTTGGAAGCATCCTCACAGACACATCCCGAAACAATGTTTAATCTAGGCACTCCGTAGCCAGTCAGGCTGACGCACAAAATGAACCATCACATTAGTAAAGTCACCTTAGCGGCACACACATATGATGGATTCCACACAGGAAGAGAGTAACCCGTACGTACGGGAAGGAAACAACCCCTTAGGATCCACAGAGAGCACTTCCAGGAGACTCCTGTCAACTAGCATGGAAGCAAGGGGTCCAGTGGTGCTGGGAGGCCACAGGTAACAAGAGTCACCTAGATGAATACAGGCTCTGCCTCATGAACCTGAACAAGTTACTGATCCTCTGTGAACCTCAGTTTCCTCTTTTGCAAAATGAGGAAGATCCGGATACCCTCTCCATAGAAGCTACTACAAGGATTAAATGAGATCATAGGTATAAAGTAATTAGAACAGCGCCTGACATAAAAAGCACTCAATGAATGTTAATTGTGTATTTATTGCTTCCATTATTATTAGAGACAAAAAGCCATAGGCAGGGCATAAATACCACACGAATATATACACACACACCCCACTCCAGGAAGAATTACTTGCCACCTCCTATGGTATTTTGCACGGACTTCTCTCATACTACTTACCATAGATTTTCAAATTAGGTGTGTGCAGATCTGTCTCTCCTTTCTAGACTGAGTGTTTTTCTGAAACCAAAACAGATTCATCTTATTCAAATTTATATCTTCAGTGCTTAGTACTTGGAAAGTGCTCATATATGTTTGTTAAAAATGTCAAAATGGAGTGAAAATTTTTGAAACATTTAGACTCACAGAGTGATGACTATGAGCAATATTCTGAGAACTGAAATTCAGTTTCTTTTCATTTTGTTGATGTCTTTTTAGCTAGTTCACCATAAAAGCAGTATCTATAAATAAAGCTAACTTGTACTCTGAGGTCCACTAATGTGCTACACCATCAGCCCTGTAGCTTCTCTTGACGTCCATTCAACTTCATTTCTGCAAAGTTTAAGCCAACACATTTGACCAAATGAATCCAATCTGTCAAGGAGCCCAGCCTGCCACAAACCTACACAGAGATCCAATCTCTAGGTTCTCTCTAGAATGGGGAAGTGCAGACCCCCTTTACCAAGTGCAGGCACTGGAATCAGTTCTCTTTCTCACGGCTTGCTGGGAGGAAGGAGGCATGTGTGGAGGAATTAACAATGGAAACTCTAACTCACTTCCAGGCACTACGGTAAAATTCTGTGGATAATGACTTAGAAATCTCTGCTAAGTAGATTGTGAGACCGTGAGCTCCAAGACTGCATTAATAACAAACCTTATTCCATTTCTACATAGTCAATCATGCTTGTCCTCAGATGCAATTGTGTCGTTCAAGATTTAAAAAGTCCCAAGTACAACGCTTATTGTCTTGAAGTGTAAGCCCCATCTATCATGGAGGCCAGACTCATTCCTTGCCTAAAGCCAGTAATATGTCTTTTGGATAAAGTACAAACTTTGGGAGTTAATAACTTCACTATATTACACGGCCCATCCATTATAACAACATAGTTATAGCTGGATTCAGCTACTGTATTTACTCCAGCCAACCTCATTTACAGAGGACACTTCGCGCCTAGAGAGGCAGTAGAAGAGTGGTTTGTAGGAGCCATTCATTCATGCCCTAGTGTTTGCTGAGTCCCTACTAGGTGTCATACACTGTTCCACGTGCTATGGCTACTGAAGAAAACAAAATAGAAAAAATGTTTTTGCTCTTATGGAGTTTAACATTAGTGAGAAAAAATAAATAAAATGAAACAAAAGCTATTTTCAGAGAATGACGTATTGTTAAGAATCAGGAAGGCCTTTCTGATGAAGTGAAATATGGATGACAAGAAAGGGCCATCCATGCAAAGAACTGCCCTTTGCTCAGAATTTAACATGGCTATTCTGTTCATACTTCCGTGGAGCTTCCGTGGAGCTACTGCTCGGTTTGCCAGAAAGTCACAGCTAAGATGGATTGTGAACACTTGAACTCAATTCCAAGCACCAAAATCTCTGGATCCCTAGAGAGATCATGTCAGACCCTTAAGTGTAGTTTAGACATTTGGGGAAAGCCTCTGTTCTTTAAATGACCCCCAAGATACCTGAAAACAGATAGGAATCATAAAACAAAATAGACTATTTGAATTGTCACTACCTCGTTAAGGATAATAGCCCTTCTCTAAACTTTACTTGAGCAGGAATGGGTTACAAAGGCCTGAAGAGGACAACCAAGGGGTCCACAGATGGAGTGAACACTGGCTGTATATTGGCCACCTGGTGTCCCCTCTCCCTGTCTTCTGGCAGTAGCTCACTCTTTCATCCCTCATTCTCAGATCACCTGCTTTCAGAGGAACCCACTCCCAGCTCCAGGCAGGCATGCCTCACCCAGACATGCCAGTGGGAGGTATTCCTGAATCCCCTCCCTTCCACAGGAACTGGCAAGCAACAGGCATGTGGCCCAAGCTTCTCCAGGCCACGTAAGTCCTGGGATTTGTGTAAGAGTTCCTACAGACAACGTTTTTTTCTGCTGGACTGAACCTGGAGGTATGTGAGGCCTCGTTGCAACAGGTAAGCCTGGCAGAGAACAGAGCCTCTGTGGAACAGGATGTGGGAAGATAGAGTGAGACACTGGGCCTAGATGCCTTCATCTGAGCACCTGGATGGAGCCACACTTAAATCCAATAGGTTCTCAGACTCTCAAAATCATTGGTTAATTAACTATCTCTTTTTTTTTTTCCTATTCTAGTTGAAGATGGGTTTTTTTTTTAATCGCATGCCACAGAAAGAGTCCAAACACATATCATAGGTAAATTCTCCTTAATACCAAATTATTGAGAACTGAACACACCTCTCAATATATCCAAAGAGCCATTTGTTATAAGAGAAAAATGAGGTCTCTTCTGATTTCTATTAATTCTTTATTTAGCACATATTATGTGTCCCTGTTGGCACCAGCTCCTGCAGAGGCTGAAAACGTATACAATATTGCTTCCCTGGCCTTAAAGTGTATATCCTATAATCTATCACAATCACTAACACTTCACTAATTCATAGAGCTTTCTAGGATATAGAGCACTTCTAAAACACTGAAGTGCAGGTGCAGAGAATCAGACTAGATTCATCCAAATCCTTAGTTTATGAACTCTCACCACTGCCCCACACGTGGGCCTTTTTCTTTTCTTTTTTTAAATTGTATTTATTTTTTTAGTATGTTAATCAACTGTTTAACTTTTATTTATTTTATTTTATTTTATTTTTTTTTTTTGCGACACGCAGGCCTCTCACTGTTGTGGCCTCTCCCGTTGCGGAGCACAGGCTCCGGACGCGCAGGCTCAGCGGCCATGGCTCATGGGCCCAGCCGCTCCGCGGCAGGTGGGATCTTCCCGGACCGGGGCACGAACCCGTGTCCCCTGCATCGGCAGGTGGACTCTCAACCACTGCGCCACGCAGGGAAGCCCCGTGGGCCTTTTTATTGAGTCCCCACCAACGTCTTACTCTCCTCATCACACAGCACCTGCACACTGAGCAAGGAAGTGGAGATTCTGAGAAATCACCCAAACCTCACAACTAGCGAGTTCCAGATCCAAAATTTTAACTGTGTTCTCCCCACGCCCCTCACCGGCCTGTCCATAAATGTATACAAGGAGTTCCTCCAATCACACCAGCAAGGAACTACACCAGACTGGCTGGTATATTTGAAAGGTGTATAGTTCAGAACTGACACTTTACCACTAAGCATGGAGCCAGAGTTTATGGGATTGCTTCTAGCCAATTGCTGATTTGGCATCTTTGAATGTGGTCACTTTAAAGAGATATGCAGACACACTGAAATACTCAAGCCACACTTAAATCAGATTTTTCCAGTGCAACAAGAGGAGATAGCTTAAAGTATTCATGAAGAAAAAATTTTTTTCAAAAGTCACTTCTTTAAAATGTCATTACTGCCTTTCTTTGGTGGCATTTTCTTTTTGCAGATCAATATCACTATTATCACTTTCTTGGTTCCACTGGTTCTGACTGAAACCAATCAGGCAGGAAAAGGTAAGGAGTTTCATTTAATCTATAAATAAAGTCACCTAAAAAAGGCATTTTAAAATTTTTACAGGCAATTGATTTCTAGTTCTTTGCCTGAAATGACTCTTCTCTTCTCCTGGCATGCTAAATTGGCGAAGCAGTTTCATATAGGAAAGATGCTCTCAGAAGAATTAACGTTCTCTGCCTTGGCTGATCAATGTAGAAAAATTGTCTTCTTCACCTTAAAATACAAAATCCTCTCCCACACTATACAAGTCAAGGGGGTGGAGGATATGAGTAAAAGAAAAGAAATGCCTCTACAGTAGCGGATGTTTACAGGGGAAATAAACCATGGCCTGGGTCCCAGATCTTTCAGACACCAGTAGATGGGTGTCCTGGATCAGAAGCCCTGTGCTCCACTGCCAGGCCCATCACTTACAGTTGGTGCTGGCCGTACAGGAGATTGGTGACATTTTCCATAGGAGGATAAGCGCTCAATGTTGGAATGCTTTCATTCTACCCAGAGGCACAGCAGGAAACAAAAACATGGTGAAATTCCATATATGGGTAGGTTGGGTGTGGAAAAGATACATGATTGACACTGGCAATGAGGTGCACTTAGGGCCAATAGACATAAGAAAGAAGATGATGCTGTGGGCCCTGGAGCCACCAAATATAATCAGAAAAAAGGGGCAGCCATGACACAAAGTGCTCGATCCATGGAGTCAGCCAGGGTAGGTCTAAGTCCCAGCTCTGCTACACTCCAGCTTCACTGTCAAATAGCAAGACAAGAATATGAAGCGTCCAATGCCTGGCACATCAACACTTCGGTGGTACTGGTCTCCCTTTCTCTCCGCCCCACTCAGTTTCTTCTTCTTTTTTTTTTAATTGAAGTATAGTTGATTTACAATATTGTGTTAATTTCAGGTATACAGCACAACGATTCTTTTTTTTTTTTTTTTGCAGATTATATTCTATTATAGGTTATCACAAGATATTGGGTATAATTCCCTGTGCTATAGAGTAAATCCTGGTTGCTTAGCTATTTTAAATATAGTAGTTCGTATCTGTCAATCCCACACTCTTAAACTATCCCTCCCAGACCTCCCCTTTGGTAAACATAAGTTTGTTTTCCATGTCTGTGAGTCTGTTTCTGTTGTATATGTTTGTATTATTTTTTAGATTCTACATATAAGTGATATCATACAGTATTTTTCTTTCTCTATTTGACATTTCACTAAGCATAATATTCTCTAGATCCATCCACACTGCTGCAAATGGCAGTAGTTCATTCTTTGTCATGACTGAGTAGTATACCACTGTGTGTGTGCGTGTATGTGTATATATACACACATACATTTATATATCTCACATCTTCTTAAGCCAATCCTCTGTTGATGGGCACTTGGACTGCTACTATGTCTTGGCTACTGTAAACAGTACTGCTATGAACTCTGGGCTGCATATATCTTTTTGAATTTGAGTTTTTGTTTTTTCCAGATATACCCAAGAGTGGAATTGCTGAATCATATGGTAGATCAAAATGACTTTGCAAATGATGCGACCAACAGTAGGTTAGTATCCAAAATATACAAACAGCTCATAAAACTCAATATCAAAAAAACCCCAAACAACCCACTCAAAAAATGGGCAGAAGACCTGAATAGACATTTTTACAAATTAGACATACAGATGGCCCACGGACACGTGAAATGATGCTCAACACTGTTAATTATTAGAGAAATGCAAGTCAGAACCACAATGAGGTGTCACTTCACACTTGTCAGAATGGCCATCATCAAAAAGTCTGCAGGGCTTCCCTGGTGGCGCAGTGGTTGAGAGTCCGCCTGCCGATGCAGGGGACACGGGTTCATGCCCCGGTCCAGGAAGATCCCACATGCCGCGGAGCGGCTAGGCCCGTGAGCCATGCCACTGAGCCTGTGCGTCTGGAGCCTGTGCTCCGCAACAGAAGAGGCCACAACAGTGAGAGGCCCGCATACCGCAAAAAAAAAAAAAAAAAAAAAAAGTCTGCAAATAATAAATGCTGGAGCGGGTATATAGAAAGGGAACCCTCCTACATTGTTGGTGGGAATGTAAACTGGTGTACCCACTATGGAGAACAGTATGAAGATTAATTTAAAAACCCACCCAATTTCTATGATGGTCCTTTGTACAATCAAAGTCCCATGTCTTCTAAGGTTTATCTTATTGTTGATGATATTCAAGCGCAGGTACCACGACTAAAGTAATGAGTACAGAATTTGAAAGCCCATAGCAACATATTTTTCATTAAATGAGCCTAATTAACTCTATCAGGACCCAGAGAGGTTTTAAAACTAGAACTTACCTGTGTCAAAGTTAATTGTATGCCACTGTCTATTCAATACTTCTGTCTGTACCTAAGCCTTGTGGCCTCAGAAACAAGCTTTACCCTCACATATGCCCCATTAATTCTCTTCCCCCAGTCACCTCAGCACACCTACCGTATTGGCCTGCCACACATACTTTTCTGTTTTTTTGTTTTTCTGGGTTTTTCTTGGGCTGCGCCATGCGGTTTACAGGATCTTAGTTCCCCAACCAGGGATTAAACCTGGGCCCTTGGCAGTGAGAGCGCTGAGTCCTAAACACTGGACTGCCAAGGAACTCCACGCCCCCCCCACACTTTTTTCTTTTCCTGACAAAGCCCCCGCCCAGAGGCTTTTAGAATACTGTAAATCAGATCTGCCGTATTCCTAATGCCCTGGGCTAGGATCAGGATTATGAATAAAGGAGGCTACTGAAAAGAACTGAGCTTGAAAGATGATTTTAATTGTTATTTTGAATATATCATGGAGGTTTACCACAAGATAAATAATCAAAATAGCTAATGATATAAATAATGACCCCCCACTTCAGGTCTTTGCCTTACCCCGCCTCACTATTTTTATTTGCACCCCAATACCACTAACACCACAACCATCATCACCAGTCCCAACTAGCCTTATTTTTCTCCATAGTACTGGTGGTCCCACATGTTTTACTTATTTACTTTCTTCATTTCATGTGTCATGCTATTCAAATGGAAGCTTGAAAAAAATCAATTTGGTTATTTTCACCTCTCTACCCTCCATCCCTAAAACACTATCTGGCACAGAGCAGGTGCTCAAAAATATTTGTTGAATGAATGGTCAGATCTAATACTTCTTTGAGATCTTCTCTCTAAAAAGAAGGTCATGAAAAGTAAAAGCTCATATAATATGAAAATTACTAAATAATAGGTTTCAGGGAAACTTCCAAGATAAGTGGTAGAAGAATGTTTTCTACAAACAAAATCTTCTGATAGCAATTCGTGTATGGTTTTTAGACATAAAAAATGGTAAACATGGATATTCCTAGTGCCGTCTGGATCAATGGGCCCAATCCGCTACTCCACTGGACATCAAGGCAACAAAGACTAGGTAAGGAAGAGTGGTATTTAAGACTCAGGAAACAAACAAGGGGAGCTCTATGACTGCCACAGCTTACAGCCTTGAGAAAGTTGACAGGGCTCAGTGCAAGGAGGGGTAACCCAGCGGAAGGCCCAGGGACTCTCTGAGTTAGGAGAGGGACTTGAGATTCCAGAGAGACCAAGGCAGCTAGAACGTGCAGGAAACACTACCTGAGAAAGAAGAACTGCGCAAAGAGAAAACACCGGAGATCTGCAGAGAATCCTACCTGAGTTTGCAGCAAAGTAATGTCAGTGCGTATATGTGAGGAAGATACGGCTGCTTCTGTACTACCATGTCAGAGTTGAGTAGTTACAACGGAGACCATGTGGTCCTCAAAGCCGAAAATGTACTATTTGGCTCTTTACAGGAAAAAAATTGGCGACTCCTGACTAACATCATTCTTAACAGTAAAAGACTGAACACTTTCCGCCTAAGATCAGGAACAAGACAAGGATGTCCCCTCTCACTACCTCCATTCAACATTATTCTGGAGGTTGTACCCAGTGCATTAAGGCAAGAGAAAGAAATAAAAGGCATACAGATTGGAAGGGAAGAAGTAAAACTGTATTTACAGAAAACATGATCTTTTATATTGAAAACCGGATGGACTCTACCAAAAAGCTACTAGAACTAATCAATCAGTTTTCCAGCTTTCAGGATACAAGATCATCATACAACAATCAATTGTATTTATATATACTATAAATGAACAATCAGAAGTTGAAATTTTAAAGTAATACCATTTATATAGATGATCTTACTTGTAAAACAGAAATAGAGACACAGAAGTAGAGAACAAATGTATGGGTACCAAGGGGGAAAGGGGTGGGGTGAGAGGAATTGGGAGATGGGGATTGACACATATACATTACTGATACTATGTATAAAATAGACAACTGATGGGAACATACTGTATAGTACAGGGAACTCTACCTAATGCACTGTGGTAACCTAAATGGAAGTGAAGTCCAAAAGGGAGGGGATATCTGCATGTGTATGGCTGATTCATTTTGTTGTGCAATGAAGGCTAACACAACATTGTAAAGCAACCATACTCCCATAAAAATTAATTTTAAAAAAAGTATTACCATTTATAATAATATCAAAAATATGAAACACTAATAAATCTGATAAAAGGTTGTCAAGACCTGAATACAGAAAATTACAATGTTGCTGAGAAAAATTAAAGAAAACCTAAAATAATGATGAGATGAACCATGCTTATGGGTCAAAAGACTCAATGTTGTTAAGATGTCAAGCCTCCACAAATTTATCTATACATTCAGCACAATTGAAATCAAAATCACAGAGTGACTTTTTGTAGAAATGGATAAACTGATTCTAAAAATCATATGGAAACATAAAGGTCCTAAAATAGCCAAAGCAACTATGAAAAAGAAGAAAGATAGAAGACTAATGCAACCTGTTTTCAAGTCTTATCATAATGTTAGTTTGGTATTAACATAAAGATAGACAAAGCAACAGAACAGAATGTCCTAAAACAGACATACAAATGCATGAAAACTGACTTTAATCAAAGATGTAATAGCAATTCAGTGGAGAAAGGATAGCCTTTTCAACAAATGGGGCTGGAACTACTGGATATTCATGTGCAAAAAATTAAGCTTCAATACTATTTACAATAGCCAGGACATGGAAGCAACCTAAGTGTCCATTGACAGATGAATGGATAAAGAAGATGTGGCACATATATATGATGGAATATTACTCAGCCATAAAAAGAAACGAAATTGAGTTATTTGTAGTGAGGTGAATGGACCTAGAGTCTGTCATACAGAGTGAAGTATGTCAGAAAGAGAAAAACAAATACCATATGCTAACACATATATATGGAATCTTAAAAAAACGGTTCTGAAGAACCTAGGGGCAGGACAGGAATAAAGACACAGACACAGAGGGCTTCCCTGATGGCACAGTGGTTGAGAGTCCACCTGCCGATGCAGGGGACATGGGTTCGAGCCCTTGTCCAGGAAGATCCCACATGCCGCGGAGCAACTAAGCCCGTGCGCCACAACTACTGAGCCTGCGCTCTAGAGCCCACAAGCCACAACTACTGAAGCCCACGTGCCTAGAGCCTGTGCTCCACAACAAGAGAAGCCACTGCAATGAGAAGCCCGCGAAGTCCACGCACCACAACAAAGAGTGGCCCCCACTCGCCGCAACTAGAGAAAGCATGGGCGCAGCAACAAAGACCCAATACAGCCAAATAAATTAATTAATTGAATAAATTTAGTAAAAAAAAAAAAAGACACAGACGTAGAGAATGGACTTGAGGACACGGGGAGGCGGAAGGGTAAGCTGGGACGATGTAAGAGAGTAGCATTGACATATGTACACTACCAAATGTAAAATAAATAGCTAGTGGGAAGCAGCTGCATAGCACAGGGAGATCAGCTCGGTGCTTTGTGACCACCTAGAGGGGTGGGATAAGGAGGGTGGGAGGGAGACACAAGAGGGAGGGGATATGGGGATATACGTATGCATATAGCTGATTCACTTTGTTACGCAGCAGAAACTAACACAACACTGTAATGCAATTATACTCCAATAAAGATGTTAAGAAAAAATTAAGCTTCAATCCATACCTCCCACCACATACAAAAATCAACTCAAAATGTATATATAGACCTCCATATAAGTCCTAAAGCTATAAAATTTCTAAAATAAAATACAGGCGAACATCTTTGTGACACCATATTAGTTTGCTATGGCATAACAAAACTGGGTGACTTAAACAACAGAAATTTACCGTCTCATAGTTTTGGAGGTTAGAAGTCTGAGGTCAAGATGTTGACAGGTTGGTTCCTTCTGGGGGCTGTGAGGAAAAGATCTGTACCAGGCCTCTCTCCTTGGCTTGAAAATGGCCATTTTTACCCTGTGTCTCTTTACATCGTCTTCCCTATGTGTGTATCTGTCTCTGTATCCAAACTTCCCCATTTTATAAGGATACCAGTCAGACTGGATTAGCACCATCCTAATGACTCATCTTAACTTGATTACCTCTGTAAAGACCCTATCTTCAGTAGGTATAAATAAGGTCATATTCTGAGGTACAAAGGCTAGGATTCCAACATATCTTTTTGGGGTGAGATATAATTCTGCCTATAATAAACACCAAAAGCACAATCCATAAAAAGAACAAATTGATAAACTGGCCTTCATCAAAAGTAAGACCATCTACTCTTTAAAAAACAGTGTTAAGAATATGACAAGCAAGCCACAGACTGCAAGAAAATATTTTCAAATCACATATCTGATAAAAAAAATTATGTCTAAAATATACAAAGACTCTCAAAAAGCAATAATAATTAACAATTTTTAAAACAAGCAAAAGAGTGGAACAGGTATTTTACCAAAGAAGATATTCAGGTGGCAAATAAGCACATGAAAAAAGCTTCAACATCATAAGATGTTACAGAAATACAAATTAAAATGACAATGAGATACCACTGCTCATCTATTAGGACAGCTAAAATTGAAAAGACTGGCCAAAAAAAATGGTTATAAAGAACCTAAGAGCAGGACGGGAAATAAAGACGCAGACCTACTAGAGAATGGACTTGAGGACATGGGGAGGGGGAAGGGTAAGCTGGGACAAAGTGAGAGAGTGGCATGGACATATATACACTACCAAATGTAAAATAGCTAGTGGGAAGCAGCCGCATAGCACAGGGAGATCAGCTCAGTGCTTTGTGACCACCTAGAGGGGTGGGATAGGGAGGGTGGGAGGGAGACGCAAGAGGGAGGAGATATGGGGATATATGTATATGTGTAGCTGATTCACTTTGTTATAAAGCAGAAACTAACAACAACAACAACAAAAAGACTGGCCATACCAAGTGCTTCAAGGATATGGATCAGTGGAGCTCTCATACTCTGCTGGTGGGAACGTACACTGGCACAAGTTTGGAAAACACGTTGGCAGTTTCTTAAAACTTTAAACATGTGGCTACGATATGATTTCGCCATTCTACTTTTACGTATTTACTCTAGAGAAATAAAAGTCTATGTCCATACAAAAACTTGCCTATGAATATTCCTAACAACTTCGTAACGGCCCCAAGCTTCAAACAACTCAAATGCCCATCAACGGTGAATGAATAAAATACTGTGGCATGTAATCCATACGATGGAATAATATTTCACAACATAAGGACTGAACCACTGATGCCTGCAACGACATGGATGACTCTCAAAACGGTTATAGTAAGTAAAAGAAGCCAGTTTTTAAAAAGCACACACTGTGTAAATCCATATATGTAAAATTCTAGAAAATGCAAATAATCTACAGAGCTAGAAAGCAGATAATTGGCTGCCTGGAAATGGGCTTATGGGGAGAGAAGGGCAGGGTGGAGCTGGAGGGAGGCATTAGAAAGCGTCCTGAGCAAAGTTCTGGAGGTGATAGATATGTTCTTTCTTGAGCATGGTAGTGGTTTCACGGGTGTATGCATACGTCAAAATTTATATTGTGTGCTTTAAGTACAGTGCATTACATGTGAGTTATGCTCAATAAAGCTGATTTTTAAATGTGTATTTCACATTCAGATGGCCTCCTGTTTCAAGTCCTGGCTCTACCTCTTTCCAGCTTTGTTACCTCAAACAAGTTATCTCTGAACCTCACACTGTCCAAGTGTAAAAATGGTAATTCATAATACTTATTTTCCACAGTTATTGCAGATGTCAGCTGATAACTAACTCAGTGAAACATGAGTTACTCAATAACTTGCAGCTATTATTAATAATAACAATAATAACATTACCCATTCTTACTTAATCTCCTATAAAAGCTAACGTGAAAGATAAGACATACAGCCCGTATTTTTAGAACCTAGAAAGCTGAGTCTTCTCCACTTTCTTCAGTGTTTCAGATAGTGCTAATGTGAATTTTGCTAAATCAAAGGTGCACTGGCAGAAAGTCAAAAGTGTGTTTTTTGGATTGTGAGTTGTGACCTACCCTGGTATAAATGGTTATACAGTCTCAGCAAAATAACACTCTTTCATACATATGTAATCCTTCTTCAATTGCAGTTGGCAAAACCACATTTCAAGTTTTAAACACACACACACAAATACACACACACACACACAGACACATATCAAAATGTTCAACTTTAAAGGTCTTTTTACACATGTGCGGTTTAGACCATCTAGAAAAAAAGCATGCATGATGGCTGTTCTCTCCCACAGACTGGTGGGTAGGCCTGTGGGACTGTGCAAAGAGAAAAAACGGGTCTGATTAATGTCCTCATAATATGTGGATGGAAGACCAAGCCTAGAAAGATGCCCTTAGCACTGCAATAATTCAGTAAAAATGCAAGATACACAAGTACTTTGCTGAGACTTTGGAAAATAAAATAAGGAAAATTTATATGCAAAAGGCATAAAATGTCAAGCCAGTAAGAAGGTAGTTTGAAAACATTTAAAACCTATACAGTCAACAAAACAAACCAAAACAAAAACCTCTGGTGTAATCTGACTGAAAAGATCACACCTTCACAGCCATGGATAATGAAAAAGCAACGACATTTTAATGCCTACAGATCTGGTTTGTTGAGGAACAAACACCTTCAAGAACTTTTATCTACTGAATCTCTAAGAAATATATTAACGTCTTTTTTGTAATTCTGAGATTATAAAGTACTCATTTATTCCTAGCACATATTTTCCAAGCTCATAGAAAAAGACAAGGTCTACAGTCCTGCACAGAAATCTCAATTATATGTATGCTGCTGAAAGCCTAGCTTTCTAGGTGTGTATATTTATAACTTTCAGAGGCAAAACAAACATTAGTGAACAAATGACCAAAAAACGAGGAATCAAATGCTTAGATGACAATATAAATGGTGGCCCTTTTGCACCTTTAACTTGTATCATATTGTACATCAACTATATACTTCAATTTTAAAAAACTGAAAAAAAGTTTATAAATGGTAGCCCTCTAGTCTGTAGGTTTTTACAGATATAATAACACCTATAATAATAATGGGTTTCTATTGTAAAGCAATTATACTCCAATAAAGATGTTAAAAAGATAAAAAAATAAAAAGGGTGCATTAAAAGAAGAATTTAAGATAAAATAATAATAATGGGTTTCTAGTATATACAGGCACTAAAGTTTATCTCCATATGTGTAAGGTTTCAACTATACTTAAAGTCAAAATTGTTATCTAACTCCTTTCCCCTACGTGCTACTGCACAGCCCTACTCTGGAGACCTGGATTTGAATCTGTAGAACTTTTTCCTAGATCTTTGATCTTGGGCAGCTTAACTTGACCTCACTCAGTTTCCTCCTATGCAAAACCGGCATAAAAACAGCATATTTTTATTGTGAGGATTAAATGAGATAAAGCTGATAAAGTGTTCAACAGTGCTTTGCAAAAGAAAGTACTTAGTATTAGCTTCTATTTAAGGCAGGCACATTTCCAGTCCTCTGTCTAAACCCTTTGAAAGAGAATAAATCTGAAATGGAGCTGGGAGAAAATTAGCAGTGTATTTCATCCATGTGCGAAAACCAGACTAAAGTGAAAAAAAATGCATTTTCTAAATCAATTGTGTGAAATCAATCTGCTTGCCATCATCGTCTTAACCACAAATCAGATTAGGAGACCAGAAAATTGTTCCACTGCCTGAAGAATAACCAGTTGACTCAGGCGGAAGATCCCAAATCTCCACGTTATGCTAACTGAGATGGCACATGAGCGAAGCTCACAGTTGGATAGTATGCAATTCTTCTAACCTATGTTGCTAAGAAAGTCCACATTCTCTCATACAAATTAAGTTGTTTGAGTTTTAAGATATCATGTCTAAATGCTAGGAGCAAACTTAAATGAGTACACACCATGGAGCGGGCAGTTAAAATACTGCCGAAAACCATACACCATGCAATGTACAGGAGACCCGAGTTCTCCATCCCAGCCTGTCTCACTGTAACATTTTAATGCCAAATGGTTAAATCGATGGTTTATTTTCTCTATAAGCTAAAGGAATATAGATAACCAATGTTTAAAATAAAACAAGCTGGGGAAATATAAGGGAAAATTTCTCATATCCTGCCCCAGCTCATGGAAGCCAGACACTGAAAACAGTATTTTGACACTTTACTTTTAAATACAAAGATGCCATAAAGGAAAGGCTTAATATATTTTTGCTACCATGTTTTGCTACTAAGAAATTTAATTTTCTATACATCAAAAAAGTCATGAGAAAAATTTTAAAAACAATGATAAACTAGAGGGGAATGCAAAAAAAGGACACAGGGTTAATATTTTTTAATATATAAAGAGCTCTTAGATGAAAATAGGAATAAAATATGAATAGGTAATTCACAAAAGAACAATTACAGTCGTTGATACATGTTCAATCTCACTGATAATAGAAAAGATGTACACTAAAGCAATGTAGGATCAGAGTCACCTATCAAATATAAAATATCAATGGTAAGCATATGGAAACTGCCTGGAGAACAAGTTTTCAATATGTATTAAAAGCCCTACAGATTTCTCATACTCCTTAAATTCCCACTAAAGGAATTTTTCCCCTATCCTAAGAAAAAAAAAGTGGAAAAGTACATAAATGAATACATGCATCAGAACACTTTATGAAGTGAAAAACTGAAAGCAACCTAAACGTCCAACAACAGTGGATTGGTTAAATCAATGATGGTGCAGACATGTGGTAGAATAGTTTGCAGCCATTAAGAATGATGCTTTAGATGCAGATTTATGGACAAGGAAAGTCAGTAATAATATATCAATAAACTGACTAAAACCACCTCAATAATGTATATGTAGTCTAATCCCATTGTTATAACATTTTTTACATTGAACAGAGTTTGGAAGGATGTATATGAAAATGTCAACATTAGTACTCTAGAGATTGAATTTTGCCTGTTTTAAATTTTTATTTTTCCTGAGAACAAGACACAGTCAGACAAAGCGTAATGGTTAAGAACACAGGCTGTAGAGTCAGTCTGCCTGTGTCCAAATCCTGGCTCCAACATTTACCAGTTGTGTGTCCTTTTTCAAGTTATTTAACCTTCCCATGTTTCCTTATCTGTAAAATGGGGATAACAGTGCCTATCTCACAGAGTTATCATGAGGACTAAATGGTAGATCTCCTAGAACAGTGCCTGATACCTAGTAAAAACTTAATAATGCTAATTATTATTACTGCTTTCTGCCATGTATTACTTATATAAATAATAATAATAATAACATTGAGAACAAGTAAGATGAAAATACCTGGACACTGAGAAGAATGCCAAGAGAATTCAATGAGAAAATCAACGTCTTTTCAGCAAGTGATTCTGGAACAACTGAATATCTGCACACAAAAGAATGAAGTTGGACTGCTACCTTTCATTATACACAAACATCAACTCAAAATGAATTATAGATCTAAATGTAAGAGCTAAAACTACAAAACTCTTAGTAAAAAACATAGGAGTAAATCTCAAGTTGGATTAGACATTTTCTGAAATATGACACCAAAAACATAAGTGACAAAACAAAATAACTGAAAAACAGGACTAATTGAAAGCCTTTGTGCTTCAGAGAATACCATCAAGAAAATACAAAGACAACAAACAGAATGGAAGAAAATATTTCCAAATCATATATTTGATAAGGAACTTGTATACAGACTATATAAAGAACACTTAAAACTTAATAATTAAAAAGACAAATAGCCCAATTAAAAATGGGCAAAGGATCTGAATAGATAGTTCTCCAAAGAAAATATACAAATGGCCAATAAGCACACGAAAAACTGCTCAATATAATTATCCATTAAGGAAATGCAAATCAAAACCACGAGATACCACTTCACAACCACTAGGATGGCAACAATCCAAAAAAACAGATAATAGGTGTTGTTGATAATGTGAAGAAATTGAAATCCACATTCCTTGTTGATAGGAATGTAATATTATACAGCTGCTTTGGAAAACTATTTGGAAATTTCTCAAAATGTTAAACGTAGAGTTACCACATGACCCAGCAAATACACACCTACTTATATACTCAGTAGAAATGAAAACATTAAAAACAGTCCACACAAAAACTTACAGAGGAATGTTCACAGCAGCATTATTCATAATAGCCAACATGTGGAAACAACCCAAATGTCTATCAACTGATGAATGGACAAAGTCTTCATTATCAACTGATGAATGGATAATGATATATCCATTAGATGGAATATTATTTGGCAATAACAAGGAATAAAACACTGATACATGCTACAACATGGATGAATCTTGAAGACATTATGCTAACTGAAAGAAGCCAAACACGAAAGACCACAGTGGTGAGCTTGGTCAGCCTGGGCACTTATGGCCTGACCACTGAAGGATTTGCTCTTCCTTCCTTAGCCCACAGACATCCTAGCCCTTTGTGCTCCTTCGATGAGCTTTCATCCCAAGAATATTAAGTGAGGCTATGTGCCAAGGACTGTCCTGGGTGCTGGGATATAAAGAAACCAACAGATCCCCTGCCATAAAAACACCTAGTTGGGCAGGGAGACAAAAAGAATGCAAGTGACATCAGGCCCACGTGGCAAGTGCCTCTAGTGAGGGCCACACCCACAGGAAGAGCACACTTCTACTCAGGAAGTACAGGCAGGTCCCAGCAAAGAGTGCTTCCAGCCTGTGCATTTTAGAGGAAGGGGAGAAATCAAACACACCTAAGTAAAACACACCCAGAAACGTTTAGGGGATGCAAGTATTTCAGAATGGCTGTAGCTCAAAGCACAAGTGAAGAAATCCTTTTATCTCAAGAAGGGGGAAATCACTGAAGGATGTTGAGTCAGATAGTGCTTTGATGAGGTTTGTGTTTTTAAAAAGCAAGCACTAAAAAAGGAAAATCCTAATCCATGAGCCAGACCCAGGTCCCACTCACTAGGGCGCCTTTCAAAAGTGCAATACAAATGTTAGTCTATACTCATTTTGCTATATGTGAATACACTCGTAGAAATTCTAATAACTCAAGGAGCAGCTGTGCTAGCCAAAAGGGGACCAACATCTCCCAGGTAGCTTATCCACCAACGCATTTACAATTTCTGCACCTTTTCATTACACCTAAAACAATAACCAAAAATAAACATACAGAAATTCCCCATATTTTTTCTGTGGACAAAAACCAAAAGAAGGTAATTTAATTTTATAAATTCTGGATTTGTTTTTCTGAAATAGTAAGCACGTACAGTGATACAAGGACTTCCAAAACACCAAAATTTTAATAGCTCCTTTTCTCAAAATTGGACACTTAGGACAAATCCCATAGATCTAAAAGCACAGAAATTTGGAGATATTTTAAAATAAAGACAGAAAAAAAACACAGATTCTTGGTTTTACAGAGTAAAAACATTTAGAGTAAAACTGCAGTTACATTTTCTGAAAAGCACACCAGCGCCTCAAATCCAGGCAATTTGTACAAGGATAGACTGTATTCAAACAAGGCCCAAAAGAGTTCAGTCTGTGTCGTATGAATTTTACACAAATCTAAAATTTGACTCTGGGGAGCAAATCAAAATCTTCCTGACAAAGTACAGATCCTATAGTGTTTGTTTTCCCCGTGACTGCCAGGAACATAAAATTCAAAGTCATGTTTTGCATTGCAGTAATTTCTGTACCCTCGATCTGGTAAAACTCTTATGACCAGCGACGGTTGTGGGGGGGGTGGGCAGCTATATTTCTCTGCTGCCAAATGCTTTGCTCTGGACAGAGGCCAATTACCCACAGAAGAAAAACTCCACAAAACTAACATCGGAGGAGGACATATAAGTGAATTTTAGAAAGAGCTCCTCAATCCATCCCTCTACATTCCTTCCTATCTTGCACTATGATCCAGTTATACTGGTAGCCTCACTGTCCATTTTATCCCATGTGAATGAAGCCAGTCATCAAAGGCTGCCCTGAATCTGCACTTTCTCAGTCCATCTCCTTGAGATTCCCACATTCATCGTGCCATAGGCCTTCCTCAAGCTTCACTGAAAGGAACATTTCCCCGAGACTTTGTTGTTTAGAAATGGACTTATTCAGTCTCTTTACAATTTTTTTCTTGAAATCCAGGGCACTCAACTTCTGACAGCTTTGCAGACATTTCCCTAGAAATCCCTACCTTGCTGACTTCTCTTTAAACAAATTATACTCAGTGAAAGTTCTCAGTTTGGGGTATGTTTTTTCCACAGTAACTTTTTTAGAGAAGAGTTAGAGGATGCCATGAGGAAAACACATCTACCTGTTATAGACACAATTCCTGTTTACCATTTATCAAGCACCTCCATCAGGGGACAAGACACAACATCAGATACCATACAGGTAAGTGATAAGCAAAACAAATGCTTATTCTCTCCTTCCTCTTATCTTTTTTACATTTTCAGAGCTTCCAAAATGCTTGGCTGAAGCATTTTATGCACCAATAAAAGTTATTTTAACACACAATTTGAATTCCAGTAATGTTTTATTTGACATTTTCAATTTTTATCATCAGCTGACACTCTCCTGATGTCTGTCAACAAAACTTAGGAACACAATAATTTTTCTTAAACTCACAGAATCCTGAATCTAGGAGTGAAATTGGTCCTATTTCAGGAAGACTACATTTACATGCCCTTCTCTCAGGAAAAAAACAATTTACCTTTGTGTAAAATTTCTGAAGAGGAATATTCCATACTCTCTCTTTTAATATGTCCCTGATCTCTCAATATACCAATCAGATTTTTTTTATTCCTAATGTGTAACTTAAATATATAATCAAGTTAACCCAGGGACCTAGTATTTGTTTTTATTCTCTCCACCCAAAACCCCTATTATAGTCTCTGGCACATAGCAGGTGGTAAGCAAATACTTAATGAACACCCATAAGAGAGAAAAAAAATGAACAGAGGGAGACATGGAAGAAACGGCAGAAGAAAGAGCAAGAAGGAGGAAGGAAGAAAGGAAAGGGAGAGAAGGAAAGAACAAATAAATACTAAGAAGAATCAAACATGAATTCAGCATTCAAGCAATTAACAGTAGGTAGCAAAGATGTGAAATGTACATAAATAATCATAATACAAAGTAGAAAATATTAAAGGGCTACAGGTAAAATGTTGGGGAAAATCAAAAGAAAGTTATGTAATTTCTAGATAAGAGAGATCAGGAGCAAGTCAATAGAGAAAACATTTGAGGTGCCTTGAAGAACAGGTAGAATTCAGACAAGTGACCATAAGGGGAAAATGTAATCCAAGCAGAAGTCATGAATGTGAGAAATCACAGGATGAGAAATAAAAGTATTTTCAGGGAGTATAGAATACGGAAAGGAGTTCCTTTAGTATCCAGGCTTATAATGATACAGCAGAAGTATTACTAATGATTTGGGAGGCCATTTGAATGAGTAAGGAAATGAATGAGTGAACAAATGAATAAACAAATGAATTAGGTTAGGCCTGGCACTTTAACAATAAACGAGGAATATGAATATGGCTTCTACTATAAATCTGCTGATGTCAATTGCAAATTACACTTCTATCTCTCCGTAAGGGATCTTTTGGGAAAGGCTTCTTCCATCAAATTGGGTCTACTTGAATTTAAAAAAATGAATGCCAAAGCAATCTTGAGAAAAAAGAACAAAGCTGGAGGTATCACACTCCCTGACTTTAGACTATACTACAAAGCTACAATCAAAACAGCACAGTACTGGCAAAAAAACAGACACACAGATCAATGGAACAGAATAGAGTGTCCAGAAATAAACCCACATACTCATGGTCAATTGATCTACAACATAGGAGGCAGGAATATAAAATGGAGAAAAGAAACTCTCTTCAGTAAGTGGTGTTGGGAAAACTGGACAGTTTCACGTAAAAGAATGAAATTTTATCAAAACATTTTCTCACACCATATAAAAAAATAGGGCTTCCCTGGTGGCACAGTGGTTGAGAGTCCACCTGCCGATGCAGGGGACGCAGATTCGTGCCCCGGTCCGGGAAGATCCCACATGCCACAGAGCGGCTGGGCCCATGGGCCATGGCCACTGAGCCTGCGTATCCGGAGCCTGTGCTCCACAACGGGAGAGGCCACAACAGTGAGAGGCTTGCGTACTGCAAAAAAAAATAAAATAAAATAAAAAATAAACTCAAGGGATTTCCCTGTGGTGCACTGGTAAAGAATCTGCCTTACAATGCAGGGGACCCAGGTTCGATCCCTGGTCAGGGAACTAAGATCCCACATACTGCAGGGCAACTAAGCCCACATGCCACAGCTACAGAGCCCACACGCTCTGGAGCCCATGCACCACAACTAGAGAAGAGAAAACCCGCATGGCACAACTAGAGAGAAGCCTGCACGCTGCAACATTGAGCCCGCACTGCAACAAAAGGTCTGGCATGCCTCAAGGAAGATCCTGCCTGCCACAACTAAGACCCAACGCAACCAAAGAAACATAAAATAAATAAATAAACCCAAAATGGATTAAAGACCTAAATGTAAGACCAGAAACCATAAAACTCCTAGGAGAGAACATAGGCAGAACACTCTTTGACATGAATCACAGAAATATTTTTTTGGATCTGTCTCATAAGGCAAAAGAAACAAAAACAAAAATAAACAAATGGTACCTAATTCAACTTAAAAGCTTTTGCACAGCAAAGGAAACCATCAACAAAATGAAAAGACAACCTACTGAATGGGAGAAAATATCTGCAAATGATATGACTGATAAGGGGTTTATATCCAAAATATATAAACAGCTCATACAACTCAATATCAAAAAAACCAAACAACCCAATCAAAAAACAGGTGGAAGACCTAAACAGACATTTCTCCAAAGAAGACATACAGATGGCCAAGAGGCACATGAAAAGATGCTCAATATCACTAGTTATTAGAGAAATGCAAATCAAAACCACAATGAGATATCACTTTGTACCTGTCAAAATGGCTATCATCAAAAAGTCTACAAATAACAAATGTTGGCAAGGATATGGATAAAAGGGAACCCTAGTACACTATTGGTGGGAATGTAAATTGGTGCAGCCACTATGGAAAACAGGATGGAGGTTCCTCAAAAAAGTAAAAACAGAGCTACCATACGATCCTGCAAGTCCACTGCTGGGTATATACCCAAAGAAAATGAAAACACTAATTCAAAAAGATGCACACACCCCAGTGTTCATAGCAGCATTATTTACAATAGCAAAGATATGGAAGCAACCTAAGTGTCCACCAACAGATGAATGGATGAAGAAGATGTGATCTATATATACTATGGAATATTACTCAGCCATAAAACAGAATGAAATTCTGCCATTTGCAACAACATAGATGCACCTAGAAGGTATTATGCTTAGTGAAATGTCAGATAGAGAAAGACAAATATTCTGTGTTATCACTTATATGTGGAATCTTAAAAATAAAACAAATTAATAAAACAAAATAGAAACAGACTCACAGATATAAAGAACAAACTAGTAGTTACCAGTTAGGGGAGGGAAGGAGGGAGGGGCAAGACAGTGGTGTGGAATTAAGAGACACAAACTACTATGTATAAAATAAATAAGCAGCAAGAATATATTGTACAAGACAGGGAAATGTAGTCATTATTTTATAATCACTTTAAATGGAGTATAATCTATAAAAATATTCAATCACTATGTTGTACACCTGAAACTAGCATAACATGTAAATCAACTGTACTACAATAAAAAAGAATGACAATTTTAATTATTTCACATTTGCATGCCATTTTATTTGAATCCCAAGGATATGGGAAATCAATATGAAATAGATCATTACTTACCTGTTACCAATACAGAAATCCAGTGTGAGTTTGCTTTCCGTGCCTTTCTTTTTATTTCTGATATTTTCTAACATTTAAAAGTCAACAAATAAGGCTCTGTTCCTATTCTTCCACTTGCCTGTTTGTTCCCCACCATTTATTACATGTACACGTTAAAGACTGGCCAACCAATGGGTCAACTAAGTACTTCTCCTGTTGGCTTTTATGGCTGAGTTATTTCTATTAAAGAACTAAGAAATAGGACACGCCACTGCACAACTGGTCCTGGCAGAAATATTGACTCTAGAGTAAGATGGATAAAGCAAAATCATATAAAAGCCAGTGAGATTAGTGAAAGCTTTAACATACAGCTTACAATGGGGGAAATCTCTTCTGACAGTGATGTTTGTTAAAGATTATATTTGCTGGGCTTCCCTGGTGGCACAGTGGTTGGGGGTCTGCCTGCTGATGCAGGGGACATGGGTTCGTGCCCTGGTCCGGGAAGATCCCACGTGCCACGGAGCGGCTGGGCCCGTGAGCCATGGCCGCTGAGCCTGCGTGTCCGTTGCCTATGCTCCGCAACGGGAGAGGCCACGACAGTGAGAGGCCCGCATACCGCGCAAAAAAAAAAAAAAAAAAAGATTATATTTGCTGAAAAACAACCTCAGCCACTATCAAGTTCTAACGGAGTTTTCACTCTACGTCAAACTTCCTATACAACATGACGATTTATTTTCATGCGTCAGTTCAAATAAAATTTTAAACATACATCAGAAGAACTTAATCTCTTTTTTATGTACACAAACGTTCATAGCTGATGTATTTGTAATAGTCCCAAACTGGAAGCTACCAAGACATCTTACAATGAGTGAATGATTAAACAAACTGTGGTCCATCCGTACCATGAACTACTACTCAGCAATAAAAAGGAAGTATTCTCATGCACAACAACTTAAATGAACCTCAAGGAAACTGTGCTGAGTGGAGAAAAAACCAGTCATAAAATGATACATGCTGTATGATTCCATTTATGGAACCCTCATTAAATAAAACTATAAAGATGAAGAACAGATTAGTAGTTGCCAGGGATGAGAGACGGAGGAGAGGAGATGAATATAGCTATAAAGGAATAACATGAAGGAGTCTCATAGTAATGGTACAACAGCCTTTTGGTTGTGGGGGTCATTACACAAGGTTATACATGTGACAAAATTGCATAGAGCTACACATACACACACGTGAATGAGCGCACGCATAAAATCTGAATAAGCTCTATGGATTGCACCAATGTTAATTTCTTACTTTTGATATCACGCTGTAGTCATGTAAGATGTTAACTCTGGGGGAGGCTAGAAGATGGATGCACAGGACTTCCCTGTACATTTCTTCATAACCTCCTATGAATCTATTATTATTTAAAAATTAAAAATTTTTAAAATATATGGTCAATTCATATCAGAATGTGTCAGAGGATCACTTCTGCTGAACTCCAACAGTACTAAATCCAGTACTGAGCGCAGATTAAGGTACAAAATACAGCAGCCCTCTGTATCCAGGGGAGGTTGATTGCAGGACACCCCCCCCCCCCCCACCGCACAGATACCAAACTTGCAGATGCTCACGTCCCTTAGGTAACATGATGTAGTACAGTTGGCCCTCTGTATCCTCGGGTTCTGCATCTGTGGGATGAATCCATGGTTGGTTGAACCCATGGATGCAGAACCCACGGATATGCAGGGCTGACTTTAAATGCTTTTTGAAGAAAGGAAGGGAGAGAGGGAAAAGGGAGGAAGATGTACAACATCCCTAGCAGATCTAAAATTGATGAAAACCTGATTTGGAGAACGTTACAAAGTTGTCTTAAGTTTTCAGTATACCTTTATACAATGGGGACACTACCATCAACTTTGTAAGGTAGTTGTGCGAATTAAAGAAACATCCATGGCATTTACTAAGAGCTTGGGAATCAGTAAGTATTCACTCTCTTCCAGTAAGCATAAAAAAAGAAAAAGAAAATTCTCCATCATTTTATTCTTCTTTCCTTATTCTCTTATTGCATGACCTTATTTCTTGATAGAATTATTTCTTCTTCCTTCAACAACCATCAGAGACAGCAAAGATTAAACATAAAATCAGAGCTCATTTCATCCAGGCACATCTGTTATAAGTATGCCTAAGTTTAATCACTGAACTACAGAGTCACAGTTCTATAAGCTCTCAGAAGCACAGAATCCCATACACAATTCAGCCACGGGGCTGAAACGTTATAGCACTTTAACAAGAGCCATGCTTTGAACATTTAACACCTAAGCTCTCTACCTCTGTCTTCTTCCCAAGGTAACCGCAATTCCCCTTCTCTCAGTGAATATAATCTCCCCTCACCTTTTTTTTTCCTTTCAGTGAATTATTATAACCTGCGCAGATGGCAAACAGAACACCAGAAAAGCAATGCCTTCAAGTACCCGCCCAACGAGGGAATCCATCCAGGGGGCTTAAAATGTCACAGTCGAGCAGGTCAAGGACCAGCAAAGCAGGAAATGGTCCCAGGATCAGCTGACGGAGAGGCAAATATCCCAAGGTCACTGGGTCCTTGCTGACCTCAAGGGTCAAAGCAGACACAGCAGAAAATGGGCAGCACACTGACAGTCATCTTCGTATCACGTTGCCATCTTTTCAGAAAACACTTTCCTATCTCTAAATGTGCCTACTTCTTTACATTAATTTTATGTTAGACACCAAAAAGACAGTATAAGAGAGAGGTCAGACACAAGCACAGACTGAAACCCAAGGCCAGGGGCCAGGGGGGTGGAGAGGAGGTGGAGGTGGAGTACAACACTAGGGAGTGGGGAGGGACACTCAGTAGAAACCGAGGAGCATGAAGTCAGGAAGCAGGGGCGTGTATGTATTCATGGCGTGAAGACATCACTGAGACGGCCGCCTGCTACCACTCAGAGCACGAGCAGCTGATGCCAGCAGGGCTGGCTGAGGCTTCCAAGATGGGACAGACAACCAGAGGAGCCTGGCAGAAGTGGGAGGTGCCTGGGAGAGTGGGAACAGCAGCTCCAGGTGAGCCAATTCTAATCGCGTCAGAACTGAGGCAGAGCCATAAGGTAGGTTCGCCATGGGTGAGATTTCACCACAGTGGGGAAAGGATGGTTAAGGTCAATTATTGGCTGACTCAGACTGGCTTGCCTGTAATTACTCATTCAGCACCCATGTTACGGATGCAGTTCCCAATCCACTCTTACAGGCAAAGGTCACACAGTCAGGGTGGAGGCCCCCCTCCACCGATCTGTTCACAGGGGAGCACGTTCTCTTTCAGTCTCTTTTTGATCAGAAGGGGTAGGATCAGAACACCTACATAGCTGTGTCTTTTCAGGCCAACCAAGCCCTGGCAGTGCGTTTCCTTGTAATAACTTCCCGGGAATTTGCTCCACTAATGAGACCCCTCCAACCGACAGCTGGTTACACAAGCTGCTCTCAAAGAACAAAAGCTGCATGTTGAAGTAACCAGTATTCCCCTACATGCACACACATGCGCACACACAACGGTACAATCCAGAAACTGTGGTCAGAATGAACCCAGCACCAAATAGAACAAAGGCTGCCTCCAGCTTAGACTCAGAATTCCCACTTTTTCCTTTGCCAGGTCCACAGCCTGTGCTGTACGTATGTTCACCCACAGAGCAGAGGTGGCCACAACCTGCAATTCTGGGTGAAATGTGGGAGCCCCGTCTTCTGGTCTGCCACCTTCTCTTCTCTCTCAACAGCCACCACAGAAGGGACTCACTGTCCAACTCAGAACATCAAGAACATACCTCATCCCTCTAAGAACAGCATTCTGCTGGGACAACAGAATTCCAACCGAATCACTCACTGATCTGGTCATATTAAAGCAACTGTCACCACTACCCACCTATTAGAATGGCCAAAATCCAGAACGCTGATAACACCAAATGCTGGAGAGGATGTGGAGAAACAGGAACACTCATTCATTGCTAGTGGGAATGCAAAATGGTTTAACAACTTTGGAAGACAGTTTGGTAATTCCTTACCAAACTAAATATACTCATCTTACAATTATCCTCCTTGGTATTTACCCAAATGAATGGAAAACTCGTCCACACAAAAACCTGCAAACAGATGTTTACAGCAGCTTTATTTATAATTGCCCAAACTTGGAAGCAGCAAAATGTCCTTCAGTAGGTGAATGGATAAACTGTGGTACATCCAGACGATGAAACATCATTCATTGCTAAAAAGAAATGAGCTATCAAGTCATGAAAGGACACGGAGGAAACTTAAGTGCATATTAGTAAATGAAAGAATCCAATCCGAAAAGGCTAAATACTGTCTGACTCCAACTATATGACATTACGGAAAAGACAAAATTACGAAGACGGTAAAAAGATCAGTGGCTGCCAGAGGTGGGGGAGGAATGGATGAGTAAACGGAGCACAGAGGATTTGGGGGGCAGTGAAATTACTCTATATGATACCGTAATGACTGGATACATGTCATTATGCATTTGTCCACACCCATAGAAAAAACAACTCCAAGAGTGAACCCCAATGTAAACTGTGGACTTTGGATGATAGCGACGTGTCAGTGTAGGTTCCTTGATTGAGAGTGGGGAGGCTGTGTGTACGTAGGAGTAGGGGTATGTGGGAACTCCCTGTGTGTTCCATTATTCAGTTTTGCTGTGAATCTAAAACTCACTTAAAACAATAAAGCTTATTGATTAAAAAAAAAACACTTCAGAGACTGACAAAGCCAAACCAAAACAAAAATACTGACATACAAAATTAGTGGTGTGTTGTCTGTTTATGTGTGTGTTCGAATAGATACTAAGTTATAGCACTCTAAAGGAATGCTGGTTTTACCAGATGTGGCAAACTATAAGACTTCAAGTAGGTCAGAAATGAATGCAACTGCTTCAGTTTTCTTTGCAAAGGCAAAGGAGCCCATAAAAAAATGGTAAAGAGGCTAAAGGAGGGAGTTTTTATCAATCAAAAACCACAACTCTGATTCTCTATCAAAATGAGCCTCACTGCTATGAGCTGCATTGCAAACTACTGCAGGAAAACTTGGAAAAGGAATTGTTTTTTATCTGTTAGGCTAATGTAGTGATTACCATTTCCTCAAATTCTTCACTTTACATTTTCAGAGCAGCAAAAATATGATATAATAAGTCTTACACTGAAACCACATTAATTAAATCTTCAAAAACTAATCGGAAAGAAAGAATAAGCAAGTCTTCTTGGGATTTTGACTTAATCACCTTTAGGGACTAAAGGTAGGATTAGAATTAAAGTATGTCCTTAACAAAGAGGGTGATGCAAAAGCAGTCCTGGTCAGTTAACAGCTAGAGCAGTGCTGTCCAATAGACAGATACTGCCAGTCACATACGGCATTTTAAACTTCCTAGTACCTACATTTAAAAAAATAAACAAATGAAATTAATACTAATAGTATATTTTATTTAACTCAATGTAGCCAAATGTTTACCATTTTAATATGTGGCAGCAGCAGCCATATTTCAAGGGATCAATAGCCACATGTGGCTAGTGGTTACACATATTTTGACTTTCAGTGGAAACCTAAACGGTCCCAAGCTTCCCCTTCTCAAATATTAATTTATTCATTCAAATACACTTATTGAATCTCTTCATACATGTCATTATTCTTGCTACAAGGACTTCACCAGAGGAAGCAGTAATAGATTTAAGTCACTGCTTCAATCTATGCAAACCTTAAAAAAAGGTTAAGATCTATTTTAGTGTGAAAACCAGTTCAACTTCAATTTTTATTATTATTAATTTTATTTCCAGTTCATATTCTTCCCATGTTGTTTGAAAAAGCAAAGAATTTCTCATCTCAAGTTTATCTTTGTGATTCATAGTGTTGTCGTACATAGTTCTGTCTTAACAATAATCTACAGATTTTCAAGATGCAGAATAAATCAAGAAATATCATGTGCAGGGGGCTTCCCTGGTGGCGCAGTGGTTGAGAGTCCGCCTGCCGATGCAGGGGACACGGGTTCGTGCCCCGGTCCGGGAGGATCCCACATGCCGCGGAGTGGCTGGGCCCGTGAGCCATGGCCGCTGAGCCTGCGCGTCCGGAGCCTTTGCTCTGCAACGGGAGAGGCCACAACAGTGAGAGGCCCGCGTACCATGAAAAAGAAATACCATGTGCAATGCTGTTTGGGGCCTGCATAAAAAGTGGATGTAAGTGCAGTGAGAGGCGAGAGGAAAGGAAAGGAGCAGAGGAGAGAAAGCTGAGGTGGAGGGCAGATATAACATCATTTCATACAAATAAATTCAAGGAATCAAGAGTTTAAGAGCAGGATGTTCATACTGAATGACTTTCACCCAAACAGGTGATGTGACCTGGGTTTTAAAAAACTGTGTAAATGTTATAAAAGGGGTTTTCAGAGCAATGAACCTTAATTACATGCACCAATACATCTGAAAGAACAAGAAAGCAGAGTTTAGCCATTGCATTTGTGCATTTCAAAGACTGTCGCTTAATAAACACATAATGGGCCTTCCTATTTCATTGCAGCATAACTTATCCCAGCAAAGAACCAGAAACAACCTAAATGCCTATCATTAGGAGAACACCCCAATTAATTATGATTACCCATATTATGAATTTTTTTAAAGAGGTAAATTGTTATGAGCTGACATATAGAACTTTCCAAGATATCATTGAGTAGAAAAAGCAAGTTGCAGAAAAATACCTATTATATAAAATATGTATACATCCCATGCTGATGAAAGTTATACTGAGGAGGAATCTGGGAGAAGGATGGTTGAAGGGACAGACAGGGAGTCAAAGGAGATTGGACACTTCAGCCTTCTCAGCAATATTTTAATTTCTTTATAGAGAATGTATTCATATTTTACTTGCAGAGAAAAAAAAGAATTTAAAACAACAAGGCACACCCTCAAATGTGCTTATCCAAGATCAAAATTTAATACATTAGAACCCACCATACTCATGCTTAGCTGTTTGTGCTCACCTAAGAATAAAGCTTCTCCCACTATATCCATGTGTGTATTTGAACATGTGGATGGATTCTGAATACAGAGAAGTAGTTCCTCTGAATTGTTATTTTAAAAAATTCAGATCTCTGCAAGTCTTCTCACGTAAAACTGAACACATCAGTATGCTTCTACAGATCTGTGTATGAATCAGGGTCTTGGTGATACTATGAAATAAAATAAAATGGAGAAATAAACCAGATGAGCTTGATGCAAGATTGCAACTGTGATTCACAGCTCTTCATCATCTTTGATCAACTTTATAATAAACCCGATTTAGAATTTATAATAAATCTGATTAAGAATTTATAAAATAAATGCTAACTGCTGAAGATGCTGTTGTCATTTGCTAATATGGACCTCTTCTCCCTCCACGGGAGGACGACACTCCTCCATCCACTGATGTTGGATTCGGCCATAAGATTTGTTTTATCCAAAGGAATGTGAGTCATGACATACACTGCAAGGAAGCAAAAGCTTTAAAGGTGACCAAGTGGTTTGTCTTTCTCTTGCTTCTGTCCTCACCACAAGAGGCACATCCCACACAGCCTTTGAGCTACTTTACAACTTTGTAAACTGTGGATAACTGATAATAATACAAAATAATCCTTGTCTATAGACATGCAATTACATTCTGTCTGGTGGAGAATCAGTCGACTTCCCTCCTCCATGGTGGGAGAAGTTTTGCCCGGCCATTTGCACATTTCTAATCTATAAATGTGTCTATTCTTTGGATTGTCATCTGAACTGCTTGTAACTTCTTACCAGTTCCCTCATTAATAATGAGTTAATGAGAAAATCTTTAACACACGTTTATTTTACTTATGAATGAGTTATAATTTTACTTTTTTAAAAAATTATCTTAACAGTGTTAATATGCGTTAGATAATTTTACTATGCATTTAATCCTCCTAACAGCCCCATCTTTTACTAATGATGAAATGGAGACCCAGAGATTAAACAACTTGCATAACGCCACACAGTGATAAATAGTAGAGCTGGAAATCTAAACTCGAGTCTAGTTGAGAGAAGCGCCACTATTCTGAGAAAGGAGTGATTAGTGTGGAACTGGAATATCGCGAAATCAGAGAAATATCAAGGTCCAGTTCCTTTGTCATAGGAGGGAACTGGGGCACAAAGGTCTAAAGATTTTGTGCATGCCACACAGCTTATTTTGGGTAGAGACTAGAACTCAGGGCTCCTGACACCCAGCCCAGTGATCTTGGGCTCAAGGAAGAAGTTGAATTTGACCAGGGTCTCGATGGATAAGCAGAATCAACAGAGTTGGCAGGACACAGGAAACAGACGTAAGGGCACAGTGTGGATATGTGGTATGGCAAAAAAAGGGAAACCCCACCACCATCACCACAAGGTCCAAGGGCAGGTACAGAGCAGGGGGTGTGAAAGTGGGAGGAGGTGGGCAAGGAGGCTCTGTATCCAGACGTTGTCAGAGGCACCAAAGAGCAGAAGCCACAGGTGTGTGTTGGAGGAGCAGCTCTGCTTGGTGGAAAAACACCAAGAGGCTGTGAAGTGAGCTCTCTACTTTCCTAGAGTCAGGAGATGAGATGCAAGGCTGTATGACCTTGGGCACAACCCTTCACCATATGAGCTTTTTGCCTCACCTGAGGCTGAACAAGATGACATCTAAGATTCCTTCTAGGACCAAAGCTACAGCAAGGTCAAAAGAACAGATAAGATTTAAGATTCCTCCTAAATTGATGGTGGTGGTGTGTTGCATTATAACTGCATGCGTTACAGAAATCCAGGATGCCATAACTAGTTAGAAAAGCCATGTGCTGTCCTGGAGAAAACAGGCTGCATTGAGGGGTTTTTTGAAGAGGAGTGGAAACCCCAGGGCTTAAAGAGGAAAACAAAGCTACTTGCTGTCACTCCACTGAGTGTTAGGCTCTGTCTCAGATCAGCAGGAACTTCACAACAAGGCTAGGCTGCTTTTTTCTGGGTTAATGTGTCACTATCAAGAATTTCTCACACCCTGAGAGTTTTCCCATCTCTCTGCCACCTGGGCATATCATGCTCCTCACAACTGCAAGGCAAGAATCGGGGTCACAGCGAATCCATTCACTGCCAAAGGTGTGTGGAGACAGCCACTGCCAGGAAACAGGACCTTTATTCCCAAAAGGCACATGTGAAATACAAAATGAATGCATAAAGAGAAGTGATCAGACTGGAGGGTACAGAGCAACTCTACCTAGAAGGAATGATCAGTCCTGATTCTCTTCTCATAGATTAAAAGCTACCACCCCATAGCCACATATATATCGTTATGAAAACGATAAAGACACACACAGACAGCGTCCTCTCAGCCATCTACACACCAACCTGTTGAGTCTCGCTATTCACAGAACGGCCAAGGACCCGGGGCACCAGCATCATCCATTAGAAATTCAGAGTCTCAGGCCCTATCCCAGACCTACTAGATCAAAATTTGCATGGTAGCAACCTTGCCAGATGATCAGATTAAAGTTTGAGAAGTGCTGCTTGCAGAGTGTCTAGGAGTGATGAGGCAGCAAAGCATGGGTATACAAAGTACTAACAAGCAAACAGATGGAGATGGGGAAGACCAGGCCATGGACTGGAAAACAGCAGCTCTGTTACCAGCATAATCCATTCAGAAGGTGACTTCTCCAAACTCATCCTCAACTGAGACCAGCTGACAACTCTAAGACCTTCCCACGGTGAACTGAGGACAGAACCCACAGACAGGGAGAAGCAAGAGGGGAGGGGCTGTATCTCTCCTGATTGCATCCCAGCAGAAGCAAACGTCAGTTCCCAAAGCTGTCTTAGGATGCGGGATGCACTGTGGTGAATTTGCTGTCTCTTTGTGACTCAGCCACAGCTGAATGAGCTTAAAGAAAAGGGAGAAGCGAGCCATGAAATATAGTAAATTACAGCTTAATCGTCCCTACCCTGGAATTCATTCAGTAGTTTTAACGAACTTACAGTCTGGAAGGCAGGGTGAAGAACACATATGGAATATGTTAGCAGCAAGCATGTCATGCCACCCTGTGCATCAGAGAAGCCCAATTCCCTTTGTCATTAAAGGGATAAATGTCCTTCCCCCGTCAGTACTTTGGCAAAGGAAAAAAAACAAAAATTGCTTTCCATTATTGCTGTTATCTACTCTGAAGTCCCAAAGAATGCAGATTGTCAAGGGCTTATTACAGTAAGAAGTGGTTCCCAAGACACAGTCAACTCCCATAACTTATGCCCTCACCTTGCACCATGTAGGCAGGCGAAGGCCAAGGGCCCTGGGCCTTCACTGTGCAACTCCAACTGGTTCGTTCTCTGTGGGTTACTTCCTTTGGCTTGACCCACAGACCTTAGAGAGGTGCTCAAATGACTTGCATCTAATTCAGGTTAGAGGAAAATCTAGAGACTCCAGGAAGGATACTGAGTTAGCCACAGAAAAAAAATATGGCACCTGGGTTTATTAATGCACTCAGGCTGGACATGGACATTCAAATAGATCCACAAAAGGATACAGTTTATGCTCTTATACTCAGTTCCCACCAATCGCTATCAGTAATTCTCAAATTATGGGGTGCCACCCATCAGTGAATAAGAACATCAGTTTGCTGGGTCACAGTCAACATTTTGTATGTTAATAAAACAGAATAGAGGAGATAGGTTCAAGATGCCAGAGTAGAAGGAGGTGCACTCAACTCCCTCTTGAAAGAGCACCAGAATCACAACTAACTGCTGAACGATCATCGACAGGAAGACACTGGAACTCACCAAAAAAGGTACCCCACATCCAAAGACAAAGGAGAAGTGCAATGAGACAGTAGGAAGGGCGCAATCACAATAAAATCAAGTCCCACAACCGCTGGATGGGCGACTCACAAACTGGAGACCAATTATACCACAGAAGTCCACCGACTGGCATGAAGGTTCTGAGCTCCACATCAGGCTTCCCAACCTGGGGGTCTGGCAACGGGAGGAGGTATTCCCAGAGAATCAGACTTTGAAGGCTAGCAGGATTTGACTGCAGGACTTTAACAGGACTGGGGGAAACAGAGACTCCACTCTTGGAGGGCACACACAAAGTAGTGTGCACACCAGAACCCAGGGGGGAAGGAGCAGTGACCCCATAGGAGACTGAACCAGACCTACCTGCTAGTGTTGGAGGGTCTCCTGCAGAGGCAGGGGGTGGCTGTGGCTCACCGCAGGGACAAGGACACTGGCAGCAGAAGTTCTGGGAAGTACCCCTTGGCATAAGCCCTCCCAGAGTCCGCCATTAGCCCCACCAAACAGCCTGTACACTCCAGTGCTGGGTCGTTTCAGCCAAACAACCAACAGGGAGGGAACTCGGCCCCACCCATCATTAGACAAGCAGATTAAAGTTTTACTTAGCACTGCCTACCAGAGCAACACCCAGGTCTGCCCACCACCAGTCCGTCTTATCAGGAAACTTGCACAAGCCTCTTAGATAGCCTCATCCACCAGAGGGCAGACAGCAGAAGGAGGAAGAATTACAATCCTGCAGCCTGTGGAACAAAAACCACATTCACAGAAAGATAGACAAGATGAAAAGGCAGAGGACTATGTACCAGATGAAGCAAAAAGATAAAATCCAGAAAAACAACTACGTGAAGTGGAGATAGGCAACCTTCCAGAAAAAGAATTCAGAATAATGATAGTGAAGATGATCCAGGACCTTGGGAAAAGCACGGAGGCAAAGATCAAGAAGATGCAAGAAATGATTAACAAAGACCTAGAAGAATTAAAGAACAAATAAACACAGATGAACAATACAATAACTGAAATGAAAAATACACTAGAAGGGATCAATAGCAGAATAACTGAGGCAGAAGAATGGATAAGTGACCAGGAAGACAGAATGGTGGAATTCACTGCTGCCATAAAGTACAGACTAAAGAAAAAAGAATGAAAGAAATGAAGAGAGCCTAAGAGACTTCTGGGACAACATTAAACACAAAAACATTCGCATTATAGGGGTCCCAGAAAGAGAAGAGAGAGAGAAAGAACCAGAGAAAATATTTGAAGAGATTATAGTCGAAAACTTCCCTAACATGGGAAAGGAAATAGCCACCCAAGTCCTGCAGAGAGTCCCAGGCAGGATAAACCGAGGGAGAAGCACACCAAGAGACACAGTAATCAAACTGACAAAAATTAAAGACAAAGAAAAATTATTTAAAGCAACAAAGGAGAAACAACAAATAACATACACGGGAACTCCCATAAGGTTAACAGTTGATTTCTCAGCAGACATCCTACAAGCCAGAAGGGAGTAGCACAATATATTTAAAGTGATGAAAGGGAAAAGTCTACAACCAAGATTACTCTACCCAGCAAGGCTCTCATTCAGATTCAACAGAGAAACCAAAAGCTTTACAGACAAGCAAAAGCTAAGAGAATTCAGCACGACCAAACCAGCTCTACAGCAAATGCTAAAGGAATTTCTCTAAGTGGGAAACACAAGAGAAGAAAAGGACCTACAAAAACAAACCCAAAACAATGAAGAAAATGGTAATAGGAACATACAAATCGATAATTACCTTAAATGTGAATGGATTAAATGCTCCAACCAAAAGACACACGTTCACTGAATGGATGCAAAAACAAGACCCGTATATATGCTGTCTACAAAAGACCCACTTCAGACCTAGGGACACATACAGACTGAAAGTGAGGGGATGGAAAAAGATATTCCATGCAGATGGAAATCAAAAGAGAGCTGGAGTAGCAATACTCATAGCAGATAAAATAGACTTTAAAATAAAGAATGTTACAAGAGACAAGGAAGGACACTACATAATGATCAAGGGATCAATCCAAGAAGAAGATATAACAATTATAAATACATACACACCCAACATAGGAGCACCTCAATACATAAGGAAAATACTAACAGCTATAAAAGGGGAAATCGACAGTAACACAATAATAGTGGGGGATTTAAACACCTCACTTACACCAATGGACAGATCATCCAGACAGAAAATTAATAAAGAAAACCAAGCTTTAAATGATACATTAAACAAGTTGGACTTAATTGATATCTATAGGACATTCCATCCTGAAACAACAGAATACACTCTCTTCTCAAGTGCACATAGAACATTCTCCAGGATAGATCACATCTTGGGTCACAAATCAAGTCTCAGTATATTTAAGAAAATTGAAATCATATCAAGCATCTTTTCTGACCACAGCGCTATGAGATTAGAAATCAATTAAAGGGAAAAAAAATGTAAAAAATACAAACACACGGAGGCTAAACAATACATTACTAAATAACCAAGTGATCATTGAAGAAATCAAAGAGGAAATCAAAAAATACCTAGAGACAAATGACAACAAAAACACAACGATCCAAAACCTACAGGATGCAGCAAAAGCAGTTCTAAAAAGGAAGTTTATAGCAATATAAGCCTACTTCAAGAAACAAGAAAAATCTCAAATAAACAATCTAACCTTACACCTAAAGGAACCAGAGAAAGAAGAACAAACAAAACCCAAAGTTAGTAGAAGGAAAGAAATCATAAAGATCAGAGCAGAAATAAATGAAGTAGAAACAAAGAAAACAAGAGCAAAGACCAATAAAACTAAAAGCTGGTCCTTTGAGAAGATAAAATCGATAAACCATTAGCCAGACTCATTAAGAAAAAGAGGGAGAGGACTCAAATCATTAAAATTAGAAATGAAAAAGGAGAAGTTACATCAGACACCACAGAAATACAAAGCATCCTAAGAGACTACTACAAGCAATTCTATGACAATAAAATGGACAACCTGGAAGAAATGGACAAATTCTTAGAAAGGTATAAGCTTCCAAGACTGAACCAGGAAGAAACAGAAAATATGAACAGACCAATCACAAATAATGAAATTGAAACTGTGATTAAAAATCTTCCAACAAACAAAAGTCCAGGACCAAATGGCTTCACAGGTGAATACTATCAAGCATTTAGAGAAGAGCTAACACCCATCCTTCTCAAACTCTTCCAAAACATTTCAGAGGAAGGAACACTCCCAAACTCATTCTATGAGGTCACCATCAGCCTGATACCAAAACCAGACAAAGATACTACAAAAATGTAAGATTACAGACCAATATCACTGATGAATATAGATGCAAAAATACTAGCAAACAGAATCCAACAACACATTAAAAGGATCATACACCATGATCAAGTGGGATTTATCCCAGGGATGCAAGGATTCTTCAATATACACAAATTAATCAATGTGATAGACCATATTAACAAAGTAAAGGATAAAAAACATGTGATCATCTAAATAGATGCAGAAAAAACTTTTGACAAAATTCAACACCGATTTATGGCAAAATCTCTCCAGAAAGTGGGCATAGAGGGAATCTACCTCAACATAATAAAGGCCATATATGACAAACCCATGGCAAATATCATTCTCAATGGTGAAAAACTGAAAGCATTTCCTCTAAGCTCAGGAACAAGACAAGGATGTCCACTCTCACCACTATTATTCAACATAGCTCTGGAAGTCCTAGCCACGGCAATCAGAGAAGAAAAAGAAATAAGTGGAATACAAACTGGAAAGGAAGAAGTAAAACTGTCACTGTTTGCAGATGACATGATACTATACATAGAAAATCCTAAAGATGCCACCAGGAAACTACTAGAGCTAATCAATTAATTTGGAAAAGTTTCAGGATACAAAATTAATGCACAGAAATCTCTTGCATTCCTATACACTAACAATGAAAGATCAGAAAGAGAAATTAAGGAAACAATCCCATTCATCATTGCAACAAAAAGAATAAAATACATAGGAATAAAACTACCTAAGGAGGTAAAAGAACTGTACTCAGAAAACTATAAGACACTGATGAAAGAAATCAAAGATGACACAACAGATGGAGAGATATACCATGTTCTTGGATTGGAAGAATCAATATTGTGAAAATGACTATACTACCCAAAGCCATCTACAGATTCAACACAATCCCTATCAAATTACCAATGACATTTTTTACAGAACTAGAACAAAACATCTTAAAATATGTATGGAGAGGGATTCCCTGCTGGCGCAGTGGTTAAGAGTCCGCCTGCCGATGCAGGGGACACAGGTTCGTGCCCTGGTCTGGGAGGATCCCACGTGCCGCGGAGCGGCTGGGCCCGTGGGCCATGGCCGCTGGGCCTGAGCATCTGGAGCCTGTGCTCCGCAACGGGAGAGGCCACAACAGTGAGAGGCCTGCGTATGGCAGAAAAAAAAAAAAAAAAAAAAAGAAGATGTGGCACATATATACAATGGATACTACTCAGCCATAAAAAGAAACGAAATTGAGTTATTTGTAGTGAGGTGGATGGACCTAGAGCCTGTCATATGGAGTGAAGTAAGTCAGAAAGAGAAAAACAAATACCATATGCTAACACATATATATGGAATCTAAGAAAAAAGGTCATGAAGAATCTAGGGGTAAGACGGGAATAAAGACACAGACCTCCTAGAGAATGGACTTGAGGATATGGGGAGGGGGAAGGGTAAGCTTTGACAAAGTGAGAGAGTGGCATGGACATATATACACTACCAAATGTAAAATAGATATCTAGTGGGAAGCAGCCGCATAGCACAGGGAGATCAGCTTGGTGCTTTGTGACCACCTAGAGGGTGGGATAGGGAGGGTGGGAGGGAGGGAGACGCAAGAGGGAAGAGATATGGGAACATATGTATATGTATAACTGATTCACTTTGTTATAAAGCAGAAACTAACACACCACTGCAAAGCAATTATACTCCAATAAAGATGTTAACAAAAAAAAGAACCTGCTGTATCGCACATGGAACTCTACTTCACTTTGCTGTACAGTGGAAACTAAAACAACTTTCTAAAACAACTATACCTCAACAACATAATTAATTAATTAATTAATTTTTTTAAAAAGAAAATGAATTGAGTTCCATCTCAGTGCCAGGCACTGTACTAAAAGCTGTGAAATGATGGTGTATTATTTTTCACCTTCTACAAAAATAAATAAATAAATAAAAATAAAACAGAATAGAATAGGAAATATCAGATGTAGTCACCGGTAGTAAGATAAAACTTTTATTTCCGTGTGAGTGTGAGAGTGTGTGTGTGTGTGTGTGTGTGTGTGTGTGACAGCATATGTGTGTGTGTATGAGTATGAACACAGACTGAGCCACAGTGTGTGTTCACGTGTTTTTCACTGTGGGTCACAGTAAGCAAGAAAGGTACTTTCTTACAGCACCTGCAGATTGGCCCCTTGCTGAAAAGAGAAGGGAAGAATAATGGAAGAGAACAGGAAAAACCAGTTTCCTCATATAATAAGCTTCTATAAACAGACAGAGGAAGAAATCAAGTCCTCCTGTGGCCAGACAGATGGGACTGGAGCTTCTAGGTACCCCCCTCTTTCCTCCGTCCCCTCCTCCAATTACAGCTCAATCAGAAGCCACATCTCATAAACCTCACTAAAAGGAAGAAAAGCTGATTTGTGCCTCGCACAGAGGTGCCAATCTGGCGTGTGGACTTCCCTTAGCAGTAGAAGGAAAAAGAAAGCCTCAACAACGCGGAGATCCTTTTCTTCAACAGAGTTTTCATTAAGGTCCTCGTTCTGTACAAAGATTATTTTCCTTTTCTGCCCTGGGTATGTTCATGGTAGCCCCCACTCACAAGGGCACAGGAAAACTAAACAGAGGAATTAAGAAGATGTCTGAATCATCTACATCAGAATGATTGTAATCAGCACTTACGATGAATTTTAATGCAAACACCACGTCATAACCCTGCTTTTGTCACCATATCCCAATGTCCCCAAAGTCAAACACAGAGGCAGGATAGCACAGGGCTTAAAGGTTTGGGGTCAAGAGCCAAACCAACATCATTTGGAACCAAGTCCAATTATTTTCTACCTTGAGAAAGTTATATTCTCTAAGACTCTGTTTTCTCACCCATAAAATAGGGACAGTAATAGCCCCTACCTTGGAGGCTATAGCAAAAACTAAATGAGATACACGTGGAAAGCACATAACCCAGTGCCAGGAACATAATAACTATCATGTATTATCATGTATTATTATGGCTATTATTATTATTATTACCATCACAGTCATTAGCATTTCAAATCAAAGTTTGACTTCTCCTCAGCCTAGCTTGTTTGTTTTGAGATCTATACCACTGGTGTAGATTTTGAAGTGTGAGAATAAAAAAGAATATTTTGTTATAATTGTTTATTGTAAATGAATTGCACAATGATGGGTCCCAAAACTCAATCCCCCAGAGAAGTTCCCATTTTCCCCTGGGAAACAAACACCCTAATTCTTCTGCCTTTAAAGGAGTTGCCAAAAGTCAGAAAATCCACGTACTTGAGAGTTTTTATCTCTGAAGAGCCAGGAGCTAGAAATTCCAACAGGATGGCTCCGCATCTGCCCTAGGATGGGAGTACATTAGCAGAGGGCTGTTCGTGCCTCTCACAGCCACAGATACCAGCTGCTGCTGAGGAAATGGGAAAAGCAACCCCACTTTTCAGCTACAATGCACCTGGTCAATTGTGAAATCCGACTTGAATGCAGAGAAATCTCATCTTGACTCCATTTGGCATTGAGCACGAAGGGTAGCCTGGCCTCCAAGGAAATGCCAGAGGCGGGGAAACTCAGAGAAAATTCAACCAACAACCAACTCAGGCAGTGGAACCGTGTTCTCTGAGTGCCAGGCCGGCCTTACTGACACCTATTGTAACAGTTTTTCAAAACAAGGACAGCTCTACTCTCACATAGCTTGCTTCAGAAATGACTTTTCCTCCTATAAGTGGTGTTCCTTTGTCTGACAACCACACATGCAAGAAACAAGAACAAAGGAGGAAGCATCTAAGCCACCAGATCGAACACATTCACACATCCACCTGCTGCAACATACTCATCCTATGAGTTTATTAGGGAGACAAAAATTAGTAGGAGGGTCTTTTCTATGAAGGAATTTATCGGACTGTTATGAAGAGAAACAAGAATTCAGTTGACAATTGTAACACTACAAGTACGGATGAGGTACCAGGGAGGTACAGAGGAGAAACAGAACTCAGAGGGAACTCTATAGCTTAGATGCTTGTATTAGAAAAGGTGAAAGTTTAAAATCAATGCTCTAAGTTTCATCTTCAGAACTTAGAAAATTAAATGCAAAGTAAACAGAAGAAATAATCAAAATAAGAACATAAGGCAATGAAATATAAAACAGATAATCAATAGAAAAAGTTAGGTTTTTAAAAACATTAACAAAAGTAATAAACAAGCCGCGAGACTGATCAAGAAATAATGAGAAAAAAGCACAAATTACCAATACCAGGAATGAAATCCACTGCGGATTTTGCAAACATTAAAAAGATGGTAAGTAACACTATACCAGTGAATATCACGACACAGATGAAATGAACAAATTTCTTGACAAATACAACTCATCAAGAATGACATAGAAGAAATAGAAAATCCAAATAGCCCTATTCCTATTAAGGCAGTGGTTACCCAAGCGTGGTTTCCAGAATGGCACCATCAGGTACACCTGGGAACTTTTTGAAAGGTAAATCCTCAGGCCCCACTCCAGACCTACGGAATCAGAATCTGGGGGTCTCAGCAAGCTGTGTTTTAACAGGCTCTCCTGGTGATCCTGATACCATTTGAGAATTGCTTGAATACCATCTTCCCACAAGAAATGCAGGCCCAGATGGTTTTGGCTAATAAATTTTACCAGACACAGAAAAAAGAAAAATACCAGCCTTACAAAAACTCTTTGAGAAAATAGAGGAGAGAACACTTCTCATCATTACTTTTAAGTTCTACTCCCTTATGGAAGATGTAGGAGATTTTTTAAATCCGCCCTTTGATTCTTGTTTTGAAGTGACTCTTAGTTTCTTTGGGATGAGCCATTCTGAGAGACAATAGGTCCACAGTGCCCAGGTGGCCACACCGCGTGCCTTCAAGTAGAGAAGTCTTTATGAACTGTCTTCTTTCCTTTTCTTGCAGCCCTGAGAGGAGTGATTATCTACTTCTCTGTGCAGCAGCTAAGGCTCGAGGCTCACCCACAAGGATACCCACAGCACCGTGACCCTGCCTTAAGCTGTCATACCAAACCTCATCAAGCCAGAGCAGACACTGGAGCTCAGATAACAAAACTGATTAAAATCGACTATCTGCTCATGTTATTCCCTCTAAATAAATACCCATACGACCTTTCCACATCTGCCTATTTTCGCTTATTCATCCTGGAGTCTCAGCTCAGGCATCACCTCCAGCAAAAGCCTTAACTGAACCCAAACTAAGCAGGGTTTGGGTTCAGTAAAGGGTAGGGTAGAAAGGGTAGAAACCACATCTTACTCTTTTTATTTATTTTTGAATGTCTCACAGTACCTGACCATAACATACCTGACACTCAGTAAACATGAAGTGAAATAAAGAGTCCGCAAGTGGAGTCAGGCCAAAGTCAACAACCATAAATAAAATATGCTTAACTTGATTTTACTCAATACTTGTGGTAGAACTCATTTTTAAAACTAAACACCTCTCATGTACTCTTCATTCAACTTCTCGATAACACTGTCGATGCAAACCACGTGGACTGGCTTTCATTTTGCATACTTGACCTCCCTTTCTAAAAACTCTGGTGGGTGTGTTAGGTGTCTGCCCATTGACCTGTGCATTGCAGGACCTCTTTGAGAATGAATACAGGGACCAAGAGAGCAGCAGTGAACAGAAGACACCTAGAATCCCTGGCTAAAATGGCTGGATTCCTTCTTTTAGGTTCTTTCTACAGACCTGTACTTTATCTTCACGCTTTGTGGATCAGCCGGAAGCAAAAGGCGGCAACTTCTCCCCTCCCTGCCCATAATTTGCTGGCGCCATTCCAACTACTCCTCTGCCACATGCGATCATGAAGAATTAATCTCCTGTGCAAGGAGAATAAGTCCTTGAGGGAGGTCAAGTTTTGCAGAGAACATGCAAGGTCTCATTCTTAATTATGATGAAGAATGGCATTCTGTGGCCGTTAATTTTTATTGGAAGGCAGGGCATTATATTAACAGCTAATGTTTATTAGGCACTTACTATATACCTAGAACTGGGTCACATACGATACATACATTGTCTCATTTAATCCTTATCAACAACCTTATGAGTTAGGTACTATCAGTAGCCCATACCCTGAGAATATTTACGTTTAACCAGCTGAAAAATCACAAAGTTAAGGAGGGGTGCAAATGAGATTTAAATTTAGGCCTCTCAGACCCCCAAATCTATGCTCTGAGTGCCAATGCTGTATTGTCTTGCTTAGAGACTTTTGGTGTAATTATGCCCCTACAAGGTCCCATGCAAACCAATGGCAGAAGTAAGTCACTGATATCAAGGAGGAAGAACCTTCCACCCCACCAATTTAAAGATCAAAAGTACCCTTTAAACGTGATTCATTTTCCACATAAGAGACTAATTTAAGGAAATTTTCTTTCTATTCAAAATAATGGTGCTAAATGAAAAGCAATTTAGCTTTACAATGGCTTCATCAGAACCTCATCTGTCAAATCCCTAAATCATGCTCTCGGAACACATTTCTCAACGCAGAGAAATCAGCAGGGGAAAGGAGCAAATGTAAAGCAAACAGGCAAAAGTATGAAGTTAGTGTGATCTAACGAGCATAAGCTACAGTCTTAATGAATAGCTGTGCTCGTGGGCCACCACCAACACCATCACCACCACCATCGTCATCACCATCACCACCAGCATCACCATCATTGGTATTGTTATTAGAAAGTAACTTCATTCCCAAGGGGGAGCACCATGACCTCTAATGAATGAGGCTTCTGTTTACCCATCAAACAGGCACTGTTTGTATTACCAAAAGGGTTAATTTTCGATCTTTCTTAATAATGGGTCATGAGTGAGCAGTGGTAGCTAGCAAATATATTACTCTTACTAACAACATAGTACACTAGAATTAGTAAAATTATCGCAAAATCATGACAACGTTATTTGGAATTATGGACTTGGCGTACCAGCAGAGGTGATCATACACCTCACGGTCCCCGTTGCACACACCACATTCTTTTCTTAAGCTATTTAATTGTTGTGCTAACTCTAAGAAACTCTTGATTATGATGTAAATGATAAAACGTACCTTAAAGGTTAAGAAGCTGATTATTAAAAAGTCAACCATTTGTATTTATATCAGAGGGCAACAAGACAACAAGGGCAACCCTATCCCCTAGCGGCTAAGCGCTGCAATTCACAAACTCACAGCGGAGAGGAGCTTGCCCTGTGACTCCAGATAGAGCCAAGCTTTCAGAGGTGTTGCACTGGCTCTGGACTTGCATGAATGTCAATTTTTGTTGTCTTGTGTACTAAGTAGGAATCCACCCCAATTTATATTGAGGCTCACTTTGTAGTTACCAGCTTTCACTCAGATTACTATGATAATTAACTTTCTCTAGCCCCGCATGTAAGAGATGGGACTTGATTTCTCAGTAAATTTGTTCCGTTTTATTGCCTATGTAACAATATGCAATAATATCAAATTATTTCTTTTAAGATCTGCGATTTTAGGTCTAACAGACTATAACAGCATGTAGAACTTATGACTTCTGATTTGTTTCAGCACAGAGTATACATAAGCCAAACAATATTATCCCTTCAAGACAACTTCAAAATGTCTTTTAATGCATGATTTAAAGTACTTCAAAATTTTTTCCTTATAAAATTTAAATGCATCTGAACACCTGTAAAGTTGTATATGTCAGCTCCATAAACTATGAAACAGAATTCATAAATCTGCTACATAAACAATGAATCATAGGTCAAAATAGTAATGTTAATAATAATGGCAAAAATACTCTTTACACTTACTAAAAGCCAGCAAGTGCACTTGAATGTGTTTAACCTTTATCTCATTTAACCCTTACAACAACGCTGTGAGGTAAGTACTATTATTATTCCCTCTGTACAGATGAAGAAAGTAAGGCTTAGAGCAAGGTTTCTCAACCTTGGCACTGTTGACATTTTGGACCAGATAATTCTTTGTTATGGTGGGGATGTTCTGTGTATTGTAGGATGTTTAGCGGCATCCTTGGCCTCTATCTACCAGATGCCAGTAGTATGTCCCACTCCCAGATGTGACAACCAAAAATATCTTCCACACTGCCAAATGTCCCCTGGGGGAAAAATCGCCTCCACTTGAGAACCACTGGCTTAGAGAAATTAAGGAATTTACTAAAGGTCATATACTTAAAATAGTAGAGCAGGGATTAGAAGCCAGGCATGCTGAGTCTAGAAGGCATGCCATCAACCAATATAACATAGTGCTATTCACTCTGTGATAGTTTAAAGGACATATATTTTCCCTCAAAAAAGAAAACTAAATATGAAGATGAACTATGAGTGTCTTCCTGTGGAAAGATTTTCCATGACTACACCCAACTGGACCCTTCCAAGTTTTTTTTCCTAATTAAGGCCCATGTCCCAGTGGCTGTTGACCTTGCATAGGACTCCCCTACCCGACCTACTCCAACCTTCTTTCCAAAAGATGGTCACCAATCACTTGGTTAAGGCTGATTCCATTCTTCAGTAAGAAAGACACAATCCCTGCCCCTAAAAAGCAGGGCCATCTGCTTCCTACCAGTTCCCTTACTTTACCGTGCTCTGTCTCATAGTGCAAGCCATTTACACAGTGGCCACTGAATGCTGGTTTCTCTCTGAGGGATCCCCCGAGCCTTCAGTGACTAGGCACTTTCCAAGTACCAAAGCCTTCCTATGTGCTTCACATATACTATATCATTCTGGGCTCCCAAGAACCCTAGGAAGTATCATTATTTTCACCTGACCTACAGGAAACAAAGGTTCTGGTAAGTACTCATATTTCAATCTAGAAATGGGTGACTCCAAACTCCTGCTCTTGACCCAACTTTCTGCCCTTCTTTCATGGATGAGCAAAGACTTCAGACATGCCTCTTCCAAAGCACATTCTCAGCTCAGTCTACTCCCTCCAGCTTGCTTAGGAATTTTCATGCAGGTTCCCTCTCCTCAAAGTTATGGGAATAAACAGTACAGTGCAGAGAGTCATTCTACTTGTGCAGAGACAAAGGGAAAAATTCAAGCAGTGATCTCATGAATTTTGAAAAGGCATTATCATATTAAATCAGAGGGTAGAAAAATACAGGACAAATTTTCCTTTATCTGATTCTATTTTGCTGTTTACTTTTTACGCATAAAGAGTTATGTATTCATGTATGACTGATTACATTGCTCCAAAGCATTTTAAGCAGTTAAGTACTAAAACAAACGATTTTGAAAAACAACCTGGTGGTAGAGGTGAAGGATTTTTCCCCTTTCAATCACATTATTTAAATATCACTGTTGCTTGTTGGGTTTTTTTTTAAGTCTTCATTGAATTTTCCTGAGAACGTCAACTTGTGGGTTGAGGCCAAATATGAAAAATTTCACATGTAAAATGTCTTGATGAGAAAATAAAAATTGGCAGAGTAAGGAAATGAACTCCAAAAGGCATATTTCTCTGACCCTTTGATTTTATTCAGCTTTAAGCTGCTTCATTTGGGGGCGGGGAGGTTCCACAGCTGTAAAAAATTATAAAACCACCAGAATGGAAAAAAAAACAAGACATTTTTAGCATCTCAAATACCTGCCTTTAAACCCTAGCCCAACCATTTCTCTGCTTTGTGACATCAGTCAAGTTACTTATTTTCCCTGGGTTCTTCATCTGTAAAAGGATCACCGTGAAGATTAAGTAAGATAATGCATGTGAAGCCCTGCCACATGGTAAACACACAATAAATTTAATCAATAAAATGCCTTTTAGACATATCTATGTTTTTGCCAAAGTTTATGTTTTGGCATTTGTCCTTTTATTGTCCTTCTCATGATTAGTTCACACTATTTAGGTGAAATTAGAAGTATCTAAATCATGGGTAATCTGGCTGGTGGCCAAAGGACCATCACTATGAGGCCAGACCAGGTTACCTGCCCAATGATCTCCATGCTCATCAGCAATGTTGCTCCTCCCCAGTGATTCAGTTATAAGTCACAGAGTGCTTGTCATCACTGGAAATGTTGTTTGTTGGTCTCCGTTTTCCTGTAGAAAACCTTAGTAATTAGAATCAGAGAGTATCATTCTCGAGCCAAAAGGAACCACAGAAATTCTTGTGTTCAACCTCATCCCTTTATACATGAGGACACTGAGATCAGAGAGGAGTAAACTGAAAAGCTAAACTAGCGACAGAATACAAGTCTGATTCTTAACCTTTCATCTATACCAGTGGTTTTCAACCAGAGATGACTTTGCCCCCCAAGAGACATTTCTGGTTGTCACAACTAGGTATAGGGGATTTGCTATTGGAATCTAGTGAGTAGAGGCCAGGGATGTTACAAAACACCCTACGATGCACAGGACAGTCCCTACAATGAAAACAACAATAGTACCAAGGTTAAGAAACTGATCTACACTAGTGGACCCAGTGTCTCCCGATACTCCAAAAGCTGCCTCTTAAGCTGCTGTTGGGATTGGACTTGGTCCCAATTTGGAAGCTCTCACCAATGATTGAATCAATCAAGTTAATTCTGCCTCTTTAGTATTGAAGGCTACTGGGATTAGGAGGGATTTATAGACTTGCCTATTTGGGCAACTGAAAGTCTGGGCTTAACTTCTGAAGCACAGTGACATGCCCAGCATGAATGCTGCTGAAGTCTTAAAGAAGCACTTAGGTCTTATTAGGCACTCTAAGAAAATGATTCTCAAAACACCACAGAACAGTCAAATGATGCACACCACACAGTTATCAAATATTCAGAATAATGCACCACAAACAAATACATTGACACTGCACTAAACATCTCCAGGACTAATGGTTCGGATGGAGGAAAGGTAGAGACTGAAGTACTGATGTAGAGCAAAAACACTCTGAGTTTCCACCCAAAGCTAGAGACCCATATTGAAAGAACTTAAACAGAAAAGCAGAGTCAATGATCCAAGCAACTGCATATGTTTTGATTCCTGTCCATGCATGCCATCTGGCTTGCTGACCTCATAGGTCCCCACCCTGGCCAGTGTGAGGGCCAAATAGAGCCTGAGTGTGGGAGTATGTGGTGATCTACAAGTATGAATCATTTATCAATCTGAGCTTATTTACCCGCAGTTCCACCTGGTAATTCTGGCTTTACTTCTGACCCATGGTCGAAATACATGAAGGATCCCAATCTGATACACTCATAAATTCAATCCACACTAATAAATACTAATCAGGTCCAAGGCATCATGCTTTGGGGGAGCATAGTCCCTACTCAAAAAAAAATCACAATGATGCCAAGAAGAATGACATGCACCCAACTAATTCTTGTACATAGTTCACAGGCCAACAGCCGCGGCTTCAGAGCCGGGAAAGGGTGGAGAGCATAGCAAGCGGCGGCGCCCCTAGCCCCCGACCCGCGATGCTCCGCGGAGGCGCCGGAACCTCGCCGCACCCTTCCCCAACACAAGCGACCTCTGAGCCCGCCTGTCCCGCGGACCCGGGCACAGCTCCGGCCACCGGGACCCAGGACGGAGGCGCGGGCCGCGGGGCTCGGCCGGCGGCGGGCGCTGGGGCGGGCAGGGATTCCGGCTCCAGCCCTGAGGCCGCGCGGACCCGCCACACCCACCTCCGTCCCCGCCGCCAGGAAAGCCATATGTTTGTTTTTTAGGTCCCTGAGTCTGTTTATGTTTTCTCAATGATTTCAGTGGTGTGTATTTTTTGGTTCCACCTGTAAGTGATAGCATATAATACTTGTCTTTCTGACTGACTGACTTTACTTAGTATGATTACCTATGTTTATGTTTTACCTATGTTTATCTATATTCCTGTAAATGACATGATTTCATTCTTTCACACAGCGGAGTCATATACCACTATGTACATATATCACTTGGTTTTTATCTGTTCATCTGTCCATGGACATTTTGTATCTCTCCACATCTTGGGTATTGTAAATGGTGCTGCCGGGCACACTTGGGTGCATGTGACTTTTCTTTGGAATTCTGGTTTTCTAAACATATACTCTTAGGGGAGGGGATATGGGGTTATATGTATACATACAGCTGATTCACTTTGTTATATAGCAGAAACTAACACAACATTGTAAAGCAATTATACTCCAGTAAAGATGTTGGGAAAAAAAAAAACTACAATGAGGTATCACCTCACACCAGTCAGAACGGCCATCATCAAAAAATCTACAAACAACAAATGCTGGAGAGGGTGTGGAGAAAAGGGAGCCCTCTTGCACTGTTGCTGGGAATGTAAATTGATACAGCCACTATGGAGAACAGTATGGAGGTTCCTTAAAAAACTAAAAATAGAACTACCATATGACCCAGCAATCCCACTCCTGGGCATATACCCTGAGAAAACCATAATTCAAAAAGAGTCATGTACCACAATGTTCACTGCAGCTCTATTTACAATAGCCAGGACATGGAAGCAACCTAAGTGTCCATCAACAGATGAATGGTTAAAGAAGATGTGGCACATATATACAACGGAATATTACACAGCCATAAAAGGAAATGAAACTGAGTTATTTGTAGTGAGGTGGATGGACCTAGAGTCTGTCATACAGAGTGAAGTAAGTCAGAAAGAGAAAAACAAATACCATATGCTAACACATATATATGGAATCTAAGAAAGAAAAAAAAAAAATGGTCATGAAGAACCTAGGGGCAAGATGGGAATAAAGACACAGACCTCCTAGAGAATGGACTTGAGGATATGGGGAGGGGGAAGGGTAAGCTGTGACAAAGTGAGAGAGTGGCATGGACATATATACACTGCCATACGTAAAATAGATAGCTAGTGGGAAGCAGCCACATAGCACAGGGAGATCAGCTTGGTGCTCTGTGACCACCTAGAGGGGTGGGATAGGGAGAGTGGGAGGGAGTGAGATGCAAGAGGGAAGAGATATGGGAACATATGTATATGTATAACTGATTCACCTTGTTATAAAGCAGAAACTAACACACCATTGTAAAGCAATTATACTCCAATAAAGATGTTAAAAAACAACAACAACAAAAAGACACATGCACCCCAATGTTCACTGCAGCACTATTTACAATAGCCAGGACATGGAAGCAACCTAAATGCTCATTGACAGATGAATGGATAAAGAAGATGTGGTACATATATACAGTGGAATATTACTCAGCCATAAAAAGGAACAAAATTGGGTCATTTATAGAGATGTGGATGGACCTAGAGACTGTCATACAGAGTGAAGTAAGTCAGAAAGAGAGAAACAAATATTGTATATTAACACATATATGTGGAATCTAGAAAAATGGTACAGATGAACCAGATTGCAAGGTAGAAATAGAGACACAGATGTAGAGAACAAACATATGGACAGGGCTACCCTGGTGGCGCAGTGGTTGAGAGTCCACCTACCGATGCGGGGGACACGGGTTCGTGCCCCGGTCCGGGAAGATCCCACGTGCCTCGGAGCGGCTGGGCACGTGGGCCGTGGCCGCTGGGCCTGGGCATCTGGAGCCTGTGCTCCGCAACGGGAGGGGCTGCGGCGGTGGGAGGCCCGCGTACCGCACAAAAACAAACAAACAAAAAACGTATGGACACCAAGGGGGGAAAGCGGGGAGTGGGTGGTGGTGGTGGGATGAATTGGGAGATTGGGATTGACATATGTAACTAATATGTATAAAATAGATAACTAATAAGAACCTGCTATATTAAAAATAAAATAAAATTCAAAAAAAAAAAAGAAGACAGGCTCTTCAATAAGTGGTGCTGGGAAAACCCGACAGCTACATGTAAAAGAATGGAATTAGAACACTTCCTAACACCATACACAAAAATAAACTCAAAATGGATTAAAGACCTAAATGTAAGGAAAGATTGTTAATGAAGAAGGGATGATAGAAAACACAAGGCAAATATGACCGTCAGCAAAGAGTTGAGCTTGACTGGAACTCAGGGTGAATGAAAGAGCATAACAGAGACAAACAGGAAAATTGAGATGGAGGTAGATGAAGAAACTCTTAAAATCCCAGACAAGAAGATAGTCTTTACTAGCTGAAAGGAAGCCAGTGGAGGTTTGTTGCTGTTGAGTTACTGTTGCTTTTTTCTAAACAGATGTGACACCATCAGAGACACTGTGGAAAAAGGAATCAGACATGGGTAAGCAGAACGGAGATGAAGAAACCAGAAGACCAAGAGTGGTTAGGAGGCTATTCAAGACCCAAAGAGATGGATAATGAGACTGGACCGAGATGATGAGAATGAAAATAGTGCGGAGGAAAAGCCCACCACCTGTTAGAGACCCACGTATCACAGGTGAAAGGGGAGAAAAAAAAGGAAAAGTTGAAGAAACACACACAATAGAAGCTCATATAAAAGGACTCAAAAGTGTTGATCCTGGGTGAGTGGGAGAATGGTAGTAATCATCAGACCTGAAGATGGAAGAGAAAAGAAGATTGAATTGTGCCTAGACAATCCGCCTGATTCAGAAAATGACAGCTCGATGCCAAGGTCATTCCTGTTACTAGTGTCTAAATATACTACCCAGACTCAGTGCCGGAGCTACTCACTCCACCTCTGAGGGAGAGAGCACCCTCTCGCCATACCTCGTTCCCAACTCCTGCTACACAGACTCTGAGTCTAGATCCCTGCACCTGTGCTGCCCAGACTCCTGCTGATCTATTAAGAAGGCGAATGAGTGAGTGAGGGATGATGAGTGGCAGTCGCCTGATACTTTGAAATCTGACCAAACTATCTATGTGGACCCTCCATCACCCTCCTTTCTCCCCTGGCTGTTTCACCTGAAATCACAGTACTTGTAGGCCATTTCCCATGTTAACTCCCTTGGGCATTAGCCTTTGTGGCTAATTCTCAGCGTCCATCTGTGATTTGTGCCCTAACCAGACCACTTTGCTCCTTTCTCTGGCATTCTGTCTGCCACCATTCATTGTAAAGTCAACCTGACTCAGCTGGCAAACTTGGAATGTAAACTGGACATATTCTCATAGCTGATGCACACATTCCTACTACTTTGAGAATTTTAGTCATCGCAAATACATATAGGAAAATATTTTTTAAAGGACTTTATTTCTTAGAAGATCCTCTTGCCCCTGATTTCACCACTAATACTTGGGCTCTAAATGTCAATACTACTGAGTAAGTAGTAGTGTGTAAGACTGGTTATCCATAAGCATGCACAAATATGTGCGTTGATATACCCTATCACCCCTTCAACTTCCCCCACAAGTTATCTGACTGTCTTTTTTTACCACAAAGGTAGGGGACAACATCCACCGAGTCTATGTCAGTGACGCCAAAAGAGCTTCAGGACTCACCAATGAGTCTTAATACGTCCGGAATGAAACGGGACACAGTTCAGCAAAAGATGCACCTGCTAACACAAGAATACGAGTGCTTGGAAGACAGCTTTGCCAAAGGGTGATATCCACTCACCTTCCTACCCATCCCCGCCCACACAAGACAATCTATTATTAACAGCAAAGGTGGAGGTTCTGCTGATGACTCATTAAGTATGCTGATTCATGAAGGACGACATGGGCAGACCTGACTAAAGAAATCATTTGCTGGATTTAATCAATTATTGGGCTTATCAAATGTGATTACTGAGCCACATAAAAATCCAAGTAAAAGAAGGCATTAGACACTTGAGGGAAAAATATAACTCCTTGTTATGCCTTGCAACAGATAGAGGCCATTCTGTTATCTACATGTGCAAGACGCACTTTGTCAATTACTTCCACACATTTGTATCCTGGTCTGTCTTCCTCCTAATGTCCAGAATATTTTTGAGCCATTTGCCCCTTTGAGAAAAAGCCTAAAGAATCAGCAAAACATACATGTTTAAAATAACTGAAAACATGAAGAAAAGAAATTCTCAACTATCCCATTAGACTTTAATACGCTCATACGTTCAAGCACCATGAATAATAAAAAATACTGTCAGCTCTCTTTTGTGATCTAGTGAAAGAAGAGCATGCGATAATGTAAGAATCCTCCCCAAAGATCTAATTGTTCCCAATGACATTCAGTATTTACACCTATTATAGTACTTACCAAATTTTATTATAATTTTTTCACAGTCACACCTACAAGCCTGTGTACCTCCTCACAGAGGCTATTTTTTATGTATCTTTTTATTTCCGGTATTTATTTCAGTGTATGGCAACAGTAAGTATTCAGTAAACTTTTGTTAAAATTGGAGATTTTTGTAAAGTGCTATGCATGTGACTATCAATCTAATATGATTATCAACAAAAAGAGAGACAACTTTGGCTAAAGTTAACTGTTCACAGAAATGTCTAGATTTATAAAATGAGTAAATCAGATAGAGTCAGAACCAGAACTTCTACTTAAATGATCTTAACAAAGCTAGGGTCAGTAACAAACAAATCAACAAAAACCTTCATGCCACTGAGAGTTTTGCTATCTGGTGGCCTTAAAACTCCAACCCCTGGCCATCCTGACCAAAGTATTTCCACCGCCCACACATATGAAAACAGAACAATTGTCTGTGGAGGTCCCTCAGGTTTGTGGCTATGTCTTTATTGGTACATCTGCCTCTAATTGTGCTGACCATTCACAGATTCCCTAGCACATTGAAACAGGGAGTGAGTGTGTGTGCATGTGTGTGCGTTGGAAGCTCTTCTAATATAGACTCAGCTTATAACATCATCCCTCATAGAAATTCTTTTCTTCAGGGGCAGCCCCGAAATATTAGATTATTTATAGATATTTGTGATTATTTTGTACATGGTCTGGCATGCTTTCTCAAAGATACAAACTTCTCAGAGCCAGACGTGATAACTTGAAGCTGCAGCTGTACTGAAAACAACCTGATGAGAATTTTATGGGGAAGCAGGTTTCCGGTGTAATCCCCTCTAGCTTTCAAATTACCATTTCACCACTTCAGCAAATCTCTTGAAATGATTGGCCTTCGTGGACAAGCCCCATTCAGAAAGCAAAAGGATGGTTCCCCTTAATTGTGTTTATTTAAAGCCCAATCTAATAAAGTTGTGCAGGGAGAAGCTTACCTCCTACCTACAGGTGCCCTTGCTAACCCAGTAAAGAGTACTTATAACATCACTCTTTCTGTTGAAATCCTGGTCTTGAAAGACATGAGTACATTTCCCTTAACACTAAAAGTGAGACTTAGTAGAACCACTATCATCAAAATATTCTTGTGGATGGGAATAAAGACACAGACCTACTAGAGAATGGACTTGAGGACACAGGGAGGGGGAAGGGTAAGCTGGGACAAAGTGAGAGAGTGGCATGGACATATATACACTACCAAATGTAAAACAGATAGCTAGTGGGAAGCAGCTGCATAGCACAGGGAGATCAGCTCCGTGCTCTGTGACCACCTAGAGGGGTGGGATAGGGAGGGTGGGAGGGAGGGAGACGCAAGAGGGAAGAGATACAGGGATATATGTATATGTATAACTGATTCGCTTTGTTATACAGCAGAAACTAACACACCATTGTAAAGCAATTGTACTCTAATAAAGATGTTAAAAAAATATTCTTGTGGGTTACTAAAATCTGCCTAGTACTTTATGAAATATTTAAAGAAATATATCTACCTCAGTTGAGTTGTAGTGGGATAATGATGACTTTGAAAGCTAGTCAATTTTTTTTTCTTTAACATGGCTTTAGAAGGTAAATAAATACATGAGTAAAACGAAATGAAACTTAGCAAGAAAAGTTTAAACAAAGGTAGATTATTTTTGTATCCTGGGCTGTTTTTCCTCTTATGTCCAAAGCAAACCTACAAGACCTAACGCTTTTTAATGTAGCATTTGTGTCATTTAGTTTTCCTACATGAAGCCACCAGCTTTACCTGACTAATTATTGACTGAATCCAAATAACTGCACTTAGAATTCAACTAACCAGTTGAGTCCACACTAGTACACCTGTCCTTAACATGAAAAAGGAACCACAGCTATTCCCAGTCCAAATGAATCATCCAATAGACAAGCATATATTCAAACAGACCAGCATCTGACGGGGTATCAAGATGTATTTAAAAGTGTCTACCATTCATCAAATGAGGTATCCACACACTCCAAATTTACAGATCCCTGGAAAAGGTCTCAAGCAAGATCATTCTGATAAAGGTTGAAGGTTTGATACATGAAAATGGCCTCAAATTCTTTAATACCCTTCCATCAAGAAATGTAATCTATATCTCCTTCTCTTGACTCTGGGTGGATTCTGCAATAGCTTGACCAATAAGATACAGAAGAAGTAACATTAAGCCAGTTTCAGGGAGACTAGCACCTTCCACTCCTTTTCTCTTGGAACACGTGGCCTAGGAAGCCAGCTAAGAGTGCAACACCCCTGAGACCACCATGCAGTAGAAGCCCAAACTCCTGGAGACGTTCTGGAGGATGAAAGCCATGTGGAGAGAGAGAAAGAAAGAAGGAGCACCGAAGCTCCCCACACGCGAGTGAAGAATCGATCTTGGAAGTGGATCCTCCATCCACATCAGCCCCAGCTGACACCAGGTGGGTCAGATCCAAACCACCCAGACAAGTCCTTCCTGAATTCCTGACCTATAAAATCATGAGCAAAGTAAAACCCTTGTTCTAAGCCATAAGTGTGGGGATGGTTTGTTACTCAATGATAAATTAGTAGACATGGAATATTTCACATGAGAATATGCATGTGATTAAAAGCAGAAGAGCTCACACCAAGCCTCTATTAATTTGCACTTTTAAGACTTCAATAAAGCCGATACAAACCAGTTTTTTTTTACATCGACATAAAAATGCAACAGCTTTCACATCAGATATGCAAAAATATGCTTTCCCAAAAAATTGACACAGTAATTTGAAACCTGACAGGTTTGAGCAGTTCTCTTGAGAAACTCCCTCTTACCTGTCTATTTATCTCCCCTTAAAATAAGATTGAGGCAACTTTGAAACATGTCATACCCCAAGTTAACTACACGTGAAAATGATAAATTACCTTTTACTACTAAAGACTACTACTATGCCCTCTAATCTGAGTGATTAATTTACGCCCTGCTCAGTGGTTCACATGCAATTACTACCATGAGCCTGATGAACTTGAACAAGACAGAATTATTCAGCCATCTGTATAAGCTCACTATATTTAGAAAAGTATAGCAACGTCTAGGAAGCTTTTAAAGTTTTAGTTCATTTTCTCTCAATGATTTGTGCACCTCCACACTGCACATCAAATGATGACACCACTACTTTGGATTACTGACTTTATTTGGAAACCATAGGACATAGGAGCCTCTACGATGAGATGAGACCCACTAAGAGAGGTCAGATTAAAGTCGTCACTGAAAGTACCATTGTTGAAACCTACTGGAAGATTTTAATTGCAACAGCAATTTTTGATCTCATATAATCTGTTTAAAGCCATAATACCAAAGTCAATCCATGAAAAGCAGACACTAGGCTTTTAGACTTAGCCGTAGTCTTCTGCTGCTTGGTGAACAGAAGGTCTAAGCAACTCTGTTTCTTTGGAATGTGCTTTCCAAACTCTTCTCAATAAAACAGAGTAATGGAGGGTGAAGACAGATGATATTCTACTTTAAATTACCCATTCCATGGTTAAATCAAAAGACTTCCCTTAAAGGAATTTGTACCTATGTTTTGAGCTCAATAGCATTTTGTCAGCAAATCAGGCAAAGGAGAATCCAAACACCAAACGTGCATTTGCAAACCTTTTCTGCTCCACCTATAATCCTTTACACATGCCCTCAGCCCAGCCCCACTCTGGTCAAAGGTTTTAATAAAATCGCTAGATAACTTAGCAGTAACAAGCTTTTTAAGCCACCGGATCCACTCTCATGTGAAGGTGTACACTTACTGCGCCACGCTAAATGCATGCAATCAATTTTTAATTACAGAAACAGTAGTGACTCGAAGATAAAGCAGGCAACTCGCTGAGAAGGAACTGAGAGACTGTTTATTACAATGAACGTCCACCATGAGCCAGACTTGCGAAGACTTGTGACACAAAGGAGTCAACCAACCAGTTCCCCTTTCTCAGAGGGACGCTCTTACCTCTGGGACGTTTTCTTATATTTCCTCCTGTGGGAAAAGAAGCATAAACACACATCAGAAAAGAGTCTGCGGCAGGTGGTAGGTTAGAAAAAGATAGCTTCAGCGGGGATGGACGCAGAGGTGAACACTTTGTAGAAAGTTCTCTCTGTGAGGCTTGTGGGTCTCAAAACCCACTTAAAAGTTTTGGATTATTGTGTTACATTGCGGTTGGATGCAGAGAATCGTAGTCTTATCAGCTACACATAGCATCCCAAGAGCTCAATGGCTCTGCCCCCGATATTCTGCTCTTTCCCCTCTGAGAGCACTGTAGCATCTTGGTTGAGATCAGACCTTAAAGATAGCAAGATCCAGGTTCAAATATCAGCCCTTCATTCACCAGGTTCATGGAGTTGTTGAGGAGTAAGTGGGCAGAGGCTGTGAAGCGTGTCTTGTATCTGGCACATAGTAAATGGTCCACAACTCTTAGCTATTTGTACTGTCACTACTGTTACTATTATCCCCATCAGCTAGCACTGAAGTCCCTTTAAAGACCTGCCTTTTAAAATGTAAATGTGTCATCATGCAACTAAACCATAAGACCAGACATAAGGTCTTCAGAGAAGGAAGACGTGAGAAAAGGGACAATGAGAAAGTCTAGAAGCAAAATAGTGAGAGCAGAATCAAGAACTTGCTACTGGCTAAGCTGTGGGCTCAGGCCCCTGGAAGAACACGTCCCCAGGAAGCACAAGTAGCTGGAGTTCTACTCCACCTCTGCTATTTAGAGTCCTCACTTAGCCTTGGGCAAATCTACTGGGTGCAGGGCTTCTTAATCTATCAAATGGAGGTCACATTGGCCCTGGTAATCTCACCTGGGTCACAGTGGCCTTCGAGGAGGAAACGGCCATAAAAGTTTATTTCCCAGTGTATCCCAACGTTTTTCACATTTGTGTCAGCTTTTGTAGGCTCTGAAGACCCTCAAAAGAGTTTTAAAAGACTCTTCAATGGAGGGGATTAAAGGAAAGGAAGTGCTGGGAGAGGAAAACGCATCTCCCGGTAGCATCTCCGGGAAGGGCAATGCAGCTGTCCTTGGTTCCACACCGACGTTCCCATTACAGTCACTGCACCAGGAAGCCAAGCTACTGATTTGCTAATATAGCTACATGTCACACATCCTTTACAAAAAGGCACAGATGTTTCAAATTCAGAATCCCTATGACCTGTGACATCTCTGTTTAAATGAAAACATACATGGCAGTGTGACATGTTAAGTGAAGTAAGGAGCATGAGGCACTGAACCCGCAATGTGATCGTGACCTGAGAGGTACTGATACCTGTTTATCTATAAGGAAAAACACCAGAGTGATAATCACGAGCCCAGGGTAGTAGGTTAATGAATCATTACTTTTATTTGTACTTGTATGAATTTTCTATATTTTCTATTTTAAATGAGCCTTATGATTATAATTAGAATAATTATAAAAATTTATAAAATATTCATATACAGTCACATATACAGATATCTACATCTATAGGAAGAATATACAGAGATATTTACATGTTTGAATTATATCATATATGTAGGGAGGAAGGTCAACTAACAGATGGGTTAGGGCTTGGGCTTGAGAGCAAACTACCTGTGTTCCGATTTGGCTGTGGCACTCAGCTCTACGGTGTTGGACCAGAGATTCAAACCCTCTGAGCCTCACTTTCTTTATCTGTAAAGTGGGAATAATCAGAGCACCTCTTTCAAGACCTTGTGGTGAGAAATAAATGAGATAACCCACCTGAATGTCAGCTCCCCAAAGGCAGATTCTTTGTATGCTGCCCCACTGTATCCCACTGCTTAAAACAGTGTTTTGCACGCCCTCCAAAAGCTGTGATGGGTGTGCACTGACCATCCTGGGCCACCCCCCCCACCCCAGCAGTGACAGCTCACACGCTCTAGGCAGTAGCAAAAGCAGAGGTTTCATCCACAGGCACAGACCACAGTGAGCTGTGGGTGTGACCCATGCCCTTGGCCCTCGTTAGAACTGCTGTCTAATGAACCGGGCTCGGGAGTCTCTGGCAAGACTGGAAAATAACCCAGTGAGAGTGTGCAAGGGCCAAAGGTAAGGGGGCAGTTGGGGCAGATGGATGCCCCTGGTTCCCACCCAGAAACTCAACTAGTTCTGTCAACAGAGTGTATCTTCAGAGGCCAGAAGAAGACAACCTTTGCTATTGGCTTCCACAGAATTCTGCCAACACTTGCCAAATCATAAAAAGGCACTGCTGGGGGCTTCCCTGGTGGCGCAGTGGTTGAGAGTCCGCCTGCCGATGTAGGGGACGCGGGTTCGTGCCCCGGTCTGGGAAGATCCCACATGCCGTGGAGCAGCTGGGCCCGTGAGCCATGGCTGCTGAGCCTGCATGTCCGGAGCCTGTGCTCTGCAACGGGAGAGGCCACAACAGTGAAAGGCCCGCGTACCCAAAAAAAAAAAAAAAAAAAAAGGCACTGCTGGGAACGCTGAGTGCATCAAAATGAACAAAAATAAGAATAGCTTCCAATTTCAGCACCTACTAGTAACAAGCACTTAACATACATCACTAATACTCATAATAACTCTACTAAGATCTACTCTCTGAAAGAATCTGAATCCTAAAAAAGGAAATTAATACATGTTACCAAAAGTGTTATAGTATAACAACCAAGACAAGGGGTGGCTCAGGAAGCTTTGTAGCTTTGATTGATGGGCAGGAGTTCAACAAGGAGGAATACGTAAGTACGTGGGCAAGCAGGTAAGAAGGGCGTGCCTAATGACCTCAAACCAGCCCAGCTCAGCCCAGACAGATTCAGAGGCAGAGAGCAGGTTCTAAGGCTAAAAAGTACTGAGCTAATCAAGAAATGTAATAAAATGTATACTTTTTTTTAAAAGATGACACCTGAGAGAAGGGGTCACCTGTTGCATTGCCTTGTGGAAAGACAATAGGGTTCTGGAATGTGATAAACCTGGTTCAAAATCCAACTTCTCCCTCTCTAGCTGTGAGACTCAGACAAGCTCTACACTAAAGCAAGCTTTAGCTTCCACATCTATAAAATGGGAGGAATGATCTCAGAGAACACAATGCACTGAATTTGCCAGGTACCATGCATGCCATGTAAGGGGAATTCTAAAAGGTTTAGGACCCTTTCGCCTTGTTTTGAGTTTCTTGAGCTCAGGGGTCCTGTCATACGGGTCTCTGTATCTATCCCAAGGGCATGCATATCGACGGGCACATGGTTCGTACACAACAAATGTCTGTGGGCAAAGTAAATACATCATTTGTAGCTGCCACCCACACATATCAAAACATGGGTTGTGCATTTGGTAGACCCAAAAAAGAGAGACCAAAAAACCTTATTTTCAGCCCAACTCACCTTCCCAACATTCACTCCCCACCTTCACAGATGCATTCCTGACTTCACAGATTCTGAAGTTCTCCCTTCCCATCTTGTCCCATTTAGACAGACAGCCCCCATGTCCAAAGACACCCAACCCAAAGTGTCAGCTTACACTGGAGCTGGAAGGTCAGCACTTAAAGCACAAGAGAAAATACAGATCCATAGAAATTACTCTACTCAAGATCCTACTCACAGATCATCTTGACTGGGCAAGATGGTGAGGCTTGAGTCCTACTTATCCTTCAGCTTTCAGCTTTCAGCTGAGTCATCACTTTCTCCCGAAAACCTTCTAGGGCCTCCCAAACTGGATCATCCCTTTTGTGTGTTCCATGGTGGCCAGAGCTCATCTGTTATGCTGATGGCAAGATCGATAGCTTGTCCACTATCTGCTAGTATTTCTCCCTTGCCTAACATGGTGCTTGACAAATGACAGCTGTTCAATATACTGCTGTTGCGTGAATGAGTGAATTCATCAAGACACTGATCAAAATGCTTTCTTTCTACCCATTTTTTTTCTGTTTAGTGATGAGTTACTACAAGCGATGAGACCATCTACCACAGTCATGGTTTTCTACACACAGGAGGAATGCAATGAGAGAAGGCTGGCAGGGGGAAGCTGGAGAGGAGGCTCACAATTGTTGAGCATCTCCTCTGTTCCATGTCTGTTACATAAACTAACTCACTTTGACCTCCTACAGACCCTAGGAGGTTTACCTCACTTTATACTTGATGGCAATGAGGCTCAGAGAGGTTAAGTAACTTTTCTAAGGATACAGAACCTTGAACTGGTTGATACAGAAAGCAAACTCTGAAGCCCTCAAAGAAAATTGAGGAAATTAGTCAAAGAAGTCAAAGGATGCCTGGAGGAAATTTAGACACTCGACAAAAACAAACAAAACCAACCACAGAACATACTGGGCTCTTTCCGTCCAAACGCAGGAAATGAGCTAGAAAAGAACTTAGTTTATTCTTGGCCTTTTGTTTTTAAGAACTTCAACAGAATTTGCCCCTGATTCATAACCTTAAAGACAAAGGGAATGTTTTTAAATCTTCTGTTTTGGTTTCTCAAACTTACTTTAAATTTATAATTTTTTGAAACTTATAACAATACATCACAAGTCTCAAGATTCACGTAGCTAGACTGAGCTAATTCAGACCACAGAGAATGACCAGGAGCTGCTGTGCTCTGGTATCTCGGCAGTGTGGGAGATGGAGAGAGCACACCTGCACACTGAGGCAGAAGGCAGGCCATCTTCACAAGGCCAGGCTGAGGAAACCGCATGGATGAAAGCCGAGAGCACTTTGCAAACTCTGTTCCCCAGAATGCCCTCTACCCTTCACTCACAGACACACACACAGACACACACACACACACACATACATGGCATTGTTTGTCTATTCATTTGTTTTTTAAAGAGAGGCATTACAGTATAGTGTTTAGGATCACTTACCTAAGCTAAATCCCTTCTTCAGCTTACTGTGTCCAATAAGCTATGTGACCTTTGGCAACTTACATCACTTTCCCAGCCACCAGTTTCCTTATCTGTAAAATTTGGGTAACAATAATACGCACTTCACAGGTTGATGTGAGAGTTGAATGTAATAATGAATGTAAAGTTTTAGCACAGTGTTGGGCACCCAGTAAACGTTCAAGAACGAGTCAGCTATGTATTTATAACAATAGTACTGCCTAAGTAATAATGGTATTATAATTCCATAGGTTTCCAAATTTTGTTTGAAAAAAAAAAGGCTTTCATTGATTAAAAAAGTTTTAAAAAGAAGTTTAAGATTGTTTTCTAAAGTAGAAAAATTGAATACTCTCAGTTCTCCTCATCTTAGAACACTTGAGCCACAAAGAAAGCAGGTGCTAATCTCAGTCCTACTAAGCAGAGGAGGAACTGAAACTCTGCCCAGCTCTCCTCGCTCCCCACATGCCCCAGGGAGCCTGCAGGCTGTATACACTCTGACACCCACCCAGCAGTGGTCCCTGTTAGCCTAGCAGACCCACATACTTTCCTCTAATGTCAAAGCTGGGTCGTTGCTCAGAAAGCAGGAAAAAAAGAAAGTAAAAATAGATATTTAGGAACTGGACACCATGATAATCCTTAGAAATATCTCAAATTATCTTTAAGAAAAAACCTTTTTATCGATAATTCCCTAAAAACTGAAGCCCAGTGAGTTGCTTACACAGAATCCCTAAGCATCCTCTAGAAGTTATAACTCAGCACAGAGATATCATGCTATAACTAGAATTATTGCTTGACCACATCCACTTACCTGTTAGGCAAATTAAAAGACTCCTGGTCTTCACTGAAAATCCATGTCTGTTTAACTCTGGAATGTGTCTATGAAATCGTGGATTGCCCAAGAAGTATCAAATAGTGTGTACGTGTTATGTGTGCATGCATGTGTACAGAACAGGGGAAGTGATAAGCTGGAAAAATCTCCCCTGGAAGGCTTCAGTCCATTTACGTCCAGCTGATCACATTCTGACAAGTGGCTACTGAGACGGGAGTATCATCAAAGAGCAAGGAGCACTGACCCCCAATATCTAAAAAGGTTCCCCAAAGCTGTCCATGCCTGTGTCATCTACACCTTGAACTTCAAGACCCTGCACTTCATTTTACCTCTCTTGGCCCCAATTTGGGAGAGAAGGGAGGAAACTAAGCAAGCATAAGGAGTGATTCTGGCCACAGTACACCTGGACCTAAGGGCAGAGTAGAGACAGCAAGGAAATAGCAAAAAAGAAACAACAGTGTGGGAGATGCTGGATGCTTTTAAAGAGGTTTGTTTGCTTTTTGATGGCTAGCAGTTTGCAAAGTACTGGGCATACCCACAATCACATGTAAGTTTCACAGACTCCAAAGTCAAACAGATGACTTGGGAATCATTCCTGATAGCCTGGGTGAGTGAGAGTCAATTAAGCATTGAGGTTAAATCATGAAGCACCTGGCAGTCTTTCACTTTTTTAAAGTGAGTATCTTTGAGTAAGAGCCATATGGTTGCTGCAATAATGAGGTTTACAAATAGGCTTAATATTCAAACAAGCTGGCTTAGAAAAACCAAAACTTGTGCTTAGTCTCTAAGTTGACAGCAAGATACCTCTCAGTTGAGCACAAGAAGATTTTCTGGTCTGGGAAGTTGAATATGCAACAGCTCCACACACACAGTGAGAAGTCCAGTTCTGTCTGCAATGTTCTCCAGGGTTTCTGGGCAATAATGACTCACTCTGCTCCAGATCCCATCAGATCCCGTCTCCATCCTTCCTTACTGAGGTCACTATTGCTGCTGAGGCACAGATAGCTTTGGAAATGTTGGTTCTCAGGCTTCAGTTCCCTCAAGGGAGAGGAGATTGGGGGACAGGCTCAGAAAAAAAAAAGTGCACAGCAAAACTCAGGGAGTTAAGTACATGTTCTCACGAGTTCAGGTCACATGCGGCTCACTCGTGGGAAAGTGGACTGAGATAAAATGCCACAAATATCTGTGAAATGATCGAGGATCTGAATGATCCTCTGGTTTTGTTTTTTACTGGCATATGGGGCGCCGACTGAACAAAACTGGATATCGCTAGAAACTTCCACTGAATCTGTCTTAAATCATTTGTATGAACTACTTTAGATGCTGCTGAGAATGGAAGGCCCTTGTACATTTCTTCTCATTTCTCCCAGTGATTTCATTTCCATGATACCCATGTTAAAACCTAGATTTGCAAAGCTATATATGCTGATTGCTTTATGGCCTTTCCCATATTTTTAACAAGTAAATGCCAATGAGAAAATGTATATAAATTGCGGTTTCCTGGCACCTTCCAGCAGACAATTTGGGGAAGGGGTGGGGAGAAGAAAGATATTAGAGAAAATGAGAAACTTCTCTTACTAGCTCAAATATTTCTTAACTGATGAGCTACAGAATGAAAATCCATATGGGCAACAATTCTATTTTCCTGGTTGGCCAAAGATCCAAGGCAGGACAAAAAATACAAAATAATGAAATAATATAAACTCACTTTTACTTGGAATAACCCAATAATTAGGAAGGAGTTGTTTTTGCTTAAATTTTCTAGAGAATTTTTCTGCCAGGTTGTCTATTGGGGAAAATTGTCCTACAGATTCCCACCCTTTCATTTAGGGCTCTTAGAAAAGGAAGATCATGTTTGGGGACAGCAACTTCCAAAGTACAAAATTCCAATATGTTTAACCCAAAGTGATGAGATCAAATTCAAATGAAGGAAGCCTTCGAGAGTGTGGTTTGGGGTTGAGCACTGGTAAATCAGAAAAATGAGAGAATGCTAATCCGAAACACAGCTGTAAATAAGATGATCAATGTTTAACTCACTTCTGGAAGCAAATGTGTTTCTATCTAATGCCGGCTGGGCAGTGGAAACAGGAGAAATCCTTGAGAAGGTTTAGTTCAACCTAAACAACCCCACAGGAAGCCCCACCTGGACCGGCACCAACTCACAGTCAATCCACCCCGCGCCGGGTGCGCCCACATTCCCACAGGGCTGCGTCTTCATTGCTCCCCCTCCCCAGACCCCTCTTCTAGCTGCAGACAGCTGGCCAGTCACAAAAATCCAAATCTCCTGTTCATGCTTGTTTCTCTCCTGGGCCTGGGTTAAAAATTCCAGCACTCAGATTACTGTCTAACAGGCCCCAAAATAGGACCCCTCCCCAAAAAAGCTGAAATCTTCCTCTGAAAAGCATTATTTTTGAGCAAACCAAGGACCATTTCCCTCTAGCTTAAAATCTACTGCTTAAAGCTGGGCAGTGAGCTAATCAGTGGCACCAATGAAAATATACTGGAAAGGTCGTTAAAGAAAACAAAGTAAATGTCATGCTTGTAGAAGTCTAAGTAGTACCTTTTTTGCATAAATGATCTACCCCTCCATTCACATATTTACAACCACTTGCAGTGTTCTAAGTACAATAAAACTGTGTGGATGGGAATGGAAGAGATCTTTGTGACCTACTTCCTGGGAGCCTATCTCCGGTTTCGATAAACATCAATGAGAAAGGCTGAAAACAAAAATATTTCGTAATATCTGTGACAACACTGCCAGAGTGGAGATAAATCCAAAGGACTGAGACAAAACCTCACTCTTCACAGATATATCCCTGTAATTAGGGGAGGGGCAGGTTTTTTAACTGAATTATCCAGAGAGATGCTTGAATTCTCTACTCTGTTTTCCCCATGTAGATTTAGCCAGAACAAAAACTGTATCTTCTGCCAAGTTTAACTTCAGTGACCAGTCTAATGTTTTTAAGGCTTTCCTATCTCCCCAAGTAGTAACTCCTTCCTTCTCTCCTCTACCTTTCCTCCCAACTTGTTATCAAAACCTATTCCCGGCAGAAAGCAGCTATTGGCCATTTACAATTCCAGGTGAATGTAAGTCAATACAACAGCTCCTCGAAAGCAGATGTCCTTCCTATTTCCTCTCAAATCTTCTCTCACAATAGAATCATCTATAGAAGGCTCTTCTCTGGACATAGGCTTTGTAAATTTCCACAATTTAAATATGGCAAAAGTAAGGCCGATCCCCAAAATACAGAAAAAAAGAACAACCCACTCAGCTAGCAGATGCACTCCTAGGGACCATTTTGAGCGCCACTGTCAACTGAATCAGTTGAGCATTTGAACCAGATTCTCCTCAGCTACAGTTATCCTCACTGAAAGTATCCAAGACTCCGACAAATGGGTGCTTTGAACAATTCTTTCATTTGTTTAACCATGACTAATTTCAGTTAGTAGTTTTATAGACAGAATGGCAGTTCTAAACATTTTTGAAGCTTAATTTACAATAATTCATCCTTATCTTTCACAAATGAGCTCTGCAGGACCCTGTTCATGAAAGTGTTTATAGTTTCTCATAGTTAGGAGACAGGGTTCCAAGTAACAACCTAGAGTAGTATACGAAATATAAAATACTTTGGGGGGGTTAATTTAAAGATATGGTAAGACCCCTTAGAGTCATCCTCAGACAAGACTCAGAGACGTAGAGAAAAAAAAAGGGGTGGGATATTAATCTGAATTTGAACTACTCCTAAAAACACACCTGGAAGTAGCTTTCAAAGACTAATCTTTCACTACCAGATTTACTCCGTGTCTCTAGAGTGTAGGAAAAGTCTCGCTTATTTAAGAATTTTGGTTGTTTAGAATCTGGATAAACAGAATTTAATGGTCTTTGGATGTGTAATAGTGACTTTCAGTCAAAATACATCCTCACATTGCTTCTCACTCTTCTACTGGCCTTAAGGGAAAGGAAAGCTATATTTTGGCAGAATATTGAATATTGGGTCCCTGCAATAGGTCTTTGGAAGGGAGTGGAAAAGAAGGGAGGAAGGTCCATTTTTGGAAGGCCTTAAAGAGCTTCCAGGGAAAAGGCCACGAATGAGGCAGAGCCGATGTGGAGGGTGGGCACTATGGCAGAACTGTGGATGCCCCGAGAGACAGAGGCCCGGTGTGTGCACGTAGGACACCTTGGGAGCAGCAGCACGAGGCGGCGCCCACTGGGCGAGCCTAGACAACAGGACAGCCTCCTGCAGGGTCTAGGGAGCCTCCACCCAGCCAAGCTGCACCAGACCCTTCTTCAGGGGGCAGGGCTCCAAGCTCCGAGTCTCACTGCCTGGCTCACGCCTGACAGTCCCCACAAGGTCCGTGATGAGGGCCTCATTCCATTTAGCTTCTTGGGTCATGGTCTCTTTCTGCATCTGGTATACTGGAAATGACCCTGCCTAGCCCTCAGGTTTCTGTCTTTGCTCCAAACCCATGTTGTGGTGGACTTGACACCAAGCAGTCAGTACAAGTGTTCCAAGCAAAGCCATGTAGATTGACTACTAGCTGGTCTTTCCCAAATGTTGAACAAGTAAATGCCAGTGAGAAAGTATATATAAACTCATCGTCTTCTGGCATCTTCTGTCAGACTATTTAGAGAGGTCACACTAAACTATGTTCTCTCTACTTGTAAACTTTATAGGAATATTAATTTAGCATTATTCAGACACACACATGAACACACATGTTCACATATACATATTTATACACATTATATATATATTATTTACAATATGTATTATATCATTATTTTATATATATATAAATATAATTTTTTCTTCTTACTTTGTTGGGCTGTACCTTATATCTCCAACACAGACCTTTCCTTAAATCTCCAGGCCTTCTTATCCAACTGCTCATGTCTCCTCAGGGGCGTCTTATAGGCCTCTCATATTCAGTATGTCCAAAACTGAGCTCATGATTTCTACTCCGCATTCGTTCTGCTGCCACACACAACCAAACTTGCAAACTTGATCCCCCCTCAGTGATCCCGATCTAAGTAAATAGTACCTGTGGATTCAAGCTAAAAACCTGGGAGTTATTCTAAATTCCACAATTCTCCCTCACATGCCAAGTCCAAATCCTGTTGAGTCTATCTCCTAAAAATCTCTCAAGTCCATCCCCACAGACCTACAGTGGTTTCCCATTGCTAAGGCTCCCTGGTCTAAAAGAAAAGGCAAGATCTGCCCCTTTCTCCAGCTGTGCCTTGAGCCTCCTGTCTCCACACTGCTTTTGCTGCTGCCACTTGGCCTTCTTTTGTCTTCTCGGAGGCGTCATGTCCCTTTGGCTCTTTGCACCTGCTATTTTCCCAGGCCTTGGATACCTCAGAACACTCTTCCTCAACTCTTAACTAACACCTACTTATTCTTCGTATCTCAGCTTAAATCTCACTTCTTCAGAGAAGGCTTCCCTGATTCTTAGACCTGGTGTGGGCCCCCTCTAATATGTTTCCACAGCACCCTGTACTTCTTTGCGGCACTCATCACAGTAAATATCTATTTGGGGAATTAGATATTTAACATTTGCCTCTACCTGTAGACTGAATGCTCCCTAAAGGAGGGGACATTTGTCTTGTTTCCCACTGTATCTCTGGTGCCTAGCATAGTGCCTGCCACGTGGTAAGTGCTAAAGAAATGTTTGCTGAGTGAATGAGTGATAGATGAGATTCCTGCATATAGATGAGTGTGTATTCATTCAAATTTATAAATAAAACTCATCACCTATAGTTATGAATGATGTCTTCTTGACTGAATTATTCTCTTAAGATTTTTCATAATTTCACAACCTAGGAACATCTAGATTTTTCTTATACTCGTTTATTTTATTTAATAAGAGCTGTCAAAAGGTCTTTAAATAAAGAGTACATTCCAATAAGCCTGAAGAATATAGCACTTTGCATGGATTCAGTATACGTTCTCCAGAAATAAGAGTATTTTATTTGTTGTAGAATTCATTTGTATTACTCATGGGAAATTGTGATGGTCATTCTCAAAGCTGTTACAGACTACATTATGTGTCTCACATTTAATCATTACTTTTCTTGTCATCTCTCAAAAAGCTATGAGGTGGGTCATGTGAGCACCTTCCCTCCATATGGGGAAACTGGAACCAAGGAAAGTAGTTTTCTATGAACCAAAGAAAATTAAAGACGGAAAATGGAGCTAGAAATGAAGAAATCTCTTTGCTTAGGGCTGCTTACCGACAGAGGCTGTAAAACTTAGCCAAAATAATAAACGGCTGCTAAATACTGAGTTGTAATTAGCTAATAAATTAGCACAACCAAATTCTGATAAGCAAGTGATGATGTACTAATATATGACATTAGTATTCAAGTAAAGAAAATTTCATTCTAAATATAAGAATCTACTTAACCCTTTTTGATATTCACCTCTTTCTCCCCTTCAATATACATTAAGAACATAATTCAGGGAGACTTAACTGGCCTTTATTAGGAAAAGAAAGACTCGAAAACAATCCCTCAAACACAAACGTCTTCCTTCTCTAAATCCTAGGGCATTGTGTCAATGTCATTTACCTAGCAATTAATTATTGCCCATACTTTTATTGTTGTTTTATAACTTTTCACTTCTATAAAGAATTATCTTGTCTCCCTAACTAGACTCTAAGTTTCCTGATAGCAGGGCTTTTCTCCTGATACTTTCATTTCTCTTCTGAAGCTCCTAATATCTGGTATATAATAAGAGCCCAATAAAATTATGCTGAACCATCTGACATTTGCAATTAAACGGGAGAGTGGAAGGCCCAATTAACACCCTAAAATATGTAATCTGGGGGAAATAAACATCAATTTTTAAAAATTATTCTTTTGGAATTGCTTTATTAGTGAGATTCAGGTGAAGCCCCTCTTCCCTGGGTCATCTGTTCACAAGGCTTTAACTCAGAACCATGACTCTCAGACCCGAGGCTCTTAGGCCAAAGGTCTCTCCATAGTTCCAGGCTGCTATCACCACCAGCTACTTGAATCTTCCAGAGGCTGCTCCAGTCCAGCACGTCTAAACCCAAATTTATCATTCTGCTGTATCCAAGCCTGCACTTCTCTCCGTGGTCTCTAACAAGGCAAATGGCCCCAAACTCACTAATACATCCGAGACAAAACAAGCTTGGAAGACAACTTCTCCTTCTCTCTTTCTGTCTGCTTCATTCTAATGTCAACTGTGCCCCTTATTTTTTCCTCCTCAGTGGTACTACCACACTGAAGAATCTTCTCCAACTGATCTCCAGGCCTCAAGTCTCATCTCCAATCTGTCCTCCATACTTCTTCCAGAATAGCCATCCTAAAATTCAAATCTCATTGTGTTACTCTCTAGCTTAAAGTCTTTTAACAATGCCTTAGAACTTAAGGGATAAAGTGTAAACTCCTTAAAATTACATGCATTCAAAAAAAGATTCCCTGAAGGATGAATGGAGAGTGTCTGGAACACATTTGTATGTGTGTGTGTAACGTGGTCGAAGACCTGCCTCCTTAAACTATGAGCATATATAGTTTTGAATAAAACAAAAAGTAAATTTTTTAAAATTCCATGTATCACTACCTGGCCCATGCCTTTTTTCCAACTTTATCTCTCATTCCTCCTTGATGTGTCAATGTCTCCCATACCTCTGTACCTTTGTACACTGTTACCTCCATTCACTAGCTTTATCTATCCCTCAATATTGCACTAGATGAGCTGCAAGAGGATACCTCACAACTACCTTTTAAGGAGAATATCTAAGACCTCTGGGGATGGGTTTGTCAGAGAAGGTAACCCTGTTACCTGTACAGCTGATGGACCAGGGACCAATGTAGGGGCCAACTGCTTCTGAGGTGACCTGGGAGATTTCTGTCCAATAGCTCCATGTTGAATGACAGCAGCTAGACCCAACCACACCCTCTCTTTTGGGATTACCGGTAAGAGGTGAGCATAGGGAAGGGCACTGAGACTCAGGTTATATTCCTAGTTAAGTAGACACAGCTTTTCCAGTTGTCCATAAAAACAGCTCAGAATTCTGAGCTGATGTACTCTGTGCTGACTGGATGACTCCTTGTTTTCCTCACATCTCTGCAGAAGGCTGACATGAATGAAAGAAATCTGTGCAAGTTTCTTCCTTGTGACTCTAAGGACTCTGCTCCGAGTAAGTCTGCAGCTCACTGCTCACACCTTCTCTGGCCCTCCCAGGCAGAGGTAGCTCCCCGTGTGTCCTCTGTAACTACAGTCAACACTCCCGGGTGTTCATCTCTTTAGCTACAGCCTTATATCTTACAGCCTTATGGATTATTTACTTCTGCACAGAGTTTATCAAAGTGCCCGGCACATAACAGACACTCAGCAAATGTTAAATGACTAAACTTCTGTTGCCTGAACACTGATGGCCCTATTAAAAATTTCAGATGAGTAGAAAGAAAGTACAGAGTGAGAAGTCTTTATTAAATAAGAAATACAAAACCAAAGATCCAGGCTTCTTGGCCTCTGGATTTCCCCCCTGCCTTTGATGTATACTTTGGAAAAGTCACTTAAGTTCTCTGTACTTGAGTGGGGGTATTAGTGAAGACTTTCAGAGACACCAGACTCAAAGTAGCCCATGCAGGAACACAGCCTGACGGATTCGCGTAGCTGGGACAGCAGACAGAATCAGAGAAACAACTGCAGGAACTGGGGCTTGTGGGAGCAGACCCAGGGACTTCCACTCCATCTTCTCCCCTCTGCTTCTCTGTAAGTTCTGGCCTGTCTCCTGTCACTGAAAGCTCTGCTCCACGCAGTAAGAAATGGAGCCAGCAGCAGCCACCAGGAAAACCCAGAAGAGAAAGCAGCACTCTCCTCCAGCCAACAGAAAATCTCAGTGGAGGACTCTACTGCTTCTGCTTGGGTTCTGTGCCACACTTGAGACCAACCACTGTTGCCAGAATGGTGAAATTCTGTGATTGGCCAATCCTGGATCTTGAGCCCATGGAGGGCTGGGGGGCAGGGGGGAGGGTCTACTGCCATAATAAGGGGGATGGGAAAGCTTGGTGAATAGACAGAAACAATAATCCCAGTCTGTGACCCTAATAACCATACACCTGGGGATACTCCAGTAACCAAAACAGATCAAAAAAAAACAAAAACAAAAAACTATGTCCTCATGGAACTTATATTTTAGTTGGAGGAAACAGACAATAAACATAATAAACCATATCTCCGTTTATGTTCATAATACTATTTTAGATCATGTAAAAAAAGCATCTTCATAGAGTGTTATAAAAGCATAAAGCTTATTGTACTGATTACCTCATAGCTGGGCAAAACAGATATACAAAAGCTCAACTACAATTGTGACAATAAGTGCCAAGAAGTAAGTGGAACCTGTTCTCTTGCTCTCAATTAAAAAAAAAAAAAGTATAGAAGCACCCTTTTGTCATCATATAACAGGAAAAACTCTTGGTCAGGACCCAGGGTACAAGTTATGACTCAAAACCATACAGCCGTGAGGCTCCCCCTCAACATCAGAGGAAGCAAGTGCAGTCGTCATGTTTTCCCTGCTGGAAGATTCCCTAACAAAACAGGCATTGGGAGGGGCTCTTAACAATTCCACCCACTCCTACAGAGGATAGAGTAAGGACAACAGCACTTGGGGGACAACGGAGGAAATGGAAACACAAAAAAAGAGGCTTCTTCCTCAAGGAACTTCTATTTTAATGGGAGGAAACAGACGATAAGCATAATAAATAAATTAAATATATAGTATTAAGACAGTGAAATGTGCTAGAGAAAAAAGGAAAGCGTGGAAAGGGGGATGTGTGGGGCTTGTAATATAGAGAGGACCATCCCCTATATTCTCCACACTGGAGATTCTTGGCAACGATCCTCTTGCTGCTGGTAAAGACCACTCCAGGCAAGTGCAGAAAAGGGGAGGAAAAGAGAGAACCTGGGTAAACCTAAGAGTGGGATCCTGCCCTGGGTCGTGGCTTTGCCACATCTTGCCCAGTTTCTACCTCAGTTTAGATTCCTGTGCCCAACCTGGGTAATGATGTTAATTAAATCCACCTCCCACCTAGTTCATGGAATACTGTGTTGATAGTACCACGTGGCCTGTAAGCTGACCCAGATACACATTTACCTTCATTTTGAATACTGAAAAGTTCATCTTTGGGTCTTTATGCTTCCTTCATCACCTATTCATTGAGCATCTACTATGTGCCAAACCCTGTTCTAGGCACTGGAGGTACAGCAGTGAGCAAGACACACGAAGTGTCTGTCCTAAGGAACTGACATTCTACTGGAGGAGATGAAAAATTCAAGGATAGATTAAGTAGGCGAGATACTGACAATACCACTAAATAGTCCAGGCATGAGATGACCAAGTCCTGAAACTTAGATGGCTCTCAAACAAGGTGAACCAAATTCCTGACTACCTGTGGTCACCTGTAAAGCCCCTTCTATACAGGTGTCATGGTAGTAAATTGGTATGAAAATTCAATTTTGGCTATTGAGTTTTTCTAAAATGTTGAAGGAACAGCTTCCTTTCTCTTACTGTTAATCCACTGTGGGAGCAAAGAGACACACACCCTTCCATCTCCTAAGGTTTCTATTTTGTTAACTGCAAAAGTGTTACTCCAAGTTGTATAAAAAAGCATGTGCTTTGGTTTCCGGAATCTTTAGCTACTTATTATAGCACTACTGTTTTGTTAAAAAAAAAAAAAAAAAAAAAAAAGTGGTAGTAAGAACCATAACAGTAGTTAAAAAAAAAAAAAGTCATAACAATAGTAACATGTCCTTTTTCAAATCAGAAAGTGAAGCTACAGATCTCCTGGGACTGCTGTTGGGCAGGGTGTTTCAGTAGGAAGGGTAAAAAGAGAAGGATTCAAAAACACCTTTGGAAAAGAATCAACCCACACCTTTTATGTTCAAAGGTACAGGGTGCTAGGTAAACACGAGAGACTTGAAAACAAAAATGCAGACAACAATTTGGGGAGAGAAGCCTAACAGATGAAACAGAGGAAGCTACAAGACAGTGCGTTGTAAGCTCTGAATGCTTTTTCACACAAGTTTCCCACCTCAACCTGGCTGATTTGCCCAAACACTCTTCCCCAGCCTGAGTTGCTCTGTGGAGTTGGTTGGAATTGTAAAGCAGCCTGAGAGAAGCTGTTCCTGAGTGTCTGCACATGAGTCCCTCCAGCCAGGATGTCAAGGAGACCAGCCTGACAACACTTTGACATTGTATATTTTGGACCCAGATTTTGTGGACGCAACAAACTTTCTGTGTGCACCACAATATGATCACATGGAGTGTTCATCACATATAACATGAGCTTATTGTAAACACCTCTCTGAAAGAGGTGCTGCATTGCGTGCATCTCAACTGTTGGAAGAGCCTGCCAGCCAGAAAGACAAGATTTCCAAATAAGTTTACAGCCTCTGCTTGCAGCAGCCAGACAACCCCAAAATCATGTTACTTGGCATGGTTTCCCATTTAGATCAATGGCAATGAAACTCACTTTGATTATTGATGGAAGGGCTTTTATAAATTGCACTTTAAATGGGGATACCTTGAAGAAACACCTACCTTATTGCTTCCCTTTAGAAACTGTGAATATCCTGGTTGGAATGTGGTCTCCCCCAAGATAAAGATAACTTAGATCAGTGCCCTTCTGACTTGTTTTGGGGTGTGTGTGTGTGTGTGTGTGTGTGTGTGTGTGCTTTCAAAAACAATAACTGCAGCAAAACAAACTGCCAAGGAGCTGGTTTTCCCATCACTGCCCTTGGTAGGAACAGAAGGTCTGGAGAATATACTTGGAGATAACCTATTTTTTTTTTTATCTGCACTAGATATTTGATGCCAAATATCTGGGAAATGAGTATCTGGTGGTTATGGAAGGTATCTTTGGGACCTGCCTGGTCAACTGAGGAGCAAGCTGTAACCATACAGCTGTCACTACAGCTTCCTGACTGGGATAACCAGCAGTTCATTGTTTATGAAATCTTTTCACAGAAAATAACACATATTTTCAGGTCACCTCTCCTCAGTACCCAAAAACAGACAGCACCCAATGAAGTGGATGAAATTCAGAGATCTCTGTTCACCAGTCCAACTAGAATTCTGGTCACTGTATTGAAAGCAAATGCCCTATTTCACTGTTCAAATATTACTAGGAAACTCCAATATTGGTTCTGAACCCTACTTTCTCCAAAAATAGTCCTTCCTTTCAGTAACTCTTTTCCTGCTAGAAAGAATCCTAAGAAAATATCAGAAGTTGAAGTAGGCTAGGGAGAGGGAGAGGAAAATCTAACAGGCAGAATGCATGCTGAATTTGAACGGTTGGTAAGTTCTTGGACCACCTGCCAAGGTGTCTGCAAGCATTCTGCAGAGAATAACTCTTCCTTTGATTAAAAGTCTGTGACCTGAGTCCCCAAACTTTTCTCCCCTGACAAACAAACAAACAAACAGAAATATCTCCACGAATACTGAGCTACTATAACTGAAATCTAAGGACATCTCCTCTTCCCCAAAGAAAGCATGACTTGGAAACAGCAGGGCATTCCGAAGCACTCAGAAAGACAAGTCTCGCTATTGAAAGGAAGGTAGCAGTGACTGTAATTAACAGAGAAGCGGTTGTGGAACTTCTAGCGTTGTATTTTGAAGGGTCATGCAGGAATTGGGGTGAGCAGTCGTGACTGTGGCTGTGTAGTAAAATACTGATGAGAGGGAAATAGGGCGAAAGAAGTAAACAGATCTACTTACAGCCCTCGGAGCCGAAGCCAGATTTTCTCGATCTGTTCTGGTTGCAGGTATTTCAGAGAGTTGCTCTCAAATTCTTCAATCTCCTTGGTTGGCGACTCCATAGCTGCAGGTTATCACTGGGAGTGAGGCTGAGAGACTTTGGGCTCTCCTCTCCCGCCTCTTTGCCCAGCCCTGCCCTCGAGCCCCAGTCAGGTGGCGAGCGCGTCTGCCTGTCACTTTCTGCGTGCGCTCCCCCTTCTGCGACCCCCAAATCATGGCTTAAGGCGGGCCCGGAGGGCCGGCGACCCCGGACCCAGGTGCTCCCCGGAGGCAGCTGCGGGAACCAGCCATGCTCCTGGGCTAATGCCAAGGGTAGGAATTGTGCTCCTGATTTAGGAGAAAACACCTCAGACCTGTTCGGGTTCTTTTTTTTTTTTTTTTCTCAAACAAAGCCAAGGAAGCGAACAGTTTGGCAGCTGAAGGACTGCAGCGGGGGAAAGGGAGGACCGAGTGGGGAGGAGAGGCGGCGAGGAGGGAGAAAGTGAAAAGGGGAGACCGAGGAGGGGGTTGAGCCTAGGGGGAGCCGACGCGGGGCTGGGCGGTCCGACCCGGAGGCCGTGCACCCAGGCTCCACCCGCGCCCCTGCCCTGGGGCGCCCCGCGGCTCCCCCTCCCGGTCGCTCTCTCCCCAGCCACGCTGCCGTCCCGCCCCCTCTCTGTTTTCTGTCACTTACCAGCAGCTCTGCTGACAAGCGAGAAAACTGACAACTGAGAAGAGTCGTCTGCGAGCGCGCCGGGACCGGCGTCTTGTCTGACACCCGCGGGCGCGGAGAGAGGGGCGCGCCGGGCACCGCCGGCGGCAGGGCACACGCTTGCCGGGCTCCAGCCCCGCACCCGGAGACCCGCGCGCGCCAGGGCGGCCCGCCGTAGCGCAGGGCCCCCAGCCCCGGCGCGCCGATGGCTCCCGAAGCCCGCACAAAATGAATAGCACGGCACCGCTCGCGGAAATCCCAGGGAACCGAGGTCCGTGTCCTCCCAGGGGGCCGGTGGGGCAAACAGCCACGGCGAGGTTCCGCGGAGTTTGTGCTTGGAGCTTTCATTCACAGCGCTCACTTCCACGCCCGCCAGAGAGGCGGTTCCATTTTGAAATATTAAAGCAATTGACAGGGACTAAAGTAACCACACATCACACTTAGAAAGTCCCGATATGTTCTTGCTAATGGGAGTCACCTCTCTCTCCCTCTCCCTCTCTCTCCCTCTCTCTCTCCCTCTCTCTCTCTCTCTCTCTCTCTCTCTCTGTCCTCTCTCTCTCTCTGTCTGTCTCTCTCCCCCCAAAATGGTGTGAAAAAAGGAAAATATAAACAAAAGTAAGGAAGTTGGAGTTTCCACTGATTCATGACAGACTCCTCACAGGGTCCCTGGGCAGATGTTGACACTGGAGAGGAGTTTCAGCTCCACGAAGCTACAACTCAGTATCTGCGTCCCCCTAGGTCATTCACAATGTCCATAAAGTGTAATGCTCAGGCAGAGTGGGACCAGGTAATGCAGTTAAGAGGGGAGGAGAGAGGTGGGATTAAAAGAAAGACCAAAGACAGAAAAAGAAAAGAAAGAAAAGATCCTGGCTCAAGCTGACTGAGGCCCAGACATCACAGGAACTGGTGGTCAAGCTCCCTTCCAGATGCAGCCAACCACCACTTCCCACTTCCCAGCGGCCATTTCAAACCTGGGACCCAGGGCTCCTGAGATTCAGGACGCAGCTTGCCCTATAATGGTATTGTCCCTCATTGGCAGTTAATGATTCAGTCACACTCCCAGCATTCTTATTCTATCCATCAGATACTTGCCTGCTTCTCAAAATTCAGATAAACTTAAAGGTGAGAACTAGTTTTTCTCCATTGCTCAAGTAAAGTTCCATTCAAGTGGCCTTGATAAAGAAATTTTTAAAGCAGTGTTTAAATCCTAAATGCTCATCCGTTTGGAAGTGGGCATTTACTTTCCAGAAATTAGAGATGAGAGTGATGAGGATGGCATGGCTGGCCCCATTCATTGCAGTGGAGAAGGTACCTGCCTCAAGGTGAGATGACAGACCTTTTTGATTGAAAAGAACTTACACACTCACCTACCACACAAGCTGAAGTCATCTCATTAAAGTCAGTCCTTAAGGATTTTCTGGAAGCACATACAGTTCCAGTGAGTTAAAGCATTACTCTCAAGCAAAGACAGCATTAAGCAGTCAACATCTTACGATAAAATTTGTTTACCTGAGGAAACCAATTTACCAACCCAATGTCACCCAATGCAAAACTGTGACTTCATGGAATTGGACTTTAAGAGATTATTTTATGTTATTTTATTTTTTAACATCTTTATTGGAGTATAATTGCTTTACAATGGTGTGTTAGTTTTTGCTTTATAACAAAGTGAATCAGCTATACATATACATATATCCCCATATCTCCTCCCTCTTGCATCTCCCTCCCACCCTCCCTATCCCACCCCTCTAGGTGGTCACAAAGCACCAAGCTGATCTCCCTGTGCTATGTGGCTACTTCCCACTAGCTATCTATTTGATGTTTGGTAGTGTATATATGTCCATGCCACTCTCTCACTTCGTCCCAGCTTACCCTTCCCCCTCCCTGTGTCGTCAAGTCCATTCTCTATGTCTGCGTCTTTATTCCTGTCCTGCCCCTAGGTTCTTCAGAACCCTTTTTTTTTTTTGATTCCATATATATGTGTTAGCATATGGTATTTGTTTTTCTCTTTCTGACTTACTTCACTCTGTATGACAGACTCTAGGTCCATCCACCACTACAAATAACTCAATTTCTTTTTCTTTTTATGGCTGAGTAATATTCCATTGTATATATGTGCCACATCTTCTTTATCCATTCATCTGTCAATGGACACTTAGGTTGCTTCCACGTCCTGGCAATTGTAAACAGAGCTGCAATGAACATTGTGGTACATCATTCTTTTTGAATTATGGTTTTCTCAGGGTATATGCCCTGCAGTGGGATTGCTGGGTCATATGGTAGTTCTAGTTTTAGTTTTTTAAGGAACCTCCATACTGTTCTCCATAGTGGCTGTATCAATTTACATTCCCACCAACAGTGCAGGGGGGTTCTCTTTTATCCACACTCTTTCCAGCATTTGTTGTCTGTAGATTTTCTGATGATGCCCATTCTAAACCATGTGAGATGATACCTCATTGTAGTTTTGATTTGCATTTCTCTAATGATTAGTGATATTGAGCAGCTTTTCATGTGCCTCTTGGCCATCTGTTTGTCTTCTTTGGAGAAATGTCTATTTAGGGTCTTCTGCCCATTTTTTGATTGGGTTGTTTGTTTTCTTGATATTGAGCTACATGAGCTGCTTGTATATTTTGGAGAGTAATCCTTTGTCCATTGATTTGTTTGCAAATATTTTCTCCCATTCTGAAGGTTGTCTTTTCCTCTTGTTTATGGTTTCCTTTGCTGTGCAAAAGCTTTGAAGTTTCATTAGGTCCCATTTGTTTATTTTTGTTTTTATTTCCATTACTCTAGGAGGTGGGTCAAAAAGGATCTTGCTGTGATTTATGTCATAGAGTGTTCTGCCTATGTTTTCCTCTAAGAGTTTGATAGTTTCTGGCCTTACATTTAGGTCTTTAATCCATTTTGAGCTTATTTTTGTGTGTGGTGTTAGGGAGTGTTCTAATTTCATTCTTTTACATGCAGCTGTCCAGTTTTCCCAGCACCACTTATTGAAGAGGCTGTCTTTTCTTCATTGGATATTCTTGCCTCCTTTAACAAAAATAAGCTGACCATATGACATAATAACATGGTATATCTAAAAGTAGTAATATTTTGTTGGTGGAGAGAAGGCAAACTCTTCCTAATGTAGTTTAGAAAGAACCTTGAATGAGAAGCAAGGAATCCCGTGGTGTTTTGTGGTACTTTGGCCTCAGTGTTCTCATCTGTGAAGTGGGAGCACTGGTCACTCAGAGATGGGATATGGAGAAGGCAGAGGTGGACTCTGATCCTGAGAACTAAGTACTCCACTTCCTCATTCAACCAGAGCATCTCTTTCTTTACTTTTAAAATCTGAGGTAGGCATTAGAATTCCTTATAAGATGTTAATTTGAAGTAAAATATTCTGTTGCTTAAGAAATTCGAAGATGTCTAAATTAGATTATCTTTAAGGTTCCTCCAGCTCCAAAAACTACTATGGCTCTAAAATAAAGAAAAGTTATATCCTTATTAACTTTCTCATACATGTTTACTTTTTAAGTTTTCTAAAATGAAACAAAATCATGTTTTACAAACATTTTTAAAGACTATTTTTGGTTCTCTTTCTCTGATTAGCTTACTTAAAGTGAAAGGCTATTCTTTTCCCTTTTTCTTTCAAAATTTGCTTTTCTCTGACTTGATCAAAATCCCACTAATGGGCTTCCCTGGTGGTGCAGTGGTTGAGAGTCTGCCTGCCGATGCAGGGGACATGGGTTCGTGCCCCGGTCCGGGAAGATCCCACATGCCAAACTCCATTTGGGGATCATACTTCTGTCTTGTATCCCCAAAACAAGTCGTTAAAATAATCTCTTGGATTGGAAGAATCAACATTGTGAAAATGACTATACTACCCAAAGCAATCTACAGATTCAATGCAATCCCTATCAAACTACCAATGGCATTTTTCACAGAACAAAAAATTTCACAATTTGTATGGAAACACAAAAGACCCTGAAAAGCCAAAATCTTGAGAAAGAAGAACAGAGCTAGAGGAATCATGCTCCCTGACTTCACACAGTACTACAAAGCCACAGTAATCAAAACAGTATGGTACTGGCACAAAAATAGACACAGAAATCAATGGAACAGGATAAAGAGCCCAGAAATAAACCCACGAACTAACGGTCAATTAATCTAAACAAAGGAGGCAAGAATATACAATGGAGAAAAGACAGTCTCATCAATAAGTGGTGCTGGGAAAACTGGACAGCTACATGTTAAAAAATGAAATTAGAACATTCTCTAACACTGTATACAAAAATAAACTCAAAATGGATTAAAGACCTAAATTTAAGATTGGATACTATAAAACTCTAGAGGAAAGCACAGGCAGAACACTCGTTGACATAAATCATAGAAATATTTTTTGGATCCGTCTCCTAAAATAAAGGGAAAAAAAGCAAAATAAACAAACAGGACCTAATCAAACTTAAAAGCTTTTGCACAGCAAAGGAAACTATTGACAAAATGAAAAGACAACCTACTGAATGGGAGAAAATATTTGCAAATGATATGACCAATAAGAGATTAATATCCAACATATATAAACAGTTCATATAACTCAACATCAAAAAAACAAACAACCCAATTAAAAAATGGGCAGAAAAACTGAATTGACATTTTTTCAAAGAGGAAATGCAGATGGCCAACAGGCACATGAAAAGATGCTCAACATCACTAGTCATGAAGGAAATTCAAATCAAAACCACAATGAGATATCACCTCACACCTGTCAGAATGGCTATCATCAAAAAGAACACAAATAACAAATGTTGGCGAGGATGTGGAGAAAAGGGAATCTTTGTACACTGTTTGTGGGTATGTAAATTGGTGCAGCCACTGTGGAAAACATTATGGAAATTTCTCGAAAAACTAAAAATAGAACTACCATATGACCCAGCAATTCTACTCCTCGCTATGTATCAGAAAAAAAATAAAAACACTAATTCGAAAAGATACGTGCATGGGGACTTCCCTGGTGGTCCAGTGGTTAGGACTGGGCACTTCCACTGCAGGAGGTATGGGTTTGATCCCTGGTTAGGGAACTCAGACCCCACAAACTGCACAGCACGGCCAAAAAAAAAGAAAGAGAAGATATGGGCACCCAATGTTCATAACAGCATTATTTACAATTACCAAGGTATGAAGCAACCTAAGTGTCCATCAACAGATGAATGTCTAAAGAAGATGTGTATATTCCATATACACAGTGGAATACTACTCAGCCATAAAAAAGAATGAAATTTTGCCATTTGCAGCAATATGGATGGACTTGGAGGGCACTATGCTACGTGAAATAAGTCACACGAGAAAGACAAATACTGTATGATCTCTCTTATATGTGGAACCTAAAAAAATACAAGAAACTAGTGAATAAAACAAAAAAGAAGCAGACTCACAGATATAGAGAAAAAACTAGTGGTTACTAGTAGGGAGAGGTGGGGAGAGGCAATATAGGGATGGGGGAGGGGGAATGCAAACTATTGAGTGTAAGATAGGCTACAGAGATGCATTGTACAACACAGGGAATATAGCCAATATTTTGTAATAACTGTGAAGTGGAGTATAACCTTTAAAATTGTATAAAAACTAAAAACAAAAATAAATAAATAAAACCTTTGGTTCAAGAAAAAAAATAAAGTAAAATAGTGCCCCAAATAGACAAAGAGTAACTTAGCCTAAGTACTATCAAACCTCTGCATAATCAGCATTAAGTATCAGAAGATCAGAAGGAAAGTGAACTCCCTGTGCATGGCAGAGTTCAAGGAGAAGCTGCATGACTGTCAGACAAGGGAGCAGAAATCAGGCTTCACAGGCATGAGAATGACCCCTCAGTTCCCTTTCATCACCACAATGTCACAGTTCAATAATAACTGCAATAAAAACAACCACTACCCTTACTGGCTATTGAGAACTACCATGTGCCAAGCACCATGCTAAAAGCACATCACAGTTTGGTTCATTTTCACCCTCAACAAAACACTTCAGAAGAATTCATTATGTCCATTTACAAGTAAAGACAGAAGAGGCACCCAAAAGTCAGATCAATTTTGCAAAGACGTACTGCTAAAATGGCAAAGCCAGGTTTTAAACCAAGACCATAGTGCAAAGTTCTTTTCCCTTTGTTATTATCTCTTCCCTACAGACACATAAAAAGACAAATTAAAAGGTATATAACAGAGAGGGTGGAGCTGCAGGAGCACATATGAGGGGTCCCGAAAACTGCAGGGGAATTACAGTAGCTACGTAGTGGAGATAATATCTGAACTGGATCTTGAAGGTGGAAGGTGGGTGGAGGCAGGTGATTCTAGAAAGATGGAACTGTATGGGAAGATACACAGAAGCCTGAGAAGGGGTGGAGTGGCCAGTGACCCACAAACAATTTTGTGGCTTGACTATAAGTGCATGACTATGAAGAACAGGAGAAAAATGCTGGCAGTGTCAGCCAGACCTGTGTAGTCATGGAAGAAGTTTGGGCTCTCTTCTGCAGACGATAGGGAGCTATGGGTGGCTCTAGGCAGAGGGAAGCATGGTCACATGTGGAGGGTACCTGCTGCCTGAATATGCATCATATACTGAGGTCAGCTCAGGGAACCTGCCTCAGGACCATGCAACAACCATGGGGCAAATGATAACCAGGGCTCCATAAGAGGAATCCAACTACCAAATGCAAACAAGCTCCTCAGCTTACCAAGGAAGAGCTAGACAAAGAAAACAGACAAAATCAGAAAAAGCACAGCATTATCTCCCATGAACACCCATCTTCTAGCTACAAGATTATGATTGCTTGCTTTGACCTCCATGAAGCAAGCCAGTGTCCTTGATACATTTTTCATGATTTGGCAATGGCGTCATCTAGAGTCTTTTGACGGGAAAATTCTGGAGAAGCATTTAGGACATTGGAAGTAGCACCATCAAGCAGAGCAGCCCCTCCTTCCTGCCCACACCAAGTGTGAGCCAGCCCCCAGGACACACTGTCATCACAGGCTCTTCTCTCCCATAGGCGTTTCTTTCCAGCAAGGGGCCTCTTTGGTAACAGTCACACTGCTTTTCCCTTTGATGTCTTCTCTTTTTGGTTTCATAGTTTGGGGCAGATTCTATACTAGGAACTATCTCCACCAGGAAAAAAAAAAAGATGCAAAAAGAGACAGTGGACTGACGAAGCCCTGAGGACCTATTCTCAGCCCCATGTGTAATGGGGCTCAACTATCCAGAGTGTAGCCCAGCGAGGCAGGGAGAGGAGATGGGAGGAGAGACAGGATGGAGTCCCAGCTCAGGGGTGGTCTGATGTAACCTGCATGTGATCCAGTTTTTGCCCCTACCTCTGGAAGGATCCTTCAGTTACTCTGACAGGAGAAGTTCATGTAACCCTTCCAGTGGAGGTAAATACAGGAAAAGGAAAGGACTAGGAGTAGCAGGAAAAGGAAAGGACTAGGAGTAGCACTGAATCGCCTGTGACCCAGAACAAGATGCTTCTCTTCTCTTCTCTGGCCATGGCCGGGTTGGGCTCAGTGACCTCTGGATCTTTTCCCAGCTCTCACATATGCTGATTCAAAACCTTCAGCCTGATCTGAGCTAACCAAGCTTTTCATTGACCCAAAAAAGCTGTAGGAAAACCTGGAGTCTAGCCCCTGGCTAGATTTGACTATAACAAACATGGCCTAGGTTGGCCAATCAGAGCCATCCACCTCCTATCTCTGAACAAAGTGATTGGTCTGAAGGTGACATGTAACTAAAGCAGATCCAACACCAGTTCCTTATGGGAGATTCGATGTGGTCCCTGGGAAAGAGAGAGGAGGTCTATTTGTCTTTTCTCTGGGATAACAGAGAAAAGCAGACAGAAGAACTAAAAAGACAAAGAAAAAAATGTGAAAGGGTCTTTCGAGCCCCTTGATCCTGCTATTCCTGAAGCCAGCACTACCCATGGACTCTTAAGTTATATGAACAAAATAAATATCTCCTCCACCCCCCCCCCATTTTTTTTTCACTTAAACTAGCGTGAATCAGATTTCTGTCACTGACGACTAAGAGAATCCTAACTAATACAACTCCTCCCTTAGAGGACTACTGTAAGGAATTTTTTGAAAAAACATGTATGACCAGTGCCTTAAACCCTGAAGGCTCTTGTGAGACAGTAGTTCCTCCCCCATCTTACCCGTCCAACAGCACATGAAGGAAGGGAAGATGGAAAATGGTACAGGAACCTTGGCGTGCACAGCACCCAAGATAAATATAGAGACTTTATTATCCTGGTAAAGAGATAAGTCAAAAATTGTGTTTCAGCATTGAAAGGATTACTTTTGAAGATGGCGGAGTAGAAGGACGTGCTCTGACTCCCTCTTGCGAAAACACCAGAATTACAACTAGCTTCTGGACAATCATCGACAGGAAGACACTGGAACTCACGAAAAAAGGTACCCCACATCCAAAGACAAAGGAGAAGCCATGATGAGACGGCAGGAGGGGCGCAATCACAGTAAAATCAAATCCCATAACTGGTGGGTGGGTGACTCACAGACTGGCAAACACTTATACCACAGAAGTCCACCCACTGGAGTGAAGGTTCTAAGCCCCACGTCAGGCTTCCCAACCTGGGGGTCAGGCAACTGGAGGAGAAATTCCTAGAGAATCAGACTTTGAAGCCTAGTGGGAACTGATTGCAGGACTTCGACAGGACTGGGGGGTAACAGAGACTCCACTCTTGGAGGCACACACAAAGTAGTGTGCACATTGGGACCCAGTGGAAGGAGCAGTGACCCCGGGGGAGACTGAACCAGACCTACCTGCTAGTGTTGGAGGGTCTCCTACAGAGGCAGGGAGTGGCTCCGTTTCACCATGGGGACAAGGACACTGGCAGCAGAAGTTCTGAGAAGTACTTCTTGGCGTGAGCCCTACCAGAGTCTGTCATTAGCTCCACCAAAGAGCCCAGGAAGACTCCTGTGTTGGGTCGCCTCAGGTCAAACAACAAACAGGGAGAGAACCCAGCCCCAACCATCAACAGTCAAGTGGATTAAAGTTTTACTGAGCTCTGCCCACCAGAGCAACAGTCAGCTCTACCCACCACCAGTCCCTCCCATCAAGTCTCTTAGATAACCTCATCCACCAGAGGGCAGACAGCAGAAGCAAGAAGAACTACAATCCTGCAGGCTGTGGAACAAAAACCACATTCACAGAAACACAGACAAGATGAAAAGGCAGAGGGCTATATACTAGATGAAGGAACAAGATAAAACCTCAGAAAAACAACTACATGAAGTGGAGACAGGCAACCTTCCAGAAAAAGAATTCAGAATAATGATAGTGAAGATGATCCAGGACCTCGGAAAAACAATGGAGGCAAAGATCGAGAAGATGCAAGAAATGTTTAACAAAGACCTAGAAGAATTAAAGAACAAACAAACAGAGATGAACAGTACAATAACTGAAATGGAAACTACACTAGAAGGAATCAATAGCAGAATAACTGAGGCAGAAGAATGGATAAGTGACCTGGAAGACAGAATGGTGGAATTCACTGCTGTGGAACAGAATCAAGAAAAAAGAATGGAAAGAAATGAAGACAGCCTAAGAGGCCTCTGGGACAACATTAAACGCAACAACATTTGCATTATAGGGGTCCCAGAAGGAGAAGAGAGAGAGAAAGAACCAGAGAAAATATTTGAAGAGATTATAGTCGAAAACTTCCCTAACATGGGAAAGGAAATAGCCACCCAAGTCCAGGAAGCGCAGAGAGTCCCATACAGGAGAAACACGCCGAGACACATAGTAACCAAATTGGCAAAAATTAAAGACAAAGAAAAATTATTGAAAGCAGCAAGGGAAAACTGACAAATAGCACACAAGGGAACTCCCATAAGGTTAACAGCTGATTTCTCAGCAGAAACTCTACAAGCCAGAAGGGAGTGGCATGACATACATAAAGTGATGAAAGGGAAGAACCTACAACCAAGATTACTCGACCCTTCAAGGATCTCATTCAGATTCGGTGGAGAATTCAAAAGCTTTACAGACAAGCAAAAGCTAAGAGAATTCAGCACCACCAAACCAGCTCTACAACAAACGCTAAAGGAACTTCTCTAAGTGGGAAACACAAGAGAAGAAAAGGACCTACAAAAACAAACCCAAAACAATTAAGAAAATGGTCATAGGAACATACATATCGATAATTACCTTAAACGTGAATGGATTAAATGCTCCAACCAAAAGAGACAGGCTTGCTGAATGGATACAAAAACAAGACCCATATATATGCTGTCTACAAGAGACCCACTTCAGACCTAGGGACACATACAGACTGAAAGTGAGGGGATGGAAAAAGATATTCCATGCAAATGGAAATCAAAAGAGAGCTGGAGTAGCAATACTCATATCAGATAAAATAGACTTTAAAATAAAGAATGTTACAAGAAACAAGGAAGGACACTACATAATGATCAAGGGATCAATCCAAGAAGAAGATATAACAATTATAAATATATATGCACCCAACATAGGAGCACCTCAATACATAAGGCAACTGCTAACAGCTATAAAAGAGAAAATCAACAGTAACACAATAATAGTGGGGGATTTAAACACCTCACTTACACCAATGGACAGATCATACAAAATGAAAATACATAAGGAAACAGAAGCTTTAAATGACACAACAGGCCAGATAGATTTAATTGATATTTATAGGACATTCCATCCAAAAGCAGCAGATTGCACTTTCTTCTCAAGTGCGGACGAAACATTCTCCAGAATAGATCACATCCTGGGTCACAAATCAAGCCTCGGTAAATTTAAGAAAATTGAAATCATATCAAGCATCTTTTCTGACCACAACACTATGAGATTAGAAATGAATTACAGGAAAAAAAACGGGAAGACACAAACACATGGAGGCTAAACAATATGTTACTAAATAACCAACAGATCACTGAAGAAATCAAAGAGGAAATCAAAAAATACCTAGAGACAAATGACAATGAAAACACGACAATCCAAAACCTATGGGATGCAGCAAAAGCAGTTCTAAGAGGGAAGTTTATAGCTATACAAGCCTACCTCAAGAAACAAGAAAAATCTCAAATAAACAATCTAACCTTACACCTAAAGGAACTAGAGAAAGAAGAACAAACAAAACCCAAAGTTAGCAGAAGGAAAGAAATCATAAAGATCAGAGCAGAAATAAATGAAATAGGAACAAAGAAAACAATAGCAAAGATCAATAAAACTAAAAGCTGGTCCTTTGAGAAGATAAACAAAATTGATAAACCATTAGCCAGACTCATCAGGAAAAAGAGGGACAGGACTCAAATCAATAAAATTAGAAATGAAAAAGGAGAAGTTACAACAGACACCACAGAAATACAAAGCATCCTAAGAGACTACTACAAGCAATTCTATGACAATAAAATGGACAACCTGGAAGAAATGCACAAATTCTTAGAAAGGTATAAGCTTCCAAGACTGAACCGGGAAGAAACAGAAAATATGAACAGACCAATCACAAGTAATGAAATTGAAACTGTGATTAAAAATCTTCCAACAAACAAAAGTCCAGGACCAGATGGCTTCACAGGTGAATTCTATCAAACATTTAGAGAAGAGCTAACACCCATCCTTCTCAAACTCTTCCAAAAAATTTCAGAGGAAGGAACACTCCCAAACTCATTCTATGAGGCCACCATCACCCTGATACCAAAACAAGACAAAGATACTACAAAAAAAGAAAATTACAGACCAATATCACTGATGAAAATAGATGCAAAAATCCTCAACAAAATACTAGCAAACAGAATCCAACAACACATTAAAAGGATCATACACCACGATCAAGTGGAATTTATCCCAGGGATGCAAGGATTCTTCAATATATGCAAATCAATCAATTAATACACCATATTAACAAATCAAAGAAGAAAAACCATATGATCATCTCAATAGATGCAGAAAAAGCTTTTGACAAAATTCAACACCCATTTATGATAAAAACTCTCCAGAAAGTGGGCATAGAGGGAACCTACCTCAACATAATAAAGGCCATACACGACAAACCCATGGCAAACCTCATTCTCAATGGTGAAAAACTGAAAGCATTTCCACTAAGATCAGGAACGAGACAAGGATATCCACTCTCACCACTATTATTCAACATAGTTTTGGAAGTCCTAGCCACGGCAAACAGAGAAGAAAAAGAAATAAAAGGAATACAAATTGGAAAAGAAGAAGTAAAATTGTCACTGCAGATGACATGATACTATACATAGAGAATCCTAAAAATGCCACCAGAAAACTACTAGAGCTAATCAATGAATTTGGTAAAGTTGCAGGATACAAAATTAATGCACAGAGATCTCTTCCATTAGTATACACTAATGATGAAAAATCTGAAAGAGAAATTATGGAAACACTCTCATTTACCATTGCAACAAAAAGAATAAAATACCTAGGAATAAACCTACCTAGGGAGACAAAATACCTGTATGCAGAAAACTATAAGACACTGATGAAAGAAATTAAAGATGATACAAACAGATGGAGAGATATAACATGTTCTTGGATTGGAAGAATCAGCATTGTGAAAATGACTCTACTACCCAAAGCAATCTACAGATTCAATGCAATCCCTATCAAATTACCAATGGCATTTTTTATGGAACTAGAACAAGTCATCTTAAAATTTGTATGGAAACACAAAAGACCCCAAATAGCCAAAGCAGTCTTGAGGGACAAAAATGGAGCTGGAAGAATCAGACTCCCTGACTTCAGACTATACTACAAAGCTACAGTAATCAAGACAATATGGTACTGGCACAAAAACAGAAACATAGATCAATGGAACAAGATAGAAAGCCCAGAGACAAACCCACGCACCTATGGTCCACTAATCTATGACAAAGGAGGCAAAGATATACAATGGAGGAAAGACAGTCTCTTCAATAAGTGGTGTTGGGAAAACTGGACAGCTACATGTAAAAGAATGAAATTAGAATACTCCCTAACACCATACACAAAAATAAGCTCAAAATGGATTAGAGACCTAAATGTAAGACTGGACACTATAAAATTCTTAGAGGAAAACATAGGAAGAACACTCTTTGACATAAATCACAGCAAAATCTTTTTTGATACACCTCCTAGAGTAATGGAAATAAAAACAAAACTAAACAAATGGGACCTAATGAAACTTCAAAGCTTTTGCACAGCAAAGGAAACCATGAACAAGACGAAAAGACAACCCTCAGAATGGGAGAAAATATTTGCAAATGAATAAACAGACAAAGGATTAATCTCCAAATTATATAAACAGCTCGTGCAGCTCAATATTAAAGAAACAAACAACCCAATCCCAAAATGGGCAGAAGACCTAAACAGACATTTCTCCAAAGAAGAGATACAGATGGCCAAGAAGCACATGAAAAGCTGCTCAACATCACTAATTATTAGAGAAATGCAAATCAAAACTACAGTGAGGTATCACCTCACACCAGTTAGAATGGGCATCATCAGAAAATCTACAAACAACAAATGCTGGAGAGGGTGTGGAGAAAAGGGAACCCTCTTGCACTGTTGGTGGGAATGTAAATTGACACAGCCACTATGGAGAACAGTATGGAGGTTCCTTAAAAAACTAAAAATAGAATTACCATATGATCCAGCAATCACACTACTGGGCATATACCCTGAGAAAGCCATAATTCAAAAAGACACATGCACCTCAATGTTCACTGCAGCACTATTTACAATAGTCAGGACATGGAAGCAACCTAAATGCCCATCAACAGACGAATGGATAAAGTTGTGGTACATATATACAATGGAATATTACTCATCCATAAAAACGGAACGAAACTGAGTCATTTGTTGAGACATGGATGGATCTAGAGACTGTCATACAGAGTGAAGTAAGTCAGAAAGAGAAAAAGAAATATCATATATTAACGCAGGTATGTGGAAACTAGAAAAATGATACAGATGAACTGGTTTGCAGGGCAGAAGTTGAGACACAGATGTAGAGAACAAACGTATGGACACCAAGGGGGGAAAACCATGGTGGGGTGGGGATTGTGGTGTACTGTATTGGGCGATTGGTATTGACATGTATACACTGATGTGTATAAAATTGATGACTAATAAGAACCTGCAGTATAAAAAAACAAACAAAAACAACGAATACTAAACTTTCTTTAGGTTATTTGTATGGAAATATGTTAATATAAATGTTTCAGACATTACATGAAATTTCTAAAAATCTTATATGTTCAGGTATAATGTTATAAGTCATAATTCTAGTTATTACTTTAAAATGTATATCTCAGAAATAACTAAATTTCCTTGTCAATTGCATTATTATGAACTTACATCAAATCTTTAAAAAAAGTTTGTGTTTCAGTAATTCTTTGATAATGGCCTCTCAAAGCGTTGCCATATTACACACATTAGCCCCTCCGAACAACCCTAGAGTGAATGAAACACATATTATTTTATCATATACATTTTATCCCCAGTTTAGAAAGGAAGTGGATGAGATCCAAGAGGACTCTCGGTGCCCTCTGGATGGCTTACACTCCAGCTAGTGGCTGGGAAACACGACAGCACAAGGCTTTCCTGACTCCTGGCCCCAGTGGTCACTCTGCCTCTCAGAAAAATTGACAACCCAGCAAAATTAACTTGGCTGTACTAATGAAATTGAAAATTTTGTTCACATAAAACTGCTGATGCTGCAGTCAGCCAAATTCTGCCCCAAATGCACATAAATCAGCGGGTTGTCACTATAAAGCAAATTTGAATGTGGAAAACCTCAGTGCTGAAGGGAACTCAGCAATCCCTTTACCTAAGCTCCGAATTCTACTGAGAGAAAAGGGCAGCCCCAGCAGGTTAGATAACTGCACATGGCCCAGCGCTTGATGTTGGCAAAGCCAGGACCAGAATCCATGTCCCCATACCCCCAGCCCAAGGCTCCTTTATCTCTGAACTTCCTTCCCGGGTCTCAAGAACAGCTCCTGCTTCCACCTGAGGATTTCATTCAAGGGTTTGTTCACAGATAAGAAGAAGAAATGCCCACTAAAACCACAGGCCACTGGCAAAGGTTTCCTGAAAGAAAAAACTAGAGGACGAGAGACTCCAGGAAAGTGGAAATGTGTGTGGTGGCTCAGGTCATAACCAGGAGTGATGGGTGTAAGGGGGCCAAGAAAGGGACAGTGGAGAAAGGCTGGATCTGCAGACTGAGGTGGGCCTGAACTGCCATAGGAAAGCATAGTCTTTTTATGCTATTGCCAATAGGGAATCAATAAAATCTGCTGAGCAGGTGTGTAGCAGATACAAAGTAGAATTGTGATTTACAAGTATGATTTATAAAGAAAGATAAAAAGAAATTTTTAAAATTGTTTTTGAACCACCCCCAGAAAAGATTTGCAGATGCTTGTCTCTGTATTTGGGGGGTGGGGGGTGGAGGGAGACAATCTCACAAATAAATGCTGGAAACTTTTAAATTCATTCATTCATTCATTCAACAAACCTTTTCTTAGTGCTTACTATGTGCCAGGCACTCTGTGATAGTAGGTATGCAGTGGTCAATAAAAAATCCAGTGCCTGCACCATGGAGCATCAGTCTAATTAGGGTAACAGATGCTACACAGATTATAAAACAATAAATACATCAAGATCAATTGTGAAAAGTGCTGAAAAGAAAATAAACAGAAACTGTTTTCTCCAGTACAGAAAACAATGGGAGTGGGACCTATTTATAAATAAGTTGGGCATTTCAGCCAACTATTGCTATGTAACAAACGACCCTCTAAGATTTAGTGGCTAAAATTTAAAACAACAGCAAAACCATCTTTTATCTCCCATGATTCTGTGGGTTGACCAGGCAAGTTCTTCTGCTGGTCTTGTTTGGTATCTCTCATGCAGTTGCAGTCAGATGTCTGTTGGGGCTAGAATAACCAACATGGTTTCACTCACATGTCTGGGGCCTTGGCAGGGACATCTCACTCTCTATCCCCCCTTCCCCCTCCCCCCCTTCCGCCCTCCCTCCCCTCTCCTCTGTCCACATGGTCTCCGTGTGGTTTGTTGAGACTTATTTTTTTTAACATGTTTACTGGAGTATAATTGCTTTACAATGGCGTGTTAGTTTCTGCTTTATAACAAAGTGAATCAGCTATACATATACATATATCCCCATATCTCCTCCCTCTTGTATCTCCCTCCCACCCTCCCTATCCCACCCCTCTGGATGGTCACAAAGCACCGGGGTGATCTCCCTGTGCTATGCGGCTGCTTCCCACTAGCTATCTATTTTATATTTGGTAGTATTTATAAGTCCATGCCACTCTCTCACTTCGTCCCACCCTACCCTTTCCCCTCCCCGTGTCCTCAAGTCCATTCTCTACGTCTGCGTCTTTATTCCTGTCCTGCCCCTAGGCTCTTCAGAACCTTTTTTTTTCTTAAATTCCATATATATGTGTTAGCATACGGTATTTGTTTTTCTCTTTCTGACTTACTTCACTCTATATGACAGACTCTAGGTCCATCCACCTCACTACAAATAACTCAATTTCATTTCTTTTTATGGCTGAGTAATATTCCATTGTATATATGTGCCATGTCTTCTTTATCCATTCATCTGTCAATGGACACTTAGGTTGCTTCCATGTCCTGGCTATTGTAAATAGAGCTGCAGTGAACACTGTGGTACATGACTCTTCTTGAATTATGGTTTTCTCAGGGTATATGCCCAGTAGTGGGATTGCTGGGTCGTATGGTAGTTCTATTTGTAGGTTTTTAAGGAACCTCCATACTGTTCTCCATAGTGGCTGTACCAATTTACATTCCCACCAACAGTGCAAGAGGGTTCCCTTTTCTCCACACCCTCGCCAGCATTTGTTGTTTGTAGATTTTTTGATGATGGCCACGCTGAGACTTCTTTAGATGGCAAGTTCATTGCCAGAGCAAGCGTTCTAAGTGGGAGGAGGTAGAAGCGGCCATTGTCTTAAAAGTCAGGCCCAGAACTGGCACAGCATCATTTCTGCTGCATTTGGCTGATTAAAGCAACCACATGGCCTAGCTCTGATTCAAGGGCAGGAGAAATAAAGTCCACCTCTCAAGGTAGAGGGGAGGGTGGAAGTGACACAGATTTTACAGCCATCTTTACTCCACCTAGGTGGTCAGGGATGGCCTCTGTGAGCAGGTGACATCTGAGCCAAGACCTGAAGGAGGTAAAGGAGTCATCCAGGTGATAAGCAGAAGAAAAGCATTTCCAACAAAAGGGAACAGCAAATGCAAAGATTCTGGGGCAGGAAGCAGCATTTGATGGGGTCAAGGAACTGGAAGGAGGCAAGTTGTGACTGGAGGGATGCGGCAAAGGGAAGACTGGTCTGGGATTAGGTGGAGGACGCAGGTGGCTAGGGCCACAGCAGAGACTTGAGGGCAGATTTACAGACCAGCTTCCACTTGAAGTGCAATGGGAAATCATTAGGGATTACAAGAGCTGTGTGTTCATAAAGGATCACCCTGGTTGCTATGTGAAGAATGGCCGGAAAGGAGCAAGAATGTCCCCTGGCTTAATCAAAGATGCTGAATGATCTCAAGAAGTGACCTGAACTGAGGACAGACTCTAGACACATGAGCTCCAGCATCCAAAATCCACAATACAGAACTAATTCGTCATTGATGATAAACTAATTTCCCTATTGGTAGGGTTACTACAAAATTCACTAGACTACTCTCCTGGAGGACAGAGATCCCAACTGTCTTGTTCATCACTGTCCCTTGAGTGCATAACAGACCAAATGACAAATGACCAAATGGGCTTCTCCAAGAAGGACTGTAAAATTTATTTCATTATGGTCCAAGATGATTCCTGCCATATAAACTATATTCAAAGAGCAAACCCGAGCCATGGAAACAAATGAACCTTCAACATGACCAGAAGCCAATGTGGGATTATCCAGGGAAAGGCAATAAAGCATTGCCCAGGTTACATTTTGGTGCATAAAATGTTAACTTTCAATAATCTGGCAGCTGTACCTCCAGAGAAGTGAAATGTTACTTTCTGTGTGATTCAGCACGCAAGGGGAATGAGGGATATTAACTACTCTAGACAGTATTTTCAAAATTATCCTTGAGTACATCTAAATGGTCCATTCTAGTCCCTGTGATTCTCAGAAGTGAAAGGATTTTTAAGACCCAGGAGAGTTAAGAACAACAGCTCCATGAATGCCTTCCACCCACACACTTTTGACAGATTCAGGCTAATAAAAAAGACCCTGAAGGCACCTTGATTTGGCCCATAATCCTTCACACTTACAGATTGTCAGACCCATCAGAAGTTGATATATGCTTACATTTCTACTTCTAAGATATAAACAGACTCCTATAAGTAGGGAGTGGGACTTGGTTTATGGAGAGGAATGGAAACTTATGGACACAGTTTAAAAGTAGTTAGCTTGCAAAGCAAATTAGCAAAAGACTCTAAAAGTGCTAGATGCCTCCATAACCACCATGGGACCAGGTGGACCCTCACACATATGGTTATGTGACTTCCCCACAGCCTGGGCTAATGTAAATGAAGACATGAAAATTACTCTCCTCAATGGGATTGAGGAGGCACGTGAGAATTTTAACTAAAGCGTTGAAAGGGAAGAGTGCTGAGTCCTTGAAAATACCTCCAATCAAGTCAATTAAGAGCAATTGTAAGTCAATTAGAAGCCATTCTGCTTTCACTATGGGCAAACCAAACAGAGCCTTCTGAATCAATTAGTCTCTAAATAAGAAAGACTTCATTTAATACTTCCCTTTCCCCACCCAAGCACAGAGAGCGTTCGTGAAAATCAGTCCCCACCTCACTCACCCATACAACATAACAGAAGTGCCCTCTGCATCCTGTGCAGAAATCAGTCTCATCTGCCGTGGAGGTTGGAATTTTAATGATCGGAATTTTAATGTTCGTAATAATTTCCCATATATGTACTCCAATTCTATAGTATATGATTCAATCCACCAGAAACCAACCATTTCTGCCAGATCAGTTCCACGCAATTCCTCAAGATGCTACCATTGCCTGAGACTTGGGACCGCTTTTCCTATTAATTTATTGCAGGATTTATCTGCCTGTGTGTGCCAGACCCAGCTGGTCAGAGAGGAAATTTTAATGCATGACCTTTTCAAAACCCCTCCACCTCCCATAGCAAAGCTAAACTTGGTTAAGGGTTTATTGACAGAGGGCTGGTCATTTACTACTGGTAACCTCGGGAGTTTTATTTGATAACTTTGGCTTTTAGAAACAACGTTCCCATCAAAATGAAACTGTGTTTATGTTAGAATATTGGCAGGGAGACTTACACCATTCAATTCGATTATAAATTTTGATTAGGATTTCAGTGACAGCCTACCTTCCACAGTCACTATCTATCTAGCCCTGGAGGCCACGACTAACAAATGCATCATCATAAACCATTTATAACACAAAAGAAAGGAGAAAAACAAAAAGGAAAGAAGGAACAAAAACCACTCCTAAAAAAGCTACGGAATATTTCAAGGCAAAAGGACTTCTGAAAATGTAGTGACTGGGCTTTCTCTCTTTTTTTAAACCAATTAAGCAGGTGCTTACATTTGAGAGCTTATCTGAGTTTGCTCTGCAAAAGTACACGTGAACGCATTATTCTGGGCATCCTGGCTGTAGCCTGGCTCGCGTCATTTCGTGCCGCTGGCTGAGCCCATCCCGCCTGGCATTTGCAAACACTCGGCCACGCTTTTCTTGTCTTTGGGTCGCAAAGGCGGCCGGAACCCTGCAGCGGCGAGGAGGCCCCATTTGTCCCAGCTGCTGCGAACCCTCGCACCGAATCAATATTCCGTCAGCCTGCGCTTTCACCGCCGCAACTGACAGCGCCCCCGAGGCTCCGTGACGTCGCCCGGTGTTTGCAAAGGGGAGGAAAATCCCTCTTCGCATCGTCGAAGTCGGGCTCTGACCTCACTCCAGCGGAGCGGGGTGCGCTGGCCTGCCTTTAATCACCCGTGAAATGGTGCAGGAGAGAAGCTGCGCGGAGGAGAGGCTGCGCGGAAATCACCCACCGGGACGACCAGATGTGACTCACGCTTTTCACCTTTGGAGGGAAGTAACATTTTGGAGCAGGATTCCACCCTGGCCTGCCTCCAAGGGACACAGGAGAGAGAGAATACCCTTCCTGTTCTTGGCAGACAAGGAGCGTGCAATGCAGCTGGAAGAAAAAGGGCCAACATCAATAATGCATTGGGACCCATGGCTGACATTTTTCAGCTATCTGGGTAATTGAGCAGTGGTCAAAATACAGCTCTCAAGGGCCACGTGTGGACAAAGCCATCACTGTTACTGAAAGGGCAGGTTTAACCCTGGATGATATCTAGAGGACCTATCCAACCCCTCTTCTTTCCCCAGACATAAATATTGCTCCCAACATGCGTAGTAACAGTAACAGTAGTAGTACAGTTAATAATAGTAATAATAATGGCTACTCTCTATTGTATGTATGTGTGTACTTCCCTCTTTGCAAGTATGATATCCCATGAAACCCTCACACTGACACTTAACTTGCCCAAGGTCACACTGTAAGGGGCAGAACTGGATCTTAACTGAAGGCTGTCACTGACCTGCCCCACTATGGGTTCTCTCAGACGTCGGGGTTTTTGTATAAGTTGGGAGGCTAACTCTCTGTGTCTGAACAACTAACAGCCCTCTGACCCAAAGCCTTCTGATGACGGTACCAGAACTTTGCAGTTACCAATCACTTCAAGCCATGTTTAAGCAGCTGTACAAACAAGAATGAGTACAGTAGAGATCGCTAGCCCAAGGCCACACTTGCAGACAGTGGCGGTGCTGGAATAAAAAGAAGCCTGCAGTGAGAACACTTGAGGGCAAATCTCAGGTACACAATACAGTGTTATTAACTACAGTTGTCATGCTGTGCATTAGATCTCCAGAGCTTATTCATCCTGCATAGCTGAAACTTTGTACCCTTTGACCAGCATCTCCCCATTTCCCCTTCCCCCCCACCCCTGGCAACCACTATCCTACTCTCTGCTACTCTCTGTTGGACTGCTAAGAGACTAAATCTCTTTTTTGGCATTTTTTTTCAATTTTTATTAAAATATAGTTGATTTACAATGTTCTGTTAGTTTCAGGTGTACAACAGTGATATATACATATGTGTGTATATATATAGATAGATATTCTTTTTTAGATTCTTTTCCATTATAGGTTATTATAAGATATTGAGTATAGTTGCCTGTGCTATACAGTAGGTCCTTCTTGGTTATCTATTTTACATATAGTAGTGTGTATATTTTAATACCAAACTCCTAATTTATCCCTCCCCCACCCTTTCCCCTTTAATAACCATAAGTTTTTTTCTATGCCTGTGAGTCTATTTCTGTTTTGTAAATAAGTTCATTTGTATAATTTTTTAGATTCTACATATAAGCCATATCATATGATATTTGTCTTTCTCTGTCTGACTTGCTTCACTTATTAATATGATAATCTCTAGGTCCACCCATGTTGCTGCAATTGGCATTATTTCCTTCTTCTTTACGGCTGAGTAATGTTCCATAGTGAATATATCCCACATTTTTTTTTAAACATCTTTATTGGAGTATAATTGCTTTACAATGGTGTGTTAGTTTCTGCTTTATATCAAAGTGAATCAGCTATACATATACATATATCCTCATATCTCCCGGGAAACTCCTCCATCACCCACTCCGGATTTTGCTTTTGCCTGGCAGCATTTTTCCTACCCTCCACGCAGAGAGAAGACCACAGTAAAAATTTTACTTGCTTGCTTCATTAAGGCAAGGCAAAGCAGTTTCTTGGTATCATTTTCTTGCCTTTAAACTCCTCTCATTCCTTTCATCTAATTTTTCTCTTGCAAGAAGCAAGAAATCACACAAAATGTTTTCCTGGAATGATACATGTAAATGAAGACATAATGATGGGAACTGGGATTAAATGCTACAGAGCTGAAAATAATGCATGGGGCTAAGTGAGCCGGCAGCCCTACTGTTAGTAACATAAATAACAGTCATAATAAAGCAATAACGCTTCTGCATTTAACTCTCTTTGGGATGGTCCTTTTCTCAGACTTCCCAAAATCACAGCCCAGAATTACGCTGAGGGCTGGAGGGGTTCTGCCCTCTGTGACCTGTACTCAACCTAGATTAATGAAGCATTCATAACACCTGTGCCTACACTTCTTGCACTGTCATCCCAGTCATCTCAGGGGTGGTTTCATCTGCATGGCAGCAAGCCTCTAAATTCCAGTGGTACCAGGGATTCAAAAGGCAATGACCTTGACATACACAGGCTCTCCTCTCACCACCCATGAAACTTAGCACCAAGACTAGACAAAAGCTATCTTCCACCCTGGAATTAATCATCATTTTGGAGTTTCCATTACAAATCTTTGTTTAGAGAAGCCCAGAAAAGTAGACCAATCATTGGGTGTTGGAAATGTTTTCAACTTTTAAGGATCAAGCGCACCCTTTGAGAATCTGATAAAAGTTACAGACTTTGTTTCTATCTATTTAAATAAAATGTGTATACCATGATTTGCATATATTTTTAGGAGGCTCTTTGACCCTCCCAGAGCTCATCCAGCCCCCTTTCCCAAAAATCCTGCTGTAGGGCTTCCCTGGTGGCGCAGTGGTTGAGAGTCCGCCTGCCGATGCAGGGGACACGGGTTCGTGCCCCGGTCTGGGAAGATCCCACACGCCGCGGAGTGGCTGGGCCCGTGAGCCATGGCCGCTGGGCCTGCGTGTCCGGAGCCTGTGCTCTGAAACGGGAGAGGCCACAACAGTGAAAGGCCCGGGTACCGCAAAAAATAAAAATACAAAAAACTCCTGCTGTAGCTTAATGACAACATGGGGTGTGTGTGTTGTGTGTGTGTGTGTGTGTGTGTGTGTGCGTGTGTGTTTGCTCTTCATAGCACCAAAAGAAAATGGTATGAACTAAAAAGGGAAGAAAATTAAAAGTATATTCAAGGTCTTCAAAAAAACAAAGGAACTGTGCTTAATGAGCAACAAATATATGTTGAGTTCTCTACCAGGCATATGACATGCATTTTTGCATTTAATCCGCTTCACAACTGTATAACAACAAGGACGGTGTCTTTCATATTCACCTCTCTGTCCCCAGTGCCTTTCACAGTGTTGGTGCTTACTGAGTATTTGAGTGAATTATTACTAATTTGTAGATGAGGCAGCGGAGCCTCTGAGAGATTAACTTACACAAATCACACAGGGAATGAGTGGTAGAGGTGGAATTTGAACTCAGATCTGTCTGCCCCCTTCCCCCTGCACTTTGACGAACATTTGATGTGATCTTCTCTGAGACTAAAGCAAAGACATGAACACAAATAAATTATATACAGTGTTGGAGGCCAGTGCTGTGGGAAACAGGAAAAGCCAAGGAGGAGGGACTGAGAGTATGTGGGAGGGGCAGGTTATAGCTCTGACCAGGGTGGTGAGTGTCAGCCTCTCCAGAGGTGAGATTTGAGCAAAACCTTGAAGGAGATGAAGGGGTGAGCTGTGCAGAGGCATAGAGGAACAGCTCGATGCTCGAGCGAAGAGCTCGAGCCAGGCCCCCACGCGGTAGCATGCCTGGTGGCTCAAGGAACAAGGAGCTATAGCGTGGCAGAATCAGGCGAGGGAGCGCGGAGAGGTAACAGGGGGCTGTGAAAGACCATGTGTCAGTCACTGCAAGGACTCTGGCCTTTATTCCGAGTGAAATGGGAACTCACTGCAAGACTCAGAGCAGGGTGGGAGCATAATCTGACTTCCAGCCTACAAAGACGGCTTTGGCTGCTGGCACAAGGCCAGAGCATAGCAGGGGCCAGGGCAAGAGTGGGGAGACCAGGCGGGAGGCCACATCCAGTTATTCAGGCAAAAGATGACGGTGGCTTGGCCAGGTGGTAGCAGTGGAGATGGAGAGAAGCATATCCCTGATATGCAAGAGGGAGTTAAGGATGACTCTAAGGTTTTTGGCCCAAGCAACAAAACTGACATCTGTTTAGGCTCATCCCTATATTCTAAGAAGGCAAGCCTTAAAAGCCTGCTGTCTTATTCTCAAAGCCTCAAAATCAACCTGGGAGAAATAATATGATGTTTAAAGTTTCCAAAGATGTTTCCCTTTTTCTTTTCATAAGAGAGATGTCACTCCATGTAGCCCTGTGACAAGAGGCAGGAAGGAATTCTTTTAAAAGTGTATGTTATTCACTTGATTTAAGTTTTGGAAAGCAAGCTTTGGAAAGTGTTTCCTTTGTCTTACTCCCTCCCTTCATGTCTAAGGCTGCACAATGCTCTCTCCTGTGGAAGGCTGCAAAATCTTCTCTCCTGCTCTGCTAGACCCCAGGTCAGTACCTGGACACACACACCCCTGTTGGCCACAAAACGCTGGTGATTTCAAACAGCTTTCTGAAACTGGGAGCTCTAGACAGACGCTGACTTCCGGGTGACCTGAATCTGACACCAAGAGTGGGAAGTCAGGGCTGTCTCTCCCCCACCAGCATTCCTGGTTAGCCTAGGCTAGGCTGCCAGGCAAACGCTGAGCCACCGGCTCTGGACACAATCAAGAGTGAAACTGGAGCTCGCTTCCAGACCATGCTGCTCAACCAAGGAGATACTCCACAGGAAGTTAGAGCAGAAGGTGCTGAACACTTGGCACAGGGTAAGTGTCCCACTTTTTCCTTTGAGGGTTTGCTTTTCAAAATGCTAAGATAGAAAAGCCAAGATGATAGACAAACTATATTTTTGGAAGGAAAAATTTATTGCACGCCTACTAGGTGCCTGGCACTGTGCTGAGTGTTTTTTAAAAGCACTGTGTTGCTGAATCTACACAACATCTGAGAAGTCAGCATAATTTTCTCCATTTTTCTGAGAAGGAAAGTTTAAGAGAGGTTAAGCAACTTGCCCAAAGTGATCCAGCTAGTCAGTACAGATGTCCGACTTCAAAGCAGAGCTTTCACCACAACTGCCTCTAGGGTGATTGACAGTCTCCATGTGCCTGGGACTGAGCGGGTTCCTGGGATGCTGGACTTTCAGTTTTAAATGCAGGAAAGTGTAGGGCAAACCATGCCCAGAGAGTCACCCTAGCACCCTAGCTGCCTCGTTAACTGAAAATATGCACATGTAAAATGCAGTCATTTCACAAATACCTAGACAATTCAGTAGAATAACTGAAGTCTTTAAAAACATCATTGAGAGAGTTATAAATAACACCTTTAGTCAAGGTAAGTATGGGCTCCTACGGGGTTCACCTTTAAGGAAAGCAGGTTTCTTTCCCACCCAGTTAAAAGCCAGTCTTCTGCAATTATAAGAGTGGAGTCCTTGGTGAGAATTTGCTGCAGAACATTAATCCCCAATTTCCTACACATTTTACTGGGATCGATTCCACCAGCTGACTCCCAAAGCAAGCTTGCCAGTGTGTGTTCCCCAAATCCAGTTCCCTTTTGCATCTGTTTGCTGCAAAATGTCAACTAGATCTCTTGCTCTGGTCATTGTAATTTATATCCTTGACTAATTTACCGGAGGACTCTGGCCCAATATCTTGCTAAGGGGACATCAATGAATTCAGCTGCTTGGGATAAGAGTCAGCTGCTTAGAACCTAGAACTTGGAGAATTCTCCAGAGCCTGGCTCGCACGATTTGCTAGTGCTGCTCACTCAGCATTACGCATCTTTCCACTCATTTATTGTCCTTACTTCTTTAAAAGATAGTCTAGCCCTCTATACTAAATAAACTCTTTGAAGGCAAGGACGAATTTTTCCTCCAGAACATATACGAAAAATTTAATAAATGTTTGCTGAATCATCTTGTTGTTTCTTTAAGAAGAACAGTTTTTGTGCTCAGATTGCCTAAAGACTGAAAATCTCCTTAGGAAAGAAACCAGCCAAGGTATTTCTGATGAGGCTGAAGTCAGACAACAACCAAAGACTGTGTTCCCAGGATGGGCAGATCTGGTGCCCCTCTATGGGTGCACAGGAAATCCCACCTTATCTTCAGTTTCTTCCCTCCAGACAATGGCATCTGAGATGTGTCACTCCCAGCAGACTTCCTCAGCTGGACTGGTCTGCCCTTTGCTGCTGTGTATGCAGCTTGGCCACAATCACACTGGCCTTGACCTGGGTCAGGTATCCCAAGCAGGACATGAGTGTCTATTCTCACAGTTGTACAGCCCACTTTGGCTCTCAAATGTATGTGCAGCTTTGCTACATACTTCTAGTATACCCAATATGCTGCTTCTAGCATGGATGTTCCTCATCAACTCAGTCTGCAGAATTAGAACACTGCTTCTAGGGAAGCTTTTCTTTCTGCTTTTTGAACTTTAGAAACTGGACGCATCAGACTATCCTTATGCAAATGTGGGTATATCCTCCAGGTCTTCACCCCAAATAAGACCTAAACAAACCAGGCCCTAAGTAAAGTGCTTACAGAATAGCACAAGCCAATGTCCCTCACACCTGGCCCCTCCCCAGTATCAACAGGTGCCACTGCAAACACCTACCCCATGCTTAGGTCAATATTTCCCATAATATTATGTTGCAAAGAATTATAAACTGGCATCATAAAAATGGCCTTTGGTCAAATAAGTTATGGAAATGCTGGGTTACAAAATATGAAGAGGGTGTCTTTACCGGAGGACACTTGAGAGCTTTACCACACTAAGGTGTATTATGAACCTCCAAAATGGGGTACTGTATGCAGTGTTTCCCATGGGAACCCCCTCACCACCTCCTTCTCTGGTGCATCATCTTAAGGCATTGCTGCTCTCCCAGCGTAACTTTGGGAATTCAGCTCTAGCCTCATGAACTCATTCAATCACTGAGCAGGTGAGGGAAATCACCCAAAGCCAGAGGACGAAAGCATTAATGGTTTTGGAAGATGTTCTTTAAAGCCCTCATCAGAGGTATACAGGGTGAATTTAGACAATAGAATGTTAAACAGAAAACGTTAAAGGATCTCCAAAACAAAACTTTTTTAATCCTCAGTTTAGACATAGTGAGCATCAAATATTGTCAAGAGAATAAACTGTTCATTTCCCCTGACATCTTATCAATTCTCATCATGGTGGAATGAGCACAGGTTTGGGAATTAGATACATCTATTTTCAAATCTTGACTTGTAGGGCTGTTGTGAGAATTCAGTAAGATAATGAACACCATTTCGTAATAAAAAAAGAATTAGGGGCTTCCCTGGTGGTGCAGTGGTTGAGAGTCTGCCTGCCGAAGCAGGGGACACGGGTTCGTGCCCCCGTCCGGGAAGATCCCACGTGCCGCGGAGCGGCTGGGCCCGTGAGCCATGGCCGCTGAGCCTGTGCGTCTGGAGCCTGTGCTACGCAACAGGAGAGGCCACAACAGTGAGAGGCCCGCGTACCGCAAAAAAAAAATAAAAGAATTAATACATGATTTAAAATTATTATTTTTCTGTGATATGGAAAACATCCCACAATGTCTTAATGCAAATAACATATGCTCTATCTATAAAGAAGTGATGGTTCTATTCCAAGCTCTGGTATATGTCCTGGTACAGGACAAATCTGTGGTAGTAAACGTTCTCCATAGAAACAGAACAAATAGGAGATATGTATATATAGACAGACAGAGATAGAGAGATAGAGATAGAGAGGTTTATTACAAGGCATTGGCTCATGCAAACTGGAAGCTGAGAAGTCCCAAGGTCTGCAGCTGGTAAGCTGGAGACCAGTGGTATAAGTTCTAGTCTGAAAGCCAGCAGCCTTGAGAACCCAAAAAAGCAGATGTTTCAGCCTCAGTCTAAAGGCCGAGAAAGAACAATGTCTCCCATCATGCAGTCAGACAAGAGAAGTTCCCTCTTACTCAGCCTTTTTATTCTATTCAGGTTTTCCATTGATTGGATGAGGCCCACCCACATTGCAGAGGGCAATCTGCTTTACTCCGGCTACCAGTTCAAATGCTAATCTCACCTAGAAACGCTCTCACAGGCACACCTAGAATAATATTTGGCCAAAAGTCTTGACTCCTCGTAGCCCAATCAAGTTGACACATAAAATTAACCATCACAAAATCTAAATACAGCTACAAATTAACCAGGTTGAGTAAATCTTGGATTTGGGGCTGTCAGAAGACCACAGTGCCAAGCAGCAAGTTGGAATGCCAAATGACAACCCAACTCCAGGGCTGAGATGCCTAAATAACTGAAGGAATCCTTTAAAAAAAATAGCTAGAATGAACTATTTAACAATCTTACACGCTGTCCCCTGACTGACCCCAAAGATCGCTGATTGTGGCTCCAACTTCAATGCCAACACTTAGAGAACCATAAACGAAAGAGAAAATGCTCTAAGCCATCAAACAAAGAATCCTGCACTGACAGCAATGAGTCTTTTTTTTTTTTTAAATCATATAGCCCTACCCTGTTGGTGTGTATTAAAAGAAAAAAACAATGAAGCATCCCAGAAAACTTCCGCCATCTCTGAAACAATGAGACTGCCACTGGGAAATGGGGGGGTAAAGAGGAAGAACAGTTGCTGCAAGCACTAAAGCCTCAATTAGTGAGACTCCAACTAAGACCCCATTCTGCTAGGCTCTTTACACTTCACTTTTTCTTTTTTTTTTTTTTAACATCTTTATTAGAGTATAATTGCTTTACAATGGTGTGTTAGTTTCTTCTTTATAACAAAGTGAATCAGCTATACATATACATATATCCCCATATCTCCTCCCTCTTGTAGCTCCCTCCCACCCTCCCTATCCCACCCCTCTAGGTGGTCACAAAGCACAGAGCTGATCTCCCTGTGCTATGCGGCTGCTTCCCACTATTTTATAGTTGGTAGTGTATATATGTCCATGCCACTCTCTCACTTTGTCCCAGCTTACCCTTCCCCTTCCCTGTGTCCTCAAGTCCATTCTCTACATCTGCATCTTTATTCCCATCCTGCCCCAAGGTTCTTCAGAACCATTTTTTTTTTTTAGATTCCATATATATGTGTTAGTATACGGTATTTGTTTTTCTCTTTCTGACTTACTTCACTCTGTATGACAGACTCTAGGTCCATCCACCTGACTACAAATAACTCAATTTCCTTTTTTTTTATGGCTGAGCAATATTCCATTGTATATATGTGCCACATCTTCTTTATCCATTCATCTGTCGATGGACACTTAGGTGGCTTCCATGTCCTGGCTACTGTAAATAGGGCCGCAATGAACATTGTTTACACTTCACTTTTATAGTAGGAACACAAGTCACAAGGTAACATGACATGAAAGGAAACAGGAACTAACAATTGCTGAGCACTGATGTGCCAGGCAATGTGCCAAGCCCTTTAAAGACAATGACCCACATAATTCTCAACACCACCCTGAGGCAGGTAAGCATTTGTTTCCCCCATTTTATAGATGAGAGAACTGGGGTTCACAGAAGTTAGGTGACTTGCCCAAGGTTATACGACCTTGGAGAGCCTTTCTCCTTATGGACAATGAGAATCATATAAATGATTATATTTACCCCTTGGTTAAAGATGCCATGAAACTCAAATTCAAATGATCTTAATATAATCCCTGCTTATGGATTTTATTTAATTTCAATTTTTTTTCTTGTGTTCTTATAAGCCACAATCAAATCCTTTATGAATCAAAGTAGAAGGATGAGTAGAAAAATGAATGTATAGGACATCTGGGACGATAATCCAGATTTATCTGCTTCTAAAGCTTTTCCTCCTTTTACTTAATTAAGTTAGAGAGAATTGCTCAATTAGGTTTTTGTTTTGTTGTTTTGTTCTGCTTTCACATCCTTCAGGCCTTTCTAGGGTGATAGACCTTAATTTCCCCTAAGATCATTCCCTTCTTATCTCTTCTATTGAATGGGCTCAGAGCACTTTTTCTGAACAAGTCAGTCCCCTATTCTTGAAGTGAAAAACATCTATTTACTGCCATAAACAAATGTGGAACTCAAAAGATGTTCATTGCCGCAGCGTTAGGGGAGAGGATACTGATGTCTGCAACTTACTTTGAAATGCATCAACAAATAACGTGTGTGTGGAGCGGGGAGAATAACATGGATTGATGAATGACAGAGAGATGGATAGATGCAGAGATTTGTGGGAAAGCAAATACAGCAATTGTTAATTGTACAGTCGAGGTGGTAGATATATGATGTTCTCTGCACAATTCTATTACCTAAACTATATATTTGAAGATTTTCACTAAAAATATTGGAGATTCATAGAGGACGCCAGAGGTTGGGGGAGAGTTTCAGTTTGAGATGATGAAAAATCAGATCCAGGTGAAAATCTATCTGGAGATGGACAGCAGTGATGGTTGCACAAAAATGCAAATGTACTTAATGCCACTGAACTGTATACTCTTCTTTTTTTTTTTTTTTTGCGGTATGCGGGCCTCTCACTGTTGTGGCCTCTCCTGTTGCGTAGCACAGGCTCCAGACGCACAGGCTCAGCGGCCATGGCTCACGGGCCCAGCCACTCCGCGGCATGTGGGATCTTCCCGGACCGGGGCACGAACCTGTGTCCCCTGCTTCGGCAGGCGGACTCTCAACCACTGCGCCACCAGGGAAGCCCTGAACTGTACACTCTTAAAGAGTTTAAATGGTAAAATGTATATTATGTGTACCTTATCACAGTATAATTAATTAAGTAAATGCTGTGAGGGTGAATTATTCTGAAAAACTGCTGTAGCAACAATAATGGCTCTTAACAATATACAAAAAGGATAGAACGATTAAAGAGAGTCACTAATATTTCTACATAAACATGAAGAAAACGAAGTAAAATACATTAAATAGCACCACCCCCCGGAAAAAACAGGCATAGGTCTTTACAAAAGCAAGTTGTTCACAGATTCCTTGGTTTCAATAGAAGAAAGAACCTAAAGGGAGAAAATGTTATCTTCGGCCTTATAAAGAGCCCTGGACTGAATCAGGAAATCTGATTTTGCTTCTAAAAATTTATACTCAGTATCTGTGTGCTATTCTGCAGAACACTGTGTTCATGTGTGTTTCACCTCCACTGTGTTCTGTTGTCATCTGGAAGAAAAATGGCAGATTGAGCGATACTTCAGGTCCTTCTCAACTCTAACATTTTCATAAGTTGTGGAATACTTTGTGTATTTTGTACAAGTCCTTATACATTACGTGGTTAAATAAATACGAAATTAATTGACTAAAAAAAAAAAAAAAACCCCAAAATGTCTGCTGGATCCTTCTTGTCTGCAAAATCCATCCTGAGCTCCTGGGCATGGCAAGTAAGGCCCTGCAAGCCTGCTGTTCCAGCTTCTCCTCTCCCATGACTCTTACACTTTATAGGATACAGTCATGGCCTCTTCTCAAGTGTACCACCCACCTGCCGTCGAGTATGCTCTTTTCCACTGGTTAGAAGTCCACGTTCTGCCTCCTCTCCCCTCACAACTTGGGTGCACTTCCCCCAGTTTACCCTGACTCTTCCTTTAACCCAACTCAACTGTCACCTCTTCGGTGACGTCTTCTGGGACCTTCACCTTCTCAGGCCCCACCCTTCATCATTCTCACCGCCAACATAAAAGCAGTTTGTTCTGCATCTCTACTTTATTTTTTTTTTGTTTGGGTTTTTGTTGTTTGTTTTGTTTTTTTAATTGAGATATAATTGATATACAACACTGCATTCGTTTTAGGTATAAAAAATAATGATTTGATATATGTATATATTGTGAGATGATAACTACAGTAAGTTTAGTAAACACCACGCATCCCCATTTTCTACATCCCACTATCAGTCGTACTCATGATGCACTTTTTTTAAAATATGCCTGTGCCCAGGCACCGCCCCTGAGACCCCACTCCACTCCCAGGTGCGTAGCACAGCAGGTGGCATGTGGCCACCTCTGAGTTTTTGTGGACAGAATAAAAAGAAGAAAGGGAAGGAGAGAGGGAGGGAGGCAGGCAACATTTCTGGATGTCCCATCAAACTTCAGGCTGTTTCACTATGACATTCCTAAAGAAGAATTTCTTATTTGAGGAAATAAGTGGTATAAATTCTGCTATGTTTGATAGGAAAATAAGTACATAGTTCTGGTTGTTCCCATTAGTCATCCAACGCCATAAACTCCTGCCTGGTGGCACATTAATTTACTTTCTCTTAAATTACACACTCATGCCATATGCTTTGAGCTGCCAATCTCTACTAAATTAAGGAGAAGCAAAGATGACGTTTTACTTGAATTTTTCAGAAAGCCACGTAAATACTGCAGTTTTGGTTAAAGCAATATACAATGCCTTTTCTAGTTAGACATTGACCTTCCCCTTTAATCTAGACTGACCCACTCATGACCCACCTACTTGCCTGAATAAGAAAGGTGAGCCCCAAACTCCAAACAGTATGTGAAGCAATGCCTGAGATGACCACACACACATGCACAAGCATGTACAAATACACACACACATGCACGTGCACGCACACACACACACACACACACACACACACTTGTTTTCCTGCTTCTGATTTTCTCTTTGCTGAGCAACTTAGTCCCAACGTCCCCACCTGGGAATAGACCTGGTGTTCCTATGTTCTCCCCAGCACTTGAACAAATATGCTGGAGAAAAAGAAAGAATTGGACAAACATGCCCTTAAGAACTGACTGACTTGCTTCACCATCACCCTGTTCTAACTAATGGAATTTCCACATGGCACAAGAGACAGGATCAACTGAATGTTTTGGTCACACTTGATGTCACTTCTCACACTGGGATCCCTGGCTAAACATAGGACCATAGTGCTGGAAATTAAGAAACATGACCCAAATCCAAATCCTCTTGCCCCCCAAATATGTTTTTTTCCTTGTTACTTGTTTAAATGTTCTTGCAAAAACTATCACAAAAAGGAGATCAACCTGCTTCTCAAACATAGGGATGGGACATCAACCAACAAAGTTATTCTTATAATGAATTCTCCACAGAGGGAATTACTTGAAAGTAATGATAAAAATTTGATTTGAGTATTCTCAGATATCCAATATACATTTCTTTGGTCAAGGACAATTGAAAGCTGGTTGGGCACTTAAACTTCTGGATTCTTCTAAACAATAATGTATCATTTCAGGTATTCTTAAAGCTCTAAAAGTAATTAGAAAAAGAAAGCCCTCCCATCACATTTGTTCACTTGGACCACATTTACTTAGCACCTCCTGGGTACACACCTAACAGAATATGGTTCCTCTGAGGTCTCCTAGGAAGGGAGGCCCCCTTTGTTACCATCATCCACAGTGATCTATGGAGGGTCTACTAGTTTTGAGCTTGACAAACTGGGGTTCAAATCCCGATTCTGCCACTTAACGACCATGCCCTTGGGCAAGCTATTTAGCTTCCCTGAATCTCAGCTTCCTCCTCTATAACATGAGGGTAGCAATCCTATTCTCAAAGGATTGTTACAAAAATGAGGTAAGCAAGCCTATATAAAGCACCTGGCATGGTGCCAACCTCAGTCAATGTCAATTCCTTTCCCTCCTTCCTTTCCTATCTGGCAGGAGGCAACTGTCCAGGAAAATCTGCACTCATTCCTGAAGGGTCTAGAGTGACAACTGCTTGCACAGCATGGCACGCTGCCAAAAGGAAGACCGGGGGGCAAAGGATGACTTTTGAGGTGACTGCTATTGAGCCACTGTGTTTCTGGTGTGGCCTCCTGGAGACCACTGCCAGAGACACTGGCCACTCACCTGCTGCCAAGGGCAGGCCATGGAGGAGAGGGTTCATCACAGGCGTCTTGCGCTCTGCAATGTATACCTGGAGACCTCTCAGTCTTCCCTGGGCCTCAGTGGGACTGCTTCTCATAGAGAAGTCAGGACTGAGGGGTTTCTCCAGGTGACTGAGGAGCATGTGACAAGCCACTTAAAACCACATCCTATTCCACAAAGAAAGAGGTTTCTGCCTAGGCCAGCTGAAACTCAGCGGTCACTTACAAGTAACAGAGAGTTGCGTGGGCTAAAAGCACAGGTCCAGGGAACGCTGGTTAAATATAATCAATTAAGTTCAGGGTTTTATCATCTCACCTCTCCCCCTCCATACCCCACAAGAGTAAAAATGGGCAAAAAGGGGTTTCCCTGGTGGCACAGTGGTTGAGAGTCCGCCTGCCGATGCAGGGGACACAGGTTCGTGCCCTGGTCCGGGAAGATCCCACATGCCGCGGAGTGGCTGGGCCCGTGAGCCATGGCCGCTGGAGCCTGTGCGTCCGGAGCCTGTGCTCTGCAACGGGAGAGGCCACAACAGTGAGAGGCCCACGTACCGCACACACACAAAAAAAGGGCAAAAAGAATATGGAGGAGGTACCAGAGGGTGAAAGATTCCAACAAATCATTGGAGGGCTAAAGATAAAGTTTGGCTATGCTACCAGAGCAGAGAACACTACAGTCTTAAAGAGGAGTGAGTTGATTCATCCTGCAGAACACTGGGAAAATCTGAGAAGTCGAGTTCAGTAGAAGGTAGGGATGAGGATGGGGCTGAGGACACAAGTCTTAGCCCACTTCTTATCCCCAGGATGCTGGCAGCCAGACAGATATCTCCCACCCACTCCTGCCCAGCTGGGAGACTGGAAAATTCTTTCTTGAGAATTGGAAGAGCATCAGAGAAAATACCACTAGGTAGTAAGATGCGATTCCCCAAAAAGAGATGATGAGCCAGAAACCTGCGCAGTTACCCTACAGTAAAGCCCAACAGTTGACAAGCCTAAGCATGTAGACAGGGCTTGCCGTCAGCTTTTAGTGCTCTTAAATATGAACGGAGAGACAAGGACTGTCATATATTCAAGAAAATCCTTCAACATGATAAGAATTAAAAACAAAAAGAAACTTGAGGGGGTGTAATCAATACAACGAGGGAAAGAGAAGAAACTTCTGAAGGTAAACAATAACTAATATCGGCAGAGATATAAGGAAACATAGCAGGCAAGACACAAGAATAGGATGCTACTCAAATAAAAAGAAAGACAACAAGAAAGCTATAAAATATTTAAAGTATGTTAGAAAAAATAAAAAGATTCAACACAAAGGATAGAAGATAAGGTTGGAAAAATCTAATATAAAGTTAAGCAAAAGACATGGAAAATCCTAGAAAAGATCTTTTAAAATGAGAGGACAATGCAGAATATCCAACACCTCACAGAGGAGAGTTCTGGATAAAGAGAAAACGGAAGGGAAAAATTATCAGAGGAATGATACCACACATTTCCCCGAACTGGGCACAATTAAAATGCAATCAAAGCTCATAATATATGTTGAGGAATCCTTCCACAGAATAGAGCAAAAAAGAAAAAATGCATAAGCAGAAATAGAAAATCTGAGAAAATTAGAGGATCAATTCAGAAGAAAGTGAAAGCTCAAAGGATGTGCCTAGGCCATGATGCCAGAAGAAAATTATAGAGATGCAAGACACACAACCCCAATCCTTCCCTAAGTGTTTACTGAGCACTTACTATGTTCCCAGTACCATGACAAAGATCAACATTTGGCTCCAAACCCGTATCAATTTGCTCCCTCCTTGTTCTAATAAGCATATACGATGCACAGCATAAATGATCATGATTTAGAAAATCTGGCCATGTCTTTTTCCTGTACTCCACATTGTCAAATATCAACCGAGGTCCTCCCTGGCCTGATCTAGGCCCACAGAACCAGGCCTATGGGTTGTGCCAGAGCTTGGAGATTTGAAATGGAATCTGAGTCACTCAGTGCAGAACTCCAGCTACCACATGCTACTGTTCCAATGATCGTGCCTTCTCTTCAGTTCAACCTTACCCCTGGCACACACATACTCTGATTCATCTGGTCCTCGCTCCAGGACTTTACATAAAATAAGAACCCTGGGCCAAAGGAACACGCAGGGAATTGGACACAAATACTGTAGAAGCAGAGGACTGAGAGAGATGGAAGTTCAGCCTTGGGATACATTTATCAAGTTCCCACCCTTCTCTGGGCACAGTGTGAGTCACTGGGGTACAAAATTTAACAAAATGCATAAATATCTATGTTCAAGAATTCTCCTCATACTGTTGTTTATGATCAGAAAAATCAAAAACAAAAAGCTGGAAATAACCCAAATAGCTGAAAATTTAGAAGTGGTTATTTAAGTCACAGTACATCCATACGAAGGAAAGGATAACACAGACTCTAATAATAACAGAGAGATGGGTTTATATACAAGGATAGATGTTTATCACTATGTGAGGGAAAAGATTACAAAATAATATATACCTTTGATTCCATTTCTGTTTTTTAATAAAAGTACAGAGAGCACATCTAATAGGTCTAAATGAGGGTTTCTCAGCTTCACAACTATTGATGTTTTGTACCAGACAATTTGTTGTGGGGCTGTCCTGTGCGTTGCAGGAGTTTTAGCAGCATCCCTGGACTCCACCCACTAGGTGCCAATAGCTACTCCCAAGCTGTGACAACCCAAAATGGTTCCAGACATTGCCAAATGTACCTCAGTAGCAAAACTGTCCCCAGTTGAGAATCGCTGCCCTAAATGAAGAAGTCTAGAGGGCACACAGTGTAGATTTTGGTATTTACTAGTCAGCAAGTCTTCACCATGGCCGTCTCTGCTTGGTGAGATAACAGGTGATTCGTCTTTTCTTCATTTTAGAGTGAGGTTGTCCTCTGAGGTATCTTCAGATTTTTATAGCTTAAACATGTATTTCTTAAGGAGTTATTAACATTTTTAAAATACTGCATATTCAAGTTGAAACAAAGAACTCGCCTTGGTCAGTGGAGTTTGTTGATAAACCCAAAATGAAATGTACTATTTCTGTGCTTGGACCTTGAATGTCCATGCTTAGATATTCCTGAAATAGAGATGATTTTTCATTCAGTGAATAGCAGAATTTCAGAGGTGCAAGGGATCTCTAGTGACCCTCTAGTCCCCCCACGTCCCCCTCACGTCTTCCACCTCCACGCTCCCCACTCTGCTCCAGCCCACACACGCCATCTTCCTCACTGTTCCTCAACCAACTCCCTCCTCCAGGCCTTTGCACTGGTCCTTTCTCTGGCATGACGTTCTCTCTCACAGGTCTACCTGACTCACTCCCTCACCTCTCTCAGGTCTCTGCTCAAATTCACCTTCTCAGGGAGGCCGGAATTGACACTGTAACCCCTCTCCCCACTCCAGCACTCTCCACCCACTCCTTTCCCTGTTTGGTTTTGTTTTTGACTTTTTGCCCATAGCCCTTATCCAGGTGACACACTCTGTGTTTTAGTTATTTACTACTAGCTATAGAATGTGAGCTAAAAATGACCAGGGACTTGTGTCTGTTGTGTTCACTGTGGTACGCCCAGTGCCTAGAACAGTGCCTGGCACGTGCCAACATTCTAAGTAAATACCTGAGTATCAAGCATGCAAATCCACCAGCAGGGGCACACATGTTCCTCCCAATACCCTCATATGTGCGCATCAATTAGCCCTCTTGAGGCCACAGAGAGTGGGTTCTGGCTGGGCAAGTGTGTAGGCATTCTCACCCACTACCTTCATGAATCCCTGAGAGAGCTGTCACGGCACTTTCATGACCTATTTAGCTCTGGCTGGCCCCAGCCTGGCCCAGCAGGGAGAGAGCAGCAGAGAGCTGACCACTGCCCTCTGCAGGGCTTCACTTTCAAGACAGACACGTGAATGTGCACAGGACAGAGGGATGGACGGCCAAACAAAATCACTAGACCATCACATGGATGGGGAGTAACAGATCTAGGTGATGCACAAAGGGAGGGAAGGATATTTCACAGCAGCAAGATGAGGACATGTTTGGGGCTGAGATGAGGTGTACCACACCCAGGTCAAGAAGAATCAATGAAGGATCCTGAAACAAAACTGCCATGGAGGGCCTGCCACCAGCCAGTGTTACAGCACCTTCTCTTACTACCCTTCAGAGTAAGGCTATAGATAAGGAAACCGAGGCTTAGAAAAGTCACTCTCCCAGAATTACAACACACAAGTGATAGATCCAGGTGTGTCTGTCTTCAAAGCCCGTGAACATTCTCCAAAATGATATCTATCATTGAGAGCTTAGAGCAGTGCCCATCACATAATTGAGCATCACTTTCATTACAAAGTCCTGATGCCTCCCCTGAAGAAACCATGGCAACTAAGGAAGAATGGGTCTTTCCCTTGACTGACCAAAAGAAGGCGGTAGCTACACAGTGGTCTCACCAAGTCCCACTTCCCTGGTCCTTTTCTGTCATCATCCCTTTCCCTCCCCGCCCTTTCCCTCTCTCTCTGCCTAATTTAAAGTGAAAGACTGACCTCACTCCATACACACTGTAATGATGATGCCCATGAGTCATCATCCCTCAAGATGGTACCGCGGCCACCAACCCAGCAGCCTTTCAGAGCCTGCCATCTGATTAAACCCCAGAGATGGGTGGTATTTTCCAAACAACTGCATTTAAAATCTCGGAACCAGGTGGGGACGTAACAACTCCGCTTATGAGAAGACAACTTTAACTGCCTGAGAAGAAACTAGAAATCTCCTTCAACTCCCCAGAGAAATCTCAAAACCTCCAGAGCGCCTCCAAGCATTGCTACACATTTGCTAGAAATAAGACATCTTACGTCGAACATACTCTCATTAAGTGAACAAAGCTGGAAGCTGCTGTTGGCAGAGGCAAGGGAGGGAGTGAACTGACACGAATTAAACTCGTGTTGTGAGGCCTTTCACACACACGGCAGCAAGAAAAGGGGGTTGTAGCCAGATGGCAAAACAAGGCTGCTGTCCCATCTTCTCTGTCCCGCAGCCAACTCAAGAGTCCTCTCAAAGTCAGGCTCAAAAGGATGAAACCTCTTAAAAGTTCGAAAAAATGTAAGCAAATGTAATCAGAAGCTTCAAAAACTACATATGACCAGTTCCAAGTCTCTAGATTTTCAAGCTTGGAGCAGAGAAGGCAGGTGTGAAGTGACAATAAGGATGTTTCTGCGACACCAAAGATGGTACATTTGATTATAGACCCTGAAATCTTCTAACGATTACCACACTCATAGCATTTTAAAGACACAAAAGTGTATGGGTGTGGGGTGTTGGTCATATTTAACTTGCTGGAACGCCTCTCTCGTCATGGGGAGTGGTGCAGGGACTAGAGGTGGAGTGAGGTAGCAGGCAAGGATGGCTTTGTCACAACCAATTAGCCTGAGACTGTAGAACCAGAGTTGGGGGGTGGGTTCTTCTGCCACAGAAGTGGTAGGAGCCATGAGCCCCCCCAAATCAAAGTCTGTTTGGGAGACTGAGGTTCAGGCCAGGAGACCTTCGGGCCACAATCAGGCAGCAATCAGAACTGCAGGGGAACAAGTCAGAGCTAAGGAGACAGGATGAGAACAAGACCGGCCTGGGAATGAGGGAGGTGTACCACCACTCTTTAAAGGCTGGGACCTCACCTTTACGGGTCAGGACATGAATGGCATAGGGGCAGAAGGGTAGACAGAACAAGATTCAGTAATAAACCCCTATAAGTTACTTGCCTGCCTACTTTACAAGAAAATATCAATGGAAAATAAATAAAGCTGATTTTCCTTGATGTGCTCCCAACCTCACCTTGGTATCTTCTACCAGCACTGCTTGAACTCCCTCATGGCTGTAATATTACCCTTCAATCATGAAACCAGATTCTCTGTTCCCAAAAGATGAGTCATCAGAAACCTAAACTTTCTAAACACCCTGGGAATCATAAGGGAATCTCTGTTTTAAAAGAGAATGTGCCTCCCTCAAGGTGGCTATGAGGCCTCTCATGGATCTTCCCACAATTTCAGGTCTTTACCCCAGGCTGCTGAAGAGCCCCCCATTCAGTCTTCCTCACCTCAGAACCGATGTTTTCTACGCTTTCTCCCACTTCCTTAGGTTATTTTCCTCGTCTTCCTCTTCTTCCTCCTCCTCCTCATGCTTCTTCATCCTCTCCCTCCTCTTCCTCTTCTTCTTTTTATATTTTTTTCTTTCTAAAACTTATTGTATGAATGACAAGTGCTCCAACTTCATTCTTAACAAATGTTTTGCCAGTAATCCCAATATATTTTATTGACCTTGCTATCCTTCACCCACCAATTAAAAAACCTTCTTTATTACACACAAAACTCATATATACTTGGGTCCATTTCTGGACTTTTTACTCTGTTTTCATCATCTCTGTTTGTCTACACTTGAATCTGTACACAGCACTTTAATCATTATAGCTTTATAATACATATTTCTAACAGTGAAAATCTTCCTCCATTACTATTTTTTGTGTTCTAAAAAAAAAAAACTATCCTTCTATTCTACTTTTGTAAGAGATAACTTAGAAATGGATACTGCCAACATTACACTTAAAAATCTGTTAAGAGGGTAGATCTCTTGTTAAGTGTTCTTACCACAATTTTTTAAAATAACGGAAAAAAAGAAAAGAAACGGATATTGCCTTTTAAAGTCAATTTATCAGGCTTCCCTGGTGGCGCAGTGGTTAAGAATCTGCCTGCCATTGCAGGGGACACAGGTTCGAGCCCTGGTCCGGGAAGATCCCACATGCCACGGAGCAACTAAGCCCATGCGCCACAACTACTGAGCCTGTGCTCTAGAGCCGGTGAGCCACAACTACTGAGCCCATATGCCACAACTACTGAAGCCCATGAGCCTAGAGCCTGTACTCCACAACAAGAGAAGCCACCGCAATGAGAAGCCTGCACACCACAACAAAGAGTAGTCCCCGCTCACCACAACTAGAGAAAGCCCGCAAGCAGCAACGAAGACTCAACACAGCCAAAAATAAATTTTAAAAAATAAAGTCAATTTATCTTGTAATATAATGCATTTCTAGTACTGAACTATCCTTGCATTTCTGGTCGACACTTCACTTGGTCATTATACTACTAGACTTAATTTGATAATGTTCTTAGAATTTTTCACGTCTGTATTCAGAAATGAGATTGGCCAGTAGTTGCCTCTGAGGTACAATTTCTAAGAAAAATTATAACCAAGATCTGCAAAGTGGAGCTCACTGTAAATCTCCCAGTTTCTAAATTCTGGGAGGCTAAAGAGTCCTAATGAGGAAAAATAAGCCAAAAAAGCCAATGAGTCTAGGCAATCTGCCAAATAGTTGGTCAACAAGTGTGATAACTTAATCTTTATAAGATGCAATTATAAATGTGGGGTATTTTACCATATTTCCTCAATTTCTTTGCTCTCTTACCTTCCCCGTTGCCCCCAGATCTCTGAGGACAGAAAGGATGACAGCTGCACAGGCAGATTCTGAAGAGAACAGCCATCAGAGGGAAGAACTACACCTCCCGAATGCTCTGCACAGTGGAAAGATGCGACTTCTCAGAAGTCCATCATGCAAAGGGACCAAGCTGGTGCGGACAAAATGGCATGGATGAAAGAGGTCTGCTCAAGGAAAAGTGTAAGGAAATCCCAGGAGATCGGGGTTATAAAAAGAGAGAATGAAATGGTGAATAATCTATAAAAATATTGAATCACTCTATTGTATACCTGAAACTAATATAATATGGTAAATCAAATATACTTCAATAAAAAATAAAGAAAGAATGAGGGGTTTTTAATTGAGTTTCCTTAGACCAAGCCTTTAAAATCCCTGAAACATTACAAAAATGTAAGTCAAGAAAGTTTTGTCCTTAAATGTGACATTTCCCTGGGATGGAACTATAGGGTGCTTTGAAACTTGAGGGGGTGTTTTAGAAGCATCATCTTAGTCAATCCATCCCCCTTTTTATTCCTGCATCTACGTCTGCTATGGGGTGCTCATATGCTACTCAGTTTGTAGGAGATTTGGCATACTTCTCTTCTTCCTAGCACAGAGCTGTATCTACCTCATTGCCAAAGGACACTCCTAATAGGCTCAGCAAACCCCAGAAGATAATACACCTGCTATTCTCAGGGGATGCGAGGATCGTGTCCTTGCTGCTCCTGATTAAAGCTGATGCATCCTAATAACGAAGAAGCAGGCGGGGTTTGTCAGGTTTATTCCACGTAAACACCTTGACGATCTCCCCAAATGGCAGGGGGGCTGCTCATAATAGGCACATACGTAGGTAAAACGCAAAAGAGAAGGTGCCAGAATTTTTCTGCCACCTGTACTTTCTTCTCCTGATTCCACCACCTAGGGTGAGAAGGATGACGAGCTATTGGAAACATAGAAGGTGCAGTAACCTTGGAAAGCTGGGAGCTGAGGGAGCCGGAGAGGGAGAGGAAGCCAGAACAAGAGAGGTGGATCTGACCTTTCAGTCCACATTCCCTGTTAGGTGATTTGGGTCCTCTTTTGCTATTGTTTTGGACCATAAAACTACAGAATTATAAAACTTGTGCCCCTTACAGCTACATAGTTATTTCCATCCACAGCTTCAGTCACATCTCTGGACAAGTTCATCAACAGCACCCTATAGCCCATTTCATGGCAATAAACTAAACATTAAAATGGAGTCCTAGCACTCCTCATCTCACTTGACTTCCTGGACCATATGGGAAAGAGCATTCCTATTTGCAAGTTATTACTCAGCAATGCAAGTGAAAATCTCTGCTTCTCTGCTCTTGGGAGTAGGCAGATGCAAAATGCAGAAATCGAAACTGTTACTTGGTATGCATCTGCAAGCCCATCAGAGGGAAAACAGCCTTGAAATTTCTCATCCCCTTGACATGATCAACTTTTCTTTCTATTCAACCCCTCAAAGAGATTGTGTTTTAAAGGTCAAGAGAAAACTATTCATCTCAAGCTGTTTGTCTGGCTCGGCTTTCCAAACTATTTGACCAAGAGTTATTTGACCAAACTCTGCTAATAATAATAACAACTATAAGAAAACTATCTCATGTGTAAATGGAACTTTACAGTTTGTACGGTGATTTCCTGTATGTGATTCCTTTTGGGTCTCAGAGTCTGTGAGTACAGGTTTATTACACTCTTTTATAGATAATAAAACAGAGACCCATAGCAGTTGAGAGACTTGCTAAAAATTATTATCAGAGACATAACAGGAACATAAGACATCTAACTCCAGCATAGTAAGTACTCTTTCACCTCTTTGTGTCTTAAGTCTTTCAAGTTTATTATAACATTTAGTTCACCACATAACTGGGCACACACGTGGCACTAATACATGTATGTGTACCAGGATCTATAGTGATGTCCCATCCTTCATTCCTGATACTGGCCACTTGTCTTCTCTCTTATTTTCTTGATCAGCCTGGATAGGTCTATTTGTTACCATAGGTGGTGGCCAGGAATGTTCAAAATGCACTGCTCACCTTTTCTCCCCTAAATGTCTAAAAAAATTCTGGAATTGGGTAAGTTATTGAAAAATTAAATTGGTACCACGCTTTTAATTTGCGGGGGGGCAGGGCCAGGATGTTGTTGTGAATTCATTAGCTGCAAGAACAAAAGCTATTCTTGCATTCTCCACTCAAGAGGGAGCTCGGGTCTGTGTCCTTAAAGGCTGGTTTCTGTTGCCCTCAGGGAAAAGTTAACAAGACAATACTTTAGGAAAGACTGTCCAAAGGAGAACAGGATAGACACTGGTGCAACAAGAGGAAGACAGACTTGTCCTTTCCCTAAGGGTTGGATTCCCAGAGCCTGGGAAGTCATATGAGTATGTTTTAGGAAGTGAGGGGTAGGGAGAAGGAAGTGAGGGGGTTGTACAGCATCCCATGGTCAAGTAGGAAGGGATCCTGTGAGCATCCTCACATGCAAGTCTAGAAGCAGAGCCTGACAGAATGAAGGACCAGGTGTCAAGTGGAGCACGTAGGAGCAGATGGAAGGATACTGATAATGCTGACCACTGTGGACGTCAGGCCATTTCCTTCCTCCATTTCACGAGGCACATATAACTTCTGAGGTCCCTGCATGATTCAGTAGACAAGAAAGAGAGCCCCAATAAAAAGGAACATTAGATTCTTCCCCCACCAAAGCTAGCAGCGCTTAAAGCCAGGTTTGATTTTATTTTAAAAATAAAACATGACAGTACTTGTACCTCGAGGTCATAAAGCATTTTGCAGTCGCTCTGTGTTCTTTGTGATACTATGATGATATGGCTGACTTCTGACCTGACCCAGAATTTCTTCTATAATGACTCCTCCAGGAAGGCGGGAGTAGCACCAATGCCAAGCCAAATAATGTGTGAGAGGGTAACCAAGGCATGGGGACTGAGGGGCCGAAAAATACCAGCCTCAATGGCAGACTGAAGGTCAGTTTTTATTTTCTCTTTCTCCCTCCCTCACTGAATCCCTGCCTTTCACAATGACCATGGATATATTTGGACATCCTTTGTTTACACTAAAATTCTAAGTCTACAAAAAGCTCAAGAAGGTTCTCAGGAAACTGGAAGAAATGAAGGGAGACTGCAAACACTCAGGCTAGTAAGCCAAAACCGTCAACTGGAAACATACAGGATGACACTGAAAAGCCCCAGCTGAAGCCAAAGTCTTAAATGCAAGTCTAACCTTGCCTCACTTAAGGCTCCTACTGAGAGCTGACAGAGGAGTCTCAGAAAAGCAACAGCTTAACAGGAAAGGTTCCAGTTTTCGTAACAGCCTGAAACTGACCCTCTGGTGAGTAAGAGGGAATAGCCCCTGCCTGACTTTCTTCAGCGAGGACATTGGTTCTTTTCTGCCTTCGGACTCAAATTACCCTTCCTGGGTCTCAAGCCTGTCAGCATTTGTACTAGAACCATAACATTGACTCTCCAGGGTCACTGGCATGGCAAATGCAGGTCCTGGGCCTAAAATCAAGGTACTGCTAGTGCAGGAAAGGCTCTTTGATAGCGTTAATTCTATGCCTAGAAATTTATTGTAAGGAAATAATCAGATGGGGGTGGGGAGGAGTGTTTATCACAATATTACACATAATGTTTCAAAATTAGAAACAACCTAAATGGCCAACAATTGGGAATTTGTTTTTAAAACATTATAATTTATACAATCATTAAAAGTGATGTTACAGATAGGTATTTGTCACGTGGAGCTTTTTCGACATAAACTGACCATTTTTCCTCCCCCCTCTCCAACCCATCTCCTCACCCCTTAAAAAAAGAGTTCCACGTAAAATAGATAGCTAGTGGGAAGCAGCCGCATAGCACAGGGAGATCAGCTCAGTGCTTTGTGACCACCTAGAGGGTGGGATAAGGGAGGGTGGGAGGGAGGGAGACGCAAGAGGGAAGAGATATGGGAACATATGCATATGTATAACTGATTCACCTTGTTATAAAGCAGAAACTAACACACCGTTGTAAAGCAATTATACTCCAATAAAGATGTTAAAAAAAAAAAGAGTTGACAGAATACCGCTATCGATACTGTGTTTAATTCCTCAGTTATGCCGGAGTAAAACAAAATGGTTGAGACCACTGTATTGAAGATGCACATCTACTGATATGGAAAGATGCCCCTGATATAGTGTTCATGCAAAGAACACATTATAATTTGCTTTATAATTATAATTTATAATAAAATCTAATTATAAATTTAAATTATAAAGTTGGTCTTGAGAAACACATATGAAAACAGTAAAAGACAGTGCAATGGTTATATCTGGGTATTGGAATTACATTTTAAATTTTTTCTTATTATTTTTATACTAATTTCAATATACTAATGTATACTCTTTTTTTTTAACATCTTTATTGGAGTATAATTGCTTTACAATGTTGTGTTAGTTTCTGCTGTATACCAAAGTGAATCAGCTACACATATACATATATCCCCATATCCCCTCCCTCTTGCGTCTCCCTCCCACCCTCCCTATCCCACCCCTCAAGGTGTCACAAAGCACCAAGCTGATCTCCCTGTGCTATGCAGCTGCTTCCCACTAGCAATCTATTTTACATTTGGTAGTGTATATATGTCAATGCCACTCTCTCACTTCGTCCCAGCTTACCCTTCCCCCTCCCCATGTCCTCAAGTCCATTCTCTATGTCTGAGTCTTTATTCCTGTCCCACCCCTAGGTTCTTCAGAACCATTTCTTTTTTTTTAGATTCCATATATATGTGTTAGCATACAGTATTTATTTTTCTCTTTCTGACTTACTTCACTCTGTATGACAGACTCTAGGTCCATCTACCTCACTACATATAACTCAATTTCGTTTCTTTTTATGGCTGAGTAATATTCCATTGTATATACGTGCCACATCTTCTTTATCCATCCATCTGTCGATGGACACTTAGGTTGCTTCCATGTCCTGGCTATTGTAAATAGTGCTGCAGTGAACATTGTGGTACATGACTCTTTTTGAATTATGGTTTTCTCAGGGTATATGCCCAGTAGTGTGATTGCTGGGTCGTCTAATGTATACTTACTTGCTTACCAAATTCAGTATATTAGTGAACATGTGACATAATACTTTAGTAACAGGTAAACAAATTATTTTTAATTTGTTAAAATATAATAGTCGCTCTCAAGTTTCTTTTTATCAAGGCATTACATTAGTAGCGATTTATCAAAAGAAAAAAACAATGCTAATAAACTCACTCTTGCTTTTTCAATTGCCTTGCTGTTAAATGGTTTTCCTCAGATTCAAAGCTTTTTGCATTTAATCTCTTCAAGTCACTCCACATTAACTTGAAATCACACAAAAACAGTCTCGTAATAGTATAACTTCTTTACTGCTTTCATTCAAAGACCCTAAGTTGTTTTAATGGGCTTATATTTTTTTTCTTCGTCTCCAAAGTTAAGACAGAAATAATCTTCCCAAGGACTCTGTTATCTCAGTTCAGGATTAAAATAAGCACACATTGTTCCAATATAATTAAACCTAAAGTTCTCTTATATGGTACTTTACAAAGTTAGAGAATTATAAAATTGTGATTCTGAGCTTCCAAGCTTTTTCTTCCCTGTTACCTGGAAACGACATACCTCATACAATAATAATGAAAGAATATTTCCAATACACAAGTCCAAAAACGAAGCTGACCACTTACTTAGATTAAATAGTTTTAATATAGATTTCTCTTTCTGGTTGTTGTTTGTTCTTATTTTCAGAAAATAGTGCTAGTATGTGCAAATAGGAAAGGCAGAGCCTACAGGAACAGTTTTTCACTCACATTCAAAACAACTCTTTCTCTCTCTCATTACAGAAGCTACGTATCTATCTATCTTCCAAAGGAAAAATACCACAGTTTTTTCCTGAAATAAATACGAACTAACAATTCTCTATTACAAAGTACAGAAGATAAGTAACTAAGACCAGGAAAGTACATTGCAAACTTGGTCAAAATATGAATATTAATTAAGGATTTCTTCCTCTCCTCCCTTTTTCTCCTCTCCTCTCTTCCTTTCTTTCTCTCTTCCTCCCTTCCCTGTGGTATTCTGAGGAAAAGTACCTGAGTAGGAGTTAGAATACCTGGGTATTACTGTCCTAGTATGGCCATTGTTCATATCTGTAATCTCAGCATAATGGATTTCCCTCATTAGACCCCCCTGTTCCTGAGCTGCAAAATGATCACAGTCCTTTACTTCCCCAACTACTTATGATCAAACTCCTCTGGCCCTGCAGCATTCACCAGCAACCTAACCAGTAGAAAGCAGATTCCCTTGTGTCTCTCTCTCCTCCTTGATCAACTCTGGTGCAAGAGATAATGAAGTACTTAGATGGCATCGCCATGAATATTATTGATATATTGAGGAAAAGGAGAGAAGTAAGACCCTGAAAAATGACAGCCTCTCTGCCCTTACTACCTCCCAACTGGGCAAGTGATGACAAGAAGTACAGGAGAACCTCCTGAGCTCTTCTCTGCCCAGCCCCCATTGTACTAATAATGCTAATAAGTGCCATGATTACTGCAAACTGTTTTGGGGCATTTTGGATCCTAATCCCTGCTTCATGTTCTTAGTTTCTTCAAGTTGAGGGGGTCAGGATAAAGCTATGTGAATCAAGACTGCCACATTCCACCAGAGGGCGCTGGAATTTTCCCACTGGTTATGGACCTCTTCATGGTTTCTCTGCATGGATCTGCACACAAGCTTTTCCCTTGGTGTCTGAGGAGTTTTACTTGTCCTTCAAACGGCACAACTCAAGCACCTCCTTTCAAAATGCTCCCTGAACCCTTCATACTCATTCTCAAAGTGACAGGCCCTGGCACATACCCTGTATAGAGCGTTTTATCATGCTGGATGACACTGACTGTTTTGAACTTCCGACTCTACTAGTCTTATAAGGTACATACATAATCACCCCTGTATACACAGGATCTGGCCCAGGATTCAACTCTCAGTAAGGGTAATAATTTGTTGGTTAGATGATTGGTTCCTTGGATGGATGAACTGAAAATTTTAAATCCTTAAATGTTTAGAAAGAAGCAAATGCTCTGTCATTTGTACATCAGAGCCAAGCCTTGGGCCCCCACGAATGAATTAGTGACCCTTAGGAGCCCTAATGAAGCCACCTCATTAGAGTCAATGAGATCTATTTAAACCTAATTCACTCAATCTCTGCCTTAGGATAATTTGCTTGAATTGAATTTCAAACTGATCTGATAATATTACTGATGATAAGATACCTCTCTGGGTCTATCTTCTCTTCCTCCTGATTGCCAGTGTCCTAGTTCAGCTTCTCCTTGTATCACTCTAGACCACAGACATTACCTTCTTTCCTTGCCAGACAGTGTTCTAGATAGTGAAGACACAGCAGTGACCAAGATAGACAAGGACCCTAACTTCATTAAGTTTATAGTAGGGGCAGACAGACAAAGAAGATTCGGTGAATTTGAAGATAGATGTCATAGAAATCACCTAATCTGAAGAACAAGGAAAAAAATTGAAAAAAATTAAAAGAGCCTAGGGACTTGTGGGAAATTTCAAAAGGTCCACCATAAAGGTAGTTGGAATCCCAGGAGAAGAGAAAGAAATTGGGCTAGAAAAAATATAATATAAAAAATGGCCCAAACTTCCCAAATTTAGTAAAAAAACAAAAATGTACAGACTCAAGAGCACATTCAAGAAAACCGCACCTAGGCACATAATAGTCTAAGTGTTGAAACAAAAGATAAAGACTTGGGACAGATAAAATCAGCAAAGGTAAGCCTAGAGAAACTGAAGAGGAAGCCCTCAGATCATCTGAGATGGAGAGGTCAAATAGAGGATGAAGAGCTCGTAAAGAAGACTGAGGAAAAAAATGGCCAATGAGGTATTTTTTAAAAACCAGGAGAATAGGGTGGTCACGTTAGCCAAGAGCAAAAGTGTTTTAAGAAGAAGGAATTGGTTGATTCCTTTGGCATGGACCAAATGAGATGAAGGCAAACAAGCTGCAATCAGATTTGGCAACGTGGGAATCAGTAGGAACCTAGACAAGAGCAGTCCCAACGAAGGGATAGAGAGAAAAGTGCAACAGAAAGAGGTTGAAGAAAGAAAGGAAGGCAAAGAAGAGAGGCAAGGACTTCCATCCTTCACTCTGATGATAGAGAACTTCTAAATGCAAAACTCATTATGCCTTGCTCCTAAGCAAAACCATTCAGTGAACTGCATACGGAGATCTAAAGTCGTCCCCAAAAAGAGTTCACAGCAGATTAAGAGTCTTAGGTGTTGCTTCCCAACATGCCAATCTAGAAGGAAGACTAAAGCATCATGGGAAATGTGACACGATAGAGAAAATTACATTGCCAGAACTCCTCTCATAGCGAATCCTGTAGGTTGTTGGAAATACTTTGAAAAAGACCTTTTGGGGCAGTGATGGTGAGAAGGGAGACCTCTCAAAGTAAATTTTGAAGGAAGCACAGATAGCCCTCTATGGTCAACTCTGCTAACTTAACCTTAATTCATTCATCCGTTTTTGCTTCCTCTGTGCCCAGAAGTGTCTAACACATAGTAAACGCCCAATAAATATTTGTTGAAAGAATGAATTGATTCAGAGTGCTCAATGTTACTTCTCTCTTGGTTTTATCTCTCATCAAAGGACTCTTTCTGATAAAAATGATTATTTAGTTACAAAGAGAGAGGGGCCAAAATAAGCGTGTATCAATAACAGCAGGCCAAAGTTGCTGAGATGATGATCCATGTTGAGGAGGCTTTAGCTCAGTTCTTTGTTCCCGGGATAAATCTATACTGCATCATTCACAATATATACAGATATCAAAGCATTATGCTGTACACCTGAAACACGCATAAAATTATATGTCAATTATATTTCAGTTTAAATAATCTCTACTGCATCATAATTAAACAGAGGAAGTGTCTGAGCCTCAGAGAATCTAAAATGTCTGCCTCCTTTTCCAAAAAGTTGCCTAGTTGCCTTCATGTGAAAAGGCATGCAGAGTTCACTTGTTTAATTGGAAGTAGTTTGGGGTTGTTTATTTAGCAGTCCTTAGTAGAAAAAGAAGGAAGCAATTACACCCAAGAGGCTTTTTTAAACTCAGTAGTTATAAAGCATTGCAATTTCTTTATGTAGTTCACCCCTACTCACAGAGTCATGTATTCATTCATCCATTCATCCATTTTATTCCTGTTTATAGCAATCTATGATGCGGCATGAGAATATCACAGTGTTTTTACAGAGTAAGGGTCTGGTTCAATAAAGACCCTGCAAGATACAAAACACAATATGTATTATGAAGAGAAGTTTGCTTCCAGAAATCAGCTTTCCTGCTGCAAGCAAAGACGCACAGCAAGTAATCCACAGCAATCTAAAAGTAAACCAAGATCCACCTCCAGCCCCAGCACTTCCCATCTTCACTCCCCATTAGGAAAAATGTCAGCATCACCTGGTTCTTCAAGGGCTGTACCACTGCAGCATCCTTAGAGCCCATGCTCCATTTCCTGGACAACACAATTAAATTAATCCCTGTCACATGCTTTGCTTGGGTGCCACCATTATTAAAAAGCAATGTGGAGACTGCCTGGGAAAAAAGCTGATTAGCAACCACAGTTAAATAAAAGTCCTAAAATTGAATAATCAACCAGGTGAGGGATGGATTCATTGCCAGCTGTTGTATCTCCTCTGTCCACTGGATAAGAAACAGAAGGGGAGGTGACAAAGGATGTTCATCATCAGATTAAATAATGAAAAGATCCAATAACCATTTTCCACTTCAATATTTGTTATCCAGTTCACTCGACCTATTATTCAAGTTTTGTCTACATCAGTTGAAACAGTGTTTCCTCTCTGGAGACAATATTAACAGAGAACACATGAGAGAAGAAAGACATGTCAGTCCATTCAATTCACCATCTCCTACTCCTACCCTCCATTCTCTTTGACATTATCCCAGCATGTACATAGAAATGGCTACTTATGGTGAATAAGAGGCTTGCAACAACCCATAAGTGTTTACATCTCTGACTGAAGAAGGAAATTCTATTATAATCTATGTACCTCTATATAATTATAATTCAGCATACCTTTCATGTCAAGATCCCCAAGTTCTTTCATGATTATTTATGAAGTGAGTCCCTTTATTTTGTATTTCACAACTTCCTATGAGAGTTTAGCATGGCCATGTGTCAATTATCTCTGGCAAAGGGGAAAGGTACAAAGTATAGAAAAGAACAAAGAAAGCAGCCACAGATATGAATAGCACCAAATTTTGAATCAGAAGTTCTGTGTTCAAATTCTAGTTTTATAACCTTTTGAAACACATGCTGTGTGTGTGTGTGTGTGTGTGTATTCAGTGTGTGTTTTATTAAGCCAAATTCAAATAAAATTAAATAAAATTAAAAAACATTAACCCCTACTAATATACCACATTACACAATAGTAATTTAGTCTCTTTTCTTGTATGAAGATGAGGATAATACAATAACTTACAGGAAGATTAAATGAAATAAAAAATGTGAAAGGGAGATGCCTATATAAGGTACTATTAGTAATAATACCAGTATATAGTTAATTCAACAGATGGTCCAAACTCCTTATTTGAACCAGTGTTCTCTCACCAAACCTCCACCCAAGACACTGACAAGCTGTAATTTTTCACTATTTGAATTCAATACACTCTCCTTTCCCCATCTTCTGGTTGATGAAGATGTTAACAGCTGGGAAATGCAGAGTACTGGGCAGACCAAGACAAGAGAGAAAATAATAAGGTCAGAAATTATCACTCCCAGAATATGCAAGAATTGAGGTTTGTAGGAATAAATGAGTAAGCACAAAAGAAATTAAATACTAATTAATTAAAACTCATATTGCAGATTTAGGCACACTGAGAATCATTAATTCTACTTCACATGGATCAGTTGACAAATAATTTATGGTAAGAATTTCTAAACGTTGACCCATAAATTTTTTTTTTTTCCAACCGATCAATACACCCATCAAATTATTAAATCTGTACATAGACATTGGTAATCCTGAGTCTGTTCTTCAGAATTTTAAAACTGGAACGGGGGCTTCCCTGGTGGCGCAGTGGTTGAGAGTCCGCCTGCCGATGCAAGGGACACGGGTTCGTGCCCTGGTCCAGGAAGATCCCACATGCCGCGGAGCGGCTGGGCCCGTGAGCCATGGCCGCTGAGCCTGCGCGTCCGGAGCGGGTGCTCCGCAACGGGAGAGGCCACAACAGTGAGAGGCCCACGTACCGAAAAAACAAACAAACAAACAAAACAAAACAAAAACAAAAAACTGGAAGGGTCTGGAGGAGAACCTATAGCAGTGGTGTCCAGAAGAACTTTCTGCAATGATGGAAATGTTATACAATTGGCATTGTTTAATACAGTACCTACTGGCCACATGTGGCTAGTGAGCGCTTGAAATGTGCCTAGCACAACTGAGGAACTGAACTTGTAACTTTATTTAACTTCAATTAATTCTGATGTAAATAATCACCTCAAGATATAACCCCAGGGTTGGTTCACCAGAAGCCATTCATCCGTGCTTCAGGGACAGACTCCTGTATACTGGTGGGAGTTCAAGAAAAGGAAGTAATCATTCTTTAGACATGTTTTAAAGAGATTCCTTCAAACTCTGACATTCTACCATATTAAAGAGTGAACCAATTTAAAGGGCAGGAAGAGATATCTACATTTTAATCAATCAGGTCAATGTCCATCCTCATGAATTACCGCAATAACCTTGTTTGCTGAACCTGCAAAAGTTTTGACATATTCAGATGCTCCTCCTTCTTAACAGTATTCATATTTTTCTTCACGTATCAGGGAGGCTGGACCAGCGTTTGCCTCAGGATGGATCCTGATTGGTCTAACCAATTACAGTGTCTTACAGTGTCCCAGGAGTGGATCCTGATTGGTCTAGACCAATTATGGTGACCCATGATTCAGACACAAATCTGTGGTGTAGTTCTCATCAATGAGATGTGAAGAGCAGTCAACTAGGAAAGGAAGAATGGGGATGGGTTGCTTTTGAAAATGGTTTCCTCACCCTTAAGAAAGACACTGGGAGAGATACCTCATCTTCCTCTGGGGTGTCATCTATGAACGGGATGCCTGGAAGTCAGCAGCCATATTATGACTGTGAGGAGAGCTACTCTCAAGACGAACCCATCCTGCTGAGGACAACAGAGCAGAAAAATGGAAAGAACCTGGACTTTGTTAACAATGTTGAGCCTCTGAAACAACCAATCTTGGAGTAATCCTACTACTATTCTTCTATTTATGTGAAATAACGTAAATATTCTTTTGCCCATTTTCAGTTGGATTTTCTGTTATTTGCACCAAAAGCATTCTGATGCAGCTGCCATCTATTAAATACCAGGTAGGTACATAACAGGTATTTCCTCATTTGATCCTTGCAACAACTATCCTAAGAAAATTTCAGTAACTCCACTTGGCAGCTGAGAAATCTGAGGCTTAAGAGAGATAAAGTTGCAAAGGTGACTTGACTAATATAAATGGCAGTGTCGAGATTGAAACTCAGTTGCCATACAATCCTGCAATCCCACTCCTGGGCATATATCCCAAGGAAACTCTCATTCGAAAAGATACATGCACCCCAATGTTCATTGCAGCATTATTTACAATAGCCAGGACCTGGAAGCAACCTAAATGTCCAATGACAGATGAATGGATAAAGACGGTGTGGTACATATGTATACAACGGAATACTACTCAGCCACAACAAAGAATGAAATAATGCTCCCTGCAGCAACATGGATGGACCTAGAGATTATCATACTAAGTGGAGTCAGAAAGAGAAAGACAAATACCATATGATATCACTTGTACGTGGAATCTAAAATATGACACAAATGAACTTATCTACTAAATAGAAACAGATGCACAGACATAGAGAACAGACTTGTGGTTGTCAAGGGGGAGGAGGGGGAGGGAGAGATGGATTGGGAGCTTGGGATTAGCAGATGCAAACTATTATATACAGGATGGATAAACAACAAGGTCCTACTGTATAGCACAGGGAACTATATTCAACATCCTGTGATAAACTATAATGGAAAAGAATATGAGAAAGAATGTATATATATGTATAACTGAATCACTTTGCTGTACAGCAGAAATTAACACAACATTGTAAATCAACTATACTTCAGTAAAATAAATTTTTTAAAAAAGATTGAAACTCGGGTGTGCCTGATGCCAAAACCCACATTCTTCTTTCTCTTCCAGCTCCTGCCTCTCAGAACTGTATGTCCCAGTGAACAAGTGAATTAGCAGGTACGTCTTAAGGTGGCCTGGTTCCTGCACTCAGCTGCATTACTTTTCACATCTGTAGATTCTTACATGTAGAATAAAGTGATCCATCCAGATGATCTCACCCAACTATGATTATAAATGGAAAACAATTAGAGCGGTGATTCATTTCAATTTTTATTTCAAAAGCATTCTCTTCACACTTTTCCTGACAGCTGAGAAAGGGGGCTTTGAAGCGAGAAACCCCACCTCCCATCAAACATTCTAAGGTTCCTCTCTGACATCCCTGATGCTCTTAGCTAGCTAGGGAGGGCATGATTGTGGCTGTTACAGCAGCAAAATGCACCCTCTTGCCCACTTCCCTTGCCCACGAACAGAACACCTCAGCACCTTAGCCTGCCACAAAGAACGGGAGCCGTTTTGGAAAGCTTAGGCACCTCACCACTTCACCCAAGAGTGAGCGTGTGCATTCATGAGTAATGGAGGCGGTGATGAGTCAAGCAGCGTTTTGCAGTCATTAGCTGACTCCAAGGCGTGCTACTTCACAGAAGGGTTAGATGCTAATAGGTTCATTTGCTCGCTTTGTTTTGATTCCTCAGGATGGACTCTTCCTCTTATCTATGGGATAAGAATTTGCAAGGCTCTTCATTTAGTTGTCAGAGAGATAGTTTTTGAGGCCGTGATTTATGTCTGCCATTGAGGCACAAATCTATTTATAGGGGCTTTGAAAGCATTTAAGTGGGGAAGCATAAAGAATTGGATGCTCCAAATAATATTAAGTAGATATTCTCCCTTTCAGGAAGCAGAGCTTAATTCCATTCCCCCTTGAGCCGGACTTAGTGAGTAGTAGCCAGTGAATAAATGTATGGAAAGAAGAAACCAGTAACATTACAGTAGAGAAATTTAGCAAACACTACCTTAAACAAGTGATCAAGTTTATTATAATGAGTGATATCATGTGGATATCATTTATCCCTGGATATGATGTGATGGGGACAGAACTTCACCTCTGTGGTCTTCCTCTCAAGAACCCAGACTAATCATATGAAAAATATCAAATAAACCCACATGGAGGGACATTCTACACAATATCTGACCAGTTCGCCTCAAAAGTGTCAAAGTCATACAAAACAAAGAAAGACTGAGAAACTATTACTGACTGGATGAGACTTAAGGAGACATGAAAACCAAATGCAATGTGGTACCCGGAATGGGATCCTGCAACAGGAAAAGGACATGGGTAGAAAAACTGGCACAACCCAAATAAAGTTTGGAATTCAGTTAATAGCACTGTACTAATGTTAGTTTCTTAGTTTTGACAAAAGGACCCCATAAATATAAGATGTTAACGTTAGGGGAAACAGGGTGAGGGGTATATGGAGATGCTCTGTCATCTTCGGAACTTTTCTGAAAATCTAAAACTATTCCCAAATAAAAGGTTTATTTAACACCTCCCCCCCCCCCCCGCAAAAAAAAGAATAGAAGGAATTGGAGTGGTTAGCATCTTTTCTACCTGCCCAAGAACACAAACATATCCATTCCTGACTCTGTGTACACTTACGCCTTTTGCAATTGGCTTTTGGGTGATAATTAAAGTAGGTTAAGAGAAGGCAAAGAGAATAGGAAAAAATTAGATAATAAGGAGGAAAATGTAGACAGAAGAAGGAGGAGGAGAAGGGGGAGGAGAAGGGGGGAGAAGGTATAAAGTGAAGGCACTAAAGGTTTTATCCCTGCTCAGGAGCAAGAAAGCAAAATAAAGTAGCAAAAGATAATGTGTGCAGTGCTGCCCGTACACAGGTCCTCATGGGTCTCAATTTCACTGTCACCTTATATGTTTAGGGCCCTTTGTTCAGAAATGCCAAAGGGTGCAGAAATGATGAGACAAATTTCTCCAGTAGGAAGCTGGCAGTGACTCACCGATTCCATTTCCTCTTCCAGGGTTCACACGGAAACTGCATTCCCCAGCCACACTTGCTTTTAGACTGGTACCATAAGACTCAGTTCTGGCCAGCGGCATGTAGATGGAAATAACATGTGCCACTTCCCAGTCTGGCCTCTAAAACATCTCACACCATCCACCACCCTCTCTCTCTTTCTCTCCTGCTCTCTAGACAGACCGTTGGAAGCTAAGGTCTCTGAGATGGTAAAGCCACATTATGGAAGATGCCCAGATTCCTGAGTTTCTGAGTTGGAGGTGGCCAGAGAGAAGAGATGTTCAAGCTGCATAGGATGGTGGCCAAGTGAGAAATACAGTTTTATTGTGTTAAGCCTCTGAGATTTGAGGCTTGTCTTGTTTATTACAGTGGCAAGCCTATCCTAATACAGAATGTATATACAAATGACCCTAATGACTAAAACATTCTAGGGTAGTTCCAAATGCAGAAAAGGGAGGGGGTGGCATTCATCTGTGGCATCAAAGGATGACAGCTATTGGTCTTGCAGAGTTGGGAATTGAATATTCCAGGTGGAGAGGTCTCCCTAAGAGAACTACCAAAACAGAAAACAGCAGGGCATGGTCAACAGTCAGGACCGGCATATGGTTCACTTTAGCTGGAACACTACAGGGAGGAATGGGAGTCCTGGAAAATGAGCCTGTAAAAGAAAGTTCAGGCCCCACCATAGCAAGTCCTAAGTGATGCTTTAAAGAGATATCTTAGGGACTTAAAGCTTGCAAGCAGCCATGTGACAGGGGCAGATTTACAGGATCATTCTGACCCCACATACAGGATGAACTATGTGTGAAAGAAGGTGGGCAAGGAGCCCAGTGAGAAGACTTCTGCAGTAGTCCAGTGTTCAGGGACGGCCTGAACTAGGGAATATGAAAAGGAAAGAGTCCTGAGAGACATTCCAGAGTTGACATCCCATCAGCTGGTAGGAGTTATTCAGCTACGCAGGACACAGTATCACTGACGGTGACTTTATGTAACTTAGAATCACCTGTTCAGCCTCTCTTTTTACCATCCCCGTATGCTAGGCTAAATTCCTCCCATCTTCGGGCTACCAAATATTTTGCAGCTGTCAAGTACAAACAGTTTTCACAAAAAGAGATTAAATAGGTTTAACTTGTTATTCAACAAGTTGTTCCCATCTTCCTTTATCCAAAGTCCAAGACCAAGACTCACATTTTAAAGGGCAAAATGCACTTTTTCTTTCTTTTTCTTTCTTTCTTTCTTACTTTTATTATTTCTCTTTTTCTACTAAATTCAGATCAACAAATATTTATTGTTTATTCACAGAAGCTATGCAAAGTGTTCGGGACATACATTTAAATAAGAAAGTGTCTGAAATTAATAAGTATCTCATAAGTAAGGGGTCAGAAATTCCAATGCACGTGTAGCAACTGTAAGACAAAATGTAACGACTTGTGTGACCCCAGGCTATAGGAACTCACAGAGAAGACTCATTCTGCCCAGGCAGGATGCGAAGGCAGTGGGGATACCTGACCTGGGCGGAGAAAGGGGGAGGAGCATTCCAGGCCATGAGCAAAAACATGTCATGGTAATGAGCTTGTCAAGATTGCAGATGGTAAGGAGTCTAGTACATTGGTCAGGACTCAGTTTGAGATGACAGAAACTAAACTCAAACAGACTTAAGCAAGACAGACAGACAGACAGACACTAAATCAGCTCATAAAACCAAGCTTTATCTAGCTTCAAGTGGATCCAGGAGCTCAAGGGATGCCGCCAAGAGTCTGTGTCCACTTCTCTCTCAGTGTTCCTATCTTCTGTGTCAGCTTCATACCCAGACAGCCTTTTCCCCAGGCAGCAACATAGCCCCTGGAAGGACCTGACACATCCTACCAGCTTTGCACCACACTCCCAATACTTCCTACAAAACCACGGCTTGGTTCTGATTGGCCCAGCTAGAGGCACCTGCCCATCTCCAGCCAATCCCCATGGTTGGGGGAATCCTGTACTTCTGCCAGTCAGGCTTGAGATACAGGGCCAATCCAGGAGGCTGAAGGTGGGGTCAGCCCCACCCAAGCCATGCTGGTGGAAGGTAGAGGAACAGAGCTTCCCTAAATGGAATGAGGCTGCTGTTCCCACAGAAGAAAGAACACATGCTGGCTAGGAAACAAAGGTCACCGCAACCGGTATGGCTGGGGAATAACACAGCCGGTAAGGAGGTGGGGGAATGGCGGAGGATCAAGACGAAATAAGGACTTACCATGGATCGTTTTCATGATACGCAAAGGAACACGGATTTTATTCTTCAGGCTACCATTTCTCAACTATTTTCTCCCATAACATAATGATGGATGGCAGCATCTTGCAGGCATATCTGGGGTTTATTCGCGATTTTTTCATGCATTGGCTCCAATTCCACCCTTATTCTCTCACGTTAGACAGAATGATACAGTGAACCCTGCTCTAGTGGGTTTTTAAAGAGTAAAACAAAAAGAGAATAAATTATTCACAGACTTTTGATTCAACAATGTTTCCCAATGCCTCAGATGAGCACAGATGCTGTAGGCAATGGGGAGCCACTGAAGGCTTTTAAATGTAGGATGGGTCAGATGAGGAGATGCTCAAGGCAAAGAGGCCAGTTGGGAGGCTATTAGAGTAGAAAGGTGAGGCGTGCCAAGGACTTGAGCCAAACTAATAGCTGGAGAGAATGGAAAAGGGGAAACGAATTACAGAGCTATTGCACAGGATGTAACTACTTACTAAATGGAGAGCAGCAACAGAGGATGCTTCAGGTTTAGCTGACAGCTTCCAAACCATCCATTCTCATCCCTCCTCCCCTTCACTCTTCACTTGCCTCCCAACTATAACATTCACATGGGAAAAAAAAGCAAATGATGGGAAGCAGATATGGAGATTCCTATCTAAACAAAGTTCTTCCTCTCAGGTTCAAAAGAGTGCTTCTTCATAACTGCTTATTAATTGTACTTTAAAATATAGTCAAATTATAATCTGTGACAATAATTGTTGGTGATTTTATGTGATTATTAACGATTGTGTGGGCATTGCTAATAATACCTATAATTGTAATTGCCAATTATCACAGAATTATTATTACTGACAACTCAAAACAGTGCCTTATGTTTTATAGCACTTTACCAACTTTACACTTTTATTTATCTCCATTTATTTCATTTTCACAATAATTCTGAAACAAGTATTATTGATCCCATTACACAAACTTTATCAGAATGAGTGACTTGCCCAAAATCATACAACAGATAAGTGGCAGAGGCAGGGTTGAAACTCCAGATTTCTGATTCCTAGGACCATGATTTTTCCACTCGGTTTTGGTCCTCATTATTTGCAGTAAAAATTAATAAATAAAAACTGTATTCGCAGTCTGAGAACTGGATCAACATTTAGCTTTTAGATTTTTAGCTACTCACATTTGCCCAAAAAGAACATTTAAATCAGGAGGAATGAGGTATAGGTAGTTTGGGGAAAGTAGAAGCTGATACTCAGCCCTAAGGGCAGATGGCAGGTGGCTGCCAAGTGGTTTGGTCTTAAAGATCCCACAAGAATCCTGTCTCCAAGTCACTCTGGCACTAGAGCACCACAAGACTGTCCCCAAGTCACTATGGCCCCAGAAACTACCTGTCTGTATTTCTGTTACAGACCTATGTCCAGAATGCCCCAGCTAATGTGCTTTTGGGAAGAGTATATATTTTCTATCACCCCCTGGGGGATCAGGATGACATTGCAGGATACCTGGGCAGAGCTCAGCATAAGAGAACTTTAAAACCCTGAGGCTTCCAAATAAGGCAGAGTAGAAGCGGATAACATTAAAAAAAAAAAAAAAAATCCATTATACTTCCTAATAACAGGCCCCAAACCCTCTGACCACTATACTTTTGTGAAAGCTGCTTCCTCTTACTGGAATTTGCTCTTCCTTAATAAAACCTAACCTTAAAAATAGTCATATAGGGCTTCCCTGGTGGTGCAGTGGTTGAGAGTCCGCCTGCCGATGCAGGGGACACGGGTTAATGCCCCGGTCTGGGAGGATCCCACATGCCGCGGAGCGGCTGGGCCCGTGAGCCATGGCCCCTGGGCCTGCGCGTCCAGAGCCTGTGCTCCACAACGGGAGAGGCCACAACAGTGAGAGGCCCGCGTACCGCAAAAAAAAAAAAGTCATATAGTTTGCCTTCAAGGCTCAGTCAAATGACATTGTTCCAAGAAGCTTTGCTGAAGCCCCCCGCAGGTGAAATGCTTCTCTTCTCCACCTCCAAAATTCCCAGAGCATTTTGCACCTCAGTGCAGCCTGCACTAGAGCTCACACTGTGGCTCACTCGTCTCTACTTACATTGGTGCTGCCAGTAGAAACATAATGCAACCTGCATGCCTAATTTTCCAGTAGCCACATTTAAGAAAGTAAAAAGGAGTAGGTGAATTAATAATATATTTTATTTAACCTAATACATCCAAAATATTATTTGAACATATAAACAATATTGAAATTATTAATTAAATATTTCACTTTTTTGTATATGTTAAGTCTTAGAAATCAGTGTAGATTTTACTCTTACAGCATATCTCAATGAGGAGGCTAAATTTTCACTGGAAATCCTTGATTGTATTTAGATTTTATACAATGTACAGCTTAAAATGTAGATTCACATACTCAAGTTGTTCCAGACATAATTCTCAATGGAAAACATTAGTTTTCCAGTAACGGTTACTGAATGATCTCTTTTTTCAAGCTTATATTTAAATAGCTTAAAATTAAATAAAATTAAAAATTAAGTTCCTCACTGGCACTAGCCCCATGTAGGAAATGGCCATCATACTGGACAGCTATCTATACTACGAGATTATAAACTCCTCAATGGTTCACAGGGCCTTGTTCACCACTGTATGCCCAGCATTCAGGTCATTGCACTGCACACAGTAGTTACTCAATAAATGTTTGTTGAATAAATGAATGCATGAATGGTTCCTCTTAGTATCGCCCACAGTATTGAGCAGAACACTTTCCATGTATGACAATAATTGTGCCTCTTACTTATATAACACTACACAGTTTACTAAGGTCATCATCTTTTCATCTTCATGAATACCCACTGAGAGAGATATTATTTCCACATCTTAGGCAGAAAACAAAACTAGAACAAGCTTAGTCTCTGTGTGTAAGGTCACTTAATAAAGGGCAGAGCCAAATTTTGAACCTACATTTTCTGACTCCCAATTAACACTCCTTCAAATTCACTGGCAGCTGCTCTTTAGTGATCAACAAACGTAGGTAGAATTGAATTAAACACTTCAGAGTGCACAAAGAATGCTCAGTACAGCTGCGAAAGGATTCTCTCCAATGTCCTGTATCAATAGATAATATGAATATCAAAATTACATAGATCTTGTGCATCCATTAGCGGAAGATATGGTTGCTTGACAAAAAGTCAAGAGATTACAGTTAATACCTGTTTGATAAGAAAATGCCAAGTGAAGGAGAGTTAGAACAGTATCTAAAGAAGAACATCAAAGGCATTGACAGCTGGAGCACCTCTTATCTCTGACCACACTGTGCTTCTGGGGAGTTCCACAAATCTGCCTGAGGTATGAGAATCTAACCCAGGTAAATGATCCTAAATCTACAACAATCTATTTACACAAAGATGTCCCTCACAGCATTGTTTATATTACATTTGCAAAACACTGGAAGATTTTCAAATATCAGAAAATGGTTTACTAAACTATAGTACATCCACTAAGTGACTAAATTTAAGAGTTTTTGATGCTCATAAAAGTTTAAACATGGAGAAATGTTGGGTGGGTCATAATGTTAAGTTTTAGAACATGATACTGTGAGATTAAAGAGGAGTTAAACATATTCATAGAGGAAATCAAATTTTAGCAATCCGCAAAGAAAGAATAATGGGTAACATTTTCCCTTTTCCTTTTTCTATGAGCACTATCACATTTATAATAGAAACATATTTTTTTAAAAAAAGCTTTAAACAAACAGGTAAATACGTCTCAATACCCCCTTGTCCATCCCTCACCATGGATAATGAAGCTCAAGTAAAGGAAAAGTTTCTTCTACTTTTTGTTTAGAAAATGGGCTTCCACTTGTAATCAAGGAGTTAATCCTTTTCTCTGAATTGTTGGTCTAAGCTACTGAGTCAAGAACTATCATCACCCTTTGGAAGGATGTGACAACTGCAGGGCCACAGTCTAACTTGATGCCCAAGGTCACACAGCTCTGCAGAAAGGAGTCCAGCCCACAGACGCACTCAACTTTCACAGCAGAGCTGCTCATATTCCCGAAGTACTCTGGCTGGCTTCCAGCAGATCCACTTCCCACTGGGCCACAACAGTGTGGGGCTGCTCTTCACTGTGGTGCGCGGGCCTCTCATTGCGGTGGCTTCTCTTGTTGCGGAGCACGGGCTTTAGGCGCGTGGGCTTCAGTAGTTGTGGCACACAGGCTCAGTAGTTGCGGCTCCCGGGCTCTAGAGTGCAGGCTCAGTAGTTGTGGCGCACGGGCTTAGTTGCTCCGCGGCGTGTGGGATCTTCCCGGACCAGGGCTCGAACCCGTGTCCTCTGCATTGGCAGGCAGATTCTTAACCACTGCACAACCAGGGAAGTCCCAATTATTGATTTACTTATATTTCTTCCACTAAACTCTAGGTTCGTTGTGGGCAAGAACCTTTCTGAAGTCTATCCTAGGCAGATATTTTCTCCTCTCCTTTGCCTCCAACTCCTCCCCCCAGGAACAATTTATGACTGTGCCCTGTTTCCAGATTGGGGGGTGGGGTGGAGTGGAGTGGAAAACACACAGGCTTTGGGGCCAAAATGGTGCAGGTTTAACTCCTGGTTCTGCTCTTTCTCAGTTGTGTGCCCTTGGCAAGTCACTTAATTCTTCTGAACCTTACTTTGCTCATACATAAAAGAGGGATGATATTGACATCTACCAGTAGCAGGTCAAAAAGTGACTATACTATTCCCGTGAGCAGTATGTCAGCAAAATACACAAAAAGCATCAGCACTGGCACTACACAGCTTTAAGAAAGGACAAGCTATCTTGAAAAAAAATACTAATAACAGTCAATTCAAAGTTGTGAGGTATGAGCACCATCCCACTCAACCTAAGGGGTTCAGCACTGATTGGAACTGCTGGAAGAAGCCCCACTGAAAAGAGCACCCAGGGCTCCTCTTCTGGTACAGTTTATTAAGGGTCAAGATGCCCTTTGAGCCAGTGTTTCCACTTCTAGCTACCTACTCTTAGGGATACAGCTTAAAATATGGGAATATCTAGATGCATGAGGATTTTTATCACAGTATTCCTGTAAAGAATGAAAAACTGGAGACAACCTAAATGTCCAACATATATTCTCACACACACACACACACACACACACACACACACACACGCACATTATGTGGCAACTTGGAAAAATGCTTAAGATAAAACATTCAGGGCTTCCCTGGTGGCACAGTGGTTGAGAATCTGCCTGCCAATGCAGGGGACACGGGTTCAAGCCCTGGTCTGGGAAGATCCCACATGCCGCGGAGCAACTAGGCCCGTGAGCTACAACTACTGAGCCTGCGCGTCTGGAGCCTGTGCTCCGCGACAAGAGAGGCCACGACGGTGAGAGGCCCGCACACTGCAATGAAGAGTGGCCCCCGCTTGCCACAACTAAAGAAAGCCCTCGCACAGAAACGAAGACCCAACACAGCCAAAAATAAAAAATTAATTAATTAATTAATTTTTTAAAAAAGATAAAACATTCAGTAAAAAAAATTAGAATACAAAACGGTATCCACACTGTAATTATGACTGTAAGAATAAGTCATAGATATAAAGACTTCAGGAAGGATGCCAAAATGACAGCAGGGATTATATTCAGGACTTTTTTCTTTTACCCTTTATCAAATGTTCTACAAGATAAGTATATTATTTTTATGACAAAATCTCATTTTGTAAAAGATGAATAAAGGAGGACTGGTGACTAAGAAACTGAGGAAATGTCGCAAAGTGAGTTTATCCAGAAGGTGGTGAAAATACGTCAGCCACTGAAACTGTAAGCAAAAGTAGTCAGTGCCTTCTGAAAACTTCCACCTATCACATTCTCAAAAGAAAACATGTACGTCGCCTGAATTCTGCTGAATTGGCTTTTGAAGAAAGACAACATAAGGGACATTTGGTGACACTTCAGTTATCTAAAATGGCATGGACATATGGCATCTCGAGGGGTGCGAGAGCTCATTCTGTGATGATTCCAAAACTCCAGACATCCGCTCCAGATAAATGCTGTAAAGAAAAGGGAGCAACGTCTGTATCCGGGAACCACGGTCAGGAAAGGCCTTGATGGTCATTAGAAGAATGGTGCCCTGTGGAAGCAGCACACACCAAGGCAATGTGGATGTGGGAGAAGGAGGGAAGGGAGAAAGGGCCGAAGGGGAGCCTACAATGCAGTTAGAACCGTGGTTCTCAGGCCTGCTGCACTCCACAAACCAAAGAAGCTTTCAAATCATACAGCTCTCCGGGCGCTACCCCAGGGATGCTGTTTTAATCACTCGTGAGTATACTGTGAAGCCCGGATTAAGAACCACTGAAATATAAGGTAAATAATAAATCTGAAGAGAATAGAGATTACTAAGTAAAAGACAAGGTTTTCAACTGGGAGAAGATGAAACTACAGCACGGAGGGAATTTGCCTGTGGTTGCTGCTGATGCCACTGGTATTATCCATTACAAAAGGGAAACAATTTTAGAAATTGTTTGGTCTACTTTATCTTAGGTCTCTCTCTCTCTCTCTCTCTCTCTCTCTCTCTCACACACACACACACACACACACACACACACACACACACAAATACACACACCTCAAAAAGTTGAACTTGAGCCAAGTAACTGAATTCTTGGTGATATTTTATAATTTAAAAAACTACAATTAATTGAGATTTGGGACTATACTAAAGGTTTTTTAAATCTTTTTTTGAAATGATTGTAGACACACAGTAAGTTACAAAACTAGTACAGAGAGCTTCGACATACCCATTACCCAGTTTCTGCCAATGATAACGTCTTACACAACTACAGTATGTTATCAAAGCCAGGAAGGTGACATTGACACAGTATAAGTACCTAGCCTATGACCTTACTCAGATTTCAGGAGTTTTTATGCTAAGTGTTTTGACATACACTTTCTCATCTTATCCTCCCATCATTACTACTTCCATTTTGCAGAAAAGAAAACTGAGGCCAGGAGAAGCTGAGTAACTTTCCCAAGGTGGTAAGTGACAGACAGGATTAGGATAGAAACTCAGCTTTGCCTGATTCCAAGCTCCAGTTCTAAACCACCTTCCTCTACCAGGTCCCTGTATTGCACACACACCCCTCCATGGTTCATGGCTGTTGGGGACAAAGGGCTCTAGCAAGACTGCAGGGTGATGCTGGTGACAAGCTCGTAGGAGAGGCCTGTGGGTAGCAAGTGTGTGAGGTCACAGCCAGGAGAGCAGTAAGTCTTAAGAAGGGCCTTCTAGTTCTCCTGCCCAGCAGCTAAAGTGGCATTTGTAGGCTGAGCTATGTTCTGCAGGAGGAAGGGGCAGGCAGGGGACGAAGCCCAAGAGAGCAGGCCAGCAGGCGATGAAGTAAGAGTCCATCCTGGGCACGAGGAAATGGCAGGAAATGAAGAGAGTAGGCTGCTGCGGGTACTTCACTGGGAAGCAGGCAGGAAGCAGGAGCCTAGCTAGAAAGCAAATGCACATCAACAACCAAACCAGAAGACACAGACCCCCTCGTCCATGCTAGGCCAGGGAGGAAGTGTGTTCTAGTGGTTATATGTGGGTTCTGGAGCCAGAGTGTGTGGCTCTAGATCCCACCCACACCTACCAACTGGTGGTCTGACTTTTGGTAAGTTAACTTCACACCTCAGTTTCTCCATCTGTAAATTTAAAGTAATAAAAAATTTAAAATCTTATTATTACACACAACGTCACTGGACAAGGATTAAGAGGAAAACGCTAGAAACTAAAGAGAGGGAGAGGGTGCCTCAAAGGTCCCTGGTGTCAGAGTGGCTTTTCAGTACTAAGGGACACACCTGAGGGACAGCCAGATAAAGTGAATTCCTTCACACAACACCGGGCCTACAGCTAACTGTACATCTACCAGCAGCACTCAGCAGGATGCTGACGCGGGATCGCATTACCTACGACTACAAGGCACTTGCTGGTACCAGACACTGTGCTCACTGTTCCACACGCAGAGCCCCCTTGACTCCTCACAGGTATCCCTCGAGGAAAAGAAGATTTCATCCCATTAAACGGTTGAGGAAACTGAGGCTCAGGTTCAACTGCCTGCTCAAGGTCACACAGCAGGCGAGGAGTGGAGCTGGGATTAAAACCAGAGCTCAGGCATTCTCGCTATACCCGTCAGTGATAAGATGTAGGCAAGTCTTCAGACCATGGGGTTGGGCACAGACATCAGACACTGGCCGGCAGGAGTGGGAGCAGGGAGCAGTGCTACATGTCAGAAAGAGGAGAGGAGAAAAGACTTGGAGACCCAGTTAAAAGTCCAGACAGGGCTTCCCTGGTGGCGCAGTCGTTGAGAGTCCGCCTGCCAATGCAGGGGATGCGGGTTCGTGCCCCGGTCTGGGAAGATCCCACATGCCGCGGAGCGGCTGGGCCCGTGAGCCATGGCCACTGAGCCTGCGCGTCCGGAGCCTGTGCTCCGCAACGGGAGAGGCCACAACAGTGAGAGGCCCGCGTACTGCAAAAAAAAAAAAAGTCCAGACAATACATTCACACTCCTTTTTCTGGCTAAGTAATGCCTCCCCCAACCCACTCCATGTCACTCTTGCCACTCTGCAATTTCCCATCATTACAGTGGCACCACCAGGTTCAGGTCAAGATACTGCCTTCCACCAGATTACGGCAGCCCACGGAGCCCCTACCTGCAGGACAGGGGATTATTTAGAGCCTGGATTTGCTGACACACTTCTTCATATTCCAAGTCAAACTTATTTCTGCCCATTAGGGTTGATGCATTTTAGACTAAAGGACTGCCCATACCACCCTTCTTTGTGTCCTTTCTCTCACAAACACCCTCCCTGGGCTCCAGGTAGGATGAAGATATAACGGCTTATAAAACAATGGATGAAAGAAAAATCCAGAGTGCATGCTGACACTACAATCTAGAAAGGGAGCAAGAGAGGAAGGAAAGGGAAAGCTCTTATTTACCATCAAATGTCATTTAATAAATGGAGAAAGAATAATAGAGTTAGAAATTGCCATTGATTCAGGCAAGAATCATCAAGTGATGCTAAAACCATTGCATAAAAGTCTGTTAAGAAAGAGATTATCAGCAGCTGCATAGCACAGGGAGATCAGCTGGGTGCTTTGTGACCACCTAGAGGGGTGGGATAGGGAGGGTGGGAGGGAGACGCAAGAGGGAGGAGATATGGGGATATATGTATAGCTGATTCACTTTGTTATACAGCAGAAACTAACACACCATTGTAAAGCAATTATACTCCAATAAAGATGTTAAAAAAATAAAGAAAGAAAGAAGAGATTATCTTCATCGTCTCAAAGTTATCTCCCCGCAGATAACTTATTACCTACAAAGGGCAGAACGGCACCTTTACAGGGGACACATTAGGGGAAACAACCTTAATGAAATAATCAAAGCTAACATCACCAGTAATGGGACAATCGACAGCCCTCTTCCAGTGCTGCATGGAGGACGCAACATCTACATCACTTAAATAGTATTCCTGTCAACATGAATAACCTGAATCAAATCGCAAGGCAACGATCAGACAATCCCAAACTGAGGAACATTCTGCAGCACAAAACATGTGACCCGTTTGCTTCAAAATGTTAATGCCATGCAAGACAAAGAAAGACTAAAAAGCTGCTTCAAATTAAAGGAGACTGACAAGTAAATGTAATGTGTGCTTCAGGAACGGGTTCTGGATCAGATACAAAGATTGTCATAAAAGACATTATTGGAACATTTGGTGAAATCTGAATGTGGGCTGTATATTAGATAATAGTTTTATATAAAAGTTAAGCTTCCTGAATTTGGTAATTATACTGTGTGTGTAAGAAAGTGGTCTCACTCTTAAGTGATACAAGCTGAAGCTGAAAGGTCATGATGTCTACAACTTAAGGTCAAAAGATTTGGAAAAAAAAAGATAAATAGATGATAGATTTGAGAGCAAGCAAGCAAAAGTGACTCTAGGTGGAAGATAGACAGTTGTTCATTTTACTAGTCTTACAACTTCTCTGAAGGTTTAAAAATTGTCAAAATAGTTTTTTGAAAAACAATGTAGGTACCTACCAGTTGGCTTAGAGCTAGACACAAAAGCCTGATTCAGTGCTACCCATGGAAACCTAATGACCAACGAAACTCAGCCCCGACAGGGCCAGACAGGGTCGAAGATAGAATAATTATCAAAACAACAGAGAAACACAAAATTTAATAAATATAATTCAGCCCCCTGCATACATCCCCTTTCTCATTCTCAATCCGGACCATTTTCAAACAATGAAACTGATGTACAGATCAAGATTTGGATCCCGGAATCCAAGTTTGCTATTTGATTCACATCCTCCTGTTTCTGGCTTTGCAGAGTGTGCACAAGTTATACTCTCGGGCAGTTTGCAATGTGTCTGCCTCCGAGTACTTGACCCCATCACCTGAGCCAGAATCATCATCCCTTCCAAAGGAGGACAAGCATGTCTAGCATGTCTACAGCTCTTGTTCAAATAACCATCCTTCCCCAACCGAGCTGGCCTCTGGGGTCTAGAGGTAATTCATCTTAGCAAATTCAACTCTTGCTGCACTTACCAGTAATCAATAAATGGGGAGCAGCCAGACTACAGTCATGGGGCTGTCTGTTCAATAACCATTAGCTGCTACTACATCTAGAAGTAATAGAAAAAACAATGGTCCCTGTTCCAATCCATGTGGGAAGACACATTCTCACAAGTGTCTTCCCCTGATTGTCCATGCTCTTCCTCCATAGATTTTTAAATTCCATGCTGTTCTCCACCTCCATTATTCCATCTCTGCTGCCGGGCAAAAAACCTTAGTCTTGATGTTCTGTGTATAGAGGGCAGAGGTATGAAAATATAAATCCTAATTCTGTAATTTAATTAGAAAAAAATATGCAGTCTTCTTTCTGCTTCCCCAAAGATTTCCCAACGCTCCAAAGATCTCTGCCTATGGAATAAAAGTGAACCTTCTTCTCGTGGCAAACAACGCCCTGCCATATTTGGTCTCAACTTTACTTTTCCAAGACTGCCCCACTTTCACATGCCTTAGACACTAATCCAACAGTTCCTTCAACATATGCCGTGTCTTCCTGCCTCCTGACCCTGGCTAACGCCATTCCTTTTGCTTCCCTTTTATGTCCACCATGATCCAGTCTGGCCTGTTTCAATGGTTACACCAAGTGTCATTCAACATATTCACTGATCCGTGTGAGGTCCAGGGGCAAGGGTATGTGCTGGTCCAGTTCACCTCAAGTGGCTCCAGAGCCGGGCATGGGATGTGACTGCAGAACAAGGACCGAGCACTTGAATGGGAAGAGAGCACCTGTTATTAGAAAGATTCAATAAGAAGGAAATCTCTCCTTTCCTGCTAGCAAGGGCAGAAACCCTGCCTTAAGGCTGCAAGTGGGGACAAAAATTTCTACAGAGTAAAACACAAGGTAACGTTATCGTGAGGTTCATAACATAACCCGGGATCCCCCACTGCTGAGGACAGGGACCAATCACCAATCAAGGGATATCCAGACTTGCATGACCGTAGGGCACAGTTTCAAAGGGTTTTGCTCTATTTTTATTTAGGGAATCTGAATTTTACTGCAGAAAAACCGATGAGGTAAAGTCATTTATCACTGAAAGTTTCTAAGGCATAACATATATGGTGCTTCTGAGGTATTTCCCAGTGTAGGGTCCCATAACAGTTAGGCCAATCTGTCTCTTTACCTCATCCACCATTAAGACTTAGCCCAAGGCCTGGTCCTGGGGAAGAGGAGGATATAATGTAGGAGAAGCAGGAAGCCAGAGACCCAGCTTTTCGGACTTGGGGGATTATAGGGAGACGAGGCAGACGGGGCAGGAGTGAGACTTCCTCTTCTCTTTCTAGAGGGACATCTACCCATAAACCAGAAGGTCCACATCTGAGTAAACTCTGTGGCCAGTAGAGTCAGGTAGAAGGAGGCTGGGTTTTAGCTTCCCCGAGTTATCTCTTGGGTTCTATGTGGTTTGGACAGGCCCCAGAGATTCCCACAAGCTCCTGAGGTTGAACCTCAGAAGTTACCAGGGATTGTGCTTGGGGAGTTGGCCCATGAGGTTGACATGGGGACAAAGTACCCAAGGGCTAAAGGCCAGACCATCTGATCCAGAAGCATATGAGAATCATGACCAGACCTCGATAGGATGCAAAGCACTGCCATAGAGAGATGGGAGGCCTGCCTTCATTTAGAGAGAACTTCAGAGACTCCTAGCACACTTCAGGTCTCTGTGTGACCAAGGACAGAAGTTCCTGTTGCTCATCAGGAAGCACGGGAGGTTGACCCATGCTGCACACTGGCAGAGAGATGGAGATGAAGCCTCCAGGAGTATCCGAGCCTCTCCCCCACCTGACAGTACTGAAGCTCCCCACTCCTCCCTGTGGGATTCTCCTAGGATGACTCACTCACACTTTGTAAAATGTGCTGCTAGGAGTTATTCTGATTTAGACATATACCAAGTTGTTGAGGACACCTCAGATGAGTGCCATTCCTATGGGTAGAACCCTGGCTTCCCCAATAGCCTGATGAGAATGTGTCTGGTTTGACAAAGGATACGCTCTTAAGGGGAAATTAGCCTTGGAGACAGGTCCACTGGCTGGCAACCAAAGTGCTCAAACCAGCTGTACAATGTCCAACATTCTTTAGCATTTCCCTTGTACAAAAGAAACAATTATATTTGGGGTACGATTTTAAATGCTCCCTTCTCATGTTGTAGTTTCTTTAGTTAATCTCAATGTTTCAGCAAAGTCTCCAGTGGGCAACAAAAGTACAAAAGACTAAAAAAAATTGTGGCCTGCCCCATGTTCACCCCACCACTAGAGCCCACGGGGAAGATGCAGCATGAAATATAAAATCAAGCACAGAAAACTGGCCCAGGATTTCTAGGCCAGTAGCCTTGAAGCTGAAGCCGTACCCACAGCACAGAGCTGGCAGTGGTGGGCCAGCAGAGGATCGCAGCATGGTGTGAGACTGAGTTAGCCGGGGCCTTCTGAGAAGCAGGTGCCAAGGACGGATTAGACATGCAAGAAATGTATCGGGGGAACATCTGAAAGAGAAAATGGGGAAGGAGCCAGAGGAGGCAGGGAGAGGCGAGATGCAGGTCTGACTTCCAGTGAAGGAGAGAAGGACGGCAGGTTGGGTGGGAGCGTCTTAGATCACAGTGCAGTTCTAAAGAAAGTTCACCAAGGAACTTGGAGTCCTCGAGCTGAAGTCACCATCAGAGGAGTCCTGTGTCTCCCAGGAATGGCCACCCTTAGGATCCCTAGCACTCTTAGTCATTGGCTGAAAGTACCCTTGAGAAACACAGCCAGAGCCATCCCAGGGACAAATATCCTCGCACAGAAGCTGGGGCCATGGGTCAAGTATATTCCGTGTGGTCAGAGATGTGAGAGGTGCATTCACATGGCCACCACAGAGACAAACTCCCTCTTTCCCAAAATACTAGTGGAAGGACCAGGAAGAATGCAAACGGAACAGTGTCTGCATGATATATGCTTTGTCAATTTCCAACATTGGAAAATCTGTCTATAAAAACTTGCTTTGCAAAGAGAAGCCTAAGTATTTCCCTTGTGGGAAGCCAAAGTTGCAACAGAAACTCTTCTGAGTTTTTAAAAAAATCAGAATTCATTCTTTCATTTTTCCCCTTCACAGACCTGAGCAAAACTCTACTGCTTTGGGTTAGCAAAGACTAGAAAGGAAAAATGTCAACTCCAGGGAGACAGCACTAAGTCACAGAAGTAGGGGCCCCCCGAAGTTCCCGGTGGGTGACCAACATATGGTGATAGAGAAAGACATGTGACCAGACTTCCCATGAGCTAATTGGGAATTTTAACCCATGACTCATTCCAGGGTGGGGTCTGAAGCTGCAGGGGACGCTACCCCACACCAAGCCCTATCATCAGCCAGATTGCACATTTCCTGAAAGTAATCAAGTCAGAAACTGGCTTCTTGGCTATAGCTGTTGGTCGAAAAATGAATGCCAAAAGCCAAAATGAGGATGAGTTCAACAATTTAATTCTGCATGGAAAATGCAATCCATTAAGTGGGATCTGACAAGGACTTAATCTCATCTGCAGCCGAAGGTGTTGGCTCAATGCAGTTCTGCTCTCTGGAACATAGTCTTAGTAAGTTATGTATAGAATCAGGAACGCTTTTGCCAAAGCCCAAATAAGTCCATTCTGTGTGGGAAGAGAAGTCCATCAATCCCCCAGTGACTCTCCAGGGAGGGAGCATACTCTTCTTCCAAATGCAAAATTATCAAAACCTATGCTGAGTCACACAATTCAAGGTAAGTAACTGAGATGGCCAACGTGCTGGATGGCTTCAGAATTTCCACTACTGCCCAAGGAGGTCAGGCCAGAGGCCAGCCTTGCTCACAAAGTACCTACTGGGCTCGTATTCCCAGCCTGGGGCACATGGCACAGCCCAGTCACAGAAGAAGGGGTCAAGGTGCAGAGGATCAATCCACTCCTAAACAGGATTTTGAAAAACTGGGAGAGAAGGAATTAGGGGCTGCCATATTCATCGCCCACTGAATCCTAGCAACAGGGCCCAAGGCCACTGCTGTTATTTCACTGTTTCCATTTGTTAAATGAGGCAACTGAGAATCAAAACCATGACTCAAGATCACACAGTTAAGAAGAGCATTTGCAAATTCATGCCTGTGGTATTCCAAAGCCCACGCCTCACTCCTCAGAGGGTGGTCCTTGGACCATCACATCACTTGGGAGCTTGTTAGAAACACAGATTCACAGGCTGCTACCCAGACCTACTGAATGTGGGTCTGCATTTAACAGGATCCCTCAACGAATTTATTGGACATAAAGTTTACCTTAATGGGCTCCTACCAGAAAGGGGTAGGTGGATCCAAAACCTAAGTTTAGACTAGAAGAAAGATTTAGTGCAATAGAACAGGGTCAGTCTCATAGGATAAGCCTCAAACTATATATCCAAATTGCACATCCAGATTAGTAGAATCAATCACGCTACCTTATTTCACCAACAGCAAACCCAGAAGCAGGAAAGCCAAGGTGATGTGGTGGTAGAACATGGTGGACAGGTAAGGCTTTGGAGCCAGGTGGACTGGGTTGAAATTTCCAGCTCTGCCACTTGCTGGGTGGCTCTGGGTAAGTTACTTGATCTCTCTGAGACTCAGTTTCCTGACCTGCACAACTGGGATAGCAATATACACCTTGCCAGGGTTTGGGGAGATTGAGTAAATGAATGTACAGTCCTAGACATAGCAGATGCTCAGTAAACATTGGTTTCCTTGACTTTCAGTACAATCTGGGCTGGGTCTCACCTTTGCAAATGTGCACACTAGAAGCTGGGGAGATAAAGGGTTCTCAGCAGCCAGCTCTTTCCTGTTCTCTTGGGTCACTAATCAGACTGGCTGGACTGGTCTATCTTCCTTAAGCTTCAGGCTCAGCATATTCTCTCATCTCTTTTAAGAAAAACCTGAGCAGAACAAGGTTCAAAGGGACAGGTCGTGAGGAACAAAGAAAACAGGCACCTGGATACAGTTCCCAGAAGTGTCTACTTTCGAGACACTCGAGCCTTTTTATTTAGCTATGGTCCCCACTTTCCTCTTTTCAAAAGTCTTGGGATTTGAAAGCAGACTTTTTCATGTCAGAGGCTTCGTGAGCATTCAGAGCCCACAGTGTCTGCACCTGGACCCACAAAACCCAAGTCTGATCTTATTCACTCTGTGTGTATCTGCTCAAAGGCGTGGAGGAGTGGGAGGTGGCTGCCAAGCGCTACCTGCACGTGCGTCCCCAGCTGCTGCCCGGAAGGACATCCCCACCTACCACGCCCACTTCTGCATCAGTTACAGAAGCTGATACAATAGGTGTCCTTGGGACAGAGTATCTCCCACAGATGGAAGTAGCTGAGGGCAAGGGTCCCAATGAGGGTCCCATGGTCTGACTGCCTCAGGAACAGCTCCAGCACCAATAAAGAGGCATTTCCTTGCCCAATCAAAAAAAAAAAATGATGACCATATTTTGTGGCCCCAAATTCCAAATGCCCTCCAAGTGTGAACAAGGAGAAAGAGAAGGGAGTAGGCAAAGCTATCACTTCTACTCTGTTGCTCGGTGGTAACGATCCTGCAGAGGAGCTATGAGGACAGAGGATGCCAATTCACGAGAACCATGTGTTGCTCCGCAGCAAACAAGACTCTGCAGAACCGCAAAGGGCAGGATGTTCACAGTCACATGCCTGGATCCCTTAATTGTGTGTGGGGTTGTGTATAAGTGTGTCCACACACACACACACACACACACATGGCACGGTGGCTGAGAGACTGAATTTCAGAGTCAGAAAAAAGAACCCAACACCTCAATCTCAGCAAAGGGATGACTGTACTGCTTGGTTAAAGAAGTCATAGTAGGGATTGAGAGCGCTGATCATGGAGGCACCCCTGGAGTTTGAAACTGTAGGAGCATAATGCACGGGTCGTCCTAGATTTTCCAGAGTCACTAATATTGGAGTCAGCAATTACCAGGTTTTTTCACTCCTGGAGTAAAAAGGGAGGTAGGGGAGAACACATTGTGATATATTCCTATCACATTATTTAATATCCAGCTATAACTCATTCCTTCTCTGCAATCCAAAAGGCATCTAGAAAACAAGTGGTATTACAAGGGCAACCTTTTTTTTCATTCTGAATTTTATTTTATTTATTTTTTATACAGCAGGTTCTTATTAGTTATCTATTTTATACATATTAGTGTATACATGTCAATCCCAATTTCCCTATTCATCCCACCACCCCCACCCCTGCTTTCCCCCCTTGGTATCCATACGTTCGTTCTCTACATCTGTGTCTCTATTTCTGCCTTGCAAACCGGTTCATCTGCACCATTTTTCTAGATTCCACATATATGCGTTAATATACGATGTTTTTCTCTTTCTGACTTACTTCACTCTGTATGACAGTCTCTACAAATGACGCAATTTCGTTCCTTTTTATGGCCGAGTAATATTTCATTGTATATATGTACCACATCGTCTTATCCATTTGTCTGTCGATGGACATTTAGGTTGCTTCCATGACCTGGCTATTATAAACAGTGCTGCAATGAACATTGGGGTGCATGTGACTTTTTGAATTATGGCTTTCTCTGGGTATATGCCCAGGAGTGGGATTGCTGGGTCATATGGTAGTTCTATTTTTAGTTTTTTAAGGAACCTCCATACTGTTCTCCATAGTGGCTATATCAATTTACATTCCCAGCAACAGTGCAAGAGGGTCCCCTTTTCTCCACACCCTCTCCAGCATTTGTTGTTTGTAGATTATCTGATGATGCCCATTCTAACTGGTGTGAGGTGATACCTCATTGTAGTTTTGATTTGCATTTCTCTAATGATTAGTGATGTTGAGCAGCTTTTCATGTACTTCTTGGCCATCTGTATGTCTTCTTTGAAGAAATGTCTATTTAGGTCTTCTGCTACAAGAGCAACCTTGATTCTGCTCTAAATTATTTCTTGATAAGTAAGCTATTCCCACATTTTGCTTATAATAATTTATCTGCAACAAATCTCACAACTGATGTTACTACCACAATTAAGGACAACTGCATTAGAGAATATTTACCCTCTAACATTGCTATTGAAATCAACTATCTTCTTTGGAAGAAAGGATGGTTCCAGGATAGCACAGAATTGTATTAAGGAGACCAGTAAATGAACAACAAAGGCCAATACATTTCTGGGTTCCACTGCTATAGGACTGGCATATTTACACCTACCGTGTTTCTCCCACTACACACCAAGTGCTACAAGGAATCAGAAATAAATCCTGACCTTAACAAACTTATAAATTAATCTCTTTCTGGAACCAAGACATTGGCACATAATACAACTAGCAGAGCAAAAGAAGTTCATGGCCATCAGTACCTTATCTCTATTAAAGAGCACAGAGGGAATGCAAAGAGAAGGGATGATGGTAATGGAGTTGGGCTAGCAAATACAATGTTCTTTTCATGGGAGCAGCTCTTTAGCTATTCACTGAAGAAGATGATGAACCTGGTTTGAGGTGGAAGGTGTAATTACCAGAAGACAGTATATGAAGGGGTTGACTCCACCAGAGACACTTGCAGATGAGAACACACAGACCACGAGACCCATTCACCCTCCCGTCTTCCCCCCACAGTCACTTGCAGAGAATCACAGGTTCATAGCATGTACTTCTCTCTACTTGAGTGGTTTTTATTTTACTTAAACCTCACAATGCAGTAAACCCTTACTAGGAATAAGAAAAGCATTTGCCTTGCAATTCTGGTCCCGCCACTGCGTCAGTCACATTATATAAAGAAATCCAAACCCCTATTCATCACTCCTTTTCAGAACTCATCTATAATTCAGTCCACACTAAGAACCTTCACACAATGAAATGGCTTTTACTGGGCGATTACACATATCACCTGGATGCAGAAGAGAACACATTTTTCAAGTATATTTCCTGGACTCCAAATCCTGTCTGATTTGTTTATGAGGGAAGAAAAGGGAAGCTTACATGTACTACTGGCCATGTGGAGAGTATGAAAGCCTTATATAATGGAAAGAAAAATGAAAGAAGTAAAATTAGAATAACAGGGGGAAAGGAGGGGAGGAAGGCAGGCTGGCAAAATCATTAAACCTTAATTTCTGATACCAGTACGACTGCGTATTTCAAAAGTGAGTTTGAAAGACCCATTCAGAAAAAAGAATCACTTTTCTATACCGCATCCATACCCAGACTGATTTTTATTTAATACAGGTGAGAAGGTAAGGAGACGCCTCATGATGAAAGTGGAGTGCAATACAAAAAGAAAACACCAGAGAACTTTGCGGGAAAACGCAGGACTAAACGATGAACAAGAACAGAGTCAACAGCCACCTGGGAAACCACAGAAGAAGATCCACACTTCATTTCAGGAGGCAGCAGCTCTCACTTCTCTTACAACTAGAAAACTTCCCCCAGCAAGGAACTCTAAAGGCACAGGGCTGAGTTAATTCCCACCACGTGCTTTTTCCCTGTGCACTTATCTCCCTGCGTCATCCTCCTTTGAAGCAAAAGACTCATTAATCCAATTCAAATTGCCAATGTCAGTAAATCCTTTGCCTCAGCGTTTAAATGCCAATACCAATTAAATACCAACAGCAACTTAACTACTGATATGGTCTTCACTACATTCAGGAAATCCAGCCAGAAGTTTAGCGGCATTACTTCCGACACTACTTCATCAATTCTAATTTACTTCATGCAGAGAAATGAGGTAATTTGCTGGCCACGCTGACGTGGCATCCAACTGGACTGAAATAACTCCACAAGCAAAAAGAAGGAACAAACTGAGTTGCAATCCACCAAACCTGAAGGACGTTTTCACCAAGGCTTCCGGGCTATCAAGCTGAGGCAATTCATCAGCTAGGATTTCCTCCGGTGGCCGGGGGTCATGGACAATCGTCGGCCGTGGCTTCTCCTGGACATTCCCTGTGAGATCGTCGATGAGGGAGTTCCACAGACAGTTCTGCGACTTAGACCCTGAGGCATGAGGGGGGAAAAAGGGGTGCAGGTGAGTTACCAACCAGCTCCATGGCCTGCCTTGCCCAACTCGGGATTTTCAAAAGCAGAGCAGGAACACTGACATATCTTTCATGATCTCCACCAACATGAGAGGGCTCCAGAAGGTTTTGGTCAGGCAACTCATGGAGTAACCAGGATTTTTAAAATTTATATACAAAAATAGGTTAGTACTCTGAGCATTTTAACTCACAGCTAAGTACTGTGAATATATATCCTGTCTCATTTCAGGGATAATCAACTCCAACTCCTGACAGAGTTGTCGGTACTTACTGAAGTATTCATTCAGCAACTGGAAGTATACAAAGGACGACCATTTTAGAGAACAGCAGGATATTCAGACACAAGTCTCCCCTGTGAACTCATCTTGCCTAAGGCCCAAGTTTCAAGACTGTATTCTGTGGAGACACCCACCCCAAAGAGGGCCCCCCGCCTAAGAACTAGACCCCACTACAGGCGGGTTCATTCTTCTGGAAGATCAAGATTCAAGGAAAACTACACTGGGTGTTTACCAAGACCCTACCCTGCAAACACTTCAAACATATGAGATGAACATTAAAGGCAGACGTGAAGTAGATATGGTACCACAAAATAGGGCCTGATCAGCAAGGTATTCAAGGTCAGTATCAACAGTGATAAGTTACATCCTTGATATGATGTGATGAAAATGGCACTTTACCTCCACGGTCTTTCTCCCCAAAATCTATAACCCCAGAGTACTAAGCATGTTTCCATCTTCTGTAAACTTAATACTTTAACATCTGCCCTACGTGCGTATCCCAGACATGCCCTGTTTGGACAACCAGAAAATACCCCTGAGTCATCTTGCCTTGGCCTCCTGCCTCCGTCACCTCCCCCTTCCTCCCTCCCCTCCATTCCTCAGGAAGAGTCCCCCCTCCAAGAGGCATGCTTTTCAGATACCAGCCAACCAAACCAGCAACCACACCCCAACACCTCCCTCACCAAGCTTTCACATCCTGAGCCACTCTCCACCTGCCCCGATGACCCCAGACAGGTACCAGACATCTAGGGACAGCCCCTATGCCCCAGAGCGCACTAAAATTATTCAAACTAGCCAATCCTAAGCCTGCTTACCTGGCAGAACCCATTCCTTCCTGCAGAAACCACAGTAAAGACTCTTGCCCACAGTTCCTCCCTCCCTCCGCCTAACAACCCCAATGCTTCTCAGCATGGCCTCCGTGGTATGACGTGTACCCCCTCTTTTGGGATCTGTGAATACTAACAAACTATCTTTTCAATGGCAGTCATCCCCTGATCTGTTGGCCTTACCACACCTAAAAATAATAAAACCCATTAAAACACTCAGTCTAGTCATAGGGAAAAGACAAATCCCAACTGACAGACACTCTGCAAAACATCTGACCAGTACTCCTCAAAACCATCAAGGCAATCAAAAAACAAGGAAAGTCTGAAAACCTGTCACAGCCTAGAGGAGCCTAAGAAGACATGATAACTAAATGTGGTATCCTGATGTGGTCCTGAAACTAAGAAAGGACATTACGAAAAACTAAGGAAATTTCAATAATGTACATTAGTTAATAATAATGTATATCGATATTGGTTCAGTAATTGTGACAAATGTACCATAATAATATAAAAGCTTAATAATTGGGGAAACTGGGAATGGGGTATTTGGGAGCTCTTTGAACTATCTTTGCAAATTTTCTGTAAATCTAAAAATGTTCTAAAATTAAGAGTTATTATAAAAATACAAATAAGTATTAAAAATAAGTAATAAAAAGTTATTATTTTAAATGTCTATGAGCAAGTTATATTTTTAAGGTAGAGACTGAGGGTATGACCACTATCATTACCCAGTTACCATTGGCCGGTGCTGGTTATCCTCTTCCCAGAGGAAAGAAAGCCTTTATCTTTGCTCAGATATACTGTCAGGTCTCTTGAGTCATGCACCCATGGAGCTCTGCCCATCCAGAGGGGGTTGGCTTTTTCTATCCCATCTGTGCAGAAGGAGGACCTTTTTCTAATTCACACAAAGACTCTTTATGGGGCATGAGGAGGTGGGCATGGAGGGGTAAGGAGCAGTGCCAGCTAATGCACATGCATGGGATCGGTGGGTAGAGAACATATTCGTATGCTCGTGGGGATGCCTCCCTGATCAACCATCCACAGCCCACAACAGAAGAAATCACTGTAGTTTGTTGTGCCTGAAGGTTGTCTCTGCAGCTAAGATCAAAAGAACTTCACACACAAAAGGGAGCACCTCATGAGGACCCCTGAACCTTCACCAAGGACACCCATGGCTCCGAAAACAACTCTTTTAATGACCACAGTCACGAATGATCCTTGGGAGTGTACCACATCCAAACTGCTTTTGTGTCAATCCAGAGAAAATTAAGGCACATTAAGAGCAGAAAACAGAGCCCTCCAACTCCTGAAATGCAAGACAGCTTTTTCAAAGTCCTAAACACATATCTTAATAAGATCTGGTCCTATTAATGAAAGTCTGGTTTTGTGTTAACGAAGGTCTGGTTCTAGGAGGAAGACAAAAGCAGCAGCCTGTTTTCTTAGATTTGATCTAAGCGAAGACCTTACAATAAACGCCCTGCCTATTTCCCTTCATTCTTTCATTTACTCATTCAATATACAAATTTTGAATTCCCTCAATATGCCAGATTCCATTCTGGGCTCTCGAAACAGACAGATGAATGAGACTGGTTCCCTTGGGATGAGTCAGCCTATAAACAATCACAATAAATGGGCAATGCACCATAACTAAGGGACAAAGAAGCGCTAGAAGGGGCAGAGGAGAGCTCCCCCACTCTGCCTCAGAGCCCTGGGGAAAGCCACACAGCAACCGTAACGTCTGATATGGGTCTAAGGCAGGAACAGATCTTCAGCAGATGGGGAAGAGAGAGAAGAGCATTCAGTGCAAATAGCATGTGCAAAGCCTCCGCAGCAGAACAAAGCAGCTCGAGAGAGAGGACAGTGACCAGAGATAAGGCCAAAGATTGGTTGTAGAGGGCCTTGAATAAAATGCTAATTATTTTAGAATTTCTTCTGTAGGCAAAAAAGAATTAAAGATTTTTAACCAAGGTTATGGTGACATGACCATTTCCGTGTTTCTGAAAGGAAATGAGGGTGCTGTAGAGTAGTGAAAGTGAACCCGTGGGGACTAGCAAGGCTATATGAAGAGGTCTGTGAATCCATTGTATCTGTAGATGGAATAACGAAGTCTATATATACGACTAATTTTTAAGTATATATAGATATGATTAATAAACAAGAAATTTATGTAAAAGCACTGATGAATGCATAATAGGTTTTTCATTTTCTCAGTCAGTGAATCAGAAGGGTCATGTGATCCAAGCTATCTGTCCATCAGGGGTCCCAGATGGACATGCAATAACACCTTCAGAAGTTGTACCAGCAGCTACAAAGATACACTGGCAAGTTTAAAAGAAGACAGCCACTATGGAGAACAGTATGGAGGTTCCTTAGAAAACTAAAAATAGAACTACCATATGACCCAGCAATCCCCCTACTGGGCATATACCCTGAGAAAACCATAATTCAAAAAGAGTCATGTACCACAATGTTCATTGCAGCACTATTTACAATAGCCAGGACATGGAAGCAACCTAAGTGTCCATTGACAGATGAATGGATAAAGAAGATGTGGCACATATATACAATGGAATATTACTCAGCCATAAAAAGAAACAAAATTGAGTTATTTGTAGTGAGGTGGATGGACCTAGAGTCTGTCATACAGAGTGAAGTAAGTCAGAAAGAGAAAAACAAATACCGTACGCTAACACATATATATGGAATCTAAAAAACAAAATGGTTCTGAAGAACCTAGGGACAGGATAGGAATAAAGATGCAGACGTAGAGAATGGACTTGAGGACATGGGGAGGGGGAAGGGTAAGCTGGGACAAACGAGAGAGTGGCATTTACATATATACACTACCAAATGTAAAACAGATAGCTAGTGGGCAGCAGCTGCATAGCACAGGGAGATCAGCTCGATGCTTTGTGACCACCTGGAGGGGTAGGATAGGGAGGCTGGGAGAAAGACACAAGAGGGAGGGGATATGGGGATATATGTATATGTATAGCTGATTCACTCTGTTATACAGCAGAATCTAACACAACAATGTAAAGCAATTATACTCCAATAAAGATGTTTTAAAAAAATAAATTTTTAAGGTTAATTTTAAGTTACGTAAATTTCACCTCAATAAAAAAATATATAAAAAGGAAGAAGAAAAAAAAGAAGACGACTGTGGCAGAAGCTATAAATAGGATTCACTCAACATTCATTCCCAACTCCCTTTTTACTTGCCTTCCTCTTCCGAAGAGGCTAGAAAACAATATACTCAATTTCCCAGCCTCCCTTACTGCTATGGCTAACCATATGTTATAATTCTGGCCAATGAAATGTAGGTGGAAATCCCTGGGGCTGGTGTCTCTGTCCCAATGAAAAAGTAAAGTCTCAACAGGAGAAAAACATTTTTGTCCCTTTAAACTTTGCCTTTCCTTATTTTCCCCTTTGCTTTTCTTTCTTCTTACTGGAAGGTGAGCGTGTGTTAGAGCTACAGCAGCCATCTCATGACCATGAGGTGACAAGCATTATGACAAAAGCTTACACCTTGCATATGGAAAAACGTAAAGGTGGAAAGAACCTGAATCCCCGACAACACAGTTGAACAGCTTCCCTGGTCTCCCTCATCTCCAGATTTCTAGATGTGAGACATATGAATACTGACTTATTACATTCTTAGGTATTTGGTTGTTTGTAGCCAAATGCTTTCCTAAATGTTATATGTGTGCTCAGCATATTAACATAAAGGTGTTCCCCATATCCAAATGATACACCCTCTATAAAGTACTAAGAACTGACATTTTAATAAATCCTCCAATTATCTTGTGAAAGGCATAACTACACTGCACAGTTTTCTCATGTTAAAATTATTAATTTGTTAAATGCAAACAGTTATAACACATTACAATTTTTATAGCTTATTTTGGCATTTCCTCACATTTTTTAATATTCTGGGAAACTCAAAAAATGGAAATGGCCTGGTTCTCTTGACCTTTGAGAACCCAGAGAACCATCAGTCTCATGGGATAGTCTTTGATTTGGTTTTTGTTTTGTTTTGTTTTTTAACTTAACGGGGGGGCGGGGCAGGGCGGGGTCTTTGCTCAAAAAATTGTTGGGAACCAGCAATACAGAGGATGTTCCAGTTGGGAGGTGTGCATGAGCCTAGAACCGGGTGATCAACCAAAAGGCAAATTGGCCGTGAGAAAATGAGGGGTCTGGAAAAGCACAGTGATGATAAAGACAGAGAGAAACAGGTGGATTTAGGAGATATGCAAGTAGAATCAGTAGGATTTGGTAACTGATTGGGTGTAGACAATGAAGAGAGAAGTGGCAAGATGGATTGAGGTTTCTGGTTAAGCAGCCAGGTAGACTGTGATGCCGTTAGAAAATGCTGGAGGTGGAGCAGCTCGTGGGCCTGCAGTTGAACCATGCTCTGAAAAGCTGTATTTCAAGATAGAAAATATAAGCAAAGATCCCCTCCATATTCATGAAGTGGAAGCACACAGATGATGAATACATGATTCAAATGAGAATATTCTATTTCAGCAAACACTTCTATCGTGACTGAGATAAGAAAATTTTTCACAGCAGGATAAAATGGGGAATAAATTACCCTTCTCACTGAACCCAAACAATAGTTTTTAAAAAACTATAATAATAATAAATGTTTTAAAGAAGGGCAATATCAAAGCCCCAGCCCTGTCCTGGAGTGTTCCAGCCATTATCTGACTTGATAAAAGCTGTAATTTAAGTAGAACTTGGGCTCCATCCACAAGGATCTAATTATAACAGCTCATTAGTACTGTATCACCTATAACCTGGCCTAAGGCACAAACCCGAGAGAGATCCAGGAAGCTGGCATAACACGAAGTATTATAAGGAGAATTTTGCTATTTCTGTTTTAATCTCTTTCAGAAGGTAAATTATTGACAACAGTCTGCTGTACGTGAACAACACAGCACAAAATGGGAAGACAAGAATAGTGGATATGACTGGGGCATAAGTCCACTGATACATGCCAACCATCAACAGAAGGGGATTTACGATTGTGGCCCCAATACTCTAGCACAGTGCAGAGCACTTTAGAGCTCTGTGCTGAATCCTTCAAGACATACAGAAGCTTTTATTATCCCTGCCCTCAAGAAACTTTGGAGAGGCAGAAAAATGCAAGGTAACTACTGAGTGGTTCAGACTAGAGCCAGTCTTTGGAAAAATAAATCTGTTTTCCCCTACCCCTCATCCCCATCCCCTCCATAAACATTGTTAAGAAAAATGGTTAAAGACTTGAAATGGACAAAAAAGTTTAGTGAATATCCTAACTCACCCATCTCAGTTATCTCCATTTTCTATTATCTTGTAGCTATTTCACAGTTCTGAAAATTGGAGAAAACGAATAGTAATGCAAATGATTTTTGGTTTTAGAAATGTAAAGTTGTCCCATGGAATGCAATTAATTATTGCCTTGTAGATATGATGCATTTTGTCAGTTTTACATCTAATAAGCAAATTCATCTCAGCCTTCCTGACGGATTTGTATATTTGCTCTTTGGATTCTCCTTCAAACCAGTTGTAACATCTTACTGGTTTCTTCATCAATTAATGAGTTAAATAAGATCTTTAACATACATTCACTTTGGATTCTTATGATTTTTTTAAATTATCCTTTAGCAATACCAAAGACCTCATGCTGTCCATAACCAATATTTGCTGCACCCCTTGAGAAATTCCTATAATTAACCTAACCATACTAGTCAATTGAATTAACTATGCTACATATATATAATGAGCTACTAATATCCCAAAGTCTATAAACTGATGAGGAGTGATTTCCAATATGTATGCTAAGTGGGGAAAAAGCAACATGCGTGAGTTGTATATTATGCTATCTAGTATTTGATAGTGTATTATGCTATCTCTGGAGTAAAAGATAGGGGAAATGTCTTTGCATATTTTTGCAAAAAGACAAACAAGAATAACAGACTAGAAACCATGAAAATGGTTATCTACAGGGGGATGGGTTGAGAGTAGGCAGAATACACTAAAGATGACAGAAACACTTCACATTTACAGATAGTTTTTACTTTTGAACTATGCAAATGTTTTAATATTCAAAAAGAAAATCAAATCAGCAAGGAATAAAGAAATCCTAAAACTGAATACAAACAGAAACTATCAAATCTAACTGTATATCAAATTGGTAACATAACCATAATGGAAAACAAGAATTAATTTAAATATCTTTTGAATACCGTACTCCAACTATACATCCTCAGAGACCAATTCTAAGGGCACACATATAAACATATACACTGCAAAGAAACCTTGAACTTCCATTAGCAGGTTTCTAGTCAGTAGTAATCATAAGGTAGTAATCTAAACTATGTCATACATATCGTAGGAAAGAGCAAATGAGCAACTGTCATGAGGGTGCAGGGATCCAGAGTTCTCACTTCAGGAGAAGGAAAATACAAGTAGGCAACAGGAGAATGTGAAGAAGAATCTTGTCGTTTAGGATCTGAATTAGAACTATTAGTATGAACTTATGATTGTTCTCAACAGGCCTTGAAGAGATGTTTGCTAAGTAAATTAATTAGTAATGACGGACTATTTTTTAAAAAATAAACTTTTGGGCTTCCCTGGTGGCGCAGTGGTTGAGAGTCCACCTGCCGATGCAGGCGACACGGGTTCGTGCCCCGGTCCAGGAAGATCCCACATGCCGCGGAGCAGCTAGGCCCGTGAGCCATGGCTGCTGAGCCTGCGTGTCCGGAGCCTGTGCTCCGCAACGGGAGAGGCCACAACAGTGAGAGGCCCGCGTACCGCAAAAAAAATAAAATAAAATAAAATAAACCTTTAAGGCAAAAGGTGAACAGACTGGTTTCAACAATTTTAAGTAAAACATATACCACAGGAAACATATTAAGAGTGAAACAAAGAATACCACCATATCCAGAGAAAGGGGCCTTTCTTAGCCCATCCTGAATTGCTTCCAAGGTAGGGTCATGGCCTAGTTTCCTTCTAGAAAGTAGATCCTGAGACAAGGGCTCGTGGCAAGTAGGTTATCTGGAAGTGATTTCAGGAAGCAGGAGTGAGTGGAGGACAGAGAGAGTGAATCAGGGCACAACAAGGGAAAGCCAGCACACAGGTGCAATATTGAGCTATCACCATGGTTGGTTATTAACCACGTTTTAATCAGTACATTGAAACCATTGGTCAAATTAGACCACTGACATTTAAATGATTATTTATATAATCGGATTAATAGCTACCATATTTATTAGTGTTTTCTCTTTGTTGCCTTTGTTTTCTGTTCTTATTTTTGTCTTCCACTGTTTTTCTGCCTTTTATGGTTTTAAATGAGCATCTTACATGATTCCTCTTTCTTAGCATATTGCTTATTGTTATTTTTTTAACTTTTTTTAGCTGTTGCCCTAGAGTTCACAATATACATTTACAGCTAATCCAAGTTCACTCTCAAATAATACCATCCCCCTTCACAGGTAGTTTGAGTGCCTTATAATAACAAAATAATCCTAACTCCTCCCTCCCACCTCTTATATTATTGCTGTCAGAGATCTTCAGAGGAGCTGTAGGTGACGCTCAGAATGATCCTCGCGAGGAATGGAAGAGACAGCATTGATCCACAGGCTCTCATCCCATGGATAAGGGTGACACCATAGGGTATTAATTCCCTAGCTCTCTGGGTCTACTGTGCGTGACTGTGGCGCCACCTCCACATCATCAGAGACTGCCTGGGACAGAAATAAAGAGAACGCAGTAGAGCTAGAGCTTTAAAAGGGGGCCAACAGGAGTGACACTGAGTTCAAAAGGTACCCAATTCTTAGAGTTTCCACACAGTCTTTGGATCCTAGAGAATACAACCAGAATTTCATCTGCTACTCATTCCTGCCTTAGGAGGATCACAGCCCCCTGACACGGCTCATCCCAACTCAATTTGATGTGAGCCTTTTGGGCACTCTCCTCTTTGAAATCCGAGAGAATGGGAAAGAACTCTTCCTCCGATTCTCCACAAACGTGGGCAGAGCAATATCCAGGGACACTGGAATGGTCTGTTCTGACAAAAAAAAAAAAAAAAATTCCCCTGCTCTAATTTATTTTAAGTTGACTTTAAAAGCATGAAATGTTTCTGACTAAGTAGAAGCAAAAATATGGAAACAGTCACACAGGTCTCTCTTAATAATATCAAAAACCCCACGAGGGAAATCATAGATAAACTAAGCCTTCAGGGTACCAAAAATAATGAGGCTCAGGTGCAGGAGATGAGCAACTCCATTCAGCCCACTCCATCTCATCTGCTTCTGCCCATTCCCCTCCCCTCCCCATCCCAGCTTTCCTCTCTCCTTTGACTTGCTCCTGACTCTCACTAAATGCCCATTACATTTACCTTTGCTGTTATCACCCCCTCTGTCCCTGCCATAAATCTTCTCTCTTCTCTTCACGAAGACAACTTTTTGTATACTCTATGAACACTCCAGATTGATTATAAATTTTCCAGAGTCACAAACTCTGGTAGCAGCATCCTTATCACTGAGCTTATCAGGAGACCAAGTGCTCATATTCAGATGAACCAACATTTGTTCAGTATTTGCTATGTGCTGGGCATTGTCATGTTGCCTTCGTCTGCATTACGTCATTTAATCATCACATCAACCCTCCAAAGTAAGTATTATTGAAACACTATTGAACACTAGGACATTAAGCCTCCAAGAGATCAAACCACCTAGATCATAGAGTTAGAAAACACAAAATTGCTTTGACCCCAAATTCTCATTCTCCTAATCCAGGACTCAGGGTGATACATCACACTGTTTGTATTTTATTTATGAGTAAATAAACACACACATAGTGTAGATCAAGCAAAATATTCTGCATTTTTTACTATGAAAAAGACATCCTTTTACATAAGGAGTAAGGATACCCCATCTGCAACTAGAGAGAACCTTGATGTGTAGTCTCTTGCATGTTTGCAGCTTCCTTTAAAGAAGGAGGTTCAGGCTGCAGGAAGAAATGAGTAATGCAAGATGAGTTTAATGGGTTAAGAAAAGACAAGAAGGCAAGAAAATGAGATGAGAAGAATCTAAATCTGAAGTAACTACAGATTCATTTTGAAGCGTGTCTAATGGTGGCAGCCTGATAAACAGCTGGCATGAGGAGCCCAAGGTGATGTGGTAATCCTATTGAAATCTGACAAGTGACTTATCAACTGGGCTCCTGATTAAAAAAAAAAAATACAGAAGCATTATGCTGGCAGAAGGCTGAGAAGTTAGAGTTCTACAAAGGAAAGAAGAGACTTAATTCTCCAGAAAGGTAAAAAAAAAGAAAAAAGAAAAAACCTTGGAAACCTTCAATGATTCTCAAAATATCTATGACGTGGCATTCATAGGCATTCTTTCTTTTCGTGAGGATAAGGCTCCTAAAATTCCCAGGGGGTAGGAAAACTGGGGCTTGGGTACAGAGGTCCAGAATGAACCTAATAAAGCCCAGATGAAGAGTTTTATGCTGACTAAAATAGAACAATAATCATGGTACAGAACATAAAGTGTCAAGAATGTTTTGAATATCTTTAAAAGAGTCACACAGGTACTGCTCTGTTATTTTCAATATACTAAGTCTTGGTTTTAGAAACTTTTCAGAAATTCTGCTACCTGCAATTTCAAAGAGATTTGAAAATCTAATTCCATTTCAGATATCATACAAACTGAGGGGGGCGGCTAGCAAAATATAAGAATACAACTTGATTTGTGATGACATATTCTAAATTCTCAAATATGTTAGGGTTTATTTCTGAGTTATCATGTTAAATTAACCTTTTAAACAGCTGAATCATATTATTTACTTATTATAACTTTATAATATATGATAGTGCAACACCTCCCCCTTTCTTTCAGCTTTTCTTACTTGTTTAAGTCTCTAAGAAAACCTTAGTTAAAATCACTTCTTTTAATTTCTAAAGAGAAATCTCCCTTCTGAATTTATATTGAGATGGTATTTAACAAAAGTATAATTAATTGTTTCATTAATTTATTTCTCATAAGCATTATCATCTTCACAATATATCATGTCCATATCCAGGTAGATGAAAATGTCCTTTCAGTATGGAATATCTATCATATTTGTTTACCCAAGCACCATTTCCTCCCTACTTATAACAGCCCCTCTCACTTTATTTTGGGAATGTCTCCTCCCCCATTACTCATCCCTTGTGAGTCTGGTGGGCTTTCTAGCTATATTATTCCATGGCCCTAGCCTTAGTAATGAGTCAAGGAGTGGGTATACAACCCAATCTCAGATAATCACAGTTCTTCCCTGTGGTATTTTTCATACTGAAACCAAAGAGGAAAGTCACTTCCTTCTCTTTACATTGCTAGTGCCAGCAACCATGTCCCAATCAATGCATGGAGGAGCCTGAGAAAATGAAGCCAGTCGCCTAAGGAAAGGAAGAAAAAAGAATGAGAGTGGCATGTGCTGGTTCTAATGCCTTATATTCCCAGATCTATGAGTTTTCTACAGCTCTTCTACAGGTCTGTGAACTACTATGGTATCCTTCCAGCAAATCCCCTTTTGAACTTAAGAGAGTTTGTGTTGAGTTTCTGTCACCTACCAACCAAAAGCCTTCCCATGTACTTCAGACTTTAATTTCCTTCAGTAAAGTTTCAACGTTCTTAGTTCTTTCAAAATTCTTTGTTCTTTCAAATGTTCTTTCAAAATTCTTAGTAAGTTTCTTTCCTGGGCATTTTATATGCTTGTCACTCATTAATAGAGTACATTTTTAGATTATATATTTTAAATTGTTATTGCTGGAATATAAAATAGCTATTCATTTGGTGTATTTACTTAATAGTCTGGATCCTTACTAAACTCTTACTCTTTCTAAGAATTTTTCCTTGTTTCTTTGTTTCAGTTTGGTAAGCATATATATCATCGATAATAATTTTTCATTCTCTGTTCCAATAGTTATGCCTCTTATTTCTGTTTCATGTCTTACTGCATTTGCTAAAACTTCCAGAAGAATTTTAAACCATATTGCCAATAGCAAGCAACCTTATCATTTTGCTGGCTTCACTTCATTTTCTATTTGTGAAATGTAGTTGAAATTTTCTGTTGTAGCATTATTATAAATTCCCTTTGATAAGCTAGTTGTTTGGGTTATTGTTGCAAGAAATAAAATATTTAATGGTAATGGCTTTACCATCTACTGAGATGATCATGTGTTGTTTCTTCTCTCTCTCTCTCTCTCTCTCTCATCTTTCTATCTCTCTCTCTTTCTTTCACTCTCTCACTCTTACCTATTGATGTGTTAAACTAGTAGCAAAATGGAAAAAAACTTATTTTCCAGATGGAATCAAGTTTCCTCTAGGGAACTTTGTGGGGAAAATATCTTGTTATGACAGAGAGTGATTAAGGGAAAGAGAAACAACAAGGAAAGAGTTAAACTATTCTTCATACAAAATGCACAAAATGTAGAGAAGGGCAAGAACAAAGGAGAGGGGAAAAGAAGGAGAGGAGAGAAAGAAGGCAGAGCAATATAGCTACTGGACCCATACTTGGCAAAAATAAGTGAAGAACTTTCAAAGAACATATAAGTCTGACATCCATGTTTAAACTGAATGCTGTGTGGAACTGCAATGTAACCACCTCTCTAGAACAGTAAAGATCTCACACACAGGTTGCTTTGTGAAAGTGACATTGGGGAGAGGATTCAGAAAATATGAAGAATGGCCTGTGTCCCATACTTGTTTGTTGTCTGAAAAGAGTAAATCAACATCTGTGAGATGCAAAGTGTTGGGGGAAATTCAACAGATTCAGGAAAAGAGAGCCAGAGATAATGAGAAGAAACCTAGAGAAACTCCTGAAAAATCCGCTGATTGAATTTTAGAGATTGAAACTGATGTGGGATGGGGATTTGAGACAACCATGCATAGGTCTTAAAAGTCATGTCTATACGACATCTGAATTATACTATAAAATGCTTCTTAATAGTGAAGCCACCTTGCATTACTCAAATAAGTTCTATTTGGTCATGTTGTATTGTTATTGTAGTATACTTAGAGATTTGCATTGCTAGAATTCTATTTAAGACTTTTTGCAATGTTATATTCATAAAGAAAATAAGCCATTAGTTTCATCTCTTAAGTAGTCATCATCATGGGAATAACCTATTCCCTGGTATTTGAATAAAGTTGCCTATAAAACTCTTAGGATCCAAAGTATCTTTAGCAAAGTAATCATTTCACAAATTTTTCAATGTCTTCTTTTGTTATTGCTGCATTCAGAGTATCTATTTCTTTTGGAGTCAATATTTTCCTTTAGAAATTACCAGTTTGTAGAGATATTCAATTTTGTTGGCACAGATTTCTATGGCATTTTGTATTTTAATCTTCACCTACATATTAATAGTTTTGAGTATTTCTTTACTTATTTATTTTCTTCTCTGTTTACTTTCTAGAGCTGTTTTGTCCAATATGGTAGCCATTAATCATATTGGTGACTTAAATTTAGATCAATTAAAACTGGATAAAATTGTATTCAATATCTTGTAATAACCAATAATGGAAAAGAATCTGAAAAAGAATACATATATATACATTAAGTATAGTTGATTTACAATGTTGTGTTAGTTTCAAGTGTACAGCAAGTTATTCAGATATGTATGAATCACTGAAACTAACACAACATTGTAAATCAACTATACTTCAATTAAAAATTAAAATAAACTAAAATAAAAATAGAATAAAATTAAAAATTTACTTCCTCAGTTGCACCAGTCACACTTCAAGTGTTTAACAGACACATGTGACTAGTAGCTACTGTATTGGACAGTGCCAATATAGAACATTCTATTATCATAGAATGTTTTCTGGACAGTGCCATTCCATAAGTTGTTTTTATTGCCTTACAGAGCTAGCTCTTGAATCTATACATTCTACTGCTTTTCTCATTTCTAATTCACTTATTTGGGCTTTTAGATTGATATTTTCATTCTCCTACTTTGAATAAGTTTATATTCCTCTTTTTTCCATAATTTATTTTTTTAAATCAGAGCATTTGTGTCTATGGCTTTGGATATATGTCATCAGTTTTGATATGCCAACTTCTCATTGAATATCCTTTCTAAGAAAACTGCAATGGAAATTTTCATGTCCTTTTTGACCCAGAAGTTGACTACTTCTGAAAAAATATTTCAAGTGGTTAAAGTATTTTTGGTTGTTGTAACTTAAGTTTTTCTTTCTTTCTTTCTTTCTTTCTTCCATTCTCCTTTTTTCTTTCTTCCTTCCTTTTTTCCTTCCTTCTTTAACTCTTTATTTTTTCTTTTTACTTTCTAGATCTTATAATAATATAGTCAGAGATTATGTTCTATGTGATCTAATATTGATTTGGGGAATCTATTGATGTCATCTGTCATCCAACACATGGTAATTTTTATAACTATTTCATGGGCACTGAATTTAAAGAAAAGATTCACTCTATGTGTAGAAAACAAGGTATAGAGCTATCACATCTGCATTGTGGACTATATCCTTTATCAGTTGAAAATGACTCAGCTCTTTATTTCTTGAGTTCTGTATTTTATCAAGTTTAATACTGCCACAGCTATCTCCTTTTCCTTTGTACTCACCTGAAACATTCTTGCTTATCATTTTTTTGTTTTAATTTTGCCTTTTGAAATAATATATAGTTGTAATAATTGGAACACTATGATAGTTACTTTTAAATTTAACAATATACATTCTTCTATTCTTTCTCATATTATCTTACTGCCAACATCAATAACAACAGAGTTTCCATTGACTCTTGCCTATATGAGATGATTAAATTAGTCTTCCTAGACTTCCTATTCCTCTATTCACTTTCACTGATGTTATGTGAATTTTTGAATTCTATTTCTAAATTGTTATTTTAATATTAAGAAGTTCCATTGTTAAGAATTGTGTTTCACATTACATTTTGTTTTCTAACTTTATGTCCAATAGCTATTTGAACTTAAGGATAAATTTACCTGGTTTTGATGCTCAACAGTTCTTCAACATAATAATTTATCTTCAAGAGCAGCACTGTCCAACAGAACAGATATAAGCCACACGTGTAATTTTAAATTTTCTGGTAGCTACATTTATTAAAGACAAGCAAATGAAATTAATTTTAATAAATTATGTTCTTTAAGTCAATAAATCCAAAATATTACATTTAAATAAGTAATCAACATAAAAATTATTAATGAGATTTTTATATTTTTCTTTTTTTTTCAAAACCCAATGTGTATTTAAACTTACAGATCTTAGTTAGGACTAGCCACATTTCAAGTGCCCAATAGCCACATTTAATGGGACAGAACAGCTCTACAGAATTTATTTTGACTCATGTTTCAGTTGGCTTAAGTATATCCTCGAATAATTCTTTCCAAGAATGATATGTTGGTTAATGAGATACACGTGAACAACAATGCAGGGACAGATTTATTGAATTTACATTAAACTCTGAACAATTTCTCAATTATCTTCTGCTATTTATATGCTGTAGAAGAGAATTAGGAAACAAGTCTGATAGTGTTTTTTCCCTTTGAAAAAACATTTTTCTTTATCTTTGTATTTCAAAAATTTTGCTGGCGTATATGTAATTGTGGGTTACTTTTACTGATTTTCAATTTTTTTCTGGAATACAACAAGCCCTTTCAATATGCAAACTCAGACCTTTTTTCTGTTCTGGCAAGCTGCCTTCAACTTTATCTTTGATTACTGCTTCTGTTCCAACTGTGTGGCTTTAGTCTCAGAACATCTATGATTAATTTATTTGTGTTGGTTCTTTCTTCTCTGACCTCCTACTATCTTTTCTCAGCGTTTTCAATTCTTCATCACTTTCCTCTATAGTCTAACACACTGTTTCTCAAGTTTGTCTTCCAATCATTGATTAAAATCTTTACAGTGTCATTTCTATATTTCAGTGAGGATTTTAATTCCTATGTTTCATATTTACTTTCTGTGCATTGTTCCTTTTTGCATCTCAACTCAAAATCAACCTGCTTTTCTTCTTAACAGCTTTCTGCTCCTATCTCACAGGGTCTATGTCTTTTTGCTTCTTACAGAGAATGCAAAGTAGCATTTACATTTTTTCTTTTGGCTCCTATATTAGGTCATTTTTCAGAAGTCTACCTATTCCCTAAGTCTTCAGGACAGTGTTTCATTTCCCTAGTTCTTCATATTTTGTTTGGAGTTTTATTTTGGATTTAACCCTAGTTTAATCATTCTGGGATGCAAAAAGATTGATACAGAGCCTGTTGTTTTCTGAAAGGCAAGGTATGTAAGTCACTCTAGGTTTCACTCACTGTCTACCTCGGCTGCCAGATAAATTCAGCAGAAAGAATCAAGAGTAAGACTGACATTCCTATTCAAACAGCTAGTTTTCACAATAAGTAATGCATAACCCAAGCCTAAAGAGAACAGTAAGAACAGTGCCCAATCTGCTTTGAAGCAAAGCCTTGCATCTGTCTTTACCCAACTGATGGGCACAGCTCCCACATAATTTTCAAAGTCTATTTAGAAATTCATCTGGTGCAGTGGATCACTATATAGTGAGACCATCAATTCCAAGAGGAAATGTCTCGATTACTCTTCGTCACACATCAAAAGAATGAGTCTGTTCAGCAGAGTAATGATGTAGACAAGATTAAAGGGAGACTGTTTTCAAGAAATTTGACAGCATTCATTTAGTATACTAATTAAAAGAGAAGCTTTACCTACTAAGAGTGAAATCTACTTGACAAACACCGTTAATGGTTACCGTAAGTTGGGTACTTGAGAGTTAGAAGATAGTATTTTTTAAGTTTTCTATAACTTAGACTATCGCTAATTCAGATACCACCTCCCCCATAATTGTGAAAATTTTTCAATGCATAACTACCTTGAAGTATGTTAATGTCTGCAAAGCATGCAAAAACCCAAGTCTTACCATCTGCTGGATGATTCATTTGTAAATCTGCCTAGTATTCCTTTGGGAAGTTCCAGGATTGATTTTTAACCTTATTATAAAAACTTGGTGGGAATGAATTCGGTAATATAGTCTATATGAAAGTGCTCTGAGCACTTGGAAGAATGTGCCACATTCATCCTAGACATGTTTAAATGGTATGTATACTGTGATCAAAAATATAAGTGTTTGAAAGTAATCGCTTGGAGATTTGGAGATTTGCATCAAGAGTTCCAGAAAAACAGAGGCTTTGGGGACAATATAGTAGTCACAGAGAAGAACTCTAATTCTGGCCCAAACTAGCCATTGCCGGTAATAAGAACAATGGATCATCTGTTGGCAGTAAACTCCTTTGGGGAAAGGACTGTGATTTACTCATTTTCATACTCCTGCACCCAAAATGTCCTTCAAGGTTAACTTTTTTTTATCTGCTTCTAAGATATCTGCTTCTGAGGCTGTAACCCAATATTAAAAACATGAATGAATCTCTTGTCAGTCTTTTCTTCTACGTGTTTTAATTGTATCATGCATGAGTTTTCTTCAGTTTCTCACCCAACTGGCTTCACATCTTGACCTCCCTTCCTATCTTGCCCTATATTAGGAAACCTAGCTTCCCTAAAGCTAAAATCCACAGACTTGGAACCGAGGCAATTCTTTCACAAGTTTCAAGAACTGCACCTGCAAACATGAGAATTTCAGCAGAGCCTCCAGGACTGTACAGTTGCAGAGGAAGTTGTTCATAGCTTAGTTTGTAGGATGATGTCCTTGGAGTCACATATTTCACAGCCTACAGGACTATAGGTGTCCACCCTGTGCTTCAATCCAAGACTTAGCCAGGGCCTAATGCACATGATGGCAGGAACCACTGCACCACCTTGGCCTACCTGCCTGTCCAAGGAGGGGAGTACACACAGTACTTGGCACACAACAGGTGCTCCATAAATAGTTGTTGAAAAGAAGGCATCACAGGATGTTGTGACTGGTAAATCATGGGAGTCCTGTAAGTTAAAATGCATCTGACTTCTTTCTAGTTAGGTAACTGAGTATGGATCCCTAAGAGCTGTCCAGTCAATGAGTGGGATTCCTCCCCTTGTCTGGAATTGTTACAGATCTGGAACATTCCCATTCACTCTGCTTTCAGTCCAACTAAACAAACATTTATTGAACATTTATATATACTGACTGGCAAGGCATAGTTTCTGCCTTCAAATAACTCAAAATCTAGTAGGGAAACAGTCAATAAAGAGCTACTTATAATACAGTATGAAGCAAGTAGTAATATAACTGTGTAGAAATATATAGATGTCAAACAAATGAGGGAGTGATAATTTTGTCCTGGGGGTCAGACCAGGCTTTATAGAAAAGGTGCCCTCTGACCAGAGCTTTGAGAGATGAATGGGTTGGCTTGGTGATCAGCAGAGGGAAACACACGTGCAAAGGCACGGAGGAGTGAAGCAGCATGGACAGGCAAGTACTTTCACGTTTCTGGGGCTTAAATGATGAATTAGCGTGACAGAAGAGGTCATCTGGGGCCAGATTTTGAAGGGCATTTCATCATATGCCAAGAACTTTGTAACAGGTAATACAAAGATCCCTTGTACCCTTACCCAGTTTCCCCTGATGGTAACATTTTGTAACACTATAGTACAACATCACAACTAGGGTGTTGACACAGATGCAGAACACTGCCATCACCACCAGGATCCCTCACGTTGCCCAGTTACAGCCACACCCACATCCCTCCCACCTCACTCCCTCTTTAACCCCCGGCAACCACTAATCTGTTCTCCGTTTCTATATTTTTGTCATTTCAAGAATGCTATATACATGGAATTTATAACCTTTTGGGGTTGGCTTTTTCACTCAGCATCATTCTCTGGAGATTCATCCAGGTTGTTGCACGTACCAGTAGTTTGTTCTTTTAATTGCTGAGTAGCATTCCATGGTAGAAACGTACCACAGTCTGTTTAACCATTCACTGGATAAATACATCTGAGTTGTTTCCAATTTGAGGTTATTATGAATAAAGCTTTTATAAATATTCATGTATAGGGTTTTTTAAATTGTAGTTAAAATACACATAACATAAAATTTACCATCTTAACCATTTTTAAGTATTCAGTTTAGTGGCATGAAGTACATCCACACGGTTGTACAACCATCACCACCAACCATCTCCAGAACTCTTTTCATCTTGCAGAATTGAAGCTGTGTACCCATTAAACAATATTCTCCCCTCCTCTAAGTCCCCTGCATCCGTGATCCTACTTTCTGTCTCTATGTATCTGACTACTCTAGATACCTCATACAACTAGAATCATATAGCGTTTGTCTTTTTGTGACCGGCTAGTTTCATTTAACATAAAGTCCTCAAGGTTCATTCATGTTGCAACATGTCAGAATTTCCTTTGCTTTCATGAATGAATAAATAATATTCCATTGTATGTACTTACCATATTTTGTTTATTCATTCATCCATCAACGGACAATTGGGTTGCTTCTACCTCTTGGCTGCTGTGAATAATGCTGCTATGAAGAAGAGAGTACAAATATCTTTTCAAGTCCTTGTTTTCAATTCTTTGGGGTATATATCCAGAAGTGAAATTGCAGGATCGTATGGTAATTCTATTTTTAATTTTTTGAGGTGCCATCAAACTGTTTTCCACTGGCTACACCATCCTACATCCCCACCAACAGTGAACAGAGGTTCTAACTTCTCCACATCCTCACCAACCCCTGTATCTAATAGGTGTGAGATCTCACATACAGATTTTTGTGTGAATGTAAGACTTCATTTCTCTGGGATAAATTCCAAGGAGTGCAATTGCTGGGTCATATGGTAGTTGCATGTCAGTGTTTTAAGTAACAGCCAAACTTTTTCAGAGTGGCTGTACCACCAGCAATGTACGAATGATGTGGTTTCTCTGTATCCTCACCAGGATTTGATGTGATCATTATTTTTTTATTTTAGCCATTCTTTTTTCTTTCTCTTAAGACTTTTTAAATAGCTTTACTGAAATATAACTGACATGTAATAAATTGCATATGTTTAGTGTATTTGTTTTTTCTAATTTTTATTTTATATTGCAGTATAGTTGATTAATAATGATGTATTAGTCACAGATGTACAGCAAAGTGATTCAGTTATATCTATACAGGTATCCATTCTTTTTCAAATTCTTTTCCCATTTAGGTTATTACAGAATATTGAGCCAAGTTCCCTGTGCTGTACAGTAGGTCCTTGCTGGTTATCTGTTTTAAATATAGTCGTGTGTACATATCAATCCCAAACTCCTAATCTGTCCCCCCCAACCCTTTCCCCCAGTAACCATAAATTCGTTCCCTAAGTCTGTGAGTGTTTCTGTTTTGTAAATAAGTTAATTTGTATCATTTTTTTTAGATTCCGCATATAAGTGATATCATATGACATTTGTCCTTCTCTGTCTGACTTACTTCACTCAGTGTGATAATCTCCAGGTCCACCCCTGTTGCTGCAAATGGCATTATTTCATTTTTTAATGGCTGAGTAATATTCCATAGCATATATATGTACCACATTTCCTTTATCCATTCATCTGTCGATGGAAATTCAGGTTTGCTTCCATGTCTTGGCTATTGTAAACAGCGCTGCAATGAACATCAGGGTGCATGTATCCTTTCCAACCATGGTTTTCTCCGTACTTTAGTCATTCTGATAGGTATATAGAGGTATCTCACTGTGGTTTTATGCATTTCCCTAACGGCTACTGATGTTGAAAACCTTTTCAAGTGCTTATTTGCCACCTGTACACCTTCTTTGGTAAAATGTCTCTTCATATCTTTTGGCCATACTCTAAATGGATTGTTTACTTTTTTACTTTTGAGTTTTGAGAATTATAGACACCAGAACTTTCTTGGATAGCAGCATTACTTGCACATATTTTCTCCCTGACTGTAGCTTGTCTTTTCAACCTCTTAACAGAGTATTTTGTAGAAGAAAGGTTTTATGTTGATGAAGTCCAACTTACCCATTTTTTTCCTGTTATAGATCATGTTTTCAATAACGTCTTTCTTTCCTAGCCCTATATTCCAAAGATTTTCTCCTGTTTTGTTTTTCTAAGTTTCATCGTATCAGTATTACATTTTACATTGAAGTCCATTTTTGTGTAAGTTTTGAAACATAGGTTGAGGTTTGAATTTTTGCCTATGAATGATCAAATACTCCAACAACATTTAACTATATTATCTCCATTGAATTACTTTTACACTTTTGTCAAAAATCAGTTGGGCATATTTGTATGGATCTATTTCTGGCTTCTCTATTGTGTTCCATTGATCTATGGATCTATCCTTCCACCAGTACCACCTAGTCCTTATTTATACATTGTTTTAAAATCAAATACACTGATTCTTTGCAACTTATTCTTCTTTTTCAAAATTATTTTAACTATTCTAGTTTCTTTGACACCTAAGGAGGGGAGGCAAATTTGTTACTGCTGGAAAAGGGTGAGCATTTCAGCTCCCCAAGTGACCTCTAGTGACATCTGATGAGTCTGGCCTCTGTACCATTCGGCAGTTATGGAGTCCTGATTCTCCACTAGTCCTCCTGTGACATCACCTCAACAGGGAAGAAGAAGGATGCCTCATTACCAATTGGAAGTGGAACTCCATGTTCCCCACATGTTCTCCACTGATACCATGGTGGGAAAGAGACCTCATTACCGGCCAGCTCCCTACTTGGCCTTCTCCAAGGCCACCACAGTGGGGGTCTTAGGGCACCTCATAGTCATGTGAGGCTAGACATTCAGTTTCCCTACCCAGCCATTGTTGGCATGGGTGAGGATGGGACCCCAGTTTTTCTGTGGTATTTGGTTGGAGTAGAGTGTCTAGTTATTGTCTAAACATTTTCTGTCTTGCTAGACTGTCCCTTCCCTGGTCCTTTGGATACAGAGAGCACGGTTTTGCTGGGCCTTTTGTTGTCTGATCTGTTGGCATTTCCAGGATTCTGGCTTCTCCATCTCCAAGAATGGGATGTATAAGGCAAAAAGAAAATCCAGAGAATTCACCACTGTTTCATTCCCCAGGTCCCAATTATCTCTAGCTGGTCTGGCTTCTTCTCTTCATCTTTCAGAGTCTTTTGTTTGTTTGTTTTTGTTTTTTGCTTGTCTTATATAAAATGACCAGAGTTTTCAGTTGTACTTAACAAGAGTGATAGGGGAAAGTGTGTCTACTCCATCTTCCCAGAAGCAGACATCTGAAGGCTTGTAAGGAGAGGAATGACACGGTCAGCTTTATCTTTAGGAAGACTGTTCTGGCAGGGAAGAGAACAGACTTCACAGAGGAAAATGGAGGCTCAGTGAAATCTATTAGGTAGGAGATGACAAGGGGCTAAAATAAAGCTGTGGCAGTGAGAATAGAGTGAAAGGATCTGAAGGAAACAGAATTCAGGAGATGGATCCAGTATAATCTGGTGACTGGTGAGGGAGAAGAGGGATGCACATATGATTTCTAGGTTTGCGGTTGGTGTTGCCTAGTGAATAAAATGGCACCAATTCAGTTAGGAAACACCGGAGTAGGAACTCGTATAGAGATGATGAGTACAGTGTGGGAACAGATGCTTTTGAGGTCTCTGTTTTCTTCCACTTTTTATTCATAAATAATTGGCAGCTTCCTTGTGATGACCGTTTTTCATCTTATTGTACTTCCTTCAACTAGAAAATCAGAGAATGGAATGCTGCCTTTTGTCTTAAAAACTAACTAGCTCTCCAAAGAAGATATACAAATGGCCAAAGAGCATATGGAAAGATGCTTAATGTTATTAGTAATTAGGTAAATGGAAATCAAAGCCACAATATGATACAACTTCACACCTACTAGGTTTAAAATTTTAAAGAATAACCATACCAAGTGTAAGGGAGGATTTAGAGAAACTAGAACCCTCATATATTGCTGATAGGAATATAAAATTGTCTAGCCGTTTTGAAAAAGATCTGGGCAGTTTCTCAAAATGTTGAACTTAGTGTTACCTTATGATCTAATAATTCCACTCCTAGGTATACATCCAGGCTGAATGAAAACATACATCCACACAAAAACTTGAACACAAATATTCATAGCAACATTATTCACAGTGGAATCAACTCAAATGAAAAGAATAAAATGTGGAGCATCCATACTATGGAACATCATTCAGCAATTTAAAGGAATGATATTCTGATACATGCTACGACATGGATGAACCTTGAACACACTATGCTAAGTCAAAAAAGCCAATCGCAAAAGACCATATATTATATGACTCCTTTTATAATATATACAATGGCCAGAATAGACAAATATATAGAAACACAGAGCAGATTTGTGATATACTAGGACTAGGAGTATGAGTCTCAATGAAAAGTGACTGCTATTGGGTGCAAGATTTCTTTTAGGAATGACAAAAGTTTTCTAAAATTAGATTATGGTGATGGTTGCACAACTCCACAAATACATTAAAAGCTATTGAATTGTACACTTTTAACAGGGAAACCTTATGGTATATGAATTATATCTCAATAAAGCTGTTTTTTAAAAAACTAAAAACATCCCAATATTCTTTTTAACTAATTGTTAAACATAATTTATTCTTATTTCTGGGTTCAGTTGTCTTCTTCCTGAGATATAGCATTTAGTAATTCTCTGTGCAAGGGTATACATATAATAAATTCTCTTGGAATTTCTTTGCCTGAAAAATGTCTTTATTTTGGCCTCACTCCTGAATGATATTTCTCTCAGTATAGTATTCCAGGTTGGCAGTTCTTTTCCCTCATCATTTCACAAATATTCAATTTGTCTTCTGACTTCTAAACATGCTATTAAGAAGTATGCAGCCAGTCTAATTATTAATCTTGGTAGATGCATTATTTAGGATTCTACATGTCTTTGTAACAGAGACTCAAAATTCCAAAATATCAAACAAGATAGAAGTTTATGTTAAGCTCTCTAAAATCTAGAGGTAAGCATTTCATGGCTGGTATAGCAGCTCTGTTCCACAAAGTCTTCATATTACCACACTACCAACCCTTGGTGTGACCATTATCCCTGTGGTCCAAGGTGGCAGCTAGAGCTTTCAGTATCACATTTGTGTTCCAGGCAGCAGGGTGGAGAAAGGATAAATAAGAAAAGGAAAAAAGGGAGCACAAGACCCTCAAGAAAGTTTCCAGAAATCTGCCCCAACAGTTCTGCTTACATTTCATTGACCAGAACTTAGTTACATCATCATACCTAGCTTCGAGAGAACCTGAGAAATGCACTCTATTTGGAGGGATGGGGACATAGGCCCCACTAAAAAGTCAAGGTTCTTTTAATATAGAAGAACTAAACTTACAGTTTCAGACACAGTAGGTAATCTTTCTTCCCTCCAATTGTTTTTAGTTTTTTCTCATTGCTTATGTTCTACAGTTTCATTATTATGTGTCTAGCAATGGGTTAATTTTTATTTCCGGGCTTGAAACTAGGTATGATTCTTCAATCTGACGATTAATATCACTAGTCAACTCTGCAGGACTCTCAGCTACTAGATTTTCAGTTACTAGTTTTCCCACATTCCCCTTGGTCTTTCATTCTAGAATCCCTATTTGATGTATGTTGGACCTTCTCTTTCTATCTTCCATATTGCTTAACCATTCTTTCATGTTTGCCTGTGCTGCATTCTGGATAATTTCCTCAGATATATCTTCCAATTCATTATTTCCCTTTTTAGTCCTACCCAACACAGGTGGATAAACTGTGTTTGGGTTTATTTGTCTGTTTGTTTGTTTTATTGTTAATGTTAACTTTCACATTTCTGGAAGTTCTATAGGTTCTCTTAAAAATCTTCCTTTTTGTTCCCTTCTTAGAGTTTCAATTCTTTTTATATCTTTATTTTTAAATATATGTAGTTCATGTTTTCTTTCAGTTTGTCAATATATTACCACGAGGTCTTAGGGTTCTAATTCTCTATTCATTGTGCTCACTGACTCTTGTTCATCCTGGTGGATTGCTGCCCCTGTGGATTTTTTTAAAATTTTGATTGTGAGACAATATTTAGTGCTCCTTGTTTTCTTTATGAAAATACATTATGACTTGGGTTGCATTTCAGAATATTTTTACAATTGATTTTACTGCATTTTTCCATTTGATTCTGCCATTACTAGCCCACAGAACCAATTTTTACTAATTTCTTAGTTTGAAAGGGTACCTGGACCAGGCAGGTAGTTCCCATCGCCCAGGGGAGACTTTTCCTCAAGAGCAAGAGGAGGCAAACAAGTTTCCTTGTTATCTCCCTATGCTAATGGATGTATTTTGTTTTTCAGGTCCCTCTTTCACTGAGGAGGTAGCCCTTTGTTCCAGTTATCTATTGCTGCATAACATATCACCCCAAACTTAGTGGCTTCAAACCACAACAATAACCATTTATTTTGCTCACAAACCTGTACTTTGGGATGGGTGGTGCAGCAGTGGGCTCACCATATGGCCTCTCTGTTTCCTCACAGCATGATGACAGTGTTCCAAGAACAAGCATCCCAAAAGGCCCCAGGTGGAAGCTGCATCACTTATGATGATGTAACTTTGCAAGTCACGTAGCAACATTCTGCCACAGTTACAGACCACCAAAATTCAAGGGGAGGGAACATAGGCTTCACATCTCAGTGGGAGGCTTGTCAACATCACTCTGCAAGAAGAGCATGTGGGATGGGAGATAGAGCTGCAAATATTTTTGGAAAACACGATCTGCCATATGTTTTAAGAGTCAAGTTCAGGCAGAAGTCTCATATCCAACTCCCCAGGCTGCACAGGCCAAGGCCTTAACTTCTTTCCCCAGGTGGATGTTAAAACATGTGTTACTAGATCCCATGGAACTAGCAGCACCACCCCCATGCAGCATAGCTGCAGAATCAGCAGGCATGTTTACAGCTTGCTGTACTGATATTAAATTCCTCTTTCATTTCTACCACCTGCAGAGTTCCCTTTCTATATTGCAAGTTTAACTATGCATTTAAGGGCATTTAAAAAAATATTTTACTCAGCATTCCTACAGGCTTATAAAAATTGGAGGATTTTCAGGTTTTCTTAGTCCACCTCTTACTGGAATCAGAAACTTTATCCTAACTTTATTGAAAGGAGTATACATTGAGAGGGGAGGGGAGGAGGTGCTTGGCATACAACAGCCAATCCATGTCTTCCCTGGCCTCCCTGGGGTCACATTACACACACACACACAAAAAATATTCTAACCAGATTTTTTAATGGTGTAAGCTTATACACTTGTGGCAAGGAGTTAAATATCTGTTAGTATCTCAACAAGTTGGACCACAATTCCCATTAAGGAAGAAACTGGCCTTCATGGAGGAAAAGAAATAAGTTGAAAATAAAGGAGAGATGGTGAAGGCAAGGGTGTCAGCAAATACCAAAGCAACTAACATGATGGTCATACAGCTCTGCACGAGAGACTGGGAGGAGTGTATTTTTATTCTTAAGAGAGAAGTGGAAATAAAGGGTAAAGGATGGAGGACGGTGGATAGAGGAGGATCAAGGGGTGGTAGGCCAGGAGCTACATGGGCAGCGTGGTCTTTAAAACAATTACTGGCTGTGGGATGGGTGAAAGAACTGTTGAGAAGAGAACTATGACTTTAAATTGTCTGCACACAATTGCATATTGTGATCTCCCTTTCCCTAATCTTCAGTCAGGTCTTGCTTTGACCAATAGCCTCTGGTTACACGGGAAGAAGAGAAGAGGAAGGGGCTTTGGCCTGCATCTGAGTCTATGTCAGAGCAGATATGAAAAGAGCCAGAAGCATACAGAGGAACACAATCAAGAGAGGTAGGAGATCAGGGCCAGAAGAACACTAAGTCAATCCCAGATATTCACAGAAACACTGAGGTCTGCTCTGAACCTCCAAAGGGCACACAACAGTGATTTGAGCCTATTTAACTAGATGTCAATGGACTAAGAGCCTCCAGCTAACATCTGGGTTACATATTGTCCACAAGCTTCTAGAAGCTACTTATAGTATCATCAGCCATCCACTGGTGGACCAATGACTAACATATTGGGGACCAAGTGATATAGTGGACGTATTCAAAGACTTGATCAAACACATTCAAAAAAAGAAAAGCAGAGTGAGTTTCAGTTCCCCAAACACATAACATTCCAGTCCATCACTATGACCGTTACCATCAACCCTCACTAAGACAAGGTGAGTTTTCCATCACTGGATGGGTTCCTTCAGAGAGCTCATGACCCCCTAACAGGGATGTCACAAAGAGGATGAGTTTTACAGGAAGTAGTGAGGTTTGGACTAGATCATTTGCAAGTTCTGGTCTAACTTGAAATTTTTCAAATCTAAGATAATGGGTTGATATATCTGTTTACTGAACCAAGCAGATTTGCATGGCTGATAACGACTATATTTGATGAAAGGGATGGAGAAAGGGGGTAAGAACAAGCAGTGGGACCCTTGTGGTCAGGCAGATAAATCTTGGATGAACACAAGTTAGGGAGTAACTCCCTGTGTTCTGAAACACAAATATGTCATGACAGAAACTAGAGCGTGACGGTACAGGTTACTGTGTGGAGGGTGATCTGAAGCTACAAGCAAGAAGCTAGGGGCCAACCAAGCAGTTCTTACAATGACCTTGTTGTGGAGTAGGAAAGGTCAGGGCCAGGTAGGAGATGATCTTAGAAAAAAGAGGATTAGATTCAAGAGATGATGCAGAGCAGTGCCAGTCACAAGGGAGGATTAGAGGGACCTTTAGATCATTTTCCCATAACCTCCATCAGCCCCCACAAACTCCTCCAATAAAAATAAGATAAAATAATAATAATATACTATTCTTTGACAAGGACAATTAACATTTGCTCTGTCTTATGTCTGTATGCAATTACATATTACAAGCAGTTATCGAAAACTGCTAGTTGTACTATTCTGTAATGTATAAACTAAATAAAACCATTGTACTGCTCTGCATGCTGCCTTTTACCTCTACCTCTATCTCTGCCACCACCATAACATAGTCCTTCCAACTACAGCAGTGGTTCTCAAATACTGGCATGCATCAGAATCACCACTAGAGTCTGTTAAAATACATATTGCTGAGACCCACCCTCAGGAGTTTCTGATTCAGCAGATCTGGCAAAGGGCTCAAATACTCATATCTCTAACAAGTTCCCAGGGTCCCCACTTTGAAGACCACTGAGCTGCATTGCTACCCCTAAGCCCCTAGAGCTGCCACTGCTGAAGGTAACTTTCTGCGGGAGCAAGTAGGAAATGAAGATGCTCGGTCTGTGAATACTACTGAGGTGGGACCTGGAGCTCTACAGAGGATCTGAACATTTTGGAAATAGTTACAGTTGTTAAAGACAAACCAGGAAATCTCCATATGTGCTTCCTACCCTGTCCTGGGCCCTTTATATGGCTCTAGCTCATAGTACACACCCCTGAGAACGTTGAACACCCAGCCAACAGCCACAGCCCATCACTGCTCATGGCATTTCTCAGCCTTTACTCCCACCCATTTTATCCTATCCTTGTTCTCATCATCCTGGTTCTGTAACCCATCCACCCCCAACTTGATGCTTGTGAGAAACCCTCCTTGCTGTGACAGTCAGTTTAGAAAAAATCTCTGGCTGGACTTGAGTGCTCCGTCAGACGTGATTTGAATTTGCCTTGGGGCTCCACAATGGCCATTACCGTGTAATAGGTACTAGGCTCACCCAGCACCTACCCTAGCTGTACATCCCCGCCTGCCCCTGCCCACCTCTGCCCAGGAAAGGGGATCATTCACCCAATCATACACCCAACATAAAAATACTAGGCGACCTCCCTTTGCTTTATCATCCATCCACCAAAACTACTCCAGCTCTTTTATAGGATAATCTATTTTCAACACTACCTGGATTATTACCTCCCAAAGCAAAAGAGGCCAAATTTGCAGGCATTACTAATTAGGCTCCATTTTCTTACTGCTTTTGACACCATTCTTTTCTTTTCAATCATTACTTATCTCAGGGGAGAAATTGTTCTTCCTCAATTAGGGAAGCAATCAAAACTCCAGGATGGAGCTGCCCAGCTACACAAGCTCTGGGGCCAACCCCTCCCTCAGGACAGTCTCTTCCAATTCCGTGCACTCCCTTCTCAAAAGGTGCTCTGTCCATTGCACTGCATGCAGCCTCTTTTAAGCCTTCTGGAGTAGAGATGTACACCCAAATCTGAGCTTTTCCTGCCACACTGTGGCCACGTCTGAACACTACACATGGCCTTTATTCCTTGAAGAGTGGTGTCGCTTCTTTTTTTTTTTCCCCCTACCTTTTCTACCTGTTAACCCACACACACTCCCCAAGCCTCAGCTAATCCTTTTCTCCTCCAGGAAGACTCCCTTGAACCCACCCCCAACGCAGGCCAGGTGAGGCCTCCCCATATAGCTCCCGTACCAATCTCTCGCATCTCCCTCCACAGACTGCACTGGGGCCACTTACTTGTCCAACTCTCCAACTCCCTGATTAGACTGTGAGCTCTTGGAAGACAAACTTACTCATCTGTGTGCCCCCAGGGCCTAGCAGAGAAAAATCTTCAATAAACACATGTAAAAGGAAGGGAGGGAGGAATGGAGGGAGGAAAGGAGGAGGGGAGGGAGGGAGAGAGGCAGGCAGGGAGAGGAAAATGACTCAGGGTAATAATATACGTAATGACAATCACCCACACTTACTGAGCTCTTACAGTGTGCAAACACTACGCTTTCTATTATTTACCTCAAGTAATCAGGGCCAATATCCACCTCAGCTGCCCCCGCCCCACCCAGTGACTGGCCTATCAGGGCCTCCTGCACCCTCCTTCACATCAGCCAGGGCCAACATCTGTCCTGATTGGTCGGTGACCACGTCACATGTTTTTAAGCATTTTAGCACTCATTCCTGCTTAGAGTAATTAAGTTACCTGCCCAAGTTCACACAGAATTCAGAATTCCTGGACTCAGAACCCAAACCCAGGCCTGACACCAGAGCCCATGTCCCTCGTGGCTTCTGAGGACCCTCACGTTAGTACATGGGAGCCCCCTGAGGGAGGCCTGGATCCAGAGGGATCCGGGAGTGTGTGTGCTGGCAGTGGGAGAGCCTGCCCTGTCCACGAAGTTAGGATAAGGAGGAGTGGGGGCAGCTGCAGGCCAGGTAGCAGTTCACTCAGTCTTCATTCAACAGGCAGCTGTTCCTGCACCAGGCACAGTCAATACATGCTCAACCAGGGGTCCGTTGGCCTCCAGGAGCCTACTGTCTAATGGGAGACAGATATACACATAAAACAGACCTCTCTAGAGAGGAGGGCTCTCTGGGGCTGGCGCTGGAGGGCAGCCTCCCAGCATCCCAGACATCTGGACGAGCAGGAGTCCCGGCCCCAGGGCCAACAGTCCCAATGTCAGGAGCCCAGTGTCAGGGGGCTCCAGGAGCTCGTCCCCTGACTGGGGTCTGGAGCTGGGCTGGGAGGTCCAGTTCTTCACCACACAGCTCTGGTCCCCTGAGGCCACCTCCAGCTCCAGGAGGAGGGGGAGATGCTGGCCAAGTAGGACACCCTTCAAAGGCTTCCCCAGAATCAGCGTCCACTCCATGGGCTAGCACAAAGACCCCTCTTAGCCTGACCCCGGGCTGCCTCTCCAGCCAGTTTCCCTAATGTGCGAGGCTCCTCTGTGCCCATGTGTTCTCTCTGCCTGGGACATGCTTCCCACACCTTCCTCAACAGCACCTTCAACACTCAAGGGTGTTGAACTCGCAGCACCCTTCAACACTCAAGGCAAGCATGATGAGCCTCTAAACGGCAGAAACTCCCATGGGGGTGCAGCCTGCACAGCGTGGTCGGATTACCACCCCAGCTTATTAATTTGCCTGACTACTGCTCAGGAGACGAAGAAATAAAGAGACTGAAAGCATATTCATCATCCTCACTGAGCTGTGGGATGAAATACTTATTTTGGAAATAATGATTCCAGGTAGGAGGGCAGTGAAAAGGGGGGCCTGTGAGAAGCAAGTGTTTTATTACACAGTTTCTAAAATGTGAGCACTTAATGCTCTTTCATTATCACATATTATTACGGTTCTATAAAAATCGTTTTTAGGAATCAATCCCGAAGTTCTAAAGCCCCCTCCCCAAAAAGAGCTAGAAGGCAGAATTTGGAAGAAGCCCTATAAACAGAGAAACGATACTTCAGACTCTACGTGTTAAGACTTATGTTGGCAGAATCCACACACAAGACTTTGTCCGCCCTATGTGAATGCAGTGACTCTCACGCCATCACTTCAAAAGATGGTAAGCTTTTTATAAAAGAGAGAAGATGGGTATGAGTTTCCTATTTTTGAGATGGGAAAACTGAGGCTCGGAAAGCATAAGTGAAATTCCTTTAAGTGAAAGTAGTGACGGCGCTGGAAAGAAAAATCCATCTATTTTGATTTACAGTTCCACTATTTCTCCACTGGATGCTCAGCCCATTTGGGGAGCATCTCCACCCAACCCTACTCAATCTCCCTTGGTATTTCCACTCCCTTCATTGGGATCTGGGTTTTCATCCCAGGGGATGCATTAACTTGAAAATGTATTACTGGCTGATCACTCTGGCACAGAAAACATCAAGAGGCTTTTGACCCTTGCTCACCCATTGGGATGAAGACCTGGAGACAAAGGAGTCAAGTGAAATTGATGGGGAGCTCCTAGGCCCTTACAAACATCCCCGTGCCAAAGGAGAACCAGTTACAGATTCCATCTGAGCTTCAAAATATCACCAAACTGAGGAAAAGCCAGTGGAGCCAGCCCTTAAGTCCACATGGGGAGGTGACGATGCTTCCACACATGTAACGGACCTTGACAACTACAAGCATTTCATAGACTCTTCTGCACTCATTCTTCAGAAAAAGCCCACCCCACGGCAAGGTACTCTGAGGGGATTCTCCAGTGCAGTGTTTCTCAAACTCAACTGTGCACAGGAATCTGGGGATTTGTTGAAATCCAGACCCTGATTCAGTAGGTCTGGGGTGAGCCTGGGGCTCTGCATTTCTAAAAAGCCACCAGGCAATGTCGATTCTGCTGCTCCCAGGTCCACACTTCGAATAGCAAAGCCCCAGGACACGGTTTGATAAACCACAATTCTAAGGACTGAAAAGGCAACAGCAATGAATAACTCACTGGCGGTGGGGCTCAAATGGAGTAATAACCCACTGAAGACATTTCCTATATTACTCTTCTACTAGCAGTGTTTTACTGACACCTGGCAGGGTGAACCACACAGGTAAAAAGGCTCTGAAGGAGCCCAGGAAAGGAGTGAAACAAGATTTACTCACGGGAGAAGCAGGCAAGTGGTCTGGCAGTCTTATCTCCGGCTTCATTTGCAACTGGAAAAAAAAACAGAAGATACAATTAAGAGCAAGGCACATGTGTCCGTAGAATATGCCCAACCTACAGCTAATCCTCTGGATGATTCACTATTACACTGTTTTTGAGAGTCTTTGTAAGAGGATAAAAGCAACTTCACTCCCTCTCTTTCTATATTTCCAGTGCTGCTCTCAATGTCTAAACGAGGTCAAGAGCCTTAATCATTCTGATTAGAAAAGTGAATTAAGCTGGAGACGACCTAAACAATACCTAGTTTACTAGGCTTACAGGAGTTAACTGGCTTGCATGCACTGAGTAAGAGGCGTGCACACCAGGCTTCAAAGCCAGCGCACATCCTTCTGCTTTAAGCTTCCTCTCACCGGGATGTCCTTCAGCACACAAATGCACCCCAAGCACCTGACATCAGTCTGATTTTCTTGGTCCATGGTGCAAAGCAAGGCAGGGATTTCAGAAGATAGTAAGGTTGGTTATTGTTAAGAAGGATATTTAAATTTAGAGTCTAACAAATAGGAGGATCGAGAAAATTGTCCGGAGAGCTGCCCTAGAAAACCGTACCCCTAACGCTTCTCAGCAGGGTCGTTCACCCTCCTCTGAAAAGCCTCTGTATAATTTATCATCTTGATAGGGTCATAATTACCATCCCCTATATTTACGAACACCATCTTCATGGATAAAAAAGATATCAATTGTTAAATTGAAACACAAGTTTCATCCCCTTTAAATATCACTTTTAATGCCCATAATGACTATAACCTTGGGTGTTTTGTAGATATTCGTGATCAACTTGAATGAACATTCAGAGCAATCAACTGGAAAAACCTGTTCATTTTAGTTTAGGAAAGAACATCCAATACATATGCAGAATAAAGGAGATTGCCAATGTAATCATTAAAATCATTCTCATCTATGAGAATTTGCAGTACAGGACAAAAGAAATAACTACTTCAGAAATGTATTACATCATGTTGCAAAGAATGGAAGGAGTCAAAAAATTCCTTTCACCCTTTCAAAGGAGTGAAAAATTTTTAATTTACCATAATTTTTTTAATTAATGAATTTAATCTCAGTCTACTTTGTGCTTCGGTCATTTGCATTGCCCCACTGTCTGCACTCTGTATGTATTACAAACAAGACATTCTACAAAACAACCAGCAGGGGGAGGTAACATTGCATCCTGCTCCCATTCTCTCTCACACCCCAGCATTTTGGAAAGAAAGAGAGACAGAAATGGAGAGTGGAAGACAGAGAGGGAGGGCGGGAGAACGGAGCAAGACCTAGTTCGCTATTGACGTGAGTTTCCTGGCCTTGAGTTCAAATCGTTTCCTCTTTGGACACTACAGATCTCTAAAGAAAGAAATAGAGCAAGGTTATGTTTGCTGCAGAAACTGACGGGCTGCTTTTAAAGTAGGAATATGAAGACCATCGCCATTGCTGAGAACACCAGCAAGCACTAAAATGTTCAGCTTGGAGAGCGCGTGTTTTCCCTGAGGGAAGAAGGAGGGGTGGTCGCGACACCGTCACAGTTTCACATGCCGCCATGGCTGCTTCCTCACCCACAGGCTTTTTCCTCCCCTCCCGCCACCCTATCCAAGGGTGGGAATTGCTGACCCAGATCCAAGTCACGCCAGGAGAGGCAGGAATCAAGATCTAGGCCAGTGAGAGTTGTCTCTACCCAGAAGGAATTTGAACCCTGCTAGCAGCATTATTTTCCTAAATGCAGACCCAGTGCCCCAAGGTCTCCCATGATGTCCCAACATCTACAAGATGCAATCCAGCTAACCTGACCTAGTACTGAAAACCTGGCACCACCTAGTCTTCTCAGCTCACTGTACTTCCCAGCGCTTCCTTCAGGGCCCAGCCACACACTCTAAATGGACAAACACGCCCTACATACTCTCTGTCCTCTTTGCTACTGCTCCTTTGCCCCCTCCCCTCTACACACCCCTCCCCACTGCTTCACTCCTGCTCATCCTTTAAGATTGAGAAGGAGCCGTTCGTTTCTGAAAAGCTCCCCTGGCTTCCAGCATGGCTTCTGCAGTCCACAGACCTCTGCCCGTGCTCCGCACTCCCCGCGCACACCAGTGCTTCTCAAGCTTCAGTGGTGAGACCGGCAATGCCCCGCGCAGGCACCAGAGTTACCAGGAAGGTTGTTAAAATAAACTGCAGGGTTTTTTAAAATGCAAGTTCTGATTCAGTGGGTCTGGGATGGGGCCCGAGAGTTTGCATGTCTAACAAGTTTCCAGGTGATACTGAGAATGCACGTCTGGGGAAACCATATTTTGAGAACAGCTGCTCTAAACTATAAATTACCCCACCTGAGACAAGGATCATAACTTTTCATCTTTTTGTTTCCAATCTTTCAAACAGTGACTGGCACGCAGAATAATGCATTCCTCAATATTTTTAGAACTGAATGAAGTAGACTGAAATTCATACCAGTGCCACAGATGGCTCCGTAGAGAGAGCCCTCAGATTGGCTTCCAGAGGACTCTAAAAAGCCCCAGGTGTGTTCTGCTTGGCCCCTACAATGTCTTTCATTTTTAAACAATTAGTTGTCTGCATTTAAAAATCAAGGGGTTTCAAATATAAATGCAGATTGTCAGCTTCTCTCAATAACTGAGTAACTATCCAGACCCATGGGCCAGCAATGGGTCACCACTGAGACGCCCCGTATGGGTGAGTCCAGCTCCTGGACGTTCGGGAGGCAGCTCTTTGCTGACTGGCGTGGGCTTTCTATACCCTTGGCGTGGGTTCAGAAGGCAGGTGAAGACAGGACCTCTTAAAGGTCTTAAAGAAGGAAACTAAGACTCAACAGAGACCAGCACTACAAGGAGTGGTTGTGGCCAAGCTTGCTAAGCCCCTCTGTTCCCAGCCCACAAACTGCCCCGACATGTTCGATGGTCCACCAGCACAATGCTGGCCGGCTCAGGACACACGGGGGCTTCTTGACCAGCAGAGGGGCTTTCCTACACTGCTGTTTGCCTTTTATTTTAAAAAAATATCTAGCAAGCTTCGACAATGAAGTAGATGTTCCATTTATCAAGTGCAATTAGAGCTTGAATTTGGCAAGATCTCATAAAAATGCTTCTGTAGATTTAAGGAAAGTTAACCATTTAAGGAAAGTTATTATGCAGATTTACCAAAAGATGTGCTGGGTATAACACGTAGACCGGTATGTATTACTAATTCCATTGGTGCTGAACTGTATATCTTGGCTGCGTGTGTGTTTCGCCAGAAAGAAATGAGCGGAAGGATGCGCACCAGATATAGTAACAGTTATTTCTTCCATGTGCTGGCATTTGGGGAGATTATCAGCCTTTTTTATACTTTTCTACATAAACCCAACAGTTGGATAAGCACATGCCATCCTTATAATCAGAAACAAATTTTTTATTAAAGGGGTAGAAAACAATTAACTGTTATATATAGTTTGGGTCATTATATATGTATGTATATTTATTTATATGAAACATATTTCAGATTCAGATTTCAGAGCAGTCTTGAATCACAGAATCCAGGGGACCTTCTATCTTTAGTCCAAGGGGACTCCCTATAAGTCTCAAGAAATGAATCACCCACTCCCCTCTCCAGGGGGTTTCACACTTCCTAGGTCAGTGGTTTGCAGCCCTGGCCACATGTAAGAACCACTAGAGAAGTTTTAAAAAATCCTGATGCCCAGACCAATTAAACAGGGCCTCAGCGGGCGGGACCCAAGCATCCACACTTTCCAAGTTCCCAGATAATTCCAATGAGCAGCTACGGCTGTGAAGCACTAACAAATGGTGTAACTTCAGACACCTTTATCAAAGCAACATTCAGGGAGGAAGATGCCTTCAGAAATAATTACCCCTATTCAGTTCTTCTTTTCAGGAGGCTATCGTTTTGTCATTAAAATCCTGAACAGAGACGTGCCTCTGCTTTATGAAAAATTCAACAGTTAAGACTGCAAACATAACTATGGAGATCAATTAGTGGGCAACTCTTCACATTGTGAAGGGTTCTTTATAAAAGGATTCACCTCACATTGCCTCTAACCTTCAATACATGTGTACTGAGAGCCACCTGGGAGCTCAACACAGGACTAACCTCTGGGAGGATTGCAACAGTAGGTTTCATTCAGCTTTGACATACAAGCAAGTTAGGGAGGTAAACTATGTCTCTCAATCTGGGTTTATCCAAGTGTGTTCAGCTAGGGAACTGACTTTAAGATAATGATGATATGACACAGATTCCTTGGTCCCATTCCAGACCCACTGAAATGGAATCCTGCAAGGGAAGACAAGATTCTAGAATTTAAACAACTGCTACTTAATGTCTGAGAAGCAGCATTCTAAATGAAGTGTGCCCCTGGTATGTTTGCTTTATGTTCCCCCCCACCGCCGCCCCGGCAGAAAATTGGCCAGAAACAAATCTTAAAGATTCTCCAAAGGAGACCAGTGGGGAGAGGCAGGTGAGACAGGATGGTGAGAAAGGAAGTTAACTCAAGAGCAATGAGCATCTCAACCCCAACTGAGTCACAAACATTCCAGGCCATCAGAAAAAGATGGGGAGGGTGGTCCAAACAGTCGTAGTGGTGGCATGGGCAGGTACACACTGCTTTGTAACCAAAACTAGCACCAAAAACACTGCCACCCTTGTTTTGAAAACCCTGGCACCTGGGGGAGCATAAATGCAGCTGGGGTGCTGGGTGCCAGGGCAAACACACAACGAGAAAGCTGTTCACAGGAGAGCCTTGCTTCCTGCAAGGAAATCTACCTGGCATGCTGGCTGGCTGCTGTTCTGCCACTAGCTCTGGGGCTTGCCAGGGACCCCCTCCAGGTGAGGTCCTTTGGGAAGCCTGCTGGCTGGAAAACCACACACAAGGGACTTCAGAGAAGAGGGTGTTGGAATGAGGTTCCAGGCACCCTCCTAGTTTCTGTAGAAGGTGAAGCTCGGCATTGCTCACAGATGCTTGGCCTCACCTCACCTTGCCTTCCACTTGCAAAGACCCAAGCAAGGAAAACCGAATGGAATACTGGGGAGAAAGAGACTCCGTCCAAGATCGAGTGACAGCTTACCTAGCTGTCACCTTCTAATTAAGGTGTTCCATGACCACCTTATTAAGATCGCAGCTCCCGACTCCCCTTCTCCCTCTGCCTCATCCCCCTTCCCTGCACAATTCCTCCTGGAAGCACTTATCACCTTCTCATATGCTCTGTTCTTCATTCACTGGGTTTACTGCGTTTTGCTTCCACTACAGTCTAATCCCCACACAAGCACAGATTCTCTGCCAATGAAAAAACTACTATATTCCTAATGCCTAAATGCCTGGCACAGTATTGAATCAATGACCAACGTCCTACCATGCAGAGTGCGATGGGGGCCAAGAACTGGAAGCAGAATAAGAAGATGGTACAAGGACATTAACACCCACTGAGCATTTAAATGTTCTATAAGTATTCGTTCTGGGGACTCGCTGGTGGTCCAGTGGCTAAGAGTCTGCGCTCCCAACGCAGGGGGCCCGGGTTCGATCTCTGGTCAGGGAACTAGATCTGGCATGCTGCAACCAAAGATCCCACAAGCCACAATGAAGATCCCGCACATAGCAACGAAGGTCCCACATGCCACAACTAAGACCCGGCACATCCAAATAAATAAATAAATAAATAAATTTTTTAGAAATTTGTTTTTATTTTTGGCTGTGTTGGATCTTCGTTGCTGCGCACTGGCATTCTCTAGTTGCGGCGAGCGGGGGCTACTCTTCATTGAGGTGCATGGGCTTCTCACTGCAGTGGCTTCTCTTGTTGGGGAGCATGGGCTCTAGGTGCACGGGCTTCAGTAGTCATGACTCGCGGGCTCTAGAGCGCAGGCTCAGTAGTTGTGGCGCACGGGCTTAGTTGCTCCATGGCATGTGTGATCTTCCCAGGCCAGGGATCAAACTCGTGTCCCCTGCATTGGCAGGTGGATTCTTAACCACTGTGCCACCAGGGAAGCCCGATAAATATGTTTTTTTTTTAAGTATCCATTCTGTCCTTCAGGAATACTTATAAAACATTGACTAAATTGCAGATAAAGCCCTGAACAATCGGTCATGGTCCCTGCCTTCACACTGAGTAAGACTGTCATTCCCATTTGATAGACAGGGCATTGGAACTCAGAAAAGTCAGGTAACTTTTCCAAGACCACAAAGTTGTGTGTCAGAATTCCCAATCAAGGTATGCCTGGCTCCAAAGCCCAGGTTCTTTCCATTTAGCCTCTTTGCCTTCCAAGAAAGGTAGGCAGATAAGAGCTGTGCTCCAGAGAGAGCTACCCCTAGAGAAAAGTCACACTAAGTCCTGACCCTCTACTCCATGGCTCTAGCCCCAGTGAGAGCCATGTACCAGCCTACAGAGACTGGGGGAGGTCACCTGCCTGGGGATTTCATACCTGGCACAAGACCAGGAGGTGGTCAGCAGAGAGGGGCCCTTTTGTGAGATGGTCACAGGGGCCAGGACGCACAATAACAGGATCCAGAAGAGGAAGAATCTAGTTACAAAGAGAGGAGCTTCATTGCCACATTCATGCAAGAACCCCAGCTACCAGGTGTCTCCCTAACCCTATTAAATCTTCCACAGTTAGAAAACAGTAACAAGGGAATAGGAACTAGAATCAAATCTTTGCGTGAAAACAGTACAACTCATAACACCAGCCCCCAGGAGGCAAGACCTATTCTCTTAACAGGGGAAGAAACTGACATTCCAAGAGATCAAGTGGCTTGTCCAAGATGAGACCAAGGCCAAGCATCAGGGTTGGAAATATCATTTCTTCCAGATCCAAGTCCAGCATTCTCAGAGAAGGGAATGTACGCCATCTCTTTAACGCCCTTGTAGTGGTCTGTCAAGGGTAAAAGTAAAGGGCTTGGTTTCCTTTGCCCCCATTGGGTTTGATAAATATTGATGCTTGACAGCCCCAGGATATGTTTTAAACATAAACATATACAACTCTGATTGGCAATGGCTGAGCAGAGTACTGTGTTAGGGAGCCTTCTGACACTGAGTCTGAGTTTAGCAAGATGTGTCTGTGATACACTACCAAAGCCTGTCATGGGCGGGATGGGGAGAGGCTGGAGGGAGAAGGTAGGATGGGTATGTGGGAAAATCTCTGCCAGGCTGCATAGACCATAAAATAATAGGGTCAAAAAAATGGACAATTCACAGAGATAACTGAATTAATTAAATACTTATATAAAAATATATTACTTGACTTGCTTAAAATGAGAGCTGCTATATAACTAAGGACCAAACTAAGCACTGCTCCTTCATTACCTAATTTTATCTTCACAGCAACTCTCTGAGGTTATCACTATTATTTCCCTATTTTCCAGATATGGAAACTGAGTCTTTGAGAACTTAAGTAAATTCCCTGTGATGAAACAACTAGCGAATGGCAGATGTGGAAACTGAATCCAATAGCACCTTATTCCAGAGCCAGTGCTCTTAACCTGCATGCTACCCATCACACTTTTAGCATGTGAGTATCAGTACTGTTTGACAAGCCTTACTTTCGAGAAACCCAGCCCTGGCAGGAGAACCCCTTGCCTCCCCTCCACTGAGCCTCAGGTCAGAAGCACCACACAGGGAGGCACTCTGTTCTCCTGCTCCATCAACAGAACAGAGCTCTGAAGTCCAACTGGACTGTGTGCCCCAGAGACATAAAAGGCCTCGCCACCCCTCAGCCTGTTCCTTTCTCCACTTCATTATTCAGAAATGCTTAGTGTTGCCTCATTATACCTTTTGGGCCCATTTGCCTGTCAAATCGACTCCAAATCAGGCTCTTGCACAAAAGAAAATAAAACCTATTTGTAGTGATGACTCATTAGTGCTGATAATTTGAGAGTGGAAGGGATGGTGCACCTTCCGGGCCCTTCTCTCCTGGAGTAATAGGCAAATCCTTGCAGAGGGCAAGGTTTGCCTGCCAGAGGGCAGAGTGGCTCGCCAGCTCATTCAACCCAGGGTGCGATGAAATACAGACAGAAAGGAAAATCAAATAAGTCTTTGCCAACCTGAGAAGACAGCTTGGGAAACAGATTGCCCTTTGTGTTTTTTTTTTAAATTAATTTGAAGGAATTGGGGTCATATGAAAAAGCTCATGTAATATATTTCTATCTTCCCTGGTCCTAATTGTATACATTTGTTTATTTATCTATATCCAACCTCATTCCACAAATTATACTTTATTTCTATTTTGCTCTGTACACCAATCCTTTATGTAACAAAGTGGGATATTAATAAAAGTGAATTTTACGTTTTTCAATCACTTCCTGGCTCCCTTTCCCTGGCCTCTCTTTCCAAGCTGCCAGGTTTCAGACTGACTTTCCATGGCTTCCAGTTACTCAGATCAAACAATCTATTAACCTCTACTGAGCACTCATTCCCTGAGCCCCTTCCTCCCCATGTCTTGCTGGACTCAAGGATGGATACAACTGGTCCTTGGGTGGGCAGGAGTCCACTGAGACCAGAGGCCTGGCACTGAGCTTCCTGACACAGATTACTGGAGTTATTGCAATACAAATTTATTACGGTACCTGGTATTTCTGCAGAAACCACCTGGCCAAGCTACCAGGTCCTGACCTCAGGAAGCCCGAGGCCAAGTTGGGGAAACATAAAATTAATACATGAAATGATCTAAACTCTGCTGAATGCCAAATGAAGGGTCCTTGTTCACAGAAGGTAGAGACTGTGGTGGTCTGGAGTGAGGAGAACAGAAGGCTTCTAGGAGACCCAGGGCAGGTGAGAGCCAGGGAGGTGGAGAGGATGATAGGATCTGTTCCAGGGAGAGGGGAGAAGTGTGGTACATTCAAGGCCTGGGAGCAGACTGAGATGGACCAACCATACCCTAAATCTCTCCCTTTCTCAGGCAAGAAAAGCTTTTAATTGAGGGAGGGGGTAGTAAAAAGCAGAGACAAGAGCTCTCTCCTCTCTTGATACATTATAAAATGCCTCTCACTGCAACTCTGCCTTCTTTCCTATTCCCATCTACAAAAGTGTCGCATCTGCGGATGGACACGTGAATTTATCCAAGAGCAGATATGTCTAAACATGCTCTAAATTCAGGTGCTGGTACACCAGTCCAGAGTCAGCAGTCACTCCAAAGCACCACCACCCGACATGCACCCGGCTGCTTCCCAATGGTAACAGCCTGTGGGGCTCTGTCCAGCCCTCCTGGCTGATGCCCTGGTGACAACCACAGACCCCGGGCTGTACGACTGCTGGCCCACAACAAGGGTGACACCTGAGTGACCAAAGCAGTGCCCATACAGGGCCACCTTACTACTCTGGCCTCATTAAAACACCCCAGTTGAGCAAACCAGGACGGCTAACACTTAACAAGAATCAGAAATGAACAAGATTAAAATACAATATCAAGCCAGCTGTTCAAACTGTTAACTAATTAAGTCCAACCCAAATAAGGCAAAGGAAATAAGTACAGAGAAAAGGAAGGGAAACCCCTGTAATGTATTAAGCCTTACTTCATGCCAGGCACTGGCAAGAACTTTACACTCATAATTAATTTTTATTTAATTTTCACACCGTCCCATGAGGTGAGTATTATTATTCCCATTTTCAGATAAGGAAACTGAGGCTTAGAAAAGTTAAATAACTTGCCCAAATCAGGTCTAGTAAATGGGAAAGCTGGAAGTGAACCCAGTTCTGTGAGCCCTTTTCTTTTCTCGACAGTTCACAGGACTGGAACTGGTTCAGCTCCACATGTCCTGCTTAGACCCCCTGCAACGTCCCAAACAAGGGCAGGTCCAGCTCATGTCTGGACTGCCCCTACAGATGGCAGCTCAGCCCCTGTGGAGCTAGGGGCCCCTTCACCTCTAATTAGTTCTGCAACCTTAGCAAGGTCATCTTCATGATTATGGAATCCTTCTGAAGGTCTTCCTTCTGCCCTCACTGAACAAGCCTGATTCCCATTCCTCCTCAGGGTCCTCCCAACATTTGATGACAACGATCACGGCCTCAGCCCTTTGAGCCCCCTCTTCTCCAGACTGACAAGCCCCATCCACTCCTCATTTGACAAAAATATCCCAAGCCCTTTACCCACCAAAGTAAAATCACTTAAATCATTGCGAAAAGAAAAGAGAGATGTTTTTATTTTAAATAAGCCTCAGCAACCCACTGGTTAACACTCACTTCCACAATGATCTCCAGGCGAAGCCAAACCTCCACCGCCTCGGCCAAGCCTCTTTTTTGCTTGATTCTCAGGAGACACACAGGGCGCCTGGGAACCTTCTTCTGTGTTGTACATTCAGGAGCCATCCAAAGGGACTGAATTTTCCAGAAGGCTGCCTTCCAAAACACTGAATCTCAGACTTCCCCAGGCATGAAAACCACTTGGGGATCTTGTTAAAACTGCAGATTCTGTCTCAGTCGGTTTCGGGTGGGGCCTGTGATTCTGCATCTCAAACGAGCTCCCAGGTGGCGCTGATGGTACTGCTCCAGAAGCAAGGTGTTGAAGGACGTAACCCACCTTGAAAAGGCACAGCCAGGCACACTTTCTAAGAGCTCCCTGACAAGCCCCTGGTGGTTTTGAAAATGCACACTATTGAATTCAACGTCCAATTCCCTTGGTTTCTTTCAGCCATGCTGTGAGAAAGAACAGTTCCCAGCACGACTTTGAAACCTACTTGAGGATAGATGCTGAGAGGGTGTGCACGTGAGAAGGAGGGTCCAAGCAGAGAGGGCAAGGGAAACTCACCCCCCTCCACAGGCATTAAATAGAACAGCTGACCTAGAAGATCACTGCCCACCCTGGCCAAGCCACCAGCAGGGCACAAAGCCCGAAACAAACAAGGAGGTCCTCAGATCCGGGGTATGGGTCAACCACACAGCCACGACTAACCAGAGCTGCTCCATTTCTCTCCAAGCACCTCGCAGTAAGTTGAGCTCATGAGAGCCAATGTGCCGGACACGAGTGCAAGCACACCACACACACACACACACACACACACACGCACACACACCCTAAACATTGCTCAGACATGCACTGCCAGCACTGTTACATCCAGCACCATAAATCACCGCATCATTACCAGCTGCCTACAGGCTGAACAGATCAAATGCATCCAATAAATAAAACTAGCACACAAATATCTACTGTATAGCACAGAAAGACCCTGTAAATAAATGAATGTGGCTGAACACCAGAACACTTAATTCTGTTGGGGAAATGTGATATTGGCCTCTAAGACGGCTCCCAGTGAGCCTCACCTCCTAATGCTCACACCCTTGTGTGCTCCCTTCCCACACTGAGTCAGTAGTAACCCAGGGACCAACAAAATACTGGGGTAGGGATGGTGTATGACTTCCAAATCCTGGTCACAGAAACATTGGTACTCACACCTTGCTCTCCCTTGGATCCCTTCTCTGGGGAAACCAGGCAGCCATGCTGTGAAGACACTCAAGCAGCCCTGTGGAGAGGTCCACATGGTGAAGAGCTGAGGCCTCCCACCAAAAGCCAACGTCAACTTGCCAGTCATGTGAGTGGCCATATGGAAGCAGGTCCTCCAGGCCTAGTCAAGGCTTCAGATGAATGCAGCCCCAGCTGACATCTTGAATGTGACTTCATGAGAGACCCTGAGCCAAAACCCACCTAGCTAATCTGATTCTAGATTCTTGAGCCACAGAACTGTGTGAAATGATATGTGTTCATTGTTGCTTTCAGCTACTAAGCTACAGGGTAATTTGTTACTCAGCAATAGATAACTGATATGGGAAAGGACTGGAGAACTTTCAGAGAACAGGGCTTTGAAGAACAAGGAGGATTTCACCAGGCCCAGAAGAGACAAACACTGTATTTCCTGCAGAGGGGAAAAAATAAGGAAAGGCATGGAGAGTGCATGGGGATTGTGTTTGGGAAATGGGAGAGCATCTCAGATGGCCAGAGTGCAAGGTACCAGGAAAGATACTGAAAAGGTAGGTTGGGGCTGGGTCCTGACGGTCCTTGAATATTATACTAAAGGGTCTGAACTCTCTAGAGGTGGGAATAATAATTATTTACATCTTATAAGTGAAGCAATTGAAGCTCAGAAAGGTTAAGGAATTTGTCCAAGGGCACCTGCCTTCTTTTTGTATCCTTGCGTGGATGAGAGACAGGGGTGGGTAAAGGAGGGCTAGCTCTCTTCCTCTTCATATAACGACACTAATTCCATCACGGGGGCTACAGTCTCATGACCTAATTACCTCTCAAAGGCCCTACCTCCGAATACCATCACATTCATTGATTCATATCAATTGGGAGGGGGGCGGGGACAAAAGTAGCAGTCCTGAAACTGCTAAACAGCTAAACAGCATGATGGCCTTAAAAACCTCTAGAACCATGGAGACTCCCCCTGGACACCGAAGCTTAGGGAGCCAGCATGACCTGCTCGAAATCACTGAGCTGGTCCTTCCTGGCTCAACAGCGTTCACGAGATGACATTTTAGACATCACTGAACACAGTCACGGCCATCTTCCATGAAGCTGGCCCATCCATTCTCTGCTTGAGTCACTGACACTGACCCAGCATACAGCTAGTTAGGAACCAGGCAGGAAGAAGATCCAGGACTCCAGGCTCCCAGGTTCCACACCTTGCACACAGCCCAGGAGGGAAGAGACTAGTGAGTTACCTGCAAACTGATGCTGGAAGAAGCTTTTATGTAACTCCTAGAAGAAGGGTCTAGTGACCACTAACAGTTCTCTCTGTATAGCTGTCTTCTAGTTTAGCACTCTTCCATTACACTTAGAGTCCAGTTTTTATAAAGTAGGAAGACCAGCTTATCTTTTCACAGGGCAAAGTAAATCTTAAAGTCGGCATGTGGGGATAATTATTTAAAAGAGAAACACATTGAAAGAGTATGGGAAAGTTTAATATTTTCATGTTACTAACATAAACATGCACATAGGTGAAATAATAGTAAAAAACACCAGAGCCAACACCAGTTAGCAAACTGAAAGCAAAACTGTTTTCTATAATACAGCTTAAACAAATTCTGCTTATCACAGAGGTGTAAGAATAATATTAGAGAATCTATTAATGTTATAATTTAGCATACTAAGAAACTACAGAAGAAAACAAAATAATCATGTCCATAGATGTAGGAAGAGTCTTTGAAAAAAATCAAAGAATACTTATTCATGAATAAAAGAACAGAATAAACAACAAGGTCCTACTGTATAGCACAGGAAACTATATTCAATATCCTGAGATAAACCATAATGGAAAAAAGAATATAAAAAAGAATGTGTGTGTGTGTGTGTATATATATATATATAACTGAGTCACTTTGCTGTACAGGAGAAATCAACACAACATTGTAAATCAACTATACTTCAATTTTTTTAATGAATAAAAGAACACAAACAAAAACAAAACAAAAATGATGATCCAGCAATTCCACTCCTAGGTATATACCCAAAAGGACTGAAAGCCAGGATTCAAAGTGATACTTGTATACCAATGTTCATAGTAGCATTATTTACAATAGCCAAAAAATGTAAACAACCCAAATGTCCATCAACAGATGAATAAACAAAATGTAGTACACCCATATTGTGAAACATTTTTCATTCATAAAAAGGAATGGGATTCTGATATTGATACATGCTACAACATGTATATACCTTGAAAGCATTATGCTAAGTAATATAAGCCAGACACAAAAGGACAAATGTTGTATGATTCTACTTATATGAGGCACCCAGAATGGGCAAATTCATAGAGATAAAGAGCAGAATAGAGGTTACCAGGGAGTGGGGGGAGCAGGGAATGGGGAGTTATTATATAATGGGTACAATTTCTGTTTGGGCTGATGAAAGAGTTCTGGAAATAGATGGTGGTGATGGTTGTACAACACTGGGAATGTACTTAATGCCACTAAGTTATAAACTTAAAATGGTTAAAATGGTAAATTTTATGTTATGTAAATTTTACCATAATTTTTAAAAACCCAATAGTAGGAAAAGAAACAACACAATTAAAAACTGGGCAAAAACATAGCCACTTCACCAAAAAATATATACAGTAGGCTTAAAAAGCACATAAAAAGATGATCAACATGATTAGCCATTAGAGAAGTACAAATTAAAACCACTATGAGATATCACTACACACTTCTTAGGACAAATAAGATGGCTAAAATAAAAAACTTTGACAATATGAAGTGCTAGTGAAAGTGCAGAGCAACTGAAACTCTCAAACATGGTGAGAATGCAAACTGGTAGAGCCACTCTGGAAAATAACTTGGCACTTCCTTACAAAGTTACACATATACTTAAGTATTTATCTAAAGAAATGAAAATTTAGGCCACACAAAAACCTGTATACAAATGTTTATGACAGCTCTACTCATAATCATCAAAACCCAGAAACAACCCATATGCCCTTCAGCGAGTAAACAGACAGACTGTGGTACCTCCACGCAATGGGTTACTGCTCAGCCACACAACAAACTTCTGATATTTGCAACTTGGATGAATCTCACAGGCATTAGGCCAAATGAAAAAAGTCTCAAAGGTTATATACTGTAAGATTCCAATCATGTGTCATTCTTGAAAAGAATAAAATTATAGTGACAGAGAAGAGATTAGTGGTTGCCAAACCTTAGAGCTGGAGAGAGGGTTTAAAGAATAGCATGAGGGAGGTATTTGGGACGATAGAACTGTTCTATAAACTCACTGGCAGTGCTTATACAAATCTAAGCATAAGTTAAAATATTTAGAACCATACACCAGAAAAAATTCTATGTTAAAAAATAAAATTCAAAACAAAACAAAAATCTCTCAGCAAACTAAAATTATAAGGATACTTCCTTCATCTGATAAAAAGAACCTACCAGACAACTACAGAAAACTTCTCCTTAGTGGTGAGAAATGAGAAAGATTCTCTTTAAAGTCAGGAATGAAGTGAAGATGACCGTTATCACCACTTCTGCTCAACCAGAAGTCCTAACCAGCAGAGGTTATAATTTTCACCTAGGAAATCCAAGAGAATTCACAGGCAAATAATTAGAATTAACAAGAGAGTTAAGCAAAGTTGCTGGATTTAAGGTTAACAATAACAATCTATTTGCACTGGCTTCCTTTACACCAGCAATGTACAATTAGGAAGTGTAATTTTTCAAATGATATCCTCTACAACAGCAATAAAAATTTACAAAGTGCCAAGGAATAAATCTAGCTGAACAATCAAGATCATTATGGAGAAAATTATAAAATGTTATTAAAAGATATTAAAGAAGGCCAGATCTTTGCCATGTTCATGAATGGGAAGACTCAACAGCATAAAGATGTCAATTCTCTCCAAATAAAAGTATACGTTTTAACTGAGTAAGTATTCGTAAAGCATTTAGAACAGTGCCTGGCACATAATAAGTGATATATAACTGTTGTTAAACAAATAAATCAAAATTCCAACAAGGCTTTCCATGGAACTTGACAAGCTTGTTGTAAAAATTTTTAAGGCAGAACAATGGTCCAAAAATAGCCAAAGCAATCTTGAAGAACAGAGGTGGGAAGAAGGATAATTCTCATTCTATTAGACATTAGCACTTAATTATGAAGCCATTAAGAATGTTTTAATTAGCCCCGGAGCAGACACACAGCATAATGGAACAGAATAAAGAGTCCTGGAATATTTGTTATATGAAAACTTGATATATAAGAGAAAAAGCATTATAAATTAGTGGATGCTGTAACTGTTCATTACCCTTAGTAGAGAAGAAATAAAGTCCTAATTCACACCATATACAACTTTCAACTCAAGGTAGAATAAAGACCTATATTTGAAAAGCAAAACTTCCAAAAGAAAGTATTATTTCCTCAGGGTAGGAAAAGATTTCTTAAGCAAGATGCAAAAATCACAAACCATAAAACAAAAGATTAAAAAGTAAACAATAAAGTGTTTTAAAACTTCTGTGTTTCAAAAGATTCCATAAATAAAGGGTACTATAAACCATGGAGTAGAATATATTTATAACAAATAACCAACAGAGTGCTAGTATCCAAAATACATAAAGAACTCTAATAAATCAATATAAAAGCAACAAATAATATAATTTTTAAAATTATATGTTTATATAAACAGGCAACTCACAAAAGAGAAAACCAAAATAGTTAATAAATATAAAATGATGCTCAACTTCAATAATAATCAGGGAAATAAAAATTAACACAATGAGATATCACCAAATTAAGCATAGTGATAGTCTCTAGAGACAGGGAAAAATGAGGCCAGGAAGGGGTTCACAGAGGGCTATAACTATATGTGTAAATGTGACAGTTATTAGACCTATTCATAAATGTTTGAGTTCCCTCCTCCGAGTACACAGTAGGATTGCACTTCCCCACCCTGTTAAGCTAGGCAAGTATGTGTGATTTGCTTCTGCCAAGCAAGTGTATGCAGAGGTGTCACTCGTAGGTAGAAACCTTTGAGTCAGTATGCAATCTGTCATCTCTCTTTCCCTTTGCATGACTGACAACAATGCTCTCAGCCTGCACCCTGGACTGGGCCTCTGCCAGCCCATGAATGGACTTGCAAGATGACTGTTTATCTATTTGTTTGTCTTAAGCCACTTAAATGTGACAGCTGCTATGCTTTGTGACCACCTAGAGGAGTGGGTTGGGGAGGGTGGGAGGGAGATGCAAGAGGGAGGGGATATGGGGATATATGTATACGTATAGCTGACTCACTTTGTTATACAGCAGAAACTAACACACCATTGTAAAGCAATTATACTCCAATAAAGATGTTAAATAAATAAATAAATAAATAAAAATAAATGTGAGAACTGCTTGTTACAGCAGCATAAACTAGCTCCCTGATTTCATGCTCCCTGATTTCAAACTGTACTACAAAGTTATAGTAATCAAAACAGTATGGTAATATGGGGAGGGGAAGGGTAAGCTGTGACAAAGTGAGAGAGTGGCATGGACATATATACACTACCAAACGTAAAATAGATAGCTAGTGGGAAGCAGCCGCATACCACAGGGAGATCAGCTCGGTGCTTTGTGACCACCTAGAGGGGTGGGATAGGGAGGGTGGGAGGGAGGGAGACGCAAGAGGGAAGAGATATGGGAACATAGGTATATGTATAACTGATTCACCTTGTTATAAAGCAGAAATTAACACACCATTGTAAAGCAATTATACTCCAATAAAGATGTAAAAAAAAAAAAAAACAGTATGGTACTGGCACAAAAACAGACACAGATCAATGGAACAGAATAGACAGCCCAGAAAAAAACTCTTGCTTATAGGGTCAATTAATCTATAAAAAGGAGAACTGGGAGACTGGGATTGACATATATACTCTACTATGTATAAAATAAATAACTAATGAGAACCTTCTGTATAGCACAGGGAACTCTACTCAGTGCTCTGTGGTGACCTAAATGGGAAGGAAATCTAAAAAAGAGGGGACATATGTATACATATAACTGACTCACTTTGCTGTAGGGCAGAAAGTAACACAACATTGTAAAGCAACTATACTCCAATAAAAATTAATTTTTTTTTGTCTCCAAAAAGAGGTAAGAGTATATGATGGGGAAAAGACAGCCTCTTCAATAAATGGTGTTTCCTCTTCAATAAAAGTTGAGGAAACTCAACTTTTGCAACATGCAAAAGAATGAAACTGGAGTACTTTATCACATCATATACAAAAATAAACTCAAAATGGATTAAAGACTTTAATGTATTTGCAAATGATATATCCAATAAGGAGTTAATCCAAAATATACAAAGAATTCATACCACCCAACATCAAAAAAATAAACTTGATTAAAAAATGAGTAGAGGCCTTCCCTGGTGGCGCAGTGGTTGAGATGAGAAGAAAAGGGAACCCTTGTGCATTGTTGGTGAGAATGTAACTTGGTGCAGGCACTATGGAAAACAATAAGGAGGTTCCTCAAAAAATTATAAATAGGGCTGCCCTGGTGGCACAGTGGTTAAGAATCCGCCTGCCAATGCAGGCGACATGGGTTTGAGCCCTGGTCCAGGAAGATCCCACATGCCACAGAGCAACAAAGCCCATGTGCCACAACTATTGAGCCTGCGCTCTACAGCCCACGAGCCACAACTACTGAGGCTGCGAGCAACAACTACTGAAGCCCACGCATCTAGAGCCCATGCTCCACAACAAGAGAAGCCACCGCAATGAGATGCCCGCGCACCGCAACAGAGTAGCCCCCACTCACTGCAACTAGAGAAAGCCCGCGCGCAGCAACGAAGACCCAACACAGCCAAAAATAAAAATCAATAAAAGAAAAGAAAAAGAAAATTTGACTTAAAAAAAATTATAAATAGAACTACCATATGACCTAGCAATTTCACTTCTAGGTATTTACCCAAAGAAAACAAAAAACACTAATTTGAAAAGATATATGCACCCCAATGTTCACTGCAGCACTATTTACAATAGCCAAGATATGGGAGCAACTTCAGTGTCCATCAACAGATGAATGGATAAAGAAGATGTGGTATAGATATACAACAGAATATTATTCAGCCAACAAAAAAATGAAATCTTGCCATTTGTGACAACATGGATGGATCCAGAGTGTATTTTGCTAAGTGAAATAAGACAGAGAAAAACAAATACCATATGATTTCACTATTTGTGGAATCTAAAAAACAAAACAAACAAACAAAATGAAAATAGTCTCATAAATGCAGAGAACAAACATGAGGTTGCCAGAAGGGAGGGAGGTCAGGAATGGGTAGAAATTAGGTGAAGGGGATTAAGAGGTATAAACCTCCAGCTATAAAATAAATAAGCCATGGGGATGCAATATACAGCGTGAGAAATATGGTCAATAATATTGTAATAACTTTGTATGGGGACAGATGGTTACCAGACGTACCATGGTTATCACTTCATAATGAATGCAAATGTCAAATCACTATGTAGTACACCTGAAGCAAACATAATACTACATGTCAACTATATTTCAATTGAAAAAAAGAGAAAACTGAGTCAGCATGTATAAAAATTATGCTGAGAAATTTTTCTACCAAGGAGATCCAAGAAATGGGGCAATCACTGGAGGAGAATGTTATGTTCACACAGGATTTCTTTCTTTCTTTTTAAGACAGAAGCTTTTAGACCATGTTTGCATGCTGGTGAGAATGACCCCATGGAAAAAGAAAAATTGATGAAGAAATGGAGGAGAATTATTGTGAGCAAAGTTCCTGAGAAGGTGAGAGGATATGGGGTCCACTGCACAAGTGGAGATGTTGGCCTTAGACACAGTCCATGTGTTGTACCAGGAGAGAGTACGTGGGGAGAAACAGCAGGTGTAGGATATAAATGCAGAGTCTATGAGTACAGATGCAGGAGGGTGGAAGACGTGGCAATGGGAGTGTGTGGAAGTTCTCTTCTGATTGCTTCTATTTTCTCAGGGAAATAAGAAGCAAGGTCATCAGTAGAGAATGAGGAGGAGATAGAGTGAAAATTTTGAGGAGAGAAGAGAGTATATAAAACAGTTGTCTCTCAAGTGGGAGAAGGTATTAAGATTTGCCAGGAAGTACAAGCGTTCAATATGAGATTCATTCATGGTCATGAATTTTTCTTACTGAGGTATAGTTATTGTATAATATTATATGTTTCAGGTATACAGCAGAGTGATTCACAATTTTGAAAGGTTATATTCCATTTATAGTGATTAGAAAATAGTGGCTACATTCCCTGTGTTGTACTATATATCCTTGTAGCTTATCTATTTCATACATAGTAGTTTGTACTTCTTAACCTCCTACTCCTATCGCCTGCCCCTTCCCTCTCCTCACTGGTAAACCACTAGTTTGTTTTCTGTATCTGTGAGTCTATTTCATTTTTGTTATGCGCACTAGTTTGTCTTATTTTTTAGATTCCATATATAAGTGATAACATACAGTATTTGTCTTTCTCTGTCTGACTTACTTCACTTAGTATAATACCCTCCAAGTCCATCTCGTGGTCATGAATTTTTAAATAAGACAGTCAGCCTGGTTATATGTTCTTCTCAGCCACATTCAGCTGCCAGAGAGCAGGAGGAGGGTTGCTGGCTTACCTGGCTATGGGGCTGTGCTAGGCAAGTAAAACAGAAGGTAAGTAGAAACGGTAGGCAAAGGAGTGATTATAATGGTGGCCCGTGGAAACGAGATGGGTAAGAAGGAAACTGATGATCTGACAGGGGCAATCGCCAATGAAAAGAAAGTAGGTTCAATAGTTTGGAGTTGCTGGGGGTTGAATAATTGTTGGAGGTGGGCTTCTAGAAGGAATGATCTGGAAGGAAGGAAAGGATCAGTCAATGAGTGGGATATTGCTAATGGAATTATGGGTTGGGGGTGGAGAGTACAAGGGTTGGTAGCGACAAAGTCTGGGGTATACCCAAGGGAATGAGTGGCTGAGAAAGGACGAGATCATTCAAGGTGAGGAAATAAATTAATAGAAATCAAGGATCACCTACTTGGTATCTTCAAACCACCCAAAACTGTGACAAGAGTAATGAATCAGGTACAGCAGTCTGCAAGGAATGACTAGAGAGGGTTTATAGATGACTATAATGAGGAAGAGTGGTAGACAGTACCAACTGAGGCAGGAGCTTCAAAAGACCTGGGGGCTTCTCAGGAGGAGGCAAGAACAACGGCCTGAAGTGGCCATGAGGAGTGAGAAGTTCACGTACACGCCCCTGAGCCTGGTGGGCATGGGAGAATAAAACCGCCAGTGGAAGCAATGTCCTCAGAAGACAGCCCAGTTTAAACTGGAGCAAAAAAGGTAAAGTGGCCATTCAAAGAAAAGATTTAGGACACAGGGGATTTTACTGATAAGATACTGCGGGTTCCACAGGGCCCTGTGGAAGGTTTAAGGGAACAGGGAGAAGAGAGAGATTTAGTCCGATTAAAAGATACAAAAGCCATATGGAGATGAGTGTCCAGGAGATGGTGATGGATGACCCAGAGTCTTGACTTCCTGGGGTGCCTGATACAAATGAGTTACTCCCAATGGACAACTAGGGAGAGATGGTCTATTGGGCAGATTGGGGTGGGAAGCGGGGGGGGGGGCAGTTAGGAGGAGGGAGAGTGGGGCTTGCCTGGATCACACGGGCACTACACACTCTTGCACAGTGAACACATGCATGATGTATTTTTTTAGGGAAATGGCTCCAAGACAAATAGCTTTTTACATATGAATGCTGTAAGAGGCGACTCCACGCACAGGCAGTGCCTGTCTTCCTGGGTTGACGTGCACAGACTACTTACAAGGCAGAGAGAACAAGGGACACTCAGATTAGCCCTTTGAGTCCTTAAAGATCAGCAGCTTGGGGTGATGTTTTTGAGTGGGAGGAAGCTGATGACACTAGTTTAAAATGGAATGCGGAAATCATCTGTGGTTTTCAATGAGTCACACTTTCCTTGACCCACCTGTCATGGGAACTGGCTCTGGGTGGACTTAAAATCGTTCAAACTGCACGTCAGAAATAACAAAACACTGTATGTCAATTATACCTCAATAAAACTGGAAGGAAAAAAACAAAAACAAAACAACAAACAAAAAAATAACAAAACAGTCCTCCTCCATCACACAGATCAGCAGGAGAGTCGGGTCTTCGAGAACATTGTGGTTGCGGGGAGAGTTGGTGATAGTGGGGCCTGGAAAAGTCCTTCTAATAATCAACAGCTGAAGGTAAGAGTCAGCAGGCTTGGGTTCAAATCCTGCCTCTTTCCTGGGGGATGTCATTTCTCCAAGTTTTAGTTCCTCTCCATGTAAATATAGGGGATAATGATATTTACATTTGGGCGTAGCTGTGAAGAGAAAGTCTACTGAGCTCTCAGGACTAAATCAGTGCTAGCTTTCCTTATCACCTTCTTTCCCAGAAAGAAACACTGAAATCTGGGACATACAGACCTGAGTAAGAGGACAAGAAAATATCGGTGTTGCTGATCAGGAAGCACACTTAGCCACAAGAGTTTCTGAACAGGCTGTAGAATGAAGCACGTCTCAAAAGCCTTCAAGATGAGCATTTATGTGTCAGTGGGTTTCCAAGGAGATAAATTTTACAAAAGCCACTATGAGGCTCACTTCCTCTACAAAAACAAGATAACATCATGCTCCTGCTCTCCGAGAGCTCTTTCTACATTCTGATCATCGATGGAAATGTAGGAGGAAAAGGCCTAGAAGCAGGATGTGAAGGCAACACCTCCACGCCCAATTTGTGGAATGAATGGATGAACGAATGAATGCTGTGTTTTTCCTTCACGCAGAGATGGGGGAAGAGAAAGGAGAAGGACATGTAAAAGTAGCCACGTGGGGCCCCAGGCAGGAGCACAGAGGCAGTAGGCACAAGTAGTAGTGCTAGATAACAAGAAACAAGACAAGAGCCCAGACTGGTTCTTAGAGTTTCCAGTGCACTTGAAGGCCATGCAGCCATGCAGCCAAAAATCACACGTGGAAGCTGGCCTCCAGAGCACACTCAATATTCCAGAACCCACTGCCCTGACTTGAGCCAGTCCTGCACTGAAGCAGCATTCTGACAGCAGGTGTCTGTGAGCCCTGACATTGAACATGGAAAATGGAATCCACTTTAGTTCTTTTTCCTTTGTGGGTGTTCACTATTTCTACCTGATCACTGGCTCCCTCAACCTGGGGCACTGTTTTCCAATGAGCATTCCATGGAATACCAACACTGCAAGACAGTCAGTCCATGCAGGAAGGGTGTCTTCCCACCAAACAGACCTAAGCTAAAGATTTGGACTCTGCAAAAGCGAGGAGACTCTGAAGTCCTTCATCCCACAAATAAACACGAAGAATGCAAAGATTCTTTAAAAGATGTTGGCATCATGAAAGAGGAACAGACAAGATGTTATAGGACTTCAGAAGAGGGGAAGGTCGATTTCACTGAACCGAGAATACTCTTAGAAGGAAGGCATCGTGAAGACCATCTCAGTTTTAAGGTTTCTCTTTGATTGTCACATGAGTATCTAGGGCCATTAACCAACCTCATTGTGAGGATAGGTACTTTATACCTGTTCCTCAAAACTACCATTTTTCCCATAAATCCATGGATTGAAAAATATCACACGAATTAAAAGACTGTGAGTAAAAATGTTAATGGGAGTAGGGCAAATATTTCTCAGTGTGTCATCACCCTACCTCCTGTGTTGGAATCACAAAAGAAGCTTGATAAAATGCACATTCCCAAGTCCACTCAGACCTTCTGGATCAGAATTAGGGGGGAGTGTGTCCTAGGAATCTGCATTTTAAGCAGGCTTCCCCCACATGATTTTGATCCATGCTTGTGTCTGAAAACCACTGAACCCGGGATTTCCAAAACTATTGAGCTCACAACACAACACTGTAAATCAACTATACTTCAATTAAAAAAAAAAATCATAAAAAAATGGAGTTCACAAAGAGTTTTGGGGAAAGGCATGACTTTAAGAAACCAAGAGCAGAAATTGATGGCATCAAATTCACCTTGACTAACAACAAAGGAAGCCCAAGAAAAGGAAGGTGTCAGTTACACGCCAGAACACTAACAATTTTCGGGAAACTGCTTTGACAACAGCCAAGGATTTTTACGGTCCCACCAGCAGGGACACTCCCAGGTGGAAGCACGCTGCCTCAGCTGGTCACAACTTGACAAGAGGAGCCATTAAAAGCATATATCTTTCAATGGGAACTCTAATATCAGCAGGCACACTTCCAAGGGTCACGTGGCTTTTCACATAAACTGTCAAACTGAAGAGCTAACCTCTTTGAGCACAGCCTCCTGTTGGAGCAGTGCTGGGTGCTCTGCACGTGTTAGCTCATGGGGACCCTGGGAAAGGCCCTCTCTCCTCGTGCTGTCGGACTGGGCCAAGCTTGCACAACCAGTGTGTGGCAGGGCAGGATCCAGCCAAGGCTAGAGGGAACCCAAAGGCCACACTCTTTCCTTTGCCATGTGTGCCCCGCAGGAGAAAATGCACTGGCCTCAACACGGTAGTGCTAGTGCCCTTGGAAGTTAAATTTCTCCCTGTAAATAAATAAATTGGTGGGAGCCGTGGTAACCCTATCCTGGCGCTGCCACCCAGTCTTGCTCAAGCAGACAGACAGACAGCTCCTCTCTTGGCTTAGCTTTAGCTGAAACAACAACACCTCTAAGACCCCTTCCAATCCTGAAATACCTTGCATTTATAAAATAATTATGCAGTATAATAAGCTCCTTGGTTGCACAAAGCTAACCCTAAGTCCCTTTATGAAGAAAGCAGAATTCATTTCTGTGAGCTCTGCTGCCTAATGCCATTTTCTGGCTCTAGTCCAGCCCAGCCCCTTCCACTCACCCCTCTCGCCCCCACCCCCTGCCATCCCACCTCTGCTCTCTGCTCACCAGTGAATGACAGCCCACGGAGCATTCTGTGCTCCTGTGTTCTCTTCCAAGTGCATCAGGCATGGACTCAAACTCATGATGAAAGAAGGGCTTTGCCCCCTTAGAGGCAGGTCAGAGGCAGGAGCAGGGGATGGGGTGTATACTCTCCCTGCCCCAAAGCCAACTAGATAATGCCAAGAAAACCTGGATGTGCAGAGCTCCTGCAGGGAACACAGCCCTAATTCGCTATTGGCCATACTATTCCATGTTTATGTATTTGGAATCTCCTTAGAACCCAGAGAAGCAGCACTTGGCAAAAGTGAGCCAGTGGTATAGAAACGTGGAAAGTTATAACTTCTGGAAAGTCCTGTCATTGACGCGTTCAAGAAATTTCTATTGCAAGAGGCAGGGAGGCACATTGGTGAAGAACAGGGGCTCTGGAGTCCAAGAGATGAGCGGTCAACTCTGGCTCTCCTGGTGTAAATGGGTTTCATAATAATGTCTCCCTCAGAAGACCGCTATGAAAACAAAATGAGATAACTCGTGTTAATAACTTCTTGTCACAATGCACAGCACTTAAGAGGTCAATAAACAATGGCTATAATTTTTATTAAATGAACTGGGTGACTTCTCTGTGCCAAGCACAATACGGTGCTGAGGATGAGGAGATAAATAAAACACACTGCCTGCCTTCAAGAAGCACTCAGTGGGGACTTCCCTGGTGGTCCAGTGGTTAAGAATCCACCTTCCAATGCAGGGGACGTGAGTTCAATCCCTGGTCAGGGAACTAAGATCCCACATGCCGTGGGCCAACTAAGCCCACATGCCACAACTACTGAGCCCACGAGCTCTGGAGCCTGCGCTTCACAACTAGAGAGAAGCCTGCATGCCATAATGAAGATCCTGCATGCCGCAACTAAGACCCGATGCAGCCAAATTAATTAATTAATTCTTTAAAATGCTCGTTAAGAAGCACTCAGTGGAAAAGACAGGCATGTAAACAAGTACTCATAATCATAACCTGACAGGTTCAATAATAGAAGTACAAAAGTTAGTGCTGTGGAGATCCGGAAGGAGTGGCTAACCTCCTTGGGAAAGTTAAGGAAGGCTCCACAGAAGAGATGACACTGGAACCTATAAAGGAGAAGTAGGAGTTAATAGATGAAAAAAAGAGTTCAGCATGTGCAAAGGGCAAGAAGCATTTATGAGTATGGTGTGTTTGGGAATGACCAGCAGAGATGCTGTATAAGATGGAGCAGGGAACAAGGACTAGGGCTTGAGAGCCAAGGGCCTTGTTGGCCAAGCTCAGGATTTTTGATTTATTGCCTGTCTCTCCAAACAAGGTCAGCTCTATGGAAGTAGGGAGGGCCTCCAGGGAGGCATGACTGCCAGGATGGAGAGGAGAGAATGGATTTCACAGACATTTCCAAAGTTGGATTACCTCAACTCAATAAATAACTGAATATACTATACGGGTATGGTCAAGGGCTGGCTGTTGAAGTAAGATATGTTGCCATGCAGAACAGGCTTGGGTGGCCCAGGTGAGGGTTTAAAAGATACTTAGTTAATATGGTATATGTTGCACTTGAGGTCCCTGGGAGATGTATAAATAGAGAGATTCAGGTGACGATGGGACGCATGGGTCTGCGGTTTGATATAGACAACGAGGGAATCCATACAGAAACCACTGCAACAGGTGAGGTTCCAAAGGAAAAGAATTTAGTATTAAAGGGAAGACCAATTCCTCTTCAAATCAATATCATAGTCACTGAACACCAAGAATGTGAAAATCAATGGACTACAAATACTCATATGTACAAGCCAGAATCCTGACCTTAAATGAGCTTATAATCTAGCAGGGGAGTCAAGAGAGAGACATATGGAGAATGAAAACAGCATGTAAAATTGAAACAACAGCTTGATTCAGCCCCAGAAGGGATTTCCCAGGACCTGGAAGAATGCCTACACAGTGAATTACATTGATACAAAGCCAGATGACATGACAGAATGACAGGAGACCTCCAGAGGAGGTAAGCTCAGCAGAGACCTAGAAGGACAGGTAAGTTCACTACAGAAAAATACAACCTCTACAAATAACCACTACTGCCTCTCATCAAATAGACATGCCAGGACCCACTGCTGCAGCAAATACTCTCTGACCCAGATGTTGCATCATTATTAACTTCTAACCATACCGTTGGGCAAAATGGCATCAACACTTGGAAAACAAAACACTTGGAGAGAAAGACGTTGTGAAAAGCTTCCTTTTGTTTCTGCGCATTGCACATATGTAAAGAACAGGCAGGAGACACGCTGGGTGGGAGCAGCAGTAAAGTTGTTCATGCTCAAGAAGAGAAGTATCTACAGTTTTCAAATGTATGAAAGGCTGTCATGCAGAAGAGGGACTGGCCATAGGTTCTAAGGTACCAATGGATGGAAGCTCTTGGGAGTTAAATGTTTCATGAAACACTATAAAAAAAGAAAATATCCAATAGTCAAAGATATTCAGAAGAAAGTGGGCCACCTTGGGTGAAAATAGGACAAGTGATTCCCTGTCATCACTGGAATTGTCCAAGCAGGGTCTGGACAGCCTCTTATCAGGGACGCTATGGAGCACATTCCAGTATGTCACAGAAAATCCCTTCCAAGATCCCAAGGTTTTATAGTTCTTAAGCAAAGAATCTAGATCATTTCACTGAAGGTGGTGCTTCTAAATACTTCAAAATATGGCTTGGAGAACCAGCGGTGGGTCTCTCCTTTCCTTACAGTGGGTAAATGCAGGCCCACAGAAGTGGGCATTTAACTGCACATTAGAGGATCTGGTCAACAATAACATCCACACCTTACTTAGACCGTGGGAAATGGCACTAGTGCTGTAAACAAGGGTGTCCCCTCAGTTCCTCCATGGGATGCTGGGGGAAAGGAGAAAGACCCCTTGAACACCAGCCTAATAAAAATGCTATTCACAGCTGTGAGAAGGGGACAAAAGATGCCCCAGATCAGTTTCTGGGAGTTGATCATAATGGGCCATCCCACCACACTGGTGACTATTTTTGTCAATTCTACTTTGGACTAATTTAAAACTTTTTCTTTTTAAGAAATAAGTACCTTTCACAACCGCGATCTCATGTATCCACCCAACATCCCGTGAGATGATTTCAATTTTGCAGATTAAAAGAAAAAAATCAAGGCACAAAAATAAGTTAATCATTGTGTCTTAAGTATAGCGGAGTCACACCTTCCGTGGGGGTGAGGTTCTAAAGTTAGCTCAGAAGACAAAACTCACATGTGCTCAAGGATTGCCTTTGAAAATCCCTTAAATCAATTGTAAAGTAGAGTCTCTCTGGTCTTACGTATACAATCCTAAACAGTGCCCAAGATCAATGCATGCAGTTAGGCAGAGTGTTTATAAAGAATATACATGCAGGGCTTCCCTGGTGGCGCAGTGGTTGAGAGCCCGCCTGTCCATGCAGGGGACACGGGTTTGTGCCCTGGTCCGGGAAGATCCCATATGCCACGGAGTGGCTGGGCCAGTGAGCCATGGCCGCTGAGCCTGCGCATCCGGAGCCTGTGCTCCGCAACGGGAGAGGCCACAACAGTGAGAGGCCCGCATACTGCTAAAAAAAAAAAAAAAAAAAAAAAAAAAAAGAATATACGTGCAAACTATAAATTTGGAGAATTTTAAATTACATAAAAGAGAGGAAAATGAGCATGTACAGTTAAGTTTTTGTAAATCAAGCATGCGTATGCTACCACTCCACCATATGCAGAGCCTATTAAACTCTATAGCTTTGTATTAAGACAGAGGAGCTGCCCTATGTCGGCTAGCCTGGCAGGAGCTGAATGGTTTCCATTTACTGGGCACCTACTGCCTGCTAAGCTCTGCACTGAGCATTTTATTGAATCCTCTCTACCACGCATCTATGGGGTAGACACTGCTCCTATCCTCATTTTACAGATGACACATTTGAGGCTGAGAGGAAGCAGTGACCCTGGGTCACACACACAGCCAATAAGTAGCAGAGCTGGAGCCAAAGGTCTGTATGATTCAAAAACATGGGCTTACAGGTGTGATTCTCAAATCAGGTGATTCTGCATCAGAATCACCTAGGGAGCAAAATGTTAAAAATGGAGTTTCCTAGGTCCACCTCAGACCAATGGACTCAGAATCCTGGCTCCCTTCCCCAGTGGATTCTGTCTGGTGTGGACAAACCACCGACCACACTTCGAGAAATCCTGCTGTAAGCTCTAACTCCCTGCTTTATACACTTTCCACTAAACCACATGTTTGTGCTGTTGCCTGGTGCTGTCAGGGCTATTAATAAAATGCTTGGTGATGATGACTGATAATACTATAGCCACATCTTCTTACCACTCATCTCGGAGGCAATGTGCCCCGAGTCCTTCCAAAAGTACATCCGGCTGCCCGGGGTCTACTTTAATGATTCAGGGCAGAGTAAAGCCCCTGAAACTGTGAGAACTTTTCCTGCATGAAGTCTGTTTTATTGTTAATCCAAACAAGCTTTTTACTTAAAAGATACCCCAAAGGCTGATTACAAGTTCGAGTTTGGCCATAACACACCATGAAGGCATTCAGTCATAGACTTACATTTCTGAATGGAATCATTCCACTCTTTTTGATTGAAAAGGCACACGATCTAGTGCCAGATGGTGACATTTGTACAAGTCAAGCTAGATTGAGTCAAGAGCTTTAGTGAAGCATGATGCAGATAAAGAAAATGATGGATTACACACACACACACACACACACACACACACACGCACACATGGCTAATGCGAAATTCTTTGAGCTGTGGCAGCAGATTCCCCATCAGCCTAGTTCTGCTCCGGGCCTCTGCAGTCCCCAGCCCCTCACAGCTGGATCTTCTTCTGCATCCATTCACCTGCAGCTGGCACGTCCACAGGCAAGTACACGTAGGCCTAAGGCTAACAACCCAGGCTAAGCCCCTCAGGTCCTTTTCCAACCCACCCCTGCCTGCACATTTGAACCTGGGTTGGCCCAATCTAAGCACAGCACAAGCAGCCTGAAGCTGCAGCTCAGGGAAAGGCACCACCATCCACCCAGCTTTCCAGACCAGGCACCTAGTCATCCACCATCCTTCGCTCCTTTTCCCTCACCTTCCACATCGAATCCATCACCAACTCCTGTCAATTCTACCTAGTCTGTCTGCCTCTTTCCATCCCACCACTACCAGGATGATCCTAGCTTCCTGTTCCAGCCGCTATGCTCCCTCACAGGATTACTGTAACCGTCTACTAACTGCTCTCCTGCCTCAAGATTCTTCCCTGTCTTGTGGATTGCTCTCTCCCCAGCACCTGCACAGAGGAGGTACCTGGCTCAGAGGAGGGTAATATGCACATTAAACCATCGATCCATGAATAACAAAGACCTAATTAAAATATTTATAGCCTCTTGCCCTTCCCCCATTCTCCATTCTCTACTCCAAACCCCTTAAACGTTCACAGCTCCCTCGTGCTATTAAAATAAAGCCCAAACTCCTTGTGATTGCTTACAAAGGTTGGTCATAGTCATCGCTCCAGGTATGCTGTTTGCCACTTCCCTCATCCCACTCTACACTCCAGCCAAAGTGAAATTCTTTTAGCTGAGATCTCATCTGATTGACTGTATCAATCAGATTTCAGCCTGGGGTTGTAAAGAAACCCAACTGATGGCTAATGTGTCCAGGGAGGATTCCATTTTGTATTTCTCTATTATACTCAGGGATTATGAGTATTTTAGGCAAATTCTAATTATTCCAGGGCTGATGATCTAATCGTGTGATGTACAGATCACCTGCATCCCCTCCTCTCTCACCTGCCTACTCTTAGGCAACTGCTCTCTTGTTTTAAAATTATAGCCAATATAAACAGATAAACAATGTGTACCAAGAACATTTGCCAATTGATTCTGCACTCACTCACTCAGTAACTTTATTGAGCATATACTAGGTGCCTGGCACTGTGCACTATCCCAAGATTACAGGGCAGTCTGCAAAGCAGGAACAGCCCCTTTCCTCATGGAACAATATCCTAGTCAGAAAATAGGCTTTAAACAAGTTATACAATTAATTATTTGATGATGAACCAGGTGCAAGGAGAGCATATAACTAGCCAGTCTAGAGGGAAAAAGAAAAAGAGAAGAATTCTTTGGGAAACTGATGAGTGGGCTGAGACCTGAAGAGTAAGCGGGAATTAAATCTGTGGGGAAGACAGGCAGGGAAGAAGCATTCCAAGCAGAGGGAACAGAGTCTGTAAATCTCCACGTGGAAGGAGAATGAACGTGAGGAGGCCAGTGTGGCTGCAACACAAAGGAGGATGTGAGAGGACCTCCAGGGAGGCAGGCAGGGCCAGAACTTTCGGGCCTTGCAGGCCAGTGCTGCTCAAACGACTCATTGCCAATGTGTCCCGGACTGACACTTCTATAAAATAGCATAAAAATTAAAAGACATAGAAAATACAAGCCCAATTTTTTTCACTATTAGATTTAACAAACATAAAATGATTCTGCCAGTTACTATAAGAGCTTCTAAATGCTTGCTCTCAATGTGTGTCCTTTCTCAGGGCTTACTGGTAACAAGCAGGCACGTGTCCCCAGATCACATTTTGAGAAGCACGGTGGATGGGAAGCCATCAAAGGCTTTAAGCCTGGGTAAGGTAAATTCAGAATTGGGTTTCAGAGATCACTCTGGCTGGTGTGTGGGTAATGCCTTTGGGGCCAGAGGGGCAACTGGGGCTCTTGCAGGTGTCTTGGTGAGAGATGATATTCCTTAGCGGGAATGATATTTAACACTTGCAATAACCTACAAAGGAGTCATCAACATTCGTTATTAAGTGAGATTTAAGGTCATCTCCAGAAGTAGCATTCACATTTCCCAAAACCTGGTAAATCCAGGCTCTCTGAAGCCTTATTTAAATACAGTTCTTAGGGCCACCGTATTGGTGACCTTATAACAAGATCTTTATTGCTGCTTCTGTAAATAGCCTTTCTATGCCATCTACAGCCGACTGGCCTTTACTGAAACCCCACAGTGATCCATCAGCATTACCCAGCCTTCCAGAGAACACAGCTGCCATTCTTCATGCAAATGCCTTGCAATGAATGAAACCCCAGAGGTAGAAAGAGAATCTGCTTATAATGGGCTGTGCTTTTCACCATTTTCTCATCTCTCTTAAGCTGATGGATTTCCAAAAGGTCCTGATGACTTTTAAAAGGAGACAATTGAGTTTATGCAGCTGGGGAAGGGAAGGGTTCAGGGGGGCCAAGAAGCAGCCCAGCTCAGGAACAAGAGCGGAGGACTCTGCATTTACAGATGGGAGGCACCTGAGACCCGCCTCTATCATGCATCTGCTGCAAGACCCAATGCCCGTCACTCAGCCTCTCTGAGACTTGGTTTCCTCATCTACAAAATGGAGCCAATGATCTCTGCTCTGGCTCACCCACAGGGCTCATGTAAAGATGGATCCAGTTTCATTCAAACAAACATTGCTGTGACACGAGCAATGTGCCAGGCATTGAGCTGGACCCTGAGCTTACGGACACAGGGCAACAATGTGTAAATAATAAAAGGCAATGCTGCAAGGTGAATGCCCTACACAGACACACACACCTGGAAGAGGGAGTGTCCACTCTGAGGGCAGGGGACAGTGGGTCAGGGAAGCCTTCCTGGACGAGGGGGTGGCTGATCTTTAAAGCAGGGAAAGGAATCTCCCAAGCAGACACTCCTAAGAACACCATCCTGGGCAGCGAGATCAGCATGATGCATTTGGAAACCACAGGAAGCTCACTACCGGGAAAATGTATGGGAATAAGGGAAAAGGAATAAGGCAGGACGAGGACAGGGGTATCACAAAGGGCCTTGTGCACCAATGAAACAATGAGATGAGGCAATACAGAGCGCGTCTGAGGATCTGGGCTGGACCAGACTCCACATCTGAGCGTGGGTCATTTTTGGCGTTATTTGTTATAGCTGAAAGAGCACCAAAAAGTGGTTGTGTACTCATGACACCCCTTCGTGGATACCTCCAGAAACAACGGTGAGACTCTGAGGGGGCTGGAAGTCCTATGATATGCAGGTTGGGGCAAAATCCAGTGACATCTGACTTGCTAATGTGACCTCACGGGTACTGACAGATCCAGGAAACTCAGGTTCTCTGCACATTCATAAGAAGGTACAAAACTCTGGGTGGTGCCCGGTGGGAAAGAACAACTTTTCTCTACTCAGCCCCCTGAGAGAGCAAGGAAAAAACGCTCACCCTTCCTCCCAACTTTAAAATGTAGCCAGAAAGCGCAACAGCTTCCTTCAGTGATATCACCAGGTTCCCAAAGCAATCAATAAATGCTATTTTTTTAGGCAGATGGGGAAGAAAGAAAGATCCTGATTTTTTCTCTCTACTATTCATCAGAAATAGCATCTACTTAGGGAAATCCATCCACAGTGGGTGAATGTGTGTGTGGCCGGGGGACAGACATGTGCATGTCTCTGTACACTGGCATGTGTGTAATATGTGTGCACATGTGAACGTGTGTGCATGTCTGAGTGCCTGTACATGCACGTGTGTGCACACGTGTGTAGGTGAGCAAGGAGAGGGCAGAGAACATTCAGAGACCCCCGCTAGGAGGAGTTGTCCACTTCTAGGAAGGACTGCCATAGAAAGTGGTCTAGGACCCTACAATCAACTCTATGCTTCCAACACAGCCTTTCCTGCTGATGTAATTCTCTCAGGAAATAAAGGCTCCCCCAGAAAGTCAAATGCACATTCTTAAATCTGACTTGGAGAAACACCTTTCCTTTCTCTTAGAAGTCTGTCAAAAGCAGCCATTCTAGAGTAACTGAAACAACTCAACCTTTTCCTGTTGCCAAACTGTTCCCAGAAGAGCTATGAAACCCAAGACTCTCTGTTTTCGAAATCACCCACATTGATAACAAGAGGTCCCAGAGGTGGGTGAGAGCCCAGAGCATGAACCCAGGGTGGCTGACATCGCCTTGCAGAGCTGTTAAGAGCATTAATGAGTTAACGGGGGTCAAGGCCACTCAGATGGGAGACACCAACATAAACTGCCCAGATTTATTTCTACGCCAGAGGGGTCCTTTCCCACATCCTTCCCTTTTTTCGCTGAGAGAGCAGACACAGGGAGGAAAGGAGAAGGCTTCGGAGATGCGTATACTTCAGTTTAAATACGGCCAGCATACTTAAAATTCTTAAACTTGAGTGTCCATCAGAGCTACCTGGAGAGTTTGTTAAAACACAGATCCCTGAGCCTCACCCCTAGAGTTTCTGATTCAGTGAGGCTGGTGAAGGCCTGAGAATTTGCATTTTGCCCGAGCTCCCAGGTGAGGCCAGGGCAGCCCAGCCTGTGGACCACATTTTGAGCAGCCCTGGGCTACCACTTACTACCTCTGTGACCTGTGCCAAGTTACCTAACTTCCCTAGGCCTCAGTTTCCTCATCTTTTGTTTTCCTTTCTTAATTGGAGTATAACTGCTTTACAAAGTTGTTAGTTTCTGCTGTATAATGAAGTGAATCAGCTATATGTATACATATATCCCCTCCCTCTTGGACCTCCCTCCCACGCCCCCCTGTCCCACCCACCTAGGTCGTCACAGGGCACCAAGCTGAGCTCCCTGTGCTATACAGCAGGTTCCCACTAGCTACCTATTTTACACATGGCAGTGTATTTATGTCAAACCTAATCTCGCAGTTCATCCCACCCTCCCCTTCCCACACTGTGTCAACACGTCCATTCTCTATGTCTGTGTCTCTATTCCTGCCCTGAAAATAGGTTCACCTGCACTTTCTTTCTAGCTTCCACATATATGTGTTAATATATGATATTTGTTTTCCTCTTTCTGGCTTACTTCACTCTGTATGACAGACTCTAGGTCCATCCACATCTCTACAAATGGCCCAATTTCGTTCTCTTTTATGGCTGACTAATATTCCATTGTATATATGTACCACATCTTCTTTATCCATTCATCTATCATTGGACATTTAGGTTGTTTGCAAGTCCTAGCTATTGTAAATAGGGCTGCAATGAACATTGGGGTACATGTCTCCTTTTGAATTATGGTTTTCTCAGGGTATATGCCCAGTAGTGGGATTGCTGGGTCATATGGTAGTTCTAGTTTTAGTTCTTTAAGGAACCTCCATACTGTTCTCCATAGTGGCTGTACCAATTTACATTCCCACCGACAGTGTAGGAGGGTTCCCTTTCCTCCACACCCTCTCCAGCATGTATTGTTTGTAGATTTTTTGATGATGGCCATTCTGACCAGTGTGAGGTGACACCTCACTGTAGTTCTGATTTGCATTTCTCTAGTAATTAGTGATGCTGAGCAGCTTTTCATGTGCCCCTTGGCCATCTGTATGTCTTCTTTGGAGAAATGTCTATTTAGGTCTTTAATTGGGTTGTTTATTTTTTTGATACTGAGCTCCATGAGCTGTTTGTATATTTTGGAAATTTCAGTTTCCTTATCTTCTGAATGAGCATAACAGTACCTGTCACCTACAGTCACCATGGGCATCGCATGGGAGAACCTGTCTTTCAGTGACTAGCACGTAAGAAGCATTCCATAAATGGAATCTAGACTTTTAAATGGAATCTAGAATTTTGCACCGAGAGAGCCACAAGCTCCTAAGGTACTAATACAAGTGGAATCCTGGGGCCCTGAAGCCCGAATCTCAGAAATAAAGTATTGCGCGTGTGTGTGCGCGCGCACACACACACACGCCCCTTCATCTACTAAAATATTATCAAATCTCTGGGTTCCTTAAGGTTTACCTCTTCTTGAGAAGAAAGAACGCAGCTACAGAGGACAGCCCTACTGGACTCTGGCTTCACCATCACCTAGTCATGAAACATTCATCAGAAGAAGCCACAGTTTGTGCTGGGCACTGGGGACTGAGCCAAACAGGCCCCCTCTCCTGTCCCTGAGAATATCATGGAGCCAGGCACAAGCAGATGACTAAAATGCATTGTTTTAAGTACAACATTGGAAATATCATGAAATGCTATGGAAACCAAAGAAGAGAGTATATTTGTCCTGCCAGCAAGGAAGCAAAGAATTTGAAAAGCTTCACCGAGGCAGGTGCATTGCAACAAGGCTTGAAGGATCCACAGGAAGAGGAGAAAGGACACCCCAGGCGGAAACAAGAGCACAGGCGCGACAAGAGATGGCAAGCCTGGGAGTGAACTGGCTCATACTGTTGTGCGTCCAGACACACATAAGTATGCATGGACAGGAGGGGCAGAGGCTAGTTCAGACACAGGAAGGGCCTGGTAGACTATGGTGAGAAATACCTCAGGATTTCAGGGGAATAAAGACACATTGAACGTTGAAGCAAAGAAGTGACACAATCATACCTGTGTTTTGGACTGCGCGCTGTGGCCACTGTGGAGGTGGGCTGGAGGACCAAGATTAGAAGTAGGAAAACCTTTCAGGAGGCAAGATGGCAAAAGTCTGACCCAGAGTCATTACATGGGGAAGGAGATGCAGGAAAGAAACCAAAAGACATTTCACAAGACTTGCACTCACTGCTTCCTATGTGTTTTATTAGTTCATGTAAGGCAAGGTTCACATAAGGAATTAATCCTCAGAGACCTAAGCATCTGAACTTTAACAAACGGAATCTCCCAGGTTTCACTCAAGTGGGTACAAGGTATAAGCAGCTTGTTTAGTGAAGCTTTCTGAAAGCTTAGTGTAGACCTCCTATTTGGAGTTAGAGATAAGGAGCTCCCACTGTGAGCCTGGCAGTATGACTGTCCTGCCAGGTGCACAGAGTGGAAGGCCCAAGAAAGGGAGTGCCAAGGCAGCTGTCCAGTGGCAAAGCCCTAGGCATCCACATCCTAGCTCCCCTTCCTCCACAGCATGAGCTGAACGGCAGCCAACTCACCAGGGGGACTGTATGTCTGTCCCAAGCAGCCAGTTCCCTCTGCCGACACTTTTACCAGCCTAGCCAAGGGACTCCTGCTGCCCACTCAGCCTCACCTGGCCACAGGGGTGCTCAGTGGCTCACCTGGCACCCCTGCCCTACTCCGGGTCTGGCCAGTCCCACGGAGCAGTAGGAAAACCACTGGATACACAGTAGTGTGACCTTGGGCAAGTCATTTCTCCTGCCCTCAGTTTCCTCATCTGTAAAATGGAAACAGTAGCATCTGCTCTACCCCTAAAGTGGGCTATTGTGAGGATTAAATATAACAATGTATATAAAAATGTTTTCTGATCTGCAAATCAGTAAATGGTCCATTCTTTCTACTTCCAACCCAGCCTCCTAGTTTCAGCTTCTTGTTTGTCACTTTTAGCCAATTCATCAGTCCACCCGTCCATCCCTCCACCACCCTGTTCTATAAACACGTACCGAGAATAGTTTACGCATCAAGCTTTGTGCAGCTGCTGAGATGACTAGGCACATAGTTCCTGACCTCCAGGAGCCACAGAGAAGCCTCTCAGCCAGAGTTTGATGACCAGGGAGGCTCGATGAAGATTTATTTATACTTAAATGATGCGTCAGAAACCAACTCCCTAAATTCAAATCCCAGTTCCATCATTTACTGGGTGATCATGGGCAAATCACGTGACTTGTCTGTGCCTCGGCATCTTCTTCTATAAAACAGATAGATAATGGTTGCACCTACTTTAAAGTGTGTTTGTGAAGACTAAAATGAGTAAATATTTATAAAATGCTCAGAACAGTGCTTGGCAACATAATCATTCTATGAGTGTTTTTATTATTGTTGTTGTCATCATTATTATTACTATTATTATTATCAATTCTTAAGCAATCATGAAATGGAAGAGGTGGCAGCTGTCTCTTGGGCAGCAGGACAGACGGTGCCCTCAAGTTCACACTCATCTCAATTGCCCGAGCCCAGCATAGGTTCCTGGCGAGACTAGAGCCCCGGTGGTGGGGGGGGGGAGGGCTGCCCCCAGCCCACCAGACACCAGAAGAGCCCTGCCTGGCACTTTGCTTGGCCACATTCTGTCTCTGGGAGCAGAACCAGATACGCTCACTGCAACCTGACAATGCATCTGCAAGAAACAGACAGAGACCAGCCCTAACCAGGGCTGCCCTGCAGCCAAGGAGACAGGTTCAGCAGGCTACGTGCTATCCATCCCATCTACATGCTCAGCAAGTTGGCTGATCTCCAAGGAGCCAGACAGACAGACTCAAAGACACCACACCGCTCTACAGAGTTTCCAGGGGCAGCAGAGGAAGGAACAAGTGCCCCAAAGGTACAGGATAAAAAAGCCTATGAATTCGAATTTGCTCTCAGCCTCCCACCAGCTGGGGACCTTGGGCAAGTTCCCTAACCTCTTAGAATCCATGCGTCTTCATCTATATAATGAGGATAAAAAAAACTTCTCAAAATTAAATCATGTCATAGCACAAGGTCCAGCACATCAGAGAACATTCCAAAATGTAAGAGGAAATGGAATCTGTACTGAATCTGGTATGAATATCAGCCCTTGTCTGTTAACCTGCCAATTCAAAACACAGAAGCCTGACAACGACTCTCTCAGCAACACATCTTCCATGCGCTTCCCTTCTCCCGCGTGAGAGCTGGGTCCCTGCACGTGGCATGACAGGGATGACTGGTGTGCAGAGGGACAAGGGCAAGGGCATCCCCTTGGCGAATTCTCAGCTAACAAGCTTGGCGTGCCGAGCACACCCTGTGCCAGCCAAGGGAATTCAAGACTTTGGGGTCCCTGAGGAATCGTCATGTTTAAAAAAAAAAAAATAGCCAGGCCAGTGAGTGCAAGTGACTCAACTGAGGGACTTGCTCACACACAGAAGCTCCAGGAAACCCCGCAGGCAAGGCAGTCAACTTCCTGAAACCTTATTCTGGCCAAGCTTGCAGGCTTCTGTGATTTTTTTTACTGAAGCCAAAGAATATCCTTCGTCATAACCTCAAAGAATTCTTCAAAAGGATGAGCTCCTTCCTGGGGCAGCTCTTGCTCTCAAAAGGCCTGCTAGACCCAAGTCAGTGACCTTCCCGGAGCCTCAGTCTTCTCACCTGTGAATTGGAAACAACTGGATCTACCTCTCAGAACAACTATGGGATTGAAGGAGCTGACATATTCGCCATGCCCAGCAGGGAGGTCCTCAGCAGGTCCCCTATCTCACTCCACGGTTTGGACCTCGATGGATCATCGCACATGGTAGGCAATCAGCAAAAGTTTATGAAAAAGAAAAGACATTTTTACAGTCCTGATTTTTAAACATTTCATATGGTGTGTGTTTCCCAACTCCCCAGACTCAGAGAGGTCGCCAGCATTTTTATCCTGCCAAAAAGAAGTTTGGATAAACTGCTGTCCCATACTCTAAACAAGGAGGATGACAGGGCCAAGGCTGGTGAGGGGCAGTAGCGAGACCCCAGCTGGAGAATTTCCCTCTCCTGCCTTTTTCTTCCTTCTCCTCTCTGCCTTCATCAGCGCATCCTTAAATTCCCCCCGTGCACTGGCACAGGTAGGCATGACTGGACAAGTGCCCCAAAAGTACAGCACAAATGCCTCATGTTCGTGGGCCCGGGACAAGTCTCTGCTCCAGACAGGATACTGCCTTGGAATCAGGACAAGTGCATCCAATTTGGGCTCCGCCTCTCAGCAGCAGGGGGACCTTGGGCAAGTTCTCAAACCTCTACGTGTCCTCGTAGGGAGGATGAGGTATTCCTGGGACTTGAATCTTGATCTGACTTAAAATCTCACAGTTTCCTCACTACACTGGGCTTAAGTTTTAAAAAGCAAAATAAACAAACAAACAAGCAGAAACACTGCTCTTCAGGAAGGATTTTACTTATTCTCTCATCCACTCCCAGAGAAACGCCTTGAGCAAATATCATCACATTTCCACCCTGTGATATCGCGCTACGGTAGCCAAAGTGGACCCAATTAATCTAAAGATAGAGAACACTGTCAACAGAGGCCACCTGTCACCCCAACTCGCTCCTCCAGCCTTCAAACAGAGGATGAGTCGATGTATTCTGCAGGCTGACTTCTCAACACTTCCGCTCCACACATCTGTCAGAGTCACTGCATAAACAAACCCTTAGCGTGTCCTTTCTTTCACCCAGTCATGGACGGGCGCCCAGAAATTCTCTGTCCCACCTAAACATTGGGCTGTTCCCCAAGAACTGTGGTCAAACCCCAAGGACTGGGCCTGAGCAGTCTCCTGAGAGATGCTACGTGGATCTTCCTGTGTCCAGGCTCACTGACGAGGGTCACCTCTCCAGAGGAGACTTCAGTGATTAGGACTTTGGCTTCAAGTTTCTGACCCCAAGCAGGAAGTCTGTGAATATTAGAGTCAAGGTTGGGGAGGGAGGCAATGACGGGAAGGGCCGTAACTGAATTTAACACTGTCCAACCGAAAGTAAGTGAACTAACCAGTCAGCAGTGGAGAGGTAGGCAAGCCTGGCTCCACCCCTCATTAGCTACATGACCTTGGAAAAGCCATGCGATTTTCTGGGCCTCAGTGTTCCCATGTGCAAAATGGGGATGCGTAATTACCTCTACTTTTCAGGACTGCTGTAAGCATTATGGGTCGACGTATCAGTAAAATACGTGGCACAGAGAAGGTTCCGATGAAACAGGAGTCACTTTTCTCTCAAATTCCACCCACCCCAATTCTTTGTTTCATGGGCAGAGTGGTCAGCTCGTGGAGGGAAACCCTCCATGGGTTCTCTCTGGGGAGAGATCTCATCTTCCTCACCCCCGGGGGAGTGAGAGGACCCAGAAAGTTCCCATCTCTGCGTGGTGAGTTCACTTCTCGCCTCTAGGATCAGAAGCCAGAATTTAGCTCTATTTACAATAGCCCGGAGATGGAAACAACCTAAGTGCCCATCATCGGATGAATGGATAAAGAAGATGTGGCACATATATACAATGGAATATTACTCAGCCATAAAAAGAAACGAAATTGAGCTATTTGTAATGAGGTGGATAGACCTAGAGTCTGTCATACACAGTGAAGTAAGTCAGAAAGAAAAAGACAAATACAGTATGCTAACACATATATATGGAATTTAAGAAAAAAAAAAATGTCATGAAGAACCTAGGGGTAAGGCAGGAATAAAGACGCAGACCTCCTAGAGAACGGACTGAGGTTATGGGGAGGGGGAAGGGTGAGCTGTGACGGGGCGAGAGAGAGTCATGGACATATACACACTAACAAACGTAGTAAGGTAGATAGCTAGTGGGAAGCAGCCGCATGGCACGGGGATATTGGCTCGGTGCTCTGTGACAGCCTGGAGGGGTGGGATAGGGAGGGTGGGAGGGAGGGAGACGCAAGAGGGAAGAGATATGGGAACATATGTATATGTATAACTGATTCACTTTGTTATAAAGCAGAAACTAACACACCATTGTAAAGTAATTATACCCCAATAAAGATGTTAAAAAAAAAAAAAAAAAAAAAAAAAAAGAAGCCAGAATTTAAGTCAACTGTGATTTTTATACTGAACCTACCAGGAAGTGTCTAGTCATGTGACAGGAAAACAATGGGAATCAAAAGAGCTACACAGACATTTTGGTGGGTGTAAGTCATTCAGGACTTTGAAACCATTCATTCCCTCCACATCAGTTCAATATCACTACTTTGTAGAGTTTCCTTTTAACATGCCACCAGTCTTAAAGTATTGTCCTTAGTGGAAAAAAAAATCCCTGATGGACTAAAATTATCCTGAGACTTCCTTTCTGAACACCAAAATATTTATAAACTTGTGTGCTGACCCCAAAACAGAAGGTTCACCCCTGGGGCTGCTCTGAGATTTTCAGATGTGACACCTAGTGGCTGGTGAGAAAACAGCTTCTAAAGACCAGGCAGAACTGCCCCTGATTTGCCCGTATTGATGGGAATATTTTTAAAATTTGAAATTGGAGTACGTATACATAGGAAATAAAAAGTTACGTGTCAAGATATTTTTTGACATTCATTTGTTTTTTTCTGTGGTTCCCACCTCCAGCTCACACCCAATTCCAAGCAAGTAACTAGGTGGCTAAGTCTGTGGTCCCATCTTGTCTTTTGTAAAATCCTGAACTCACTGATAACATTATGCTGATGGGTGAGTAGCTAGTCTGGGAGGATGGCACAGAGGGTGCTGTTTAACTTTGAAGGTTCTGAAGAAGGAAAGGCAGACAATCCAGACTGGGGATGGGGTCCCATGGGGAGCAGGGGCCCACACCCTGCCATGTGGCAGTGCACCAGGGTGGTAGTGGAAGGACCTCACAGGGGTGACCGCAAGAGGCCCCCAGCATGGCAGCACCCCTGGCACACAGGTGCCCAGACTGGCCAAAGACTCCCTGTGTATTGAACATGGTGGAGAATCAGCCAGCCAAGCCACCACCCAGGGTGGGACCTGCAGGGAACCAGGCAACTCCACGGGCCCCAGTGTGGAACTCCATGGTCCCCAGTGAGGACCAGTGACACTCTCATTCCTAGGACCTAGGAAGGTGAGTCCCCGTAATGACTCTTTGAACTTCCTGCCAACCAACTGGGATAGGAGATTGGAATAAAGCTTTAAATGATTTTTAGAAAGATAGTATGTCTTGCACACCTAGGTGTGCAGGTGAAAATGTCTACCCAAAGGCTCTCCTTGCCCCTTACGGCCTCGATTCCCTCTTTCTGTCCTGGATCCTCTAGTCCTCAGTCACAAACACCATTTCATTCAAGACTCTGCAAAATTATGATTGTTGATTTTACCACCTCTGAGTCGTGATTAAAGAACTAAGATGTCAAGTGGGATTCCTCCCGCAGAGTCCAGCTCCCACCTTTCAATCAGGCATGGTTGGGAGGATATCAGAATCACCTTGACAGTTTTCCTTATGCACACCTGTTCATCTCCACCACGCCAACATCCTTTGTGCTCCAGGTCTCTGGGGGCAGGGAAGGTGAGAAAAGCATGATGAATTATTTTTAACTGTTGAGAAATTTTGCAAAAAGTTGCCCAAAAAATGGTACAAGGAACACCCATAAACACTTCACCCAGATTCACCTATTATTAACATTTTACCTCACTTGCTTTCCTTTCTCTCTCTCTCCGTCTCTCTCTCTCTCTCTCAGCCGCCCCTTCTCCTCTCTCCCCTCTCCATACGTATATGTTCATTCATATGTAATGTGTATATATGGGTGTGGGTGTAGCTGTGGATATATATATAAATTTATTTTTCTGAACCATTTTGGAGTCAGTTACATACATTATGGCCTTTTACTCCTAAAGGCTTATGGGTATATTTCCTAACAATAGGAATAACCACAATACAGTTTTCACCTTCATAAATTTACACTGACAGTGCTTTTATCTAAGTGACCATCCATATTCCAATTTTTTCAGCTGACCTGATAACATCCTTTATGGCCTTTCCCATACACAAAAGGATCCAGTTTAGGGTCAGGCATTGCATTTAACTGTCATGCCTCCTTAGCCTTCTCCAATCTGGAACATTTCCAATAGCCTTTGCTTATCTTTTTATGACATTGACATTTTTGAAGACTACAGCTCCACCCATACCACTTGGCTATTTTGTTTTTTTTTTTAATTTAATTTGATTTGATTTTTGTAGTACAGCAGGTTCTTATTAGTAATCTATTTTATACATATTAATGCATACACATCAATCCCAATCTCCCAATTCATCCCAAAACCACCCACCACCCCGTTTTCCCCTTTGTTATCCAGATGTTTGTTCTCTACATCTGCCTCTATTTCTGCCTTGCAAACCGGTTCATCTGTATCATTTTTCTAGATTCCACATATATGCATTAATATACGATATTTGTCTTTCTCTTTCTGACTTACTTCACTCTGTATGACAGTCTCTAGGTCCATCCACTTCTCTACAAATGACCCAATTTCGTTCTTTTTTATGGCAGAGTAATATTCCATTGTATATATGTGCCACATCTTCTTTATCCATTCGTCTGTCAGTAGGCATTTAGGTTGCTTCCATGACCTGGCTATTGTAAACAGAGCTGCAATGAACATTGGGCTGCATGTGTCTTTTTGAATTATGGTTTTCTCTGGGTATATGTCCAGTAGTGGGATTGCTGAGTCATACGGTAATTCTATTTTTAGTTTTCTAAGGAACTTCCATACAGTTCTCCATAGTGACTGTATCAATTTATATTCCCACAAACAGTGCAAGAGGGTTCCCTTTTCTCCACACCCTCTCCAGCATTTGTTGTGTGTAGATTTTCTGATGATGCCCATTCTAACTGGTGTGAGGTGATACCTCACTGTAGTTTTGATTTGCATTTCTCTAATAATTAGTGATGTTGAGCAGCTTTTCATGTGCCCCTTGGCCATCTGTATGTCTTCTTTGGAGAAATATCTATTTAGGTCTTCTGCCCATTTTTTGATTAGGTTGTTTGTTTTCTTGATATTGAGCTGCATGAGCTGTTTATATATTTTGGAGATTAATCCTTTGTCCATTGATTTGTTTGCAAATATTTTCTCCCATTCTGAGGGCTGTCTTTTTGTCTTGTTTATAATTTCCTTTACTGTGCAAAACCCTTTACGTTTCATTAGGTCCCATTTATTTATTTTTGTTTTTATTTCCATTACTCTAGGATGTGGGTCAAAAAAGACCTTGCTGTGACTTATGTCAAAGAGTGTTCTTCCTATGCTTTCCTCTAAGAGTTTTATAGCGTCTGGCCCTACATTTAGGTCTTTAATCCATTTTGAGTTTATTTTTGTGTATAGTGTTAGGGATTCTTTTACATGTAGCTGACCAGTTTTCCCAGCACCACTTATTGAAGAGACTGTCTTTTCTCCATTGTATATTCTTGCCTCCTTTGTCAAAGATAGGTGACCATATGTGTGTGGGTTTATCTCTGGGCTTTCTATCCTGTTCCATTGATCTATATTTCTGTTTTTGTGCCAGTACCATATTTTCTTGATTACTGTAGCTTTGTAGTATAGTCTGAAGTCAGGGAGTCTGATTCCTTCAGCTCCGTTTTTTTCCCTCAAGATTGCTTTGGCTATTCAGGGTCTTTCGTGTCTCCATACAAATTTTAAGATTTTTTGTTCTAGTTCTGTAAAAAAATGCCATTGGTAATTTGATAGGGATTGCATTGAATCTGTAGATTGCTTTGAGTAGTATAGTCATTTTCACAATATTGATTCTTCCAAGAACAGGGTATATCTCTCCATCTGTTTGTGTCATCTTTGATTTCTTTAATCAGTGTCTTATAGTTTTCTGAGTACAGGTTTTTTACCTCCTCAGGTAGGTTTATTCCTAGGTATTTTATTCTTTTTGTTGCAGTGGTGAATGGGATTGTTTCCTTAAATTCTCTTTCTGATCTTTCATTGTTAGTGTATAGAAATGCAAGAGATTTCTGTGCATTAATTTTGTATCCTGCAACTTTACCAAATTCATTGATTAGCTCTAGTAGTTTTCTGGTGGCATCTTTAGGATTCTCTATGTATAGTATCATGTCATCTGCAAACATGACAGTTTTACTCTTCTTTTCTAATTTGGATTCCTTTTATTTTTTTTTCTTCTCTGATTGCCGTGGCTAGGAATTCCAAAAGTATGTTGAATAATAGTGGCGAGAGTGGACATCCTTGTCTTGTTCCTGATGTTAGAGGAAATGCTTTCAGTTTCTCACCATTGAGAATGAGGTTTGCTGTGGGTTTGCCGTATATGGCCTTTATTATGTTGAGGTAGGTTCCCTCTATGCCCACTTTCTGGAGAGTTTTTATCATAAATGGGTGTTGAATTTTGTCAAAAGCTTTTTCTGCATCTATTGAGATGATCATATAGTTTTTAGTCTTCAATTTGTTAATATGGTGTATCACACTGATTTGCATACATTGAAGAATGCTTGCATCCCTAGGATAAATCCCACTTGATCATGGTGTATGATCCTTTTAATGTGTTGTTGAGTTCTGTTTGCTAGTATTTTGTTGAGGATTTCTGCATCTATATTCATCAGTGATACTGGTCTGTAAATTTCTTTTTTTGTAGTATGTTTGTCTGGTTTTGGTATCAGGGTGATGGTGGCCTCATAGAATGAGTTTGGGAGTGTTCCTTCTCTGCAATTTTTTGGAAGAGTTTGAGACAGATGGGTGTTAGCTCTTCTCTAAATGCTTGACAGAATTCACCTGTAAAGCCATCTGGTCCTGGACTTCTGTTTGTTGGAAGATTTTTCAATTTCATTACTTGTAATTGGTCTGTTCATATTTTCTATTTCTTCCTGGTTCAGTCTTGGAAGGTTATACCTTTCTAAGAATTTGTACATTTCTTCCAGGTTGTCCATTTTATTGGCATAGAGTTGCTTGTAGTACTCTCTTAGGATGCTTTGTATTTCTGCAGTGTCCATTGTAACTTCTCCTTTTTCATTTCTAATTTTGTTGATTTGAGTCCTCTCCCTCTTTTTCTTGATGAGTCTGGATAAAGGTTTATCCATTTTGTTTATCTTCTCAAAGAACCAGCTTTTAGTTTTATTGATCTTTGCTATTGTTTTCTTTGTTCCTATTTCATTTATTTCTGCTCTGATCTTTACGATTTCTTTCCTTCCACTAACTCTGGGTTTTGTCTGTTCTTCTTTTTCTAGTTCCTTTAGGTGTAATGTTAGCTTGTTTATTTGAGATTTTTCTTGTTTCTTCAGGTAGGCTTGTATTGCTAAAAGCTTCCCTCTTAGAACTGCTTTTGCTGCATCCCATAGGTTTTGGATTGTCATGTTTTCATTGTCATTTGTCTCTAGGCATTTTTTTTTATTTTCTCATTGATTTCTTCAGTGATCTCTTGGTTATTTAGTAACGTATTGTTTAGCCTCCATGTGTTTGTGTGTTTTATGCTTTTTTCCCTGTTATTGATGTCTAATCTCATAGCGTTGTTGTCAGAAAAGATGCCTGATATGATTTCAATTTTCTTAAATTTACTGAGGCTTGATTTGTGACCCCAGATGTGATCTATCCCAGAGAATGTTCTGTGTGCACTTGAGAAGAAAGTGTAATCTGCTGTTTTCAGATGAAATGTCCTACAAATATCAATTAAATCTATCTGGTCTATTGTGTCATTTAGAGCTTGTGTTTCCTTATTAATTTTCTGTCTGACTGATCTGTCCACTGGTGTAAGTGAGGTGTTAAAGTCCCCCACTATTATTGTGTTACTGTAGATTTCCTCTTTTATAGCTGTTAGTAGTTGCCTTATGTATTGAGGTGCTCCTAGGTTGGGTGCATATATATTTATAATTGTTATATCTTCTTCTTGGATTGATCCCTTAATCATTAGGTAGTGTTCTTCCTTGTCTCTTGTAACATTCTTTATTTTAAAGTCTATTTTATCTGATATGAGTATTGCTACTCCAGCTTTCTTTTGATTTCCATTTGCATGGAATACCTTTTTCCATCCCCTCACTTTCAGTCTGTATATATCCCTAGGTCTGAAGTGGGTCTCCTGTAGACAGCATATATATTGGTCTTGTTTTTGTATCCATTCAGTGAACCTGTGTCTTTTGGTTGGAGCATTTAATCCATTCACATTTAAGGTAATTATCAATATGTATGTTCTTATTAACATTTTCTTAATTGTTTTGGGTTTGTTTTTGTAGGTCCTTTTCTTCTCTTGTGTTTCCCACTTAGAGAAGTTCCTATAGCATTTGTTGTAGAGCTGGTTTGGTGCTGCTGAATTCTCTTAGCTTTTGCTTGTCTGTAAAGCTTCTGATTTCTCTGTCGAATCTGAATGAGATCCTTGCCTGGTAGAGTAATCTTGGTTGTAGGTTCTTCCCTTTCAACACTTTAAATATGTAGTGCCACTCCCTTCTGGCTTGTAGAGTTTCTGCTGAGAAATCAACTGTTAACCTTATGCAAATTCCCTTGTATGCTATTTGTCATTTTTCCCTTGCTGCTTTTAAGAATTTTTCTTTGTCTTTAATTTTTGTCAACTTGATTACTATATGTCTCGGTGTATTTTTCCCTGTGTCTATCCTGCCTGGGACTCTTTGCGCTTCCTGGACTTTGGTGGCTATTTCCTTTCCCATGTTAGGAAAGTTTTCGACTATAATTTCTTCAAATATTTTCTCGGGTCCTTTCTCTCTCTCTTCTCCTTCTGGGACCCCTATAATGCAAACGTTGGTATGCTTAATGTTGTCCCAGACGTCTCTTAGGCTGTCTTCATTTCTTTGCATTCTTCTTTCTTTATTCTGTTCTTTACGGGGGCAGTGAATTCCATCATTCTGTCTTCCGGGTCACTTATCCATTCTTCTGCCTCAGTTATTCTGCTATTGATTCCTTCTAGTGTATTTTTCATTTCAGTTATTATATTGTTCATCTCTGTTTATTTGTTCTTTATTCTTCTAGGCGTTTGTTCTTTAATTCTTCTAGGTCTTTGTTAAACATTTCTTGCATCTTCTCGATCTTTGCCTCCATTCTTTTTCTGAGGTCCAGGATCATCTTCACTATCATTATTCTGAATTCTTTTTCTGGAAAGTTGCCTATCTCCACTTCATTTAGTTGTTTTTCTGGGGTTTTGTCTTGTTCCTTCATCTGGTACCTAGTCCTCTGCCTTTTCATCTTGTCTATCTTTCTGTGAATGTGGTTTTCATTCCACAGGCTGCAGGATTGTAGTTCTTGCTTCTGCTGTCTGCCCTCTGGTGGATTAGGCTATCTAAGAGGCTTGTGCAAGCTTTCTGATGGGAGGGACTGGTGGTGGTAGAGCTCGGTGTTGCTCTGGTAGGCAGAGCTCAGTAAAACTTTAATCCGCTTGTCTGCTGATGGGTGGGGCTGAGTTCCCTCCCTGTTGTTTGTTTGGCCTGAGGCAACCCAGCATTGGAGGCTACAGGCTCTTTGGTGGGACTAATGGTGGACTCCAGGAGGGCTCATGCCAAGGAGTACTTCCCAGAACTTCTGCTGCCAGTGTCCTTGTCCCCGCGGTGAGCCACAGCCACCCCCCCGCCTCTGCAGGAGACCCTCCAACACTAGCAGGTAAGTCTGGTTCAGTCTCCTATCAGGTCACTGCTCCTTCCCCATGGGTCCTGATGCACACACTACTTTGTGTGTGCCCTCAAAGAGTGGGGTCTCTGTTTCCCCCAGTCCTGTCAAAGTCCTGCAATCATATCCCACTAGCCTTCAAAGTCTGATTCTCTAGGAATTCCTCCTCCCATTGCCAGACACCCAGGTTTGGAAGCCTGATGTGGGGCTCAGAACCTTCACTCCAGTGGGTGGACTTCTGTAGTATAATTGTTCTCCAATTTGTGAGTCACCCACCCAGCGGTTATGGGATTTGATTTTATTGTGATTGTGCCTCTCCTACTGTCTCATTGCAGCTTCTCCTTTGTCTTTGGATGTGGGGTATCTTTTTTGGTGAGTTCCAGTGTCTTCCTGTTGATGACTGTTCAGCAGTTAGTTGTGATTCCGGTGCTCTCAGAAGAGGGAGTGAACGCATGTCCTTCTAGTCCACCATCTTGAACCAACCTCCTTGTTCTTTATTATAAGAGAATGTTCCTGATTTTGAGTGTCTGAAGTTTCCTTGTGATTAGATTGAGGTTTGCATTCTCAGCCAGAACACTGCACAGACATTTCCCTCTATGGGTCTCACAGTCAGAGGCACGTCATGTCCATCTATCCTTCATAAGTCATTTTAATTTTGAACACTTGATCAAGGGGGACGTCAGATTTTTTTCTCAATATCCCTACTGTTTTATTTCTTCCCCTGCAAGATGCTTTAGGACCATGCAACTATCCTTCATCAAAACCCCACCCAATCCCCTAGATTTAGTATATATCCATTGATGATTCTTGCCTGATCTAATCTTTACTATGATGTTTGCAAAATTATAATTAAATGTTCCCACTTCCCACAGAGAGGTCTCTAGGGTACCACTATACTCCAAACAATTGAGAACCACTAGGTAGAGAACTCCAAAAACACTGGCAGGTGTTGAAGATTTAATGTGCAAACTACAGGGGTCATAAAACATAACGTTTGAAGGAACGGAAGCCAATATTTATCAAGCACCTACTATTTTCAAGCCCTTTATATACATTATCTCAATGACCCTATGAGGTAGGTGTTTTTATTTTTTTCACTAATTCACACTCAGGCTCAGAGGGATTAGCTAACATGCCCAGAGTCAAGCAACAACCAAGTGACTGCAGTGAGATTTTAATGTAGGTCCACCTGACTCAAAAGCCTGTGCCTGGGCTTCCCTGGTGGTGCAGTGGTTGAGAGTCCGCCTGCCGACGCAGGGGACACGGGTTCATGCCCCGGTCCGGGAAGATCCCGCATGCCGCGGAGTGGCTGGGCCCGTGGGCCATGGCCGCTGAGCCTGCGCGTCCGGAGCCTGTGCTCCACAACGGGAGAGGCCACAACAGTGAGAGGCCCGCGTACGGCAAAAAAAAAAAAAAAAAAAGCCTGTGCCTTTGACACACTACTACTTTCACGGCTAGTTTCTGATTCCCTCCAAAATGGATCCAAGCTGTTAGGTCTCATCACACTGTGTCCACTGGGGTTGGAGACCTCAGGCAGGAACACCCCATGCCACCCAGGACTCTGGCTGGGTGCATCCCACGTACAATGCTCAAGGAATGGCCAATAAAGTCCACCAGGAAGGGACTTCCCTGGTGGCGCAGTGGTTGAGAATCTGTCTGCCAATGCAGGGGACACGAGTTCGATCCCTAGGCCAGGAAGATCCCACATGCCAGAAAGCAATTAAGCCCATGTGCCACAACTACTGAGCCTGCACTCTACAGCCCACGAGCCACAACTCAGCCACAACTACAGCTACTGAAGCCCGTGCGCCTAGAGCCTGTGCTTTACAACAAGAGAAGCCACCGCGGTAAGAAGCCCGTGCACCACAACGAAGAGTAGCCCCCACTTGCCGCAACTAGCGAAAGCCCATGTGCAGCAACAAAGACCCAACGCAGCCAAAGGTAAATAAATAAAATAAAATAAATTTTTTTTTTTAAAAAGTCCACCAGGAATTATTCAAATGGATCCACTGGATTCAGTGCTCACATTGATCCTATCCTTTTTCCTGTCTGTCCGAACGTTGATGAAACAGAGTGTTCCACACCCCACATTCTCTGGGCCTATCATGGAGCTAGAAAACAACCAACCATCCAGCACTGACAAAGGCCCTGCCGAGAAGCCTTCTGAACTTCTCCCTCCCTTTTCAAGCAGGCTTTCCAAAATGCCCAAACAGATGCTTTTTTGTTCCTCCAGTTCATACTATAATGCCCCCTATTGTTCTTTAATCCAAATTACATTTCCCTTTGGAATCCAGGCTGACTTTGCCAAGAAACGGGCAATAGTCCAGTTTGTGATAAAACTCATTCAGATATATAAAATTAAGAATAGTCATAAACATTGGACACCTGAACTAATATAATGCTGTCAATTATACCTCAATAAAAAAATCTTTTAATAAAAAATGTTTTTAAAAAAAGAGTATTAATGGGTTTAAGCAGTTAACAAAAAAGAATAGCTGGACCACTCAGAGAAGGTAAGATTAGCAAGAAAGAAGAGAGAAGGAAATTCATTTCACCAGCGCTGAGCTGTCTCACTACCCTTTAGCCCGATAATTACACTGCTACTAACAGCTAATGAGCAAATCTAGGCAGGGCACACACTCAAGCCCTCTCACTTGATGAGGTTTGATGAAGCTCCTCAGCTCTAGAGGTGGTCACCTGATTTAAGCCTAGCCAATCAGGGCATCCTCATGAGAAACACAGATAAGAAAGAGGCTGTAGAGATGGAGAGAAGGGTGGATTTGAGAATATGTAAGAGAGAAAATCTCCAGGAGAGGAATCAAGGATGAACACCAACTTTCTGATTAAGGTAGAGGTAGGGTGAGCAAGTGGCCCCATTAGCAGAAGCAGAAGAGAGACTTGGAAAAGAACAAATTAACAATTCAAGAAACCATTTTGGAGAACCTGCCATGTGCAGGCAGTGCTCCTTACACTGGAACCCAGGTGAGAACAAGACAGACAAAATCCCTATCCTTTTAGAGCTTACATTCCAATAGATGGGTGAGGGAGAGGAGTAGCAACAAAAGCAAGTTTGGCAAATAAAAAGAATTCGGAAGGCTGTGAAGGAATTAAAATCCATGATGTGACAGATAAGGTCGGGCGGCCAGGGGTGAGGGGTGGCCTTCTTTCTTCTTTAGAATAGAAAGGTCAGAGCAGGCCTTTCTGAGGAGACGGCATTTGAGCAGAGACCTGAATGAGGAGATGAGCTGGCCCTGAGGATGAATACTCAAGGCAGAGGGAACCACGAGCACAAAGGCCCTGGGGTGTGAATGAGTGTGTTAGCTCAATCCTCAGTGCAAAAGGGGATTAAACAGGAAAGAATATCATGAGATGAGATGCCTGTGAGTAAAGAGAGGGAAGGAGCTGGAGAGGCTGGAAGAGCCCACTGAATGTGCAATGCAAGAGCTTGACCCCAGGGGAGGAGGGTGGAAGAGAAGGCTGGGTGGAGGTATCCTAGACCACCAAGCAGTCTAAAGGAGGCCTGGCAGGGCAGTACCGGAGCCAGAGTCAGCAGTCAGAGGAGTCCCTGGCTCAGCTCAGGGAACCTGTCTGCCTCGGTCTCCCTGCAGCTCAGTCACTGGCTGGGAGAGGCCCTGGGAGGCACATCCTCAGCACCAATGCCACTAAACACTGCAGAGAGACCCTCGGTCAGTTACTCTCCTTAGTTACAGATCCAGTGAGGAGGAAATCCCCTGTGAGCAAGGTCTAGTGTGGAGATGGGGTCAGAAAGCGATGCACAGGCCAGACCACAGGCTGGGGTTAGGGGACTTCATCTAAGGGTAGAGGGAGAATGGGAGTGTGTTCAGTTTGGGGCAAGTTGAGCGGGATGCGTCTAGGGGACACGAGGGTGGAGATGTCCAGTGGGTGGGGGGAGCAGGGGTCAGGAGTTTGAGAGAGATCTCGGGGCTGGGGAAGGAGCTCTGGGAATCTCTGGCACAACCTTGAAGTGGATGGGAACCCTCAGAGTGTGTATTGCGAAAAGAGGCTGGGCTGAGACCCAAACCCAGGGCAGCTCCATGTAAGGAACAGGTCGAGAAACAGGAGCCAGGTGGAAGGGGGGCATCCATCAAGCCCTGGAGGCAGGGAAGCTTCTGGGAGGAGAGGGAGCCAAAGGGCCTTTTCCCCTCAGACTGCAGAAAAATCCCTCTCTCTCTCTCTGTCTCTCTGTCACTGTCTCTCTCCCACTAACATCCCAGCAAATGACACCCTCAACCACCCGAAGTGGAGTCTCTTCTCACACCCTTGGCAGGGAAGGGATATGATGTCACAGTGGAGGAAATCCCCTCCAAAATCACTTCTTTTTTTCCTGGTCACCGTCTCCTTTCTCTACCCAGCAGGGGCCACCCACAAACAGCAATTACAATACCTCCTCTACCGGAGCACTCGGCACTTTACATTCATTATTATTTTTAATCGTCACAGCACTCCTAGGAATTAGGGATTATTCTCCCCACTTTACAGAAGTGGAAACAGGCTCAGAGAGGCTTAGTGAGGACAACTGTCCTAAGAGTGATACCATGTGCCCGTCAGTAAAGAAAGAGGCTGGCAGTGCTCCGGGGACGCGGCAAGCGCACCAGATATGGTCACAGGGAGGTGGGGAAGCAGCAGGCTCCTGCAGGGCTGCCAACCCAGCCACACGGGCTGAGCCAGACGCGGAGCCCCAGCTGTGGTTGTTCTTTCCTAGACCTCGGCTTGAGGTGCTGAGGGTAAGACCTGATGTCAGGAATTTAAATTCAGTTCGGTCTCGACGTTTCTGAAGGATTCATCCCTACATTTTCCCAAAAGGCTTAGGAGGCTGCCTTGCTGAGCACAGATTGGGTCAGAGGCGGTGGGGGGGGGGGGGGCGTTGTTGGGGTGGGCGGGAAGTGGAGACAGACCTGGGTTTCAACTCTAGCCCCACCGAATACTGACCCCATGGCTATGGGCCAATCACCAACGGCTCCAGCCCCCCCCCCCCCCCCCCCCCGTTCCTTTACTAGAAAAATGAGACTAATGATACCTCTCCTTTTGGAATGATGGAAGGATTGAATAACAATATATAACGCATAGCACTTGGAGGAGACAGGAAATGCTACAGTTAAAAAAAAAAAAAGTAGAGGCTCTATATTTATTTCTACCTTGCCTTGTTCTAAAGACAGTTAAGGCAGCTGGCACATGATAAATATTTGACTGAGTAAATGTGAAAGAGAGACTAATGAGCCTGCTCTCCCACAGAGAGACTCAAGGAGAAAATGAGGAAAAATTGCCTACAGTGAAATTCGTTAGGTTGTTTTTAATATCTATGATTTGAATTCCAGCCTTTCACTGGGAAGGGGAGAGATAGTCTAGTGTTTAAATGCACTTAGGATAATAGGTAACATTTCAAATAACATGCAGCTTTTCACTAATTAATAGCATTTAACTAAACCTCTCGTCCCCCATCCTCAAACTCATGCACATGAAAGGATTCCTGGATGCTGGTCAGGGAGGGGGCAAGAGAGGAAACAGAACCAGCTAGGACCCCTGATGATGAATTATTACTTATCTTGACTTGGCGAGAACCTCTCAAATCTTGTGAATTCTTTCCCCATGAGGCCTCGAAGAGTCAGTGAGTTATAAAACACAAGTTGCCAGAAAGTGCCGAACTCACGTTGTCATGACAGCTGTGACAATGCAGTATATAGAGACCTCCTGAAAAACGCCTGCTAAAGATGTGTTCATCACAGTGTTGTTTATAGTTAAAAGACTGGAATGTTCCACAAGGAAGACTGCATTCAACCAATGCTCCTCATGCATTAACGTGACACGAATCACCTGGGAGTCGTTTCCAGGCCAGCAGGCCTGGCTGTAGCAAGATTCCGCATTTCTAACAAGCTTCCTGATGAGACAACACTGCTGACCCACAAACCACACTTTGAGTAGCAAGGCCTTGCTTACACAACAACCAATGTATACAGAAATAATGTGCCCCTGTCAAAAATGATGATGTGGATATACACATATTCATACAGACAGGCGTTTAGGATATATTTTTAGGCGATAATAGGAGGTCATCCGATTAAAAAGGTTTAAAAGCAAAGCATAAACAGTATATACATAACAATTCTATTTTATATGCAAATTTTGCATGTAAAAAATCTAAAATAATACACTACAAAATCTAACAGTATTTATCTCCAGGTGGTGGACTTTAGAGTGATTTTAATTAATTCTTTCTTCTGTTTGTGCAGCTGTATTTTCTAACGTTTTTGCTTTTTACAATAATCAAGTAGCATTTGAGTTGAAAGAGAGAGAGAGAGGAAGAGAGGGAGGAAAGGAGGAAGAAAAGAGTGGGGGAGAGAGAGGAAGAAAGAAATCTGCAAAAGGTTCTGAGGCCAAGGAGAAGGCTTTCTCACTGGATTAATAGGCAAGAATATATCTACAAGCAGAGTCAAGAAAGGAAAGAGATGAAAGACTTCTCGGGAAGTCAGGCTGATTTCAAATGTGCCCACGCTGCCCATCAAGGTCCCCCAAAAGGCCTTTAGAAAACGAAATTGGTCTCCAGGGGCCTGACCTGAGGAAAGAGCTTTATAGGTGAAAACTCAAAACTCCACAAATAAGGAGCTGGTTAGGAACAGCGGCCAAGGTGCCACCTGGCCTCGAGAATTGAGGCACCCCTAGCCTGGATGCCGTGACCCTCAAGATCCTAGTCAACAGTCTTCTGGCACACGGGCTGCACGGTGCAGGGGCATGGGCTTTGGAGTGGCTGGGACCCAGATTCAGATCCAGCTTTGCCATTTGGCAGAAGTCCTTTAACTGCTCTCTACATCTCCATTTCCTCACATGCAAAATAGAGGTACAAACAGGGCTCGGATGAATTGTGCAATGAGATGACCTTTGAGAAGTCCCCTCTGCAATGCCGGCCCTCTGGACAACCTAATCAACTTCAGTCAGTGCCCATGGAAGGAATTTTTTTTTTAACTTTTTATTTTATATTGGAGTATAAGTGATGTTGTGATAGTTTCAGATGCACAGCAAAGCAACAACCATATATATACACGTATCCATTCTCCCCTAGACTCCCCTCCCATCCAGGCTGCCACATAACATTGAGCAGAGCTCCCTGTGCTATACAGTAGGTCCTTGTTGGTTATCCTTTTTAAATATAGCAGTGTGTACATGTCAATCCCAAACTCCATAACTATCCCTTCCCTCCACCCTTCCCCCTACCCCCGCCCCGGTAACCATAAGTTCATTCTCTAAGTCTTTGAGTCCATTTCTGTTTGGTAAATACGTTCATTTGTATCATTTCTTTTTAGATTCCGCATGTAAGCAATATCATACAATATTTCTCTTTCTCTGTTTGACTTACTTCACTCAGTATGACAATCTCTGCGTCCATCCATGTTGCTGCAAATGGCATTATTTCATTCTTTTTTATGGCTGAGTATTATTCCATTGTATATATATACCACATCTTCTTTATCCCCTCCCCTGTCGATGGACATTTAGGTTGCTTCCATGTCTTGGCTACTGTAAACAGTGCTGCAATGAACACTGGGGTGCATGTATCCTTTTGGATTTTTTTAACCTAAGTACATATTGTTGTGCTAAACCGGGTAAACATCCCTTCCTTTGAATGAGTGTGTAGGAGGATAGAATGCTATGATATTCTAGAATAAACAATAAGAGGTACCATTTTTTAAAGAAATATTTGTAAGATAAAAAGTTTAAAAATAAGAATTTTTTCTACAAACAATAAATGCTGGAGAGGGTGTGGAGAAAAGGGAGCCCTCTTGCACTGTTGGTGGGAATGTAAATTGATACAGCCACTATGGAGAACAGTATGGAGGTTCCTTAAAAAACTAAAAATAGAACTACCATATGACCCAGCAATCCCACTACTGGGCATATACCCAGAGAAAACCATAATTCAAAAAGAGTCATGTACCACAATGTTCATTGCAGCTCTATTTACAATAGCCAGGATATGGAAGCAAACCTATGTGTCCATCAACAGATGAATGGATAAAGAAGATGTGGCACATATATACAATGGAATATTACTTAGCCATAAAAAGAAATGAAATTGAGTTATTTGTAGTGAGGTGGATGAACCTAGAGTCTGTCATACCGAGTGAAGTAAGTCAGAAAGAGAAAAACAAATACCGTATGCTAACACATATATATGGAATCTTAAAAAAAAAAATTGTCATGAAGAACCTAGGGGAAAGACAGGAATAAAGACGCAGACCTACTAGAGAATGGACTTGAGGACACGGGGAGGGGGAAGGGTAAGCTGGGACAAGGTGAGAGAGTGGCATGGACATATATACACTACCAAATGTAAAATAGATAGCTAGTGAGAAGCAGTCGCATAGCACAGCGAGATCAGCTTGGTGCTTTGTGACCAGCTAGAAAGGTGGGATACGGAGGGTGGGAGGGAGGGAGACGCAAGAGGGAAGAGATATGGGGATATATGTATATGCATAACTGATTCACTTTGTTATAAAGCAGAAACTAACACACCATCATAAAGCAATTATACTCCAATAAAAATGTTTAAATAAAATAATAAAAATAAGAATTTTTTTATCCAGGAACACAATCACTTCTCCAATAGGAATGATGCTATAAAATGGGTAATTTTCATCAGAATGAAATCCATTACATTAGAGGAAGTTATGGTATCAGATTAGTTAGTTGAACTTAAATAAATTACTTGCGAAAATATGGAAAATTAATAGTCCCAAAAGACCTTATGGACAAATAGGCAAAACAGGAAGAAGCTGGCACACCTGTCTCAGGTTTTGCACCAACCTTTCCTGACTAGACAACAGGGCCTCTAGCTTAGGATAATGACAAATGGGAAAATGCTTGCAAATGAAATGAATGCCAGGCAGAGGTGCAGCCTCCTGTGGTCTATCTAGCTCCACCTCGGAGAACATCTGGGGAGGTAACTGGGAGGGCTTTTTGTTGCAAATAAAGGATGAAGCAATGAAGGGAAGAATTTGAGGACATAAACTGGGCCTTCTTGCTGGAGAACTTCTGGGATACTGCAGACCTGCTGTTTCTTCCACTGATTTAGTTGCAACAAGTACCTATAAATCACCTCCACTTTGTCTCACCTGTTCACCCCAGTAGCATCATTTATTACATAGCCTGGGAGGGACCCTGCCTGAGAAGTAAAGATGCTCATTAGCTTGGGTGAGTAGATTGGAGAGTGTAGCAATGTAGCGTCCTGAAACTTAGCCAGATCTCCCTGCCCCTTGTGATCAGTCAAGAGGATGGAGACTAGACAGATGGGTTCGAAAGAGCAGCAGGGCCAGGAGTGAATGATGAGGCACGTGGAGCCGGGTGAGATCCAGACTTAGTGGGAGCCCTCATAACCCAGCTTGACTGACCTGTGCTGGGGGATGCAGCCAGAATAAGAAGTGACTAAATTCTCACACATCCAGCACAAACATTCCAAACATCCCATCAGACCAGATCAGACATACATACACCCACCTGTTTCACAAGGAAATTTCAGAAAATAAGTTACATCACACTGAACCAACAAAGATGTAATTCTCCCATTTTTAAGTAAATTCTAAAAATTCTAAACACTTATTTGCACAAATCAATAGAGTCTCAAGGCCAAAGTTCATTGCCTGCAGTGAGATTTATTACATAGCAAAAACTTTGACTTTTCAACCAGAAAAATATTCAGAGTTAGGTTGCCTGTTGTCTAACCAAAAGCCATTCTCCCTTCAAAGACTAGCAAACAGAATCCTGATTATGTTTGGGTGCAATGGACCCAGTCCATGGAATGACTCATGACTGGTCTAAGTGAACAATGACAACTAAGCCAGTGATTGGCCTAGGAATGTGCATGTGACCCAGTTCTAGCCAATGAGATTTAAGGGGATAACTGCTGAGGCAGCCATATGGCCACTATTAAGTGATGAGCTGGAGAACAAGGGCTGAGAATTGAAAAGTTTTCTAATTGGACATACATGTCAAATGTAACAATGTAAAAGAATACATTTGGTAAAAGGCCCATGCTATAATTTTAACAAGTGTTTATTAAGCATCTACCATATGCTTAGTTAACCCTATGATATTAGATATACAATAATTAACCTGTAATTAATTAATTAATCAGTAACCTCTGTAGCATCAGCCTCAAAATGGAGATGGGGGGGCAGGTTATTAAACAGGAAATGCCCTAACACCTGGCAATGGAGAAATCTACTTCAGCTTGGAGCTTACCCAGGGAGTGACTCTTGCAGCACAGCACTCAAACAATATTAGTTGCAAAAGAGAACAATAGTTGCAGTAGCAGCAGAGACAGACATAAGGTAAAAGGTGCCCAGTCAGAGGCTGATAATGTAGAGCCTGCCATACTTCCTACCAGCGAAGTAGGCAGCCAATATTCTGCATAACATATCAGAGGAAAGCAAAACCACCCATAAAAAATTAATTGATAACGTTTTGGTCCTGTGCTTTGAGTCAATGTATAAACATAAACCAAGAACTTCCTGTAATTACAGTGCTTCTGAAAGTATTTTGGGGCTACAGCAAAGGATAGATGTCATCCCACAACTATTTCCTTAGCCACAGCAGACACAGAATTATCACAGTGAGAATTGGAACTCAGTTTCAAAACCCACTGGGTCTTTGCATTTGCTTGATAGTAAGACAGAGTTCACTTTAGGGCTCAGTCGACTGGACAGCTGAGCGTAATGATGATCAGAGGAGGACACCCTTGAGAACCAGAGGATGAAGTTTGAATTTTGCCTTCAAGGGCTAGTACAAGCCATTTGTGGAAGCACCGCGGCCGTAGTTGTGTCTGCAGTCAGTGTGAAGCCACCTGATTTGTTAACAAAATCAACTGTGTAGACACCATAATTGTGGTGACACAAAAATCAAATATGAAAGTGCCCCAAATCTAAAAACACTGATTCCTAGTAGCACCACCTCATTGGGTTCCTAAGGAGAATAATGCACTTAGAATATCAACTCCTGCTGCTGGCTCTTTTCTAGAGATCTCAAAACATGATGTGAGCACTATTCTCACCATACAAGAGGGAAACGGAGGATTGTGTAGTGACAAACATATACCAAAGAACAACAGGAAGGCTTAACATTAAATCTTAAGAGGGTTTTAGAATAGAAGGACACTTAGAACTCTCCAGTATGTCTCAAATATTTTTAACAGTAAAACTTTTATTCAAATCAAATTTTACACAGAACCCCAATATGGATATAATGGTATTTACTTATCATCATTTTATTTAAAAGTGAAAACTTTTATATTTACTGTAAAGTAGGCAAATGAGATCAACTAGATGCTATTTTGTTGGATGTGAAATTTTCAAACTGGGGGTTAAGGATGATGGTTATGTGTTATACCCGCTTCAGCATCCAGTGTATTTCTCTGTCATGTACTGGCTACACAGGATCCAAAAAAAAAAAAAAAACTGATTGGTACTTATCAGTAGGAACAAACTGGAGGAGCTCTGCTACTCACCCTGCAATCTCAAACAAACTGAAATAATAGAAAAAGCTTTATTTCAAGTTCCACTAGAAAAACAACTAATCTTGCAACATAAATTAACATGTTTACAATTGCTGATGTGTCCAAGAAAACTGGTATATTTGGGTGAAAACATCCAGCAAATTCACTGACATAATGACATGATACATGATTCATGCTCACTTAGTAAGACCCTATAATTGCTGGTGAACAATCATCAAGTTGGCAGACCTTAATTATGAGCTGCAAGGTATCCAGTTTATGAAAATGCAAACATATTTTCACTTACTTGGGGCATAAATGGCTATAATGAAAGTAGAAAACTGTATTACAAAAATACTACTAATATTATCAATAATAGCTAGATTTATTGATCATTTACCATGTACCAAGCAGTTATAAGCACTCTACATTTATTACCTCTTTAATTTTCACTGTAACCCTAAGAAATAGATACTACTACTAGCCCCATTTTACAGCAAAGAAAACTGAGCCAAAGACAAGAAATGAAATATTAGAACTGACAAAAACAAGTATAAACTGAACTTAAATGAACATGTACCTTTTCCTATGTAGATATTAATTGGTATCTACTCATGACTCAAAAAACATGGTAGAGAAAAAGCTTAAACATCCCAAACATCATCTTCAGCTCTTCTGTTAACACAAGTGAGAGACATTTTAATGCAAGAACAGTAAGTCATTAAATGATACAGTTAGGGGTTAAATGGAACCTCAGGATCTAGGAGGAGGGCTGAGTAACTACAGGAAAGGCAGCTATTTTGAGAGACTGTGCTATGTGATGGTAAGGAGTTGGGGCCCCAGAGCCAGACAGCCTGGATTCCAACCCTGGCTCTGCCACTTATAAGCTCTGGGATCTTAAGCAAATCGTTTGACCTTTCTGTGGGAATAATACAAATAATAACAACTAACTCACAGGGTTATTGTGTGGATTAGATGAGCTACTACATGTGAAGCCTTAACATGGTACCTGGTCCACAAGAACCACTCAACCAACACCAGTTACCACTACTACCACCACTGGAGAAAGAACGAACTAGAAAATGTGGCTTTGGTTAGCATAGAAAGAACAAAATCCTGGCTTCTATAAAGCAACTGTTCACTATTCTGTTCCTAGATACACTCTTAAAGAAAAACAAAAAAATCCCTACACCCCACGTAACTTAAAAACTGCATCCAGGGCTTCCCTGGTGGCGCAGTGGTTAAGAGTCCCCCTGCCGATGCAGGGGACACAGGTTCGTGCCCCGGTCCGGGAGGATCCCACTTGCCACAGAGTGGCTGGGCCCGTGAGCCATGGCCGCTGAGCCTGCGCGTCCGGAGCCTGTGCTCTGCAATGTGAGAGGCCACAGCAGTGAGAGGCCCACGTACCGCAAAAAAAAAAAAAAAAAAAAAAAACTGCATCCATGCCAAGTTTTCCCACAATAAGCAACATATGACACTACACAGATATAGTTATCTCTTTTAATCTTCTATAAACCTCACTTTTACAAAGTCTTCACAAATTGCCAAGAGGCATTTTAAAAGTTTTACAATAGTCTTAGAATATCAAATACGATGCTTCTGGCCCAAACCGGTAGAAAAGGCACAAGTCCTCAATGCAGATGCTCCTTTGTTCTCATTAACAGCAAAGAAGGCATAGAAAAAAGTCATAACAAAACTAAAATTGATCACAGCCCAATACCAGAACCTGGGAGCAACTGATGAGGATTATAGAATAGATGACACTGGATTAAAACAACAGCTGCTGAGACTTCAGCTCTTGACACAGCGGCTTTGATGAATGAAACAGAGACCAAAAGATGAGAGAGAGAGAGAGAGAGAGAGAGAGAGAAGCTTCAAACTTCCCCTTTCATCTTATCCTCACCTGCCTTATCCTCATCCCCAACTGCACCCCCTACTTCTTCCAAATCTAAGCAGAAACCACAAATCCTAGAAAGTACAACATTGATGTGGGTAAGAAGAGACTTAATGACAGCACAGTACACACCTCTTAGATAAAGGCATTGTACCATCAGGATGAGCCCTGATAGCAATGCATGCTGGTAACTGTGGCTTGTTCATGCTCAGAGTGCCAGAGAATCAGGCAATGAGAGGAGATAAAAGATGCCACTTCACAGAGCAGGACTCACAGGTAATGGCCTAATGGAAACAGGAAACTGTACTGGGAGTGATGCACACCAGCATGCCCCAAACATGGTAAGAGGATCAGACTATATGGCAAAAAAAAAAAAAAAAAAGTAGAAACATGAACAGATGGAAATTAAAATGCAATTAAAATTGCAAAGAAAACAAATGCAGAAGAGAAAGAAGAATTCCAAGAAAAAAAATCAATAGCAGAAGTAATGTACACACTGGAAACAGTTAAAGAAACGAATTGATGCTGTAGGAAATCCATTCAGTGGTAAAATCAAAGAGGAATTAGAGGGGAAGAGCATGCAACCTAAAGTGATTCTAGTTGTGGAAAACAGAGAATGCAAAGTCAATATAGGGATGATGGATGTTCCTGAAGAAGAATTTAGAACAAATGGAAAAGAATAATCAAAGATATAATAGAAGAAATCATTCCTAACCTGAAGAGAAACTGCATTAGCAGATCAAAAGGGCCTTTGGATTCCTTTAAAAGTCAATTAGAAACCAGGGACTCGTGCACAGAGGGACGACCACATGATGAGTACAAGCTAAGAAGGCCTCAGGAGAAATCAACACTGCTGGCATCTTGATCTTGGACTTTCAGCCTCCAGAATTCATTCCTGATAGATGGTCACCCAGAATTTCTGCTTGAATATCTCCGTGCCTGTGTGTCACCACCCGAGGATTCATATCCCTTATTATTATTTTAACCTAGTCCTCCAATGCCAGTGTTTAAAGTGGAAAGTCAAAAAACAACTTTTATGTGTACCCTGAGACCTAAACTCTCACTCTGATTTTCAAAAATCTAGAAGAAAAAGGAACAACTCCTCACTGATAGAAACAATGGAATTTGTCCAACTTTCTCTGGAGGATAGTTTCATAGAATGATTTCCTGCTCATCAATTTATTCTGTCTTTCCCTGGTGCATAGTGAGTTGATCGATAAACACTTGTTGGCTGGTAATTTCTGGGGAGGAGCTTCAAAATGGTGGAAGAGTAAGACGTGGAGATCACCTTCCTCCCCACAAATACATCAGAAATACATCTACATGTGGAACAGCTCCTAAAGAACACCTACTGAACGCTGGCAGAAGACCTCAGACCTCCCAAAAGGCAAGAAACGCCCCACGTACCTGGGCAGGGCAAAAGAAAAAAGAAAAAACATAGACAAAAGAATAGGGACGGGACCTGCACCAGTGGGAGGCACCTGTGAAGGAGGAAAGGTTTCCACACACTAGGAAGCCCCTTCGCGGGCGGAGACTGCAGGTGGTGGAGGGGGGAAGCTTTGGAGCCGCGGAGGAGAGCACAGCAACAGGGGTGCAGAGGGCAAAGCGGAGAGATTCCCGCACAGAGGATCAGTGCTGACCAGCACTCACCAGCCCAAGAGGCTTGTCGCTCACCCACCCGGGTGGGCGGGGCTGGGAGGTGGGGCTCGGGCTTCGGAGGTCAGATCCCAGGGAGAGGACTGGGGTTGGCGGCATGGACACAGCCTGAAGGGGGCTAGTGCGCCAGGGCTAGCCGGGAGGGAGTCCGGGAAAAAGTCTGGAGCTGCCGAAGAGGCAAGAGACTTTTTCTTGCCTCTGTTTCCTGGTGCGTGAGGAGATGGAATTCAGAGTGCCACTTAATGGAGCTCCAGAGACGGGTGCAAATCACAGCTATCAGCGCAGACCCCAGACACGGGCATGAGACACTAAGGCTGCTGCTGCAGCCACCAAGAGCCTCTGTGCAAGCCCAGGTCACTCTCCACACCTCCCCTCCCAGGAGCCTGTGCAGCCCACCACGGCCAGGATCCCGTGATCCGGGAACAACTTCCCGGGAGAACACACGGTGCACCTCAGGCTTCTGCAAGATTACATCGGCCGCCGCAGGCACGCCCCGCACTCCGTACCCCTCCCCCTCCCCCCGGCCTGAATGAGCCAGAGGCCACGAATTAGCTGCTCCTTTACCCCATCCTGTCTGAGGGAAGAACAGACGCCTTCAGGCGACCGACATGCAGAGGCGGGGCCAAATCCAAAGCTGTATCCTGGGAGCTGTGCAAACAAAGAAGAGAAAGGGAAATCTCTCCCAGCAGCCTCAGGAGCAGCGGATTAAATCTCCACAATCAACTTGATGTACCTGCATCTGTGGAACACCTGAATAGGCAACGAATCATCCCAAATTGAGGAGGTGGACTTTGGGAGCAATGATATATATTTTCCCCTTTTTCTCTTTTTGTGAGTGTGTATGTGTATGCTTCTGTGTGTGATTTTGTCTGTATAGCTTTGCTCTTACCATTTGTCCTAGGGTTCTGTCAGTCTGGGTTTTTTTTGTTTTTTCTGTTTTTTTTAGTATAGTTGTTAGCGCTTGTTATCACTGGTGGATTTGTTTTTCGGTTTGGTTGCTCTCTTCTTTCTTTCTTTTTTTTTATTACTTTTTAAAAAACTTTTAATACTTATTTTTTATTTTAATAACTTTTATTTTATTTTATCTTCTTCTTTCTATCTTCTTTTCTTTTCTCCCTTTTATTCTGAGCCGTGTGAATGACAGGCTGTTGGTGCTCCAGCCAGGTGTCGGGGCTGTGCCTCTGAGGTGGGAGAGCCAAGTTCAGGACATTGGTCCACAAGAGACCTCCCAGCTCCATGTAATATCAAACGGCAAAAATCTCCCAGAGATCTCCATCTCAACGCCAAGACCCAGCTCCAATCAACGACCAGCAAGCAACACTGCTGGACACCCTATGCCAAACAACTAGCAAGACAGGAACACAATGCCACCCATTAGCAGAGAGGCTGCCTAAAATCATAACAAGGCCACCAACACCCCAGAACACACCACCAGATGTGGACCTGCCTGCCAGAAAGACAAGATACAGCCTCATCTACCAGAACACAGGTACCAGTCCCCTCCACCAGGAAGCTTACACAACCCACTGAACCAACCTTAGCCACTGAGGACAGACACCAAAAACAATGGGAAGTACGAACCTGCAGCCTGCGAAAAGGAGACCCCAAACACAGTAAGTTAAGCAAAATGAGAAGACAGAGAAACACACAGCAGATGAAGGAGCAAGATAAAAACCCACCAGATCTAAGAAATGAAGAGGAAACAGGCAGTCTACATGAAAAAGAATTCTGAGCAATGACAGTAAAGATGATCCAAAATCTGAGAAATAGAATGGAGAAAATACAAGAAACATTTAACAAGGACCTAGAAGAACTAAAGAGCAAACAAACAGTGATGACCAACACAATAAATGAAATTAAAAATTCTCTAGAAAAGATCAATAGCAGAATAACTGAGGCAGAAGAACGGATAAGTGACCTGGAAGATAAAATACTGGAAATAACTACTGCAGTGCAGAATAAAGAAAAGAGAATGAGAAGAATTGAGAACAGTCTCAGAGACCTCTGGGACAACATTAAATGCACCAACTTTCGAATTATAGGGGTCCCAGAAGAAGAAGAGAAAAAGAAAGGGACTGAGAAAATATTTGAAGAGATTATAGTTGAAAACTTCCCTAATATGGGAAAGGAAATAGTTAATCAAGTCCAGGAATCACAGAGAGTCCCATACAGGATAAATCCAAGAAGAAACACACCAAGACACATATTATTCAAACTATCAAAAATTAAATACAAAGAAAAAATATTAAAAGCAGCAAGGGAAAAACATAAGGCTAACAGCTCATCTTTCAGCAGAAACTCTGCAAGCCAGAAGGGAGTGGCAGGACATATTTAAAGTGATGAAGGGGGAAAACGTATAACCAAGATTACTCTATAAGCAAGGATCTCATTCAGATTTGACAGAGAAATTAAAACCTTTACAGACAAGCAAAACTAAGAGAATTCAGCACCACCAAACCAGCTTTAAAACAAATGCTAAAGGAACTTCTCTAGGCAGGAAACACAAGAGAAGGATAAGACCTACAATAACAAACCCAAAAGAATTAAGAAAATGGTAATAGGAACATACACATCAATAATTACCTTAAATGCAAATGGATTAAAGGCTCCAACCAAAAGACATAGACTGGCTGAATGGATACAAAAACAAGACCCGTATATATGCTGTCACAAGAGACCCACTTCAGACCTAGGGACACGCACAGACTGAAAGTGAGGGGATGGAAGAAGATATTCCATGCAAATGGAAATCAAAAGAAAGCTGGAGGAGCAACTCTCATATCACACAAAATATACTTTAAAACAAAGACTATTACAAGAGACAAAGAAGAACACTACATAATGATCAAGGGATCAATCCAAGAAGAAGATATAACAATTGTAAATACTTATGCACCCAACATAGGAGCACCTCAATACATAAGGCAAATACCAACAGCCATAAAAGGGGAAATCGACAGTAACACAAGCAAACTAAGGGACTTTAACACCCCACTATCACCAATGGACAGATCATCCAAAATGAAAAAAAATAAGGAAACACAAGCTTTAAATGATACATTAAACAAGATGGACTTAACTAATATTTATAGGACATTCCATCCAAAAACAACAGAATACACTTTCTTCTCAAGTGCTCATGGAACATTCTCCAGGATAGATCATATCTTGGGTCACAAATCAAGCCTTGGTAAATTTAGGAAAAATCTCAAATAAACAACCTAACCTTACACCTAAAGCAATTAGAGAAAGAAGAACAAAGAAACCCCAAAATAAGCAGAAGGAAAGAAATCATAAAGATCAGATCAGAAATAAATGAAAAAGAAATGAAGGAAATGATACCAAAGATCAATAAAACTAAAAGCTGGTTCTTTGAGAAGATAAACAAAATAGATAAACCACTAGCCAGACTCATCAAGAAAAAAAGGGAGAAGACTCAAATCAACAGAATTAGAAATGAAAAAGGAGAAGTAACAACTGACACTGCAGAAATACAAAGGATCTTGAGAGATTACTACAAGCAACTATATTCCAATAAAACGGACAACCTGGAAGAAATGCACAAATTCTTAGAAAAGCACAACTTTCTGAGACTGAACCAGGAAGAAAGAGAAAATATGAACAGACCAATCACAAGTAATGAAATTGAAACTGTGATTAAAAATCTTCCAACAAACAAAAGCCCAGGACCAGATGGCTTCACAGGCAAATTCCACCAAACATTTAGAGAAGAGCTAACACCTATCCTTCTCAAACTCTTCCAAAATATAGCAGAGGGAGGATCACTCCCAAACTCATTCTATGAGGCCACCATCACCCTGATACCAAAACCAGACAAAGATGTCACAAAGAAAGAAAACTACAGGCCAATATCACTGATGAACAAAGATGCAAAAATCCTCAACAAAATACTAGCAAACAGAATCCAACAGCACATCAAAAGGATCATACACCATGATCAAGTGGGGTTTATTCCAAGAATGCAAGGATCCTTCAATATATGCAAATCAATCAATGTGATACACCATATTAACAAACTGAAGGAGAAAAACCATATGACCATCTCAATAGACGCAGAGAAAGCTTTCGACAAAATTCAACACCGATTTATGATAAAATCCCTCCAGAAAGTAGGCATAAAGGGAACTTTCCCCAACATAATAAAGGCCATATATGACAAACCCACAGCCAACATCATCCTCAATGGTGAAAAACTGAAACCATTTCCACTAAGATCAGGAAGAAGACAAGGTTGCCCACTCTCACCACTATTATTCAACATAGTTTTGGAAGTTTTAGACACAGCAATCAGAGAAGAAACAGAAATAAAAGGAATCCAAATCGGAAAAGAAGAAGTAAAGCTGTCACTGTTTGCAGATGACATGATACTATACATAGAGAATCCTAAAGATGATACCAGAAAACTACTAGAGCTAATCAATGAATTTGGTAAAGGAGCAGGATACAAAATTTATGCACAGAAATCTCTTGCACTGCTATACACTAATGATGAAAAATCTGAAAGTGAAATTAAGAAAACACTCCCATTTACCAATGCAACAAAAAGAATAAAATATCTAGGAATAAACCTACCTAAGGAGACAAAAGACCTGTATGCAGAAAATTATAAGACATTGATGAAAGAAATTAAAGATGATACAAATAGATGGAGAGATATACCATGTTCTTGGATTTGAAGTATCAACATTGTGAAAATGACTATACACCCCAAAGCAATCTACAGATTCAATGCAATCCCTATCAAACTACCAATGGCATTTTTCACAGAACTAGAACAAAAAATTTCACAATTTGTATGGAAACACAAAAGACCCTGAATAGCCAAAGCAATCTTGAGACAGAAAAACGGAGCTGGAGGAATCAGGCTCCCTGACTTCAGACTATACTACAAAGCTACAGTAATCAAGACAGTATGGTACTGGCACAAAAACAGAAATGTAGATCAGTGGAACAGGATAGAAAGCCCAGAGATAAACCCATGCACATATGTTCACCTTATTTTTGATTAAGGAGGCAAGAATATACAGTGGAGAAAAGACAGCCTCTTCAATAAGTGGTGCTGGGAAAACTGGACACCTACATGTAAAAGAATGAAATTAGAACACTCCCTAACACCATATACACAACTAAACTCAAAATGAATTAAAGACCTAAATGCAAGGTCAGACACTATCAAACTCTTAGAGGAAAACATAAGCAGAATATTCTATGACATAAATCACAGCAAGATCCTTTTTGACCCACCTCCTAGAGAAATGGAAATAACAACAAAAATAAACAAATGGGACCTAAGGAAACTTAAAAGCTTTTGCACAGCAAAGGAAACCAAACAAGATGAAAAGACAACCCTCAGAATGGGAGAAAATATTTGCAAGTGAAGCAACTGAAAAAGGATTAATCTCCAAATTTTACAAGCAGCTCATGCAGCTCAATATCTAAAAAACAAACAACCCAATACAAAAATGGGCAGAAGACCTAAATAGACATTTCTCCAAAGAAGATATACAGATTGCCAACAAACACATGGAAGAATGCTCAAAATCGTTATCATTAGAGAAATGCAAATCAAAACTACAATGAGATATCATCTCACACCGGTCAGAATGGCCATCATCAAAAAATCTACAAACCATAAATGCTGGATAGGGTGTGGAGAAAAGGGAACTCTCTTGCACTATTGGTGGGAATGTAAATTGATAGAGCCACTATGGAGAACAGTATGGAGGTTCCTTAAAAAACTAAAAATAGAACTACGATACGAGCCAGCAATCCCACTACTGGGCATATACCCTGAAAACCATAATTCAAGAAGAGTCATATACCACAATGTTCATTAAAGCTCTATTTACAATAGCCAGGACATGGAAGCAACCTAAGTGTCCATCAACAGATGAATGGATAAAGAAGATGTGGCACATACATACAATGGAATATTACTCAGCCATAAAAAGAAACGAAATTGAGTTATTTGTAGTGAGGTGGATGGATCTAGAGTCTATCATACCGAGTGAAGTAAGTCAGAAAGAGAAAAACAAATACTGTATGCTAACACATATATATGGAATCTAAAAAAAAAATGGTCATGAGGAACCTAGGGGCAAGACGGGAATAAAAATGCAGACCTACTGGAGAATGGACTTGAGGACACGGGGAGGGGGAAGGGTAAGCTGGGACAAAGTGAGAGAGTGGCATGGACATATATACACTACCAAATGTAAAACAGATAGCTAGTGGGAAGCAGCTGCATAGCACAGGGAGATCAGCTCGGTGCTTTGTGACCACCTAGAGGGGCGGGATAGGGAGGGTGGGAGGGAGGGAGACCCAAGAGGGAAGAGATATGGGGATATATGTATATGTATAACTGATTCACTTTGTTATAAAGCAGAAACTAACACACCATTGTAAAGCAACTATACTCCAATAAAGATGTTTAAAAAAAATCCATTAAAAGAAACCCAGAACTACCCACATGCTTGTACAACTATTTAATTACAAGGATAAATTTTTTTATTAAAAAAATACATAAGTACTCAGGCAGATAAACCAGCTTGCCTAGGAAATATGAAAAATAAGTCAGGCTGCAGATTTCCCCAATGCTAGGCTAAATTCAAGGAGATACTGAATCAATGCTTACAGAATTTTAAAGAAGAAAAGTTACCATGCAGCAATTTTATGCCACCAATTTATTTGTTATGTTAGGAAGGGATTTTCAGGTATGTGAGCTCTTAAGCTCACACAGGAGCTTCTAGAAAATCTCTTGAATTTGTAATCCAACAATCTGAATATTAAGACAAGAGTTCCAAAATGGCACAAAAGTGACTGGCAAAAAGTAAAACTAGTTAAAGAGATAATCAATTGGCAGAAAGCTGGCTATGAAACCAGATTCAAGTACTACAAATGGGTATAAGAGCTCTCTGGGGGGTAATGGAAATGTTCTAAAATAGGATGGTAGTGATGGTGACACAGTTCTGTAAGTTTACTAAAAATCATTTAGTTGTATTCTTTTTTTTTCCTTATAAATTTATTTATTTATTTTTGGCTGCGTTGGGTCTTCGTTACTGCGCACAGGCTTTCTCTAGTTGCAGCAAGCGGGGGCTACTCTTCGTTGCGGTGCATGGGCTTCTCATTGCGGTGGTTTCTCTTGTTGCGGAGCATGGGCTCTAGGCCCCCGGGCTTCAGTAGTTGTGGCATGCAGGTTTCAGTAGTTGTGGCTCTTGGGCTCTAGAGCACAGGCTCAGTAGTTGTTGCGCACGGGCTTAGTTGCTCCGCAGCATGTGGGATCTTCCTGGACCAAGGCTCGATCCTGTGTCCCCTGCATTGGCAGGCAGATTCTTAACCTCTGCGCCACCAGGGAAGCCCATTTAGTTGTATTCTTAAAGTTGGTTAAGTTTATGGTAAATTACACCTCGATAAAGCTGTTTGTATTAATCTGAATTCTCCAAAGAAACAGAACCAATAGGATACATATGGAGATATATAGGAGGAGATTTATTATAGAAATTGGCTCACACAATCATGGAGGCAAGAAGTCCCATGATCTGCCACAAATTGGATGATGCCCACCGGCACTAGTAAGGGTGGTCTATACTCAGTCTACCAATTCAAAAGCTAATCTTTACCATAAACACCCTCACAGACACACCCAGAAATTATGTTTTTCCAGCTCTCTGGGCATCCCTTAGCCCAATCAAGTTGACACATAAAATTAACCATCACATTGCTTTCAAAAATCAAATCTAAAAATGTATCCAAAGAGAAAATTTTATAATGCTAAAAATAATAATATAAAAATCATCTGGATTTTCAAAGCCAAGGTTATATCAACATAGCCTAAGAAGTGGGCAAGACAAGTAAAAGTGTGCCAAATACCTTATCACCAAAGGTACCATTTCACACTTGACTCTGACAATCTGAAAAAGTTAATTAAAGAAACTTTTGAAAAATGAAAGTTAACTATTAATATAATGCCTTCCAAACACTAGAAAAGATAAAAGAAAATGCAGTCCATATACCAAAAAAATAAATAGGAAAGAGAACGCAGGATTTTTTTTCAGTAGAAAATATTGTTCACGTTACAGGAATAAGAGCAACTATAAATACTGTAATGATATTTATATTAGTCTCCCCAATTTAAAATTAAAACTATCAGATTGGAGCAAAAAAAAAAATTTGTACACAAAGCACAGTAAAACAAACAAGAAAAGGACAAAAAATGAGAAGCCTAATTGCTTGATCTGATGAAAAATAGACATTTCTTACCAAATTAAGAAGAACTTAATTTGTAATGGTTTTTTAAATGTTCATTGCAACAGAAAGATGACTACGACAAATTTTAAGTGGAAAAAAAAGTGCAGATTTCATACCAGCATATACAGAACGACCCCATGGCAAATTGTGAATGTCTGTGTTCATGTGCACACAGACGCAACAGAATAATAAAGGGTGTTCACCAAGATGTCAGAAGTAGGTTTAGGGAAAGTTTAGTGCTTTTGGAAGTGGCGGGGGGAGGGTTGTTTAACTTGCATTTTTAATACTGAAATATATTCACAGACACACACACACACACACACACACGAAAGGATACTGTAAACTGAAAAAAGAAAATGGTAAACACCACTTAAGTGGTATGTATCCAGAGAATCATTTACACTGAAAAAGAACAAATTGACAATGAATATATAATTCTCATAAATCCTACAAAACAAGTTACAGTGTACCAAAATATACATGAAGGCTAAAACTGAAAATATAAAGAGAAATTTATAAAAAACAAGTAGTCTTCTTCAGGTCAAGCAGCCAAAAAAATAGAAGGACCTGAATAATAGTATTAATATAATTACTAATCTAGATAATTAGTCTGGATTATATAATTACAATATAATTAAATTAATTTAATAAATATATTGAATGATACACATGAAAACAGAAAATAATCTCCATTTTTCAGCACCCATGGCATATTTTTAAAAGTTTATTTAGAATTAGGCCACCTGGGAAGTTGCTAATTCATGCTTGTAACTACAACCTTATCAAAAATCCTAAGGACTTTAAAATGCAAACTAGCAAATTTAAAGTCCATCAAGAAGAGAAATAAGCAAGAGTAGCCAATAACTTTTTGAAAAAGCTGAACAAGTATAGCCTTGCCATACTGGATATTAAAATGTATCACAAAGCTACAATAACTAAAGAGCATCACACCAGCATAGGAAAAGACTGACTGATAGAAGAATGGAATAGAAATTCCAAAGGGACACCCAAATGTGTGTATGTATGTAAGTGTAACATTATATTATAAAGTTAATATTTTAAATCAGTGCAGAGAAAAATGGATAAATTTAGAGGGGAAACAAAATTAAATCTCTACCTCAACATTAAATGAATTTTAGATGAATTCAAAGATTTCAATCAAAAATTTTATAAAAATAAAACTATAAAGTACTAGAAGAAAAACAGTGATACATATTTTCATAATCTCTTCAATTTAGAAGGTTTTTATAAATATGAACCAAAAATGGGGAAAAAAACCTGATTGGTTTATTTTTAAATTTAAAGTCTGAACATAAAAAAGGGTTAAAAGGCATATTTACAAATGGTGAAAATTATTTGCAGCAAATATCACCAAAGTTTAAATAGCCTTAATATATAAAAAGTTTATAGAAATCAGAGAACTCCCCAATAGAAAAACGAGTATGCTATTTATAAAAGAAATACAGGTGCTATTTATAAAAAGAAATAACAGATAAGAAATAAAGGTTCAAATTCACAAATAATCAAACAAATTAACAGAAGGGTTATATGCCACTTTTTACCTACCAAATTATAGCTTTTTTTTAAAGGTTGAGATCCAATATAAGGGTCAACAGGCAAAGTCATACTTGTGTGTGGAATTGTAAACTGGTTCAATACTGCGGGGGTAGAATATATATTTCAAATGCTTCAAAAATATTCAACTCTTTCTACTCAACAACTTTACTTCTAAGAATTTATCCTAAGGCAAAAAGGATTTATAGGGCTTCCCTGGTGGCACAGTGGTTAAGAATCCGTCTGCCAAAGCAGGGGACAAGGGTTCGAGCCCTGGTGCAGGAAGATCCCACATGCCGTGGAGCAACTAAGCCCATGCGCCACAACTACTGAGCCTATGCTCTAGAGCCCATGAGCCACAACTACTGAGCCCGCGTGCTACAACTACTGAAGCCTGTGTGCCTAGAGCCCGTGCTCCGCAACAAGAGAAGCCACCGCAATGAGAAGCCCACGCACCACAACGAAGAGTAGCCCCTGTCCGCCGCAACTAGAGAAAGCCCGTGCACAGCAACGAAGACCCAACGCAGCCAAAAATTTTTAAATTTTTTTTAAAAAAGAATTTATAAAGATGTAAAAACGATGGTAGTCACTGAGCAGTATTTGTGACAGCAAGAAAGCAGAAAGGACTTAAACGTCCAACAATAGAGACCAGTTAAATAAACCATGTTACCTTAAAAACTCTGTTGAGGAAGACTACTGGAATGAAATGATATTAATTACACACTGTTAGGTAGGAGGAAAAAAGTAAACAACAATACAATAATGGTCTCATATTTGAAAAAAATAATAATGAATGTTCATATGTGTTAAAACTCAAGCAGAAAACACATTTCTCAAAATGTTAACAGTAATTCTCTGTATGTGTTGATATTATAAGTAGGATTTTGTGTTTTCTTTGCCAATCTTTATTTTATAAATTTTTCCACAATCAACATGTACAACTTGCATAATAATTGTTAAAATAATAACAACAATAGAAGTAATATGTTGAAAATCGTTAAGCTTTATTCTCCTTTCAAAGAGCATTAATATGCTAGTTCTTTTTCTCCTCATCATGGAAGAAAGCACCATGAATTCCCATTAATGAAAAAAGACGTGGCTTCCCGTCACCCTGAGGGACACTTTCAGTGGGATGATTACGCTGCTATGACAACAAGGGGAGGATGTGATGTCACATAATGATCCAGTGACTGCAATGTCCCTGTCCCAATGCAGAGCTCTCACTGCCAGCTGGAAATCCAGCAGAGACCTCATTAAGAGCATCTGTTCGGTAATTACTAGAAGTTTCCCCTCACCATGCATCCAACTCTGAAAACAGCCCTACCGCAGAACTCCCAACTCCTGATTCACAGAGGGCTTCATCTCCCTCTTCTGTAGAGCGCAGACTGACAGCCACCAGAGATCCCGGTCAAGTGTTGGCACAGTCAGTAAATGCAACCTGGATCAACAGGGACCAGGAAAGAAGCAGCAGCCAAAGGACTTTCACTTAAGCAGACATAAAGTCTCAAGGTGTTTAGAATGTTTAAATATTGTCATTTCCATTAGAGAAAATCTAATACACCTCTAACCCACAGAAAGGAAGAGCAAATAGCAGTGATCACATAGCAAGCTGGAGAATCAAGTGTAATATGAAAATGCATAATGAATTCTTCTATAATGAATATGAAATCCCAGGACCCTGTTCACACAGCGATCTGCACAGTGTTGGGGCAAATTGCTATAATGGAAAGAGCTAGACAAACCCGATTTCAAGTCCCAACCCTACTACTTAATCTCTGAAGCCTCAGTTTCCTTACCTGTAAACTGAGAATAATAAGGTTTATAAAGGATTGCTGAAAATTAAATATAAAGCTCTGAGCCTAGTGCCTGGTACTCAAAAAAGGTTAGTTCCCCTAAAAAATTTTCACAGAAAACTAAATGGATAGGTCAATGAATTAATTGGTCTTGACTGGACCAAGGCAAAAATCTCCTAACTGGCCTCTCTCTCTGGCCACTCCTACTGCTAACCATTCATTACAAGCACATATGATGCTGTTCTTACACATGCCATTTTCTCTGCCTAGAATTTTCCCAGAATCTCTCCCCTTCCCATCCCCTCCTGAACCTCATCCAGTTCAATGATTCCCAAACAAAACCACACATCAGAGTTACTTAGACGGCTTCCTAAAAATGCACATGCCCAGGTCCCACTCCATAACTACAGAAGCAGAATCTCCAAAGCATGGGGCCCAGAAATCTTTAACAACCTCCCATTTGGTTCATATGCAGCCAGCCCTGCCCTTGCAGTATCTGAAAACCACTGATATAGCTAATTCCTACTTCTTTAAAACTTGGTTTAAAACTGGGACTCTCGGGCTTCCCTGGTGGTGCAGTGGTTGAGAGCCCGCCTGCTGATGCAGGGGACGTGGGTTCGTGCCCCAGTCCGGGAGGATCCCACATGCCGCGGAGCGGCTGGGCCCGTGAGCCATGGCCGCTGAGCCTGCGCGTCCGGAGCCTGTGCTCTGCAACGGGAGAGGCCACAACAGTGAGAGGCCCGCATACCGCAAAAAAAAAAAAAAACAGAAAATAACTGGGACTCTCATACAAGCTGGTAGAATTGTAAAATGGTACAACCACTTTGGAAAACAGTTTGGCAGTTCATCAGAAGTTAAACATTAATTTATCACACAACCCAGCAATTCCACTCCTAGGAATCTACCCAAGAAAATGACAATACGTGTGCACACAAAGACTTGTATGTGAACGTTTATAGCAGCATTATTCATAGTAGCCAAAATATGGAAACAGTTAAGTAATTATACATGGTAATGACTGCACAACTCTGTAAATTTACTAAAAATCATTAAGTGTACTTTTTAAATGGGTGAATTTTATGGTATGTAAATTGAATAAAAACTGAATAAAGTTGAATGAATGGAAGGGAAGGGGGAGGGAAAAGGTAGACAAGACAAGACAGGAAAAAACTGGGTCCAAACTCCTGCAGGCAGTGAGCTCCTCCTGCGCTTGTGTTACCCTCGTTCTTCATAAATCCCTCAAACAACACTTGGCCCATGGATGTTATTTTTTTATCAGTCTCCTCACAAGCCCACACACTTTTCAAGAATGAGAAAATTGTCTCATGTCTCCTTAGATTTGCAGGGCAGTCAAAGGGCACCTAGCAAATGTTTGTAAGAGAAGGAATGAGTGGCTGACCGAGCTTTCTGTTGAAATAAACTCTAAGAAACATTCTGGTCCTAAGACCTTCATACCCAGTTGCCTCCCCCATTCAAGGTCATAAACCCTCTCACTGGGAGGTTGAGAGAAGATGCTGGATGTCCCAAAAGTGCTTCGAATTTTTACCAAAGGCATGTGCCACAGGTTTAAGAAGGCCCTTCCTCTGACATCTCCCATGCATGGCCAGGCTCACACACAACCATGTTAGCTTCAGATGCCCCGGATTCAAGCCCTGGGCTCTTCACTTCCCAGGGCAAGTGTCCGTTTCCTCATCAGAAAATGGGGAATTAAATGAGCTAGTGCTTTCAAAGCCCTTAGAATACTGCCTGGCGAACAGCAAATGCTCAATCACAGAGAGAGAGAAGATAAGTGTATGTGGTGTGTGTGTGTTTGTACATAAAATGTGTGTGTGTATAATTGGTGTGACAGCACTGCCCAAACAGGCCACATTGTGAGATGCTCAGATAAGTTTCACCTGGCTCGCGAGGTATCCAGGTTGAAGAAGCCAAGAACAGCGCAAAAGAGGGCCAAGGGGGCTTCCCTGGTGGTGCAGTGGTTGGGAGTCCGCCTGCCGATGCAGGGGACACGGGTTTGTGCCCCGGTCCGGGAAGATCCCACGCGCCGCAGAGCGGCTGGGCCTGTGAGCCATGGCCGCTGAGCCTGCGCATCTGGAGCCTGTGCTCCGCAATGGGAGAGGCCACAGCAGTGAGAGGCCCCCGTACAGCAAAAAAAAAAAAAGAGAGAGCCAAGGCACTAAGAGAGAGAGGGAGCTGAGTAATTTTAAATGTCCATGCATACAATTAAGTTTTAAAATGCAGATAACAGAACAACATGGATGATCCCATTTAAATATAAAACTGCTATAGAATATTATGTGAATTTAAGATAAAAAAATATGGAAGCAGATTCACCTAAATATTAACAGAGGTCATCTCTGGATAATGAGTTTTTCTTTCCTGAGTTCCCAAAATGAATACGGATCATTTTTATAGGCAAATGAAATTAATAATCCCATCTTCATTGTGTTTAAAAAATGAATTAAGTGATTAGGAAAGTGAAGAAAGCCTCCTGCCCCCACGGACCACCTGCCTCTCTGGCAGCCTGAAAGTTTTTCTGGTTTGCTCCGAAGAGAGAATGAATTCTCAGAAGGGTATAGGAGGGCCCAGATACAGAGGAGGAACACCATGTGCACGGTAGTTGCCCGTTATGACCCAACAGCAGGACCAGTCAACAAATACGCACACAGTGATTCGCCCCAGTGCAGCCAGCCCCTGCATTTGTGAACACAAATCTGATCAAGTCACTTCTGCTTAAAACTCTTAGTTGCCTTCCACTGCTCTTGGGAAAAAGACCAAACCCTTCAGCTGGTCCACAAGAACCTCTGCCCACCTTTCCGGACTCTTCTTAACCCATATTCCTCCTCTACCCACCCTCCAGGCGCAGGGCCTGGGCTGTCCGCTCCATCTGGATGCTTCCCACCTCCTTCTCCCATCCCCTTCATCAGGGGAGCCCACCCCAACGCCCCCCGGACTAGGTTCCATGCCATTTCCGGGCACTGGAACAGCACCCCAGCCATTCCATCAGAGCACAGTTACACTACTGTGGGCTCCACTGGACTGGTCAGTTTGACTCACATTGTATCCCTACTGCCTAACACAATAGCTGGCATGTGGTGGGCACCCCATAAAGAAAGGCCAAGTGAATGATTACCATCCAGAGACACTGCAAAGTGTGAGCCTAGAGAAAAGACCAGATCACAGAAGGCCTGCAAGCCTTACTTGGGAATGTGGGCTTGATTCTGCATGCGACGGGAAGCTACTGGACAGTTTTGTTTTGTTTTGTTTTTTTGCGGTACGCGGGCCTCTCACTGTTGTGGCCTCTCCCGTTGCGGAGCACAGGCTCCGGACACGCAGGCTCAGTGGCCATGGCTCACGGGCCCAGCCGCTCCGTGGCATGTGGATCTTCCCAGACCGGGGCACGAACCCATCTGCATCGGCAGACGGACTCTCAACCACTGTGCCACCAGGGAAGCCCTACTGGACAGTTTTAAACTGCAGGGCAGCAGGATCAGCTGTGTGTTCCAGAAGAACATTCTAGCTGTGGTGCTGAGAGGCGTTTGGAGGGGAGGCAAGTTGGGGAGGTGGGGAGACCACTTGGAAATATTGCAGTAGACTCGGGGAGAGGAAAGGGGGTCTAAACTAAGGCAGGGGAGGTGGAGGGCAAAGTATGAAGAGGAAAGAGCTCAGAGAAGAAAATCCACAGGACCTGATGACTGACTAGATGTAGGGACACAGAAGAAGGAATCTATTAAGATGGTTCCCAGATTTCTGCTTCAGATGCATGAGCTTTCCAAAATGCAGAAACTGGATTTAGGTCACTGCTCTTGAAATAAGTCACTTTGACTTTTGAAGCCCCCTTGAAATGCAGCTGCACATAGCTCTCTTGCAGGGTTATTGGTAGAATCAAATGAGTTGCTGTTTGGGAAAGTGCTTCACAAATGGTAAAACCTTATTATTATCATCATCAACATGGGGGTAACAGCTTAAAAAACAACTGCATAATCACCTCCAGAAAACAGCTTCCTTGGGGGACTTCCCCAGTGGCACAGCGGTTGAGAATCCGCCTGCCAATGCAGGGGACATGGGTTCGAGCCTGGGTCTGGGAAGATTCCACATGCCACAGAGCAACTAAGCCCATGCGCCACAACTACTGAGCCTGCACTCTAGAGCCCGCAAGCCACAACTACTGAAGCCCACATGCCACAGCTACTGAAGCCTGCGTGCCTAGAGCCTGTGCTCCGCAACAAGAGAAGCCACCGCAGTGAGAAGCCCACGCACCACAATGAAGAGTAGCCCCCGCTCGCCAGAACGAGAGAAAGCCGGCGCGCAAAAACGAAGACCCCAACACAGCCAAAAATAATTAATTAATTAATTTTTTAAAAAGAACAGAACAAATACCTAGGAATAAATCTGAAAAAAGTTGTGCGAGACCACTATTCAAAAAAAAAAAAAAAAAACAGCCTCCTTGGAATAGTCACCAAGACCAGGCTTATAGTCTTACACAACTGGCCAAATTTCTGCATCTTTTAAACTTTTAAACTTTTAAACAGTTAGCCTAATGAATGACCCAGGTAAGAAAAGAAGAAAAGGCATTTGCTGGAAAGTTGGGTTTCTCTGGGGCCCAGCACATGGCTGGGATCTGGTCTGGTTCAGAGTGCTGTCGGTTCTCTCTTTAAGAGATGCTGGATTCCCCTTCAGTACTTACTGACTTGACAAATTTTGAAAATCTAAACTTCCAACTGTTAAAGAAAGACGAGTCACTAGACACAATAAGTCTTTCTTGGACATTGTAAACTAATGACTTTAAAATAGAAATCCATCCACTTTCCCACTCGCTGCCTAAATCCCATGTGTTCATTTGGGATCCCCAGGAGTCAGGAGTAAATCAATGCCTGCTTTTTCCGGGGGCCTCTCAGAGAGATGAAGTTTCCAAAGGGCTGGAGGGTTCCCGTACTTTGTATCACAGGTGAACATCTAACCCAGCCAAAATGCCTTCAGGTTTGGCATGAGCTAAGGAAGGAGAATAGAGAAGGGAAAGGAATTAAGATTTATAAGTACCTGGGATGGTCTCATTACTAGGCCAAGCACTTTATAAATGGCATAATCGAATATAGATATTATTATTCCTACTTTACAGGATTCAGAAAGGTGAAGACTGTAGTCAGATATCTCATCAATGGTGAACATCAGAGCTCAGCAATTCAACTTCTGGTTTGTGCAAAAAAAAAAAAAACAGTCAATCCCTAGTCCCCGACCAGGGATCGAACCCGTGCCCCCTGCAGTGGAAGCTCGGAGTCTTAACCTCTGAACTGCCAGGGAAGTCCCTAGAGGTCCCTTTTTAAAGGTTAAACAAACGCTGGTAGTTAGTAGTGACGCAAGTCCAGCATAGCTGATCCTTCTCCTACTTTCTTCTCCAAGCCCAGGGAATCACACCTGAGCCACTCTATGCCGTTATCAAGAAGAGAGGAAGCACAGCTGTCTGGAGAGGCAAAGCAAAAAGGCAGGAATCAGCAAATCAATTAACTTGATTTCCTCTCCAAGAAACAAACCTCGGCAGCACTGTTAGTGGACTAATACTCATAGATGGAGTCTTGAGTGGTTTGGACCTTTGTCTGGCAGATACTGGCCTCCAACAGGTAAAAACCAACTTCCAGCAGCTCGGCTTCCAAGACCCCCGCAGGCCCCTTGGGGAAGGCCTGGTTCTCAGGCCAGAGTGTCTCTGCTGCCACACTCCAGAGCCTGCCTGCCAAACAGCACAGGCAGCGCCAGGCAGCTCTCCCCAGAGTAGCTGGCACCAATTACCCAGAGCCAGCTGGAAACGCTCATCTGGGCTCCAGATCCCTGGCCTGGTGGGAAATCCTACACTAAAACAAAGACAGCCTTGCAGCCACGCCAGCACCCAACATAAGTGGCTGGTTGGGGGCTATGAGAGGCAGCCAGGGGGCAGGCCGGGGAGCACCAGCCAAGGAAGCAGCTGTGGGTCCGGGAGACTTGCCCGCTCCCTGATTTCAGAGCCTCTCCGCAGTCACAACCAACAGCTACCAATTACTGGGCATCTAGAGTATGCTGGGTTCCATCGTTGCCCATCCTACTGGATTCCCCCAGCAACACAACAAAGAAGGAAGTGTTATCCTCATTTACAAATGAGGGACCCAAGGCTCAGAAAGATTGATGCTCTTTCCCACAGTCACAGAGACAGGAAGCCCCAGGGCTGGATCTAGAGCCCGGGTCTTCTGCCTCTCCTTCCTTTCCACATAACATCCTGACCTAGGAGAGCTAACCACCAAAAAGGGCCTGGCAGTTAGGGACTCACTCTGCAAAGCCATCACAAGTGACAGTGTCACTAAGTCCTAAAAGATGATTAACTGGTTAAGAAGATGGGAACATTTGTAGGTCCACCATGGATTCATCAAGAACAACTGTACAGCACTGGGACGCCAACGTCCAAGAACACACAGAAGTGAATGCCTTTTGGCAGGAAATGCCAGTTTTGAACAACAGAAAGCAGAAGACCAAGGTCATCCTTACAGCTTTTCAAGGAACAGCATAAATGGGTGTTTGATCAAGCAGGACTCAGAGATGGTTATTATTATCTTCATGTTAATAATATTGTTATGGAAATTTATTATTATTATTACTACATACAGTATGAATATTATAATAATAATATGGAAAAATATCATAACATTTTATAGAGAACTTACTATGTACCAGGTGCTGTTCAGAGTGCTTGATGTACATTAACTCAATTAATCCTCCAACACCCTAGGAGACAGGTAATATAATTATCTCTATTTAACAGATGAGCACATTGAGATACAGAATGGGTAAGTAACCTGTCCAAGGTCACAGTGATCACACAGCTAATAAACTGTGAAGCCAAAATTCAAACCAAGGTAGTCAAGCTCCAGAATCCACACTCTTAACCTCTACACCTACTGCCTCTCAAATACAGCAAACATTTATTAAGCAGGATCCAGGCTAGGTGCTTCCACGACTATTATCTATTATCACATTTACCGTTCATTACAAACAAATCTAGCAACACGAACGGAAGCCATGAAGGCTTCATAACACATCAGAATGGAGCTAACCCTGCAGGCAAGCAGAAACACTTGGAAATCTCCACCCAGCCCCCCATTTCTCATTGGGATTTGATACCACAAAGGTGAAACAGCTGGAAGGCCCAGGCAGCTACACATTGACTTGTCTTTGGTTAGAGCTCAGCGGTTATCAAACTTCACTGGGAGTACAGTGAATTACCATACAAAGTTGTGTACACAAAATCTAGTCTACTTACTTCAAGAATAATTTCAGCTCTTTGCTAGCCCTACATTCAATTTGCCTCTGCGTTGTTCTGAACTCTGCAAATTTCTTTCACCAGAAATCCTGTGAGTGTCAAACTTAGCCATTCCCCTGCACCTTCTGGCTCTGGGACAGCTACGGTGGCCTTCAGGACTCAAAGCTCACTGCCTTCCCTTCCTGGAGTGGCAGGAACCACAGAGATTTTTGTACCCAACCAGCTCATTTACAGGTGGAGAAATTGTCGCCCATGTTAAGCGACTTGCCCAGGATTACAGAGCAAGTTAGGAAGAAACTAACCCTAACTTTCAATTCTGAGTCTGATACATGTTTTCCACTACACTGTGCAATTTTTTTCCCCTGTGGTTCCCCTGGCTCTTCTACAGTGCTATATTCAGCAAATGTTTATTAACCCCCAATAATAATAGTGCTATAGACTGATTTTGTGTCCCTTCAAAATTAATATGTTGTAACCTAATCCCCACTGTGATGGTACTAGGTGGTGGGGCCTTTGGAAGGTAATTAGGTCATGAGGGTGGAGCCTCATAAATGGGATTAGCGCCCTTATAAAAGAAACCCCAGGGCTTCCCTCGTGGCGCAGTGGTTGAGCGTCCACCTGCCAATGCAGGGGACACAGGTTCATGCCCCGGTCCGGGAAGATCCCACATGCCGCGGAGCGGCTGGGCCCGTGAGCCATGGCCGCTGAGCCTGCGCGTCCGGAGCCTGTGCTCCGCAACGGGAGAGGCCACGACAGTGAGAGGCCCGCATACCACACAAAAAAAAAAAGAGAGACCCCAGAGAGCTCCTTCACCCCTTCTGCCATGTGAGGACAGCCCACAGTGAGAAGACAGCCCTCTATGAACCAGAAGCAGGCCCTCACCAGACACCAAATCTTACCAGCCTCCACAGCTGTGAGAAATACATTTCTGTTAAGCCACCCAATCTATGGTATTCTGTTATGATAGCCTGAATGGACTAAGGTAATGCCTAGGAGCTCGGCTTGCATTATCTCATTTAATTGCCCAACCCAGCAAGGTAGATACTATATTTATTATGTCCATTTTACAGCTTAAGACACTAAACTTTAGCCATTTGATGCCACTTCTCCAAGATCATGGCAAAAGATGAGGTTCAGAATCTGAACCCCAAGTGTCTTAACTCCAGAGCTTGTTATATTCTGGACTCTGTGAGGTCCAATTTCACCATCCCGGTCCCCTTTTCTTTCTGTGTCCTACAGCCAATCCCCAAGTCAAGTTTAGAAGCTCTTTCCTGCAATGCTGTTCTCCCCACTACCCACAACGTCCCCATGGCCCCAGGTGGACTGTGCCCATTGCTCTGCTAGGTCCATGAGTCTTCGTAGACATGCCAGGGACACCGTGTGGCCCCAGAAGGTGCATCGGTCCATGAGAGGGCAGGAGAGTGTCCAGTGCCCACTCTGCTCTTGTTCCCAACTGGCGTCAGGGGCCAGGATACAGTACAGGGTTTCCTGGTGGCCACTCCCGCACCAGCACAGACCAGTAGTGACCCACGTCTAAGCCTGCCCCAGAACACACCCGCAAACCCTCAGGATCACACCACCGACCCCCTCACCTGCTCGCAGCCAGAGCCAGCTCTAGTCAGTATAATTTCAGGGGAAGGGAAGGGTTGCTGAGCAAACACGCAGTGTGACAGCAGGCACTGTGCATAGAACTTCACTCCCCAGGCCGCGTTCACGCACGAGGAAGGTGTCACTAGCCCCGTTTATTCTAAGAAGGAAACCAAGGCTCAGAGAAGCTAACTGACCTGCCTGACCAGCACAGTAAGTCTTTGTGTGACTCCAAAGCCCAGGGTTTCCCACTACAAATGCCCTCTCTCAGCTGACAGACATCCCTAAAACTATGCACTCCAATTGCTGGCTGACAATCAGAACCCCGTCATGAGAGCCTCATTCCTCAAGCTTCCCTTTGTTGAAGTGCAAATGCTATGCAGAGGGGTGCACAAGTTGTAACCAGTATTTAAGTCTCCCCTAATAACAAGAAGCATTTTAATGGCATTTCAGGGTTAACCAACAAATTTTTCATGCAAATCTTCACTTGATCCTCACCACATCCCGTAACTAAGGATCACACTCCGCATCTGACATGTGAGGAACTGAGGCTCAGATGCAGGAGTGGGGATCGAGGGGGGCAGCTGAGAGCCAGAGTACAGACTGCAGTCCCAGTCTCCGTGAGCCCTCAGTCCACACACCACCTCACCTCACTCTGCTCCAGTCTTCCCAGGGATGTGAGAAGGAGGGAATTAGGGCAACGGGCACTGGGAGGTGGCGGTAGGACAGTGTGCCTTGGATCCTTATTCAGTTCCTTGCGACCCACCATCACCCGCAACCAGGCGTACAATGCCCAAAGGTCTCGCCTCCACCCAGACAAACTAGCAGGCAGACGTGACAGTCAGCCAAGAGAGCACTGAGACCGGTCTGGGCTGAGAAAGTCCCCAGCCATACACACCAAGGGAGGCCAGGGGCCGCTATGCCTGGGCTGGAGAGGGGCCACACCCCCGGTGCATGCAGCCCCATCACCCCCGACACCCACGGAGCCCTGCCCACACAGAACCCCTGTGAAAGGAGCATCCTCCAGCAGACCTCCCCACTTAGCGGGGCTTCCCAGCACCCGGCAGTCCCAGGGTGGGACAGGGAACCCTCACTCCTAGCCCCTTGGGCCTCTGATTGCTGTCTAGGGGCCCCTTGTTTTTCCTCCTCTGGGACAACCCTGCAGAGAGAAACTCAAGGGAGCCAGTGGCAGCTGCTACAGGAAACACATCCCTCTGTTAGCAACACGTCTTCAGTACAGGCCTAGAATTTTCCACAACACCACCAGGTTCATTTCTGAAGGAGGCAGCTTCTTTTCCATACGTCCCACCAACTTCACATCCTCCCAGCCCATGGCTTCACCCACTTCCTTCTGACACCCTGGAGGTCACTCATCGCCGAGGGGAGAAGGGGAATGAGGATACCCCTAGCCCAATTTTCTCAGCTATAAAAGGAGTGGTGAGTAGCACCAAGGGAGATCGAAGGAGGCCCCCTCAGGCGGCTGAAAAAAAAAAAAAAAAAGTGCTTTTGTTTTCTGCGGACATACTTCACTTTGGGGGGAAAGTGTATGCTTGTATTTCAGGCAGCCTTATGAAGAAAGTAAGAAACTGCAAAACCACTGAATACAAACCCAAACATATAACCAAGCCCCCGAAGACGAGGAAAGTTCTTCTGGAAACCAGCGATACTGCAACTCCCGCAACAACCATTCATTTCATATTCAAATGGGAGTTCACAGTCAAGCTACACTTGAACTTCTACATATGGGCTTCAATTAATGTTAACAGCTACAATCGTTGGCTACAATCATAACTTCAGTGGTTTCCTAGGGATGGGACCCTCAAATCACGGAGGCTGACGACAGTAGTGCTTTCTGGATGTAGCATGTGTTCAAGCTCATGGTCTCGTTTCCCAGACCTCTTGATCGCATACCTGATTTCATGACCTGAGAACATCATACAGAGAGGACACAAGACCATTTCCCAGGTACGTGAGGGGAGCGCTGACGGCCCTGGTGGGAGGTGGATTAACAAGCCTATTTCTTCAACCTGATCTTCCTCTCAGGAGCAGCCCTCCCCTCCCTGTGACAATGGTCCATCTTTTTCTGGTTTTGCCCCAGCCTGTGCTCGCTCATCAGACCTTGGCAAACTCCCTGACCTGTCCTTATCAGGATGATGGGCTGGTCCCAAGGCTCAGGCACAAATAAAGTCTACCATGGGAGGGAGCACGGTTGGGACAAACCCTGGGCTGAGGAGTCAGGGCAGATGTCGTCTGAACCCAACCCTGCCACTTCCTAGCTTGTGACTTCCGGCAGATTACTTTCTCTCGGAGTCTCAGGAGCTTCTTCTCCTGAAATGGGGGTCATGACACGTACCTTTCAGAGTCGTTGTGAAAGGTGGTCAAATGAGCAGAGTAGAGCACCTAGTTCAGTGCCTGGCCCACACCCCATAGCTATGCATGGCAAATGGCAGGGCCTGTTCTTCGTGCAGCCTTGACCGTCAGTGTCCCAGAGTCCCTGCAGCCAGGGCATAGGCCAGCTCAGGAGCCCCAGGCTCTCATGTCAGAGGGAACCCTCACAGGGTTTCTCCCTGGGGGTGTCACTGGCGTTTAGGGCAATTCCTCACTGTGCAGGACTGCCCTCACACTACAGAACACTGAACCCCTCTGATCTCTGCTCACTGTCTGTAGAGCCTGTCCCCAGCCCCCTATAACTCAACTACTAATAGTGTACCATATGTGTCCAAACACCCCTTGGGGAGTATCATTCCTGGCAGAGAACCACAGCTGAAGCCTTCTCCCTGCCAATCTGAACCACAAGTCTCTGAGCCAGATGCCTCCTCTTATCCCAGAGACATCCATTTAACAGAGAGAAGTTCTGTCAGGAGCCCTCCAAGGAAACGTGATTCTTGACCTTGCCACAGGGGTGGGTCACACCTCCCCTTCTGAAGAACCCTCAAGACCCCCATTGTCCTCAAAAGCCTCTCCTGGTAAGAATCTCTTGACTCGCCAGGACCATAACATAAATTCCTTTAGTAAAGTTCTTTGACCTGGAAATTTTACATAATTAACAGACTGGAAGAGAAGGTGATTCTTGATGACAGAATGTCAGACACTTGAGAAAAGGGAGTGATCTGGGCACCAGGATCTCTTCAGGATTCTTCTCTCACGTGGTAAGAGGGGGACTGTCCACCTATTCCACCCTGCTGAAACCATGGGACAAGCTGGCAACCATGGGCACAGGCTACAAGATATCTGTATGTCCTGAAATCAAGTCCTACCTGCCACACACTGACGTTGCAGTAATATGAAGTCCCCTGCTCAGAAAAAAATGTCACATAACGTATATGACAGACAGCACTTGCAAATCATACACACACGCGTACATGTTTGTATATAATGCGTATTACTATACATATTAATTATATAATTATTATGTGATTAGTATATTGTATACTTAATATATAGTGATTATAATTATATAGTATGTATAATTAATATATTGATTATATGTATAACTAACATGTATTTTGTACATTAAGAGTATAGTTTGACTCTTGAACAACTCAGGGGTTACGGTTAGTTGAAAATCTGCATTATAACTAACCGTCAGCCTTTCCTATATGTGATTCCTCCATATCCCCAATTCCACATCCGCAGATTCAGCCAACTGCGGATCGTATAGTACTGTAATATTTACTATAGAAAAAAATTCTCGTGTAAGTGGACCTGCGCGATTCAAACCCAGTTGTTCAAGGGTCAACTGTACTTGCAAATTAAAAATAAATGATGAAATTCCCCCAGAGGAAAAACATACAGGAAAAGAACATAAAATGGCAATTTCACAAAAGAAGTGAAATAACATGTGGAAGTAAGATACTACCTTCCACCTCTCAAACCAACAGCTTTTGAAAAATTATAGTGTCCAGTCTCATGAGAGTGTGTGAGCACCTGATGATGGGAGTGTAAGCTGGTATTTCCAGAGGGTAGTTGAGCAATATGTTTTAAAATCCCTAAAAATATACATAGTCTTGGACCAAGCAATCATACTTCTAGAAATTTATTCTCAGAAGTATTAATGGATGTACTCAAAGATTGAGCCTGTTTTCATTGTCTATTATGGTAAAAAATTAAAAGCAACCTAAAGAGCCAACAATAGAAGATTTTTTAAATAAAAACTTTGTATATAGCTTGAAACAAAGTTATTATGATATTTAATAACATTACCAAACATTATGACTGCATTTGTTAAAAAAACTGTGTATATACAATAAAAAGTACTGGAAGTCTATACAAGAAATATTAATAATGTTTAGCATCGGGTGATAAAATTACAAGTGATTTTCTTTCTTTCTTTTTGAATATCTGTGTTTGCTAAAATGTCTATATTGGCCTAAACCTTCTAAAATGTCTCTTATGGCGTTTAGTAGCTTCTACTTTGTAAAATGTTATGTACGAACACATCGCATCACCCCAAGAGTACAAATTCCTTGAACACTAGGTTCTAAGTCTGATTCATCATCATAAACTCCCCATGATATTAGCTTAGGGCCTTGAATAATTACAACAATTACCATTTATTGAATGTTTGCCATGTGGCAGGCATTGTATTAAATTGTATCTTTTAATACAGTAAAATTCAATAAGCAGTTTTTGAAGAAGGGAGGAAAGGAGGAGGGCAGATGGAAAGGAGTGAATGAATAAATGCCCAAAGGTCTGAAACAAGCTGGCAGCTCTCTCACCAGGAAGTGACCTGCTCACTTTTGAGGTCCCTTCTGACTAGCAGACCACACCAATGTGCCAGACCATTTCCTCTAGTGAGGATGGGAGCAAAAAGAGGGGCGGGGAGGGCTACACTGTAAACCTGGGTTTTAGAAGCCACACTTTTTGGAAGATAAGATTTCACAGGGAACTCAGTGCTTTGTGACGGCCTGGAGGGGTGGGATAGGGAGGGTGGGAAGGAGGGAGACGCAGGAGGGAGGAGATATGGGAACGTGTGTATATGTATGGCTGATTCACTTTGTTGTGGAGCAGAAACTAACACACCATTGTAAAAAAAAAAAAAAAGATTTCACAGGGAACTGCCAGGTAAAATTTCAAAATCATTTTTGGGAGCTTCCTTATCAGATTCAAAAAAACTAATATTAAAACGGCAAAGGCCTTTTAATGAATCACTTTTGACCTTGGCAACCTTTAATTCATTCCTACAAAAACTCCCAAGCACCCACCATCACCATTATGAAAGATAAATAAGACACAGTCTCATCCTTAAGGAATCCATAATGCAAGAGGACGACGAATAGTTGCTGAAATAAGTGATTCAAGGCCGGGTGTGAGCTCTCACAGAGGACTAAGAGGCTGAGATGAGTGCAGAGGGAGAAATTCTTTCTGATGGGGAAGGAGAGCAGAGGAGGTGGCAAGTGAGAGCCAGGATAGACAAGATTTCTCAATGCAGAGTTGGGGGAAATGGCATTCCTGGCTGAGGGCACAGCCTGAGCAGAGGCTCTGAGGGGTGGGATGTGGGCAAACAATCATGAGTGTGTGGAAGAAACAGGTTTGAAGTGACAGCTGGGGCAGGAAAAGCAAGTTCAAGCCAGAATGGAGAGGCTTGGGAAGCAGGCAAAGGAGTTTAGACTTAATTCTGGTAATACTTGTTCAGCCCATGCCCCCCAAATCTTGGGCCACTTCATTAGAAGGAGCAAAAGTGGTCCAGAGATGAGCTCCTGTCCATCAGCCTCTTCTTGCCCCTGGCAAATTCCTGCTACACTTCCAAAAAGCACATTAATACACCCCTCACTTTCAAAGGCTCTGGGGTGAAGTTCAGATTTAAAGCCATAGTGACCTGAGCACACACAGAAGTAGAAATGCTGAAGCAGCTCCTTGACACCTGGCTCTGCCCTGCCATTCTCCAAACTCTGACATTCCAGAGAGGAAGTTGCCCTGGCTTAGCCCATCTCCTGGGAAGATGAGGAGGCAATCCCTGGACCAGCTGGTGTGCAGCATAGAATGGGCAGTAAAAGCACCAAGAACTGATCTCTTCAAATTCAGCTTCCAGAGGGTCAGCCCTGTGGTCCCGCTCCCTCTAACAGCCATGAAGACACCCCCAGCCCCCTCTGGTACCCCTCTTGGTAAAGGGTTTGGGAAAGGAGCCACTAGGAGTCCAGAGGACAGCAGACAGGTTTTTCTCAAATATTTCAGTAGCATGATACATCCTTCCCTCCCTGCCTTCTCTCTCTCTCTCTCTAAATGTGCCTCTTTTTCTGCTTTATCTTCACTCTCTCCCTCCCTCCCTCCCTCCTTCCTGTCTTTCTCTCTCTCTCCTTGTGTCCCTTTCTCTTCTTGCTTCAATTTTTGTAGAACCTATCCTTCAATCTCTTTCTCTGAATCTCTCTATCTCTATGTGTCTGTCTCTCAAAGCCTCTGACTCTCTGTTTCTATAACTGTCTCCACGTCTTTGACATTCTATCAGTCATTCTCTGTCTTGGCATCTCCGACTTTGTATTTCTGACATGCTGTCTACATGTTTCTACTAATGTCTCTGTCTAGATATCTCTGTCATTCTGTCTCTCTATGTGTCTCTGTGTCTCTGTCTTAGTGCCTGTCATGCCCACGTCTTTCTGTCACTCTCTCTCTCTCCCAGTATTTCCATCTCTCTGCCTCCATCTCTGTCTCTATCCCTCCTGTCCCGGCTTGTGTTACTAAAATCGCTGAGAGGAAATCGAGCAGTTCCAAAAGCTGTGACCCTAAAAACCAGCTTCAGCGGGATGCCGGGTTAGAGCGGCGGGAGGGGCACCGCGGGGACAGCCCCGGTGAGGCGGCCGGGCCACACACGCGACTTCCCGGCCCCGTTGCCCCTCCCCGGGTCTCCCGCCTGGCGAGCGCCTCGCCTCGCCTCGCCTCGCCTCGCGGCCCAGCCCGACCCCGAGGACCCTCGGCGCCACCTGAGAGGAGGTTTGCCCCAGCCGGGAGTAGAACAACAGAGGGCGGAAAGTTCTCACCGATGGTGAAGCTGTAGCCATCGATGCTGAAAGTGGCACTCCGGCATTTTTTGAAGCCCTCTTTCCTGTTGCTGGCGTCCGTCATGGCTCGGCCTGCGGCGTCCCGGGGTCCCCCGCGGCGGAGCGCGCAGCCCCGCGCCGGCGCCCCGCGCTCGGCCGCGTCCTCTCCTCCGGCGCGCCGCGCGCTGTCCCCGCTGGTCCGTCGCTCGCTGCGAGCGGAGCGCGCCGGCTGCAGGCGCCGCGACCGCGAGGTCGACTAACGAACGCACAAGGCACACGGCGCAGCCAGCGAGCGTCGCAACTGTTCCATCTCCAGTGCCAGGTTCCAGACACCACGAGAGGAGTGCTAAGAAAGGCAGGCGACGCGGACCGGTGCGCGTGGATGCAGGCCGGTGGGTGGGTGGGTGCCGAAATCCCTGTCTTTGCCACCCTACTCCCTGGGAGCCGCTGAAGCCGGCACGCTTCAGGCACGCCTGTTTTCTCTCAGCTTCGCCTTCCCCTCTCTGGAGGCTGGTGGGGTTTGGGGACTCTAGGGAGTGGCAAAGATTGGCGTCGGGCTTCTTCTAGATGTTTTCTCTGGCGGACAAGAGAGCTCCCAAAAAGCACATCAACAGATGGAAAAGCAAACATCTAAGCCGGTCAGATACTGCCAAAGTTTGCTCCAAACAAGGAAGTCGGGAAAATCGCCACGCCCACTTCCTCCCAGCAGCTGTCTCCCTAACTGGCCTGGAACCCCGGTAAGATTACTTCTCGGCAGTCCCTGGCCAGAAGGTAATTATCAAAGTAACCCATATTTGTGGCTAAGCGCTTACACACAGAGGCTCTAAGATGTGCAAGTTCTAGTCGATTCCAAACGAATTGTCCAAGCTCTTTCCAATTTGGTTTTGACAAATAGAGACTCCTGGAATGTGTTGCCAAGCAAAGATTCCTGGAATTTGTGGAGGTGGCAGAAATTTAACCAATCCTACAGCTAACCCCTCTTGTTACAGAAGAGGAAACAGGTCCACAGGGCCTTGACTAAGGTCCTACAGGTAAAAAGTGGCAGCGTTTGGACAGAGGAGTTTCACTTTATGACATCAAATCAATCATTGGTGTTTCCAGTACCTGAAATGACTTGAGTTAGGCAAGGTTTTTACAGAGGAAATCATTCCCTCCAACCAGCAAGCAATTGCTAAGGATTTACAGCTGCAGTGTTCTGTGTCAGGGGCTGGGGAGCTCATGTAATGAGACCAGAGCTGAGTCCCTTGGTGGAGTCCACACAGTGTAGCACATGGAATGACAGTGCTACACTCAGGTTATTAAGGGACTACAGTTAATTTAACCTCATTTGTCATGATGGAATTTGACACAATTACCAAACACTTGTCAATACTAACAGAGTCAATCAGGTCTATCCCTCGTTGTTTCTGAGAGAACAGTGGGTCCACACGTCTTCAGAATCTAACTAAAATTATAAGTCTTCTCCAAAAGAAAAAAGGCACATATACACACATGTGCAGTATTCCACATGCAATTTCAGGGGGCCCATAAAACCCTCAAGCCCACTGGCAACCAGGTTAGTGAATATCTCAGGAATTGAATCTTCTTCAATTTACCATATATTTTTAGAGAAATGGGTATTTTTTTAATGTCAGATGTAGTTGGAACGTCAATTATAAATTCTCTCTGGTAAGACCTAGAACCACATTAATAGTTTTCTCAGGTCAGTGGCAAGATTAATTGATCCAAAAGGCAATGGATGTCACAGACCCTGTGTCACACAGAATGGCATGTCCCAGCTTGGAAGTAAGAGAGTGCTTCAAACCCTGAGGCACTCCTTGAGACTGGAACTCGTTACAACACAAAAGCATGAAAAAGGCTCTAGAAACAAAGAGACCTGGGTCTGAAATGTGGCTCCACCACTTACCAGCTATATGACCTTGAGCAAGAAGCTAGACCTCCCTGAGTCTGCTTTCTTCATCTTACAATGTGAATTAAGAAGAGGAAATGGGTGAAACCTAGGCATGCAGTGGGCCTTCAGTTATTGCAATCACCAGGTGACTCCCAAGTTTCATTATGTAGACAGTGCAGAAAATTCTTCACAGCAATAATATATTTTCATTACTGTTATCATTAATTTTTTTTTTTTTTTTGGCTGCATTGGGTCTTCGTTGCTGTGTACTGGCTTTCTCTAGTTGCAGGGAGTGGGGGCTACTCTTCATTGCGGTGCGCGGGCTTCTCATTGTGGTGGCTTCTTTTGTTGCAGAGCACAGGCTCTAGGCATGCGGGCTTCAGTAGTTGTGGCTCACGGGCTCAGTAGTTGTGAGTTGTGGGCTCTGGAGCGCAGGCTGTAGTTGTGGCACATGGGCTTAGTTGCTCCGCAGCATGTGGGATCTTCCCGGACCCGGGCTCGAACCCGTGTCCCCTGCATTGGCAGGTGGATTCTTAACCACTGAGCCACCAGGGAAGTCCCTGTTATCATTAATTTTATAAGAAAATTTTATACATAAGATGTTTATATGTATTATATAGAATGTATTTTAAATATAGTACCCCCAAAAGTTTCTTATCGTTCTCATTTCCCTGTATTTCTCCCACTTTCCCAAACCTTCAGCAGAATCACATGCCTTCTTTTCTGGCACTGTAAGTTCTGGAATGAGGATCCTGAAAGCCCTGAGTTATAGTCTCCTATGGTTAAGTTATCAAGAAAAAAAATCCTAATGTGATGGAAAATTTTCCCTGAGTGAGTGAAATTAAAACTTGGTATTTAATCACTCTTAGCAGAAAAGCTTTTTGAAATATAATCTATAAAAATAATAACAATGTGATCATTTATCTGTCCCCTAAAGGCTGGTAAAAATAACTTGCCTGAACAATTAGAACTGTTTTTAAATTGCTTCTCCCCAGAACCGTTCTCTCTCTCCCTGGTTTTAGAGATTGCACACCTACAGAACCACTGAATGCACTGCTTCAAGTGCAAAGTCTGAAAGCAGCCTTCTCGGTGTGGGGCTCTTACACGAAACCAAGTGAAGTCGAGTGCTGACATTATATAAGCCGAGAAAGAATGAGTTCAAGACTAAGATCAACAGAAGCATTACTTTTGCTTGTTCTTTCAGAAATGCTCCTTTAAGAATGCCTGTGAAGTAAGGAAACTAAACCAAGATATCCACGCAGATGAGTGAATCCTATGCTCTTATTGTTAGAGCAGGGGTCAGCAAACAGACCTGCAGGTCAGATCCAGCCTGTCAAGCTAAGAAGTCTTTTTTTGTAGTCTTCAAGCTAAGAAGTGATGAAGTGATTGAAAAAAAAATTCAAAAGAAAAACATGTGACACATTAAAACTGCATGAAATTCAAATTTCAGTGTCCACAAATAAAGTTTTATTGGAACATAACTACGCTCATTTATTTACATATTGTGTATGGCTGCTTTGAAACCAACAGGCAGAGTTGAGTAGTTGTGCCCAAGGCTGCATGGCCTACAAAGCCAAAAAAGGCTGTCTGTCCCTTTACAGAAAATGTTTGCTGACTCCTAGATTATGGTAAATATCTTACACCTGACCAGGCTTAGATAACTTCTAGTTTTATTATATTTACTTTAAAATAAGTTTGGAAAATCATTGATCTGCTTTTAATTACTGGAATGGATTCTAACAAGGAAGGCACAGCAACAAATGCTTGATGAATGAAAGAAGGAAGGAAAGAAACAATCTACATAATAATAGTTTGATCCAGTTATTAGCCAAGATTAATTAGGTTAGAATTAATTTCTCCCAAGATAATGCATGACCCTGGTTTCATCCCAAGAAATCAGAATAGGAACTGAATTCAGTACCTAAATTAGTTCATAGCTTATGGATCAAATAATGTCCTTCAAACTATAACAACTATAAAGGAAAAACTTTCATCTGGCAGGATACTCCTCTGACTCAGGTGCTAATATCATGTCCTTTGATACTCCTTATGAAGGGGCTGATAACTGTTTCTATATAAGAGAAAGTGTCAGTGGAAAGTACTTATTGTTCATTGGTTTTAAACCTCTAGATAAAGATGAGCATATATATATGTGTAGCATGTGTTATCCAAAAAGTCCATTTTCTAAGAAAATAACTTTTTATTTGTCATACCAAAGAGAAGACAGCTACTCAGCACTTCATTAATGCATTTCAACCGTTCTCAGATAGGAAGCCATCTACCATTTGGAATTCTCCCAACAGCCAAAGGCCCAAGAATTGTAAACCCAAGTTGCCCCAATAAGAGTATTGTTTATACCCCTCATGGACATCCTCAGCTCTCTGACAACTACTCCAGTTTTTGGAGAGGACCCCCTTGCGTTCACATCATCACAGAAACGGCTACAGGCAATGAAGTTTCTGAATTGCAACCCTATTCTTCTGGCTGTAACTGGTACAGTCCAGATAAGGCTAATGAGTATCTTTGCTGCGAGTAGGAATTGTGAGAGGTGAAGAGGAAGTTCCAGGAAATTCCAGTCCCAGTTCCAGCCTGCATCTAAAAATCAGCTCCTCCCAAATTCTATGAGATGCCCTAGTACCTTATACTACATTCCCTTTTTGTGAGTGACCCAGCATAAGGGAGTTTCTGCTGCTTGCAAACATGAGTCCTAACTAATCCATCAAACACGCTCCCTTTCAGGGAGAGAAGGAAAAAATAAACAGAGAAAGAAAGGGTGGAATTAAATCAACATTACTGAGTGCCAACTATGTGTTAGGCATTGTGCTAACCAAGAAACAGTCCCTGCCTTTGAGGACTTTACAAGAAGAGAAAGTCCCAGAACAGTCTCTGGAACCAGGGGTCCGAACAAGAGAGCAGTCTCAGAAAATCTGTATCTATGGAAGCGACTCCCTTCAGCTGTCACTAACACCCTTCTCTGTTTCATTTTGCTTCTACCTTATTGCTTCCCTAGAGCCTATTCTTTGTTTCTCTAGGCCCAGGGATGGCAGCGACTATCTAAATAAACAGAGAGAGTAAAAAGCAAAGTGCCTACACACTTGAGGGTCAGAGAAAGTTCCCAGAAAGATGACTCGAAAGCCCTGATGGAAATTACAGAATTCTATTTGCACAATGAGGCAACTTTTCTTTGTGACAGGAATGGCCACTGTCTAGTTTTCAACTTTTTTTCTAAGTTTACATATCATTAGTGCATCCGTGAAAAATGACTATTTTTCTATACCTGCCTTCAGTGTCTCAAAAAATCCTTCCATGTCTCAAAAAATATTAGCTGAGCGATGCTTCCCCCAAAACATCAGGAGCAAATTAGAGTAAATTAATTCTTTTTTGCTCTAAGAATTTAGGGAGAATTTTCTGGTAGCCTTTGCAGTTAGGAGATATTTAGAACTGGAGACACTCTGCAGTGGAGGTGGAGAGACCAAAATGATGGCCTTGAATTTCTATTTCATAATCCTGAATATCAAGCCTGGACTATTCTTCCCCCCTCAGCCCACCTGGTTTGCCTAGAGACCTCCTCCTCTTCCTTCAAGTCTCCGCTGATGTCCCAGGTCCTCCAGAAAGCATTTCCTGCCTGCCTTTTCTGGAGGGAGGTGGCCACTCCACTTTAAGCCTCCCCTGGACCCCATTCCGCGTCTCCATACTAGAACCATCACACTGCACTCACACTGCTTGTTTGCACGCTGGTCACCCCACAAGGATATAAGCTGCTGGTAGCAGGGATGGGTCTTCCATCTCAGCCCCAGCAGTGCCTGGCACAGAGTAGGCCCTCGCTAAGACATTTGATCAATTAAGGAGTGAACACAGATGTAACATGCAATGCTGCACAGCCAGCCAGTGACGTGACTGGGGCAGAAGAGTCATTCTCAGTCATTCCCTCTCTCCATTCACCCTCTATTTTCCTCTGTGATGAGCTTTGGAGCCAGCTCATAATAAACAGGTTAACAACATTAAAAACTAATAAATACAGGGAGATCAGCTTGGTGCTTTGTGACCACCTAGAGGGGCGGGTTAGGGAGGGTGGGAGGGAGACGCAAGAGGGAGGGGATATGGGGATATATGTATAGGTATAGCTGATTCACTTTGTGATACAGCAGAAACTAACACACCATTGTAAAGCAATTATACTCCAATAAAGATGTTTTAAAAAAAAACTAATAAATAAAACAAAAAGCTCCTCTGTTTGCTAGCTGTGTGACCTTGGGCAAGTTGCTTAGCCTCTCTGAGTCTCGATTTTTTCTTCTGTAAAACGGAGATGTAATAACTACCTTATAGGGAATATGTGAGTTATACCGAGATAAGTTAAAGATGTTCCCTGAACCTGACCCATAGTAAACTTTCAATATATAGTGTATTGTGTTTTTTTTTTTTAATTTGGCCACACCGCGCGGCTTGCCGGATCTTAGTTCCCCTACCAGGGATTGAACCCGTGCCCTCGGCAGTGAAAGCGTGGAGTCCTAACCACTGGACCGCCAGGGAATTCCCATCAATATATGTTATTTTTTAACATCATCATCATCACTAGGACACTAGGTCCCTTTTGTGCTTGTTTCCTGCATAGAGTGCTTGAGATAATGCATACTCAAGAGGCAAGAGGAACAGGCTCAGAGCTCACTCACCCTGGGCCCAAGGCCCCAGAGTATCAATCACCCCATGAGCAATGGAGCCAGAGGTTCTAAGCCTCCATCACTCAACTGAGCTGCAGACACCCACGGGCTTCCTGAGAGCTGGAGTCTGGAGCATGGACAGGGCCTGGCTCAGAAAGCACCCTCAGGAAATGCTCAGGTACTCTCCCACCCACCAGCCTCCGTCCCCCTCCCTGTTCCACGACACTGCTGTCACCTAGGCATCACTGCATTTAGTGGACATGTTGTGGCCTTCATCTTCTCGGCCTCTTGGCAGCGTTTAACTCTGTGGACCACAGCTGCATCATTTAGGATTTCTTTTGTTCCCCGGGCATCCAGGGCACAACCTGCTCCTGGTTTTCCCTCTAGCTTTCTTAGCCACTTCCTTTACTGTTGTTAACCAGAGAAGCTCTTATCCAGGAACCTCTCCTCACTCTATTCCCTCTCCGCTGAGCAATCCTCTTCACTTTGATAGCTCTGTTAATGACTCTCAAGTATCTATTTCCAGCTCAGATCACTTCCCCAAGCAACAGGGTATCTCCTTTTTCTTCAGAAGGTCTTATAGGCACCTAACCTCGACTCATCCAAATCTGAACTCTTCATCTTCCTAATCCACCTCCAGAGTTCCCTTGGGGTGTTGGAGAAGGGGGATAATGCTTCTACTCCCCTTCCCAGGCCAGGCCCACCTTTATCACCCTCCTTCGAATTTCTTCTCTGGCTGATTAGGGTTCCAAGGCATTCCTCGGTCCAAACTCACTAGAACAAGGATCTCTGCTAGGAAGAGCCACCCGGCACCTCTGTGAGAGTTAGAAAAGGGTCCCCTTCCCCTGGGGGAAGCAGCCCAGGCAAGGACAAACACAGAGCTTGGTGCATGGACATGGGCTGAGTGTTGCTCCCATACTGTTCTCGTAGTCCTCAGGCATTTTGGGGTTCCTCGCCATAATACCTCCAGAATATCATCAAAGCCTCGCTCTTAACCTCCAATTACCCCATCTCTGTAAATGGTCCTCCCATGCACTCTACCATCGGATCAGAACCTATGAGTCATGACTGTCCCCTCTGTCTCCTCACCTAAACAGCCACTAAGTCCTGACAGAACTACCACCTAAATGTCTGGCATCCACCCACCCTTCTCCATGCTCCCCCTCCCCAGTCCATGCTACACTGTCTCTCACGTGAACTGTCACAACAGCCTCCTAACCCTGCAAGCTGCTGACATTCTTGCTCCAAGCCTTTGTCTAACCAGCAGCCAAGATGACCTTTTTAAACAAAAATTTAGTCCTGTCCTTTCTCTGCCTAAAACACTTTAGAGACTCCCCATCACTCTAGAGAAACTCTCAGAACAAAGTAAAACCTCTTAGAATAAACTAACAGAATAAACACTTAAAAGTTAGTTAAGGGCTTCCCTGGTGGCAGTGGTTGAGAGTCCGCCAGCCGATGCAGGGGACGCAGGTTCATGCCCCAGTCCGGGAAGATCCCACTTGCCACGGAGCGGCTGGGCCCATGAGCCGTGGCCACTGAGCCTGCGCGTCCGGAGCCTGTGCTCCACAACGGGAGAGGCCACAACAGTGAGAGGCCCGCGTACCGCAAAAAAAAAAAAAAAAAAAAAAAGTTAGTTAAAACAAACAACAAAAAAAAAAAAACCCACCTCCTTACCTTGGCTCATAAGGCCCTACAGAATCTTGGGGGGAACTGGGAGTGGTCCAGCGGAGAGTGTGGCAAATTCAAGTTCTGCTTTTCAGGAACTTTCTGGAATTTTTTTTCAAATATTTTCGATATGCTGTTAGCTGAATCCACAGATGCAGAACCGTGGAAACAGAAGACGAACTGTATTCCTGGCCCGCTGAAATGGCAGCAGAGCAAAATCTGGTGGACAGATGAAGGTTTCAAGCAAAGAAATGCCAGTTCAGCAATTGGGAGTGGTAAGAGCATGGGACAGAGAGAGACCAGGCCGTGACAGAATCTGCTACATTGCGCTCATCTGATTTGCTTTGTATAAAGAAGATTCGAACTACAGTTTCAGGGAACAAGCCAGAGAATGGGCATTCGGATGTTTCATTTTTCATGCACACTTTGGCAGGTAGAGAGTGCATGTGAGGGGCAAGAGGATTGTGATGGCTAATTTTATGTCAACTGGGCCAGGCCATGGTACCCAGCTCTGTAGTCAAACATTCTGGATGTTTTGTGAACATCTGAGGTGGGGGGTGGGGCGATGAGATTAACATGTAAATCAGTGGACTCTGAGGAAAGCTGATTACACTCCATAATGTAGGTGAGCCTTATCCAATCAGTTGAAGATCTTACTACAAAAAAGCCTGACCTCCCCCCAGCAAGAAGGAATTCTACCAACAGACAGCCTTTGCACTCAAACTGCGACTCTTCCCTGGGTCTCCAGCCTGTCAATCTACCCTGCAAATTTTGGACTTGCCAAGCCTCTACAATCACATGAGCCAACTCCTTAAAGTAAACCAACCTCTCTCTGGAGAGATAGATAGACAGACAGACAGGTTGATAGACAGACGGATGGGTGCATCCTGTTAGTTCTGTTTCTCTGACTAATACAAAGGTAATAAGAAGGAATCTGGAGAAGATGGGAAATGGATACTAGTGGCCATCAAGCAGCTTGAGAGGACCCAGGAATCAGAGAACCTGCAGGGATTATATTCTGCACCTCAAGGAAGGTCTGAATGCCAAGGAAAAGTCACAGATGTCCCGGTGTGTTTGAGCGGTAATTTCTTCTGGCTGCAACTATCTCTGACCTTTATTTAGCATGCCATAATATTACTCAGTACCTTTGGGTCATCCAAGTATGCCTCACACTAGTATCCACTGCTCAGTAAAGATGAGGCACCGATGCTTCAATACTGTTCACGGCAGCGGTTCTCAACAACAACAGCATGCTGAAATCACCTGTGGAGTGAGTCGATCATATAGACATCAGGGCTCACCGAAACAGATTCTGATTCACTGGTCTGAACGGGGATGGGAGGCTAAGCATTGGTATTCTTTAAGCTCACCAGATGATTCTAGGGAGAAGCCAAGGATCAGAACCACTGCCAGTTTGCAACATTCATCCCAAATACTCCTGGTCTACTTCCATCCTGATGTTCCTATCTGGCTCCTGGCCCGAAGCCCTGCTTTCCTCGCAAACCCCACCGTATGCCATTGGCGATGTATTTGGCTTTCCTGCTTGACTGCTGACATTCTCTCAAGGGCTTTGCTTAGACGTATCAACTCTTCTCAGTTCAGATTTCCTTGAGAGGAGTCTGACATTCTGTGCTTCCTGAGGACCAAAAGAAAAACACACTCATATTTACTGAACTAATATTCATGTGCCAAATCCTGTATTAGTTTGTGTAGCTAATTTCTATAACAACTCTCCAAAGTCTCAGTGGCCTGACACCACTTAAAGGTTTATTTCTTGCTCATTACAAAGCCCTATGTGCAGAGGGCAGGGAGAGATTGAAGAAAGAGGCAGACCACTCCAGACTGGTGGGTGGCAGGTTTAATAAACAAGGGAACTTTCTTACCAGGCCTGTCTTGGGCGGCCGCGAATGAGTAAGTTTCCGCACACACCCACCGAATCTTAAGTTTATATAGAGGACTCAGCTGGGTTCAGTCACATATACCATCCAGAGAGTCTCAACACCACATTTCTATCTTAGGGCTGTATCCTTAGAGAAGCTTCTGAAAATGCCGAAGGCAAGGGGCCAAGGACAGGGGAGGTGGTGGGGAGCCTCCAGTTGCCTGGGTCCAGCTCACAGGTCAACCAGTGGTCACATCTCCTCGATGACCTCCCCCAAAAGCCTGGAAGAAAACACATATCCCTTCTTCCTACATTCCATTAGCCAGAAATTAGTCACATGGCCCCATCAAACTGCAAGAGGGGCTCCAGGAAATGAAATTAGGAAAGAAAAGAGGGTTTGGTAAACGTGTGGATCCATTTGAAACCCCACCCTCTTCACCGTTTTGACCAAATTTCCAATTCACCAGGTGCAGACATAGTACACCTGTCTGCCAAGGGCTGAGGGAAAAATCTGCCCCCAAACCACAGCTGTAACCTTTCGGTCTGAAGTTGAAAAATGTACCTAAGCCTACCGCCATGATATATAAATTAAAGCTTTGCCCCAGAAAGAACACCTCTTTTTCATGTGGCCTGATGTTGGTATTATCACTTCCAGAAGGTTTAAGGGTATAGACAATTTCAATAGTACACTATAGCTCTGGCTTTAGTAAGCAAGCCAAAAGAATAATTCATTAGTAGTAGTTGAAAATTACATCATCTTATGACATACGATTTTTTCCTTTCTGTAAACAGAAAACATAAATATAGAGAAATACAAAAATGTCCATATGTTATGAGGCAAGGGGCAAAACAGAGAGAAACTCGGTGAAGAATCTTCTGTAGGCCAGCAAAATCTGCCACATCCAAGATGTCTGACGGGGCTCTGGGGAATAGGGATTAGAAAAAATACAGAGCAGCCAGGGTTACAACTTGCACAGCAACAGGTCCCAGATGGGTAACTGTTAAAGGTAGAGTCAGCACGCACCTGCACTTAAATATGGGGAAGGGAGCATGGTTTCTTAGGGGTCTAACATAGTGGCCTTAGGGATCTAACAGCCACCATGTGCCAGGCTCTGTGCTAAGTATTTTACACATGCATCTCATTTCAAGCCCTCCAATAACAAAGAATGGAGTTATGGTGTTAGATTTAGTTCGAAAATCTTTCTTACTGTGGTTCTGAAATCCCTGGAGAAGGTAACTCCTCTCAGTGGCAACCTTGCAACAGAATCATCAAGAGCACCAAGAACACTGGAACCAAAGAGAACAGACAGGCAGCTCAGAAGGGAATTTCTGACACCAGAGTGGATCCAGCTATTTGTTGGAATGACTTGTAATAGAGAGTTTCTCCCCCATCTGTTGTTCACTAGCAGCTAAATTCATCCAGGACTTTGTTCCAGCTTAGTGATTCACTTCAAACAGAATTAACAAACATGTCCCTTATCACCAGCAAACACACACCCACACAGATATACACAGCTAGCTACACACACACACACACACACACACACACCACCCACACTTTGTGTCCTGGATGTGGTCTCTGCTGCTGATGATAATGATAAGGATGCTGGAGTTTTGGAGAAAATGTCACAGAAAAACATAGTTGGTGAGAGTAAAAAACTATATTTAAGAAAAAGAGCAAAGTAGGATACAATATGGTCACAACTATGTAAAAACTGCACTTCAGAAAGACGGGGAGAAAACACCCCAAAATGGTGATAGTGATTACAGTCTAGTGCTGGAGTTACAGGTAACCTGGTTACCCAGAGGCAACAAGTTCAGGCTTATCCTCCCGCCCAGGAAACTTGGTAGAATTTAGTTTCTTCTTTTATGTGTCCTCCAAATTTTTTACTCTGCCCATTATTAGAAAAAAAGAAAAACATTTAAAAAGTCAGTTGTTGGGAATTCCCTGGAGGTCCAGTGGTTAGGACTCGGCACTTTCACTGCATTGGCCCGGGTTCGATCCCTGGTCGGGGAACTAAGATCCCGCAAGCCTCAAGGAGCAGTCAAAAAAATAAAATAATAATAAAATAAATAAAAAGTCAGTTGTCAATGCAAACATGGGTCTCTGAATTATTTCCTGTATTTGTCCTGTTTTAAAAATTTTATGATTTAAAAAATATATTAAAGTAAATTATCCTGAGCCAGATCAATGACCCGTGCCTAGACTGTAAGCTTCGTGAGGGCTGTGTGTGTTTTGTTCACTGATGTAGTCCAAATACCTAGAACAATCTTGGCACTGAGTAGGCAGTCAATAAATACTTGTTGAATGAATATTCTGGTTCTGACAGTAGCTTTAAGAAGAAATATGGAAATTAACATGCCAGCCTTCTCAGTCAAGGATGTGCTCTAACCAGCCTCCATGAATCAGGATAAATGGTCCACCTTTACCACCAACTGCGTAAAGGAGAATTCGTATTCATTGTCTAAAAGCTCTTGGGCTCCTCTTCTCAGGAGAGATTTCATACTTCCATCATACCAGGACTTAATGGGAAAGTCCTGCTACCGCATTATCAGTGACACCTTATTTACTGGTACTTTACAAAATATTAGGCATGTTCACCATACAAGGCAACCTGGTACAAAAAGAAAGAGATTGTAGTCTTGTGTAGTGGAAATTCTAAATTACGATCTTAAATTATAAAAACCTTCATGGGTGGGGAAAGCACAAAGTCTCTACATTGACAAGATGACTGAAATCTCAGAATCACAAGCACATTTTTCCAGATGTTGATCATGCTGCCGCCCAAAAACTCTACCAGAGAATCAGACAGTCTGTATTATCATGACAAAAGAAAGCAGTTATGTTGGCAGCAGGTGGGAGTATTAACGATTTAATGCTGAGCTGCTTTTGTCAGGTATTTAAGTTACCAAAAGGCATTTTTTCTAATTGTGATAAATTCTTACACACACATTTGGCAACTGAATTTCTAACAAAATGCCTCTCAGGCCAACAAAGGGCATTTGAGAGAATGGAAGCAATTTGGTTTCCTCTTTTCACGAGTTGCCTCTTGACTTAATTAATCTCCCTGTGATTTTGAAGATATCCTCCAAACCACGAAGCACTGTCACTGACACATGGCCTGCATTCAGCGAATGGTTACGGGATTGACTCAAAATGTGTGACAACTGAAGCAAATCACAAGAAAATTGAATTGTTGAAGTATGCTGGAAATCAAGACCACTTGTTGGAGATAAGAAGTGAAAAAGGGTAAAAATGAGGTGTTAACTCAGTGATTAAATTGAAAGAAGAGTCAGTGGGTCCTCATTTTCAACTCCTGTTTGTCGAGGTCCTCACTGTGGTCCAACCACTGTGACAGACCCTTTCATCTCCAGAAAGAATCTTAGCCCTCACAACAATTCCCATGTTGCACATTAAGAAACTGAGGCCAGGTGCAGCAAGGTGGATGTGACATCTAAATGGGGACCAATCTGACTTCTCCCCAGACCTCCATCCACCATGCTAGGCTGCCTGTCTTCATCTTCTCAGAGGGTGCGAAGTTCCAGACACTCCCATCTGTGGGCCCTTCCACCCATTCTTACTTTTTCAACCTCTCCCTTGTTTAATCAAGTCCAAAGAAATACATAAGCAGAGAGGAGACAGGTGCCAGTTAGAGGCCACAGAGTAGGCCCTATTCCTTTCCCATCTCCCACCTGGAATACAGAACTGCGCCCCTGAGCTGTCCTTGAGGTTTCTGTCCCTGGGAGAGGAGCCCTTAGCCACCTCCAAGCCTCCCCCCCAGCCCATCCTCCAAGTACCTTATGTGGGCCTGTTTCCCATCCACAATACTGGCCAGGCCCCGGCCGCACTGACCACCTTCAGCTTCCTGCCACACAAGGGGAAGTGAGAAAACCCAAGCGTCATGAAGATGACTCACCTAAAGTCAGCAGTCCCTTAGGACTTAGCAGGACTGCAGACCTGCCTCCCTGATTGATACCCAGATGGACCCTGGAAACCACTTAACAGGGACTCTCCTGGGAAGATGGGAGGGAGATCTAGTTGCCTCAAAGGAGTGGCAAGGAGAGAGGAAGGGGAGAAAATACCAACAGTACCCAGGGGCCCAGTGTCCAAGCTCCACAATCTATCTGCCAGGCTCATCGTCCCTGCCTTCAGGCAGCTCACTGTCTAGGGGGACAAAGTGAACAAATGATAACTGAACATGAAGCATAGACAGAGGGACGTCCAGGAGGTGGGGGGAGCCCAGCATGGGGCCATTAGTCCAGCCCACAATTTCCTGGAGGAGATAACGTCCACACCAGTCTCTTTTTTTTGAGATAAGAGTGATAAAAAGACATGAGCAAAAATGATAAGGTTTCGGTTTGTCTTTTTTTTTTTATAACAATATTGGTGTCATTTTCACCCTAACCATACTCATTTTCATCCTCCCTCACTCATGTTAATGCAGTAAAACATCAACGATGAACAGCACAAGTTCCGAAGCTGACCTGCCAAGGTCAAATCCTGGTGCTGCTCTTACTGGCTGTATGCCCTTGGGCTTTGCCTCAGTTTCCTTATATGACGGCTGTGAGGACTAAATGACTTAACACGTGAAAGGTGCTTAGAGCGGTATCTAGCACAAAGTAACCACTCAACAAACATCAGCTGCTGCTATCATGTCATTGTTACTTTGTTTTCACACCTTATGCATTTCGGTGCACTTCTGCACAGTAGTAACCTGTGAAGGGTAGGAAGTCATAGGTAAAGTAACAGGGTCAGAGAGGGAAACAGGTTGTCCTAACAACTAGTTAGCGCAGTTCCGGAACCAGAACTTCTGAGAGCCCATGTTATTTCTAACGCTTCACAACACTTTATAAAGTTGTTTTAAAACCCTGAACTCTTAACACAACATTGTAAATCAACTATACTTCAATAAAAATGTTTTTAAAAACCCTGAGCTCTTAGATGAAAGTTCCTTTAAAAGCCTTAATTTTCACATAAACAGGAGGGAAATGGCACTAGGAGACAATGTGACTGTCAACATTCAACAGATTGGAGGACCCCACACCTAGGGTTAATTTGGGAATACTTAGAATCCAAACCAAATGTCCTTCTGAGTGTGATAAAAATCCCTGCAAAGTCTCACGGGGTTCCTCTGTCCAACATCCCCCAAACTGCCACAGCCCACAGCACCAGGAACCTCACTTTGGAAAACACAGGCTCTCCTCTCCCTCCCCTGCCCAGGTCCTTATGGCGCCGTCCACACAGCTGCACTTACCGCCAGCACCGCTGGGGGGCGCCTGTGTGCTGGCAGGACTCCGAGCACAATTTCGGGCTGTCCCTGGTCTCTTCTCACCGGGACGAAGGGACCCCCCTCCCCGCGACTTAACTGGCAGAAGTGATCAGGGGGAAGGGCGGTGAGCACAGGAGCAGGAGTAAAGGCGAGAAATCATGAAGTGATTAGCCATGAGGATGCTAAGATGGACCACATTTGCTTGGATATTTTTCCATGGGGAGAGACAGCGTGGAGTCCTGCCTTTTGCGTGGCCAAGAGACCTGCAGGAAGCGCTACATTGCTGCTTTGGTAAACGCTTAGGAAACTCCCGAAAGACGCGGCCGGTTCAGTGAGAAGGGCTGATGACTAAGGTTCAGAAGAAGTGGATTCAAACCTAGCTTCTCCATGGCTGGAAAAAAAGCATTAGCACTCTGAGTTCCGATTTTTCCATCATTTCATTGAAACTGATAAGTACTGGCCACTTCTGTGTTCCCTTAAGCTGTTGTAAGAGCTGAGGAAAGAAGAGTGTTTGGAGGATTCTGAACCAAGTCAGTTGCGCACAGGGGGGCTGACCTTGCTCTCCTGCATCTTCGAGTTTCTCCTTGGTTTCCCCCGGGCTGTTCCACTCTTCTTCCACGGTTGTCCTCCTGGCTCCTGACTCTATCCGCAAAGAAAAGAAACATGCCCTGTCAGCCACCTGAAGGTAACCAGAGGAGCCCATCCTCGCTGACCTCTCTGGGGTGTCTGCTGCAGTTGACTAGCTCTTCTGCCATCACTTTTGACTTTGGGTCTTCCTGCACTCCCATGCCCAGCTCCCTCCTGGCTGGCCTTTGACCCTCCTCTGCACCCTAAACACTGGTGTTCTGTTCCAGACCCTTTTTCTCTTCTCACTCTCCAAGTGACGGCATCCACCCCCTCGGGTGCTATTGACTCCTAATCTCTTCAGCCAGCACAGGAAGGGACTGAGCCATCTGGGCAATGGGCAAACCAACCCTGGAAAGGGACCAGCTGGAAAAGTGAGAGAAGCTTCCTCCAGACACTTGGGACGATCCCCACAAACCATTCTGGAGCAGGCAAATATATTCCTGCATCTTGACAGCACTGGTCCAGAGGAGACGGGAATAGGAACACAGGACAAACTTCAGTATAGAATATCACTTGCTGCAACTCTGTGAGTAGTTATAATGACTCCCATCTTTCAAGTGGAAAAATAAACTCAGAGAGGTTGAGTAATATGCTCAAGGTCACGGAGCTCATAGAGGCAAGTCAGGGTTTGAACATGGGTCTTCAACAGGTCTAGCGCACTTTCTTCCTCTCCGCAGCCACCCCTCTGAATACGAAGCCTGGAAAGTTAAGTCCAGTCTAAAGTGAAAATACTCCTACAGAAATTTTTCTTAAGATGGTGTTTAACTGCACATATTTTACGATGACAAAGCATTTTCACTGTTTTCTATAGTTTTTATGCCTCCTGAGCATAGATAAATAAAACATAATTATACATTTTATTATCCCAAAATCCTAATGAACAGGGTGGGTAAAAGACCATACAGAATGCCATGGCCCTGGACACAGAGCAAAGCTTCCCTGCCCACAACCCAGCCAACTTGTGATTTTAAGTCAATTCTATAATAATTTTAGCATTTTAATAATTTTAGCATTTTAAAAATGATAATTTCCCAAACAGTTAATCTTCAACCTGCTAATTGGCAGATTACTGACAGGCTCTTGTCTGTAGTGACATGCCGTAAAATTCACAAATTTGGGGTGTCACTGAGACTACACAATGTATAATATATTTTGAGAATGACAATTGCTCGTGTGCTGTGAATTTCAAGTATCATGCTTGTCACAAATAGCACAGATTCTGTAAGAATGGAATGGGGTTTTCTTGTCCGATGCCTCTTCAGACCCGTCTGCTACTTTTTTCTGTTCCTCTTTGTTAATGGATTTGCTTTCTTGATGGAAGAGAAGAAAAAGGTGGAGTTGAAGGTAGTATGCAAGTAATTGTTCTAGAAATATTGTCACTCTTGTACGTGCCTGCCCTCCAAGAGCAAACACACACAAACATGTACACCCATAGTCCTGTACACATTCACACAATAGATGTTTCATCTGGATGTTCATTTTCACATATCTTTGTCAATTTAAATATGTTTAAGGAAAATCCTACCATTCATAAGACACTTTCTGGGAGAAAAAAAACTTTGCAATGTGAGGAAAGAAGCATTTCTTGAGCACCTACTAAGCCACTGGGGCTCTGCCTCATACTGTCACTGCAGAGCTCCATCTCACTGAAACCCACACCTCCAGCCAGGTAGGTGTCATAATCTCTGTTTACAGAAGACAAAAGTGAAGCTCAAAATAAAAGGTGCATCACAGGTCCTAGATCACTCACTGCAAAGTGACAGAGTCCTCATTCAAACCAGATCTGTCTTGCCTCAGAGGCTATGAATTTTGGAGTGGGGGAAAGACGAAGGGTAAATTTCACAACAGTCCTGATTCTTCGTCTACAGCAGTCCTCATCCCTTTGCTCTGATCTACTCCTAGCAGCTGAAGAACAATTACTCAATGACAAAGGAATAAAAACCTCAAAGAGAATTATGTCAACCTCAATCACTGTGCAGGTCCTAAAAAAGGCAAATTAATACCCCTCCCTTCTGTGGGGAAGCAGCCTTTCTTTTAACACAATCACGGGGCAGAGCCATGCATTATTAGTTAGCTTGGCTTTGATTTGCCAAGAGACAGCACAGGTGAGTTCTGAAAGGAAAAATAATTCACAAACGGCAAAGTGACAATGCATGTGAGAATGGAAAGGGTCAAGGGGTCACAATCTCTCAGTCATTGTAAAATTACTTTTGGATGCTGTGGAAAAGTCACCATCTTATGTTAATTTCTCCAGAATGCATAAAACTGATGCTCCAGAGTTACAGGACATTCCTGACTTCCTGCTTTCCCTTCAAGTGCATTGTTCAATAATTAAAATCTATTATATTCCTAAAGCAAAACACTTGGTAACACCTCAGCAGACACTGGGGAGGAGAGAAGTGAAATTTTGATAGCAGTTCTGCTACTAACTTGAGATGAAATCAGCTTAATGTTAATTATTTTTCACATTCAGTTTCTATATTTACCAAATGGCCTAACTTTTGGAGTGCCAACTGAATTAACCATTAACTTTCCCCAGCTATCCACACTCAACCAACCCTTCAAGCCCTATTTCAAACCCCATCAGTTGTTCAAATCCCCTTACTACAGCCCACAAGGATCACTCCCTTCTCTACCTCTATTTGTACTTTTGCTCATATAATTAGTGTTTAATATACATATTAAATGTATTAAGTGTGTACCATACAACATGTGCCAGACAATAGATGGGAATTGAAAACAGAATGATTACTAATAATAGCTGAATTCACTGAATGCTTACTAAGGGCAGATATTGTTCTAGGTGCTTTTGTGTACATGAAATTATTTAGCCCTTGCAAATCTGACCAATTATACAGATGAAGTAAACTGAGTTACTTAATAACGTGCTCAGGGTTACTCGGATCATAAGTGATAGAACCAGAATTTGCACCCAGACAGCCTGGCTCTATAGTCCTGGCAATTAATCACTACTCTACGGCTGCCTATTCCAGGCCCACATTCCAGGAGATCACAGTTGAATGAAAGACACACATAGAATCAGAAGATGACACAAAAGTGTGATATGATTGAACACACCAAGGAAGAGGGGCAACACAAACTGGGAGAGTCTAGTAGGAATGTGTCAGGAAGGTACAGGAGGGCGGTACCTTCCAGGCATTTTTAACAGTTTAGTAATTGACACTACACCTAGATCCAAATTTCTCCCAGGCTGAGTAGGGTTGTATAATATCCTAAAAACTAATCTTGCCTGGGCTTATAAAGAGTGGCCGGTAAAACAGTTCTCCTGGGCAGAAATGGCCACAGCCGAGGGGATGGGGTGGGGGGTAGTGCTGATTTGTATTTGCAGGTTTTCTTTGCCAATTACTACGGGGTAAATACTTCCACCGCAGCAGATTTCAAGCTACCAACCAAACGTCACTGAACTCATTTGGGATGAGATGTGTACATTTGGGTCTCGTGAGCCGATCTGCACTGGCACCAGCACACCACTGTGTGAAGTTCCTGTAGTGAGTGTCAGAAACTGAGGGAGTGGAGAACTAGGTGGGTGGGGAAATACCACCCCCGAGGGAGACAGGCCGAGGGCACTCGGGAGGGAGGGAACACGTGCTCAATCTCTAGAAGGCTGCAGCAGCCAGGAGGGTACTCGAAAGTTAAAGCCCCCAAAGTAAACTGGGGGCAAATGAGGATAAAAAACCACAGAAACAAGTCAAGGAGGCAAAAGGAAAATAGTACCACCAGAAAAGAGACACTAGGTGAACACTAATGCCCAGTCAGAAGAAGAAACACTGAGTTCAGGCAGGCATACCCTTCAGGCAACATCCAACCGGGCCTTGAAGACAAAGCAGAGAATCCAGAGTGCCTTCGCTGTTAGCTCCCCTCCTAACCCATCCAACCCCCTCCCAGTGCCTCCTCTGGGCTCTCAGAGCATCCTGTGCTGACCTCCGCTACAACCTTTTCCACAACACACTGTAATTACCCAGGTAGATGTCTCCCACTAGGCTGGGAGCTCCTGAAGGCATATAGCACATGATGTTGGCAAGCCAGTGCGCCAAATGGGGCCCACCACTTGCTTTTAAAGGGTATGCAGGGACTTCCCTGGTGGCACAGTGGTTAAGAATCCACCTGTAAATGCAGGGGACATGGGTTCGAGCCCTGGTCCGGGAAGATCCCACATGTCGTGGAGCAACTAAGCTCGGGCACCACAACTACTGAGCCTGCATGCCACAACTAATGAAGCCCATGCGCCTAGAGCCCGTGCTCCGCAACAAGAGAAGCCACCGCAATGAGAAGGCTGTGCACCACAACGAAGAGTAGCCCCCGCTCGCCACAACTAGAGAAAACCCGCGCACAGCAACGAAGACCCAACTCAGCCAAAAATAAATAAATAAATAAGGTTTTAAAAATAAATAAATAAATGAAGGGTATGCAAGCCAAGAATGGTTTTTACAACTTTAAATGGTTGGGAAAAGAAAAATAATATTTTATGATACGTGTAAATTATGTTAAATTCAAATTTCAGTATCCATAAACAAAGTTTTATTGAAACACAGCCATGCTCCTTCATTAATGTATTATCTATAGCTGCTTACATACTACCATATGGCCCACAAAACCTAAAATGCTTACTCTCTGGTCCTTTACAGAAAAAGTTTGCCAACTCTCAGCACGTAGATGCCACAAGAAAGGAAACATTGAACAAATGTTTGATTAATAATTATTTGACCCTAGATGCATTCCCAGCCATTCTTTTCTTTTTTTTTTTTTTTTTTTGCTGTACGCGGGCCTCTCACCACTGCAGCCTCTCCCGCCGCAGAGCACAGGCTCCGGACGCGCAGGCCCAGCGGCCACGGCTCACGGGCCCAGCCGCTCCGCGGCATGTGGGATCTTCCCGGAGCAGGGCACAAATCCGCGTCCCCCGCATCAGCAGGCGGACTCCCAACCACTGCGCCACCAGGGAAGCCCCCCAGCCATTCTTAATGTCATAACTATCTAGACTTTCCTGGTTGGAGGACCCCACTCACCCTAGCAACTAGCTTTGTTTTCCAGCTCCTGCAAGCACTTTGCTCCTAGTGAGAACCCAATCAAATCTTCCCAGATTGGTTGGGTCCAGTCTGTCTATGTAAGTATTTCCAAGTTTGTAGTTCTATGGAATTTAACTAGAAGTTCCATTTAAAAAAAAAAGGATTCCACAACTAAATAAGCTTAATAAATGTTGAGTTAAACATGCTTCTTTAGTGCAGAATCCCACAAAGCCTTTACGATGCTGACGTTCCCTGTGAAACTCCAAGGAACACTTACCAAACTCTTTGCCCATGAAATCGTTTTGCTGAGAACTGTTGCTCAGAATCCACTTTGGGAATCTGATTCTAAAGGAAGTAGGGATCTGACAAATATATTGCCATCAAGGCTACATGGAGAGCTCATTGTTCTGACCTAACTTATTTGGCTTAACCATGACCACCACTCCCACTTCTTGGCTGTGGGTAGCATAATCTCCATGGCAGCTTCAGCCTGCATCACTCTGGAGGGAGCAGCCATTGCTCCACTCCCAGCATGGCCACTGCCTGAAGACCTCATTACCACTGTCACTTGCAGTGCTAACTTCCCCCACTCCTACAAGGCTTTGCTGAGATATCACCTTCTCAGCAAGGCCACCTTATTTAAAACCACACTCTCGGACTTCCCTGGTGGCGCAGTGGTTAAGAATCCACCTGCCAATGCAGGGGACACAGGTTTGAGCCCTGGTCCGGGAAGATTCCACATGCCGTGGAGCGACTAAGGCCGTGTGCCACAACTACTGAGCCTGCGCTCTAGAGCCCGCGAGCCACAACTACTGAGCCTGCGTGCCTAGAGCCCATGCTCCGCAACAAGAGAAGCCACCGCAATGAGAAGCCCCCGCAATGAGAAGCCCGCACACCGCAACAAAGAATGGCCCCCACTCACTGCAACTAGAGAAAGCCTGTGTGCAGCAAGGAAGACCCAACGCAGCCAAAAAATAATTAATTAATTAATTTAATTTAATTAAAAAAAAACAAAAGACCACACCCCGACCCAAGACTCTGGATTTTTCCTTACCCTAACTTGTTTTTCCCCCAACACTTATTTCCTTCTAACAAATTATGTAATTTAGTTATTTACTATGTAAGTTCCATGAGGCAGAGACTTCTTATCTGATTTGTCACCAGCATGTCCCAAGCACCTAGAGGAGTGCCTGGCACATGGCAGGCTCTCAATAACTATTTGTTGAAGTAATGACTGAATGAATAAATGGTTATAGCCACTGATTTCCCCCTCCGTGTTTTACCCACTGGCTTTTTTTTTTTTGAGGTGTCCACATATCTAATATTTTCTTTAATTTTTATTGGAGTAGAGTTGATTTACAATGTTGTGTTAGTTTCAGGTGTACAGCAAAGTGAATCTGTTATACATATACATATATCCACTTTTTTTTAGATTCTTTTCCCATATAGGCCATGACAGAGTATTGAGTAGAATTCCCTGTGATATACAGTAGGTCCTTATTACTTATCTATTTTATATATAGTAATGTGTATATGACAATCCCAATCTCCCAATTTATCCCTCCCTGCCCCACTTTCCCCTGGTAACCATAAGTTTGTTTTCTACATCTGTGCCTCTATTTGTTTTATAAATAAGTCCATTTGTACCATTTTTTTTAGATTCCACATATAAGCTATATCATATATTTGTCTTTCTCTGTCTGACTCACTTCACTCAGTATGACAATCTCTAGGTCCATCCATGTTGCTGAAAATGGCATTATTTAGTTCTTTGTTTATGGCTGAGTAATATTCCATAGTATATATGTACCACATCTTCTTTATCCATTCCTCTGTTGATGGACATTTAGGTTTCTTCCATGTCCTGGCTATTGTAAACAGTGCTGCAATGAACATTGGGGTGCATGTATCTTTTCGAATGAGAGTTTTCTCCAGATATATGCCCAGGAGTGGGATTGCTGGATCATATGGTAGCTCTATTTTTAGTTTTTTGGGGGTTTTTTGGTTTGTTTGTTTGTTTTTTGCGGTACGTGGGCCTCTCACTGTCGTGGCCTCTCCTGTTGTGGAGCACAGGCTCCGGACGCGCAGGCTCAGCGGCCATGGCTCACGGGCCCAGCCGCTCCGCGGCATGTGGGATCATCCTGGACCAGGGCACGAACCCATGTCCCCTGCATCAGCAGGCGGACTCTCAACCACTGTGCCACCAGGGAAGCCCTATTTTTAGTTTTTTTAAGGAACCTCATACTGTTCTCCATAGTGGCTGTACCAATTTACATTCCCACCAACAGTGTAGGAGAGTTCCCTCTTCTCCACACTCTCTCCAGCATGTATTGTTTGTAGATTTTTTGATGATGGCCATTCTGAACGGTGTGTACCCACTGGCTTTGTACCCAGGATCTAAGAGGTAAAGGGAGGGGCCAGATTGTACAATGGTAAGAAAGTTTGCTTTCACTCTGAGATGGGGAAACATTGGAAAGTTTTGACCACAAGAGGGAGATATTAATGTGACAGCATTCTTAGCCAAGCTGCTGGGAAGTGATTGCAATAATTCAGACTAGAGAGATGGTGGCTTGGATCGGGGTGGAGGAGTGGAGGTGGGGAGGAGTGGTGAGATTCTATTATAACTTAAAGGAGGAGGCAGCTGGATTTGCTGGCAGGGCAGGTGTGGTCTGAGAGGGAAAAAAGGAGTCAAGGATGATGCCAAACTTTCTCACCTGAGCAACTGGAAAGGTGGAATTGCCAAAAACTGAAATGGAAAAACTGCAGGTGAAGTAGGTTTGGGGGAAGAAGGGCGGGCAGGCTCCCACTGCATTCAGAATAAACCCAAACACATAACCACAGCCTCCAAGTGCCTGCATGATCTGGCTTCTATCCACCTGTCCGCTTCACCTCACGCCAACCACACTCCCCGTCTTTCGCCGTGCCCCGTCTCCTTCGCTGCCTGGAACACGCAAAGCTCTGTCCCAGTTGAGGGGCTCTGCGTACGTTGTCCTCTCTGCCTGGAACACAGCCCCACTCTCCATCCCCCACCCCACCTTCTTGCTTTAATCCTTCAGGTCTCAACTTACAAGTCGCCTCCTTAGATGGGAACTCTTACCTGACTTCCCTATCAAGAGTTTATTTCCTCTGCAGCACCTACACATCTACACATCTTATTTCTTTATTTATTTGACCACATTCTGTCTTCTCCACCAGCTTATGAGGTCCAAGGCAGCAAGGACGTGACTCTCTTGTTCACTACTGCATACCCAATACCTGGCACATAATAAGAACTCAATAAATTTTTATCAGCTGGTTGGTTTAAAAATAGTATCCCTGTCTGGGGGGAATCTAAGCTAAGCAGGCATTTCTCACTGAGGCAAATAGAGAGAGCAAAATGTTCTGAGATCATTGGAAGAGAAGCATCATTCATTCATCACCTTAGCCACTGTTTACTACGCACCTACTACGAATGGAATAAGCCTCTTGTACTCTGCAACAGAAACCACACTCATGTTCCCTCTTAATGCTGATGAGCTTTCAATCCAGTATGCATGGCCTTGAGGTGCCCTGGGCCTGCTGCTCCCTGCTTTGACCACTTTACATAGGTTCACCCTTGCTTCAGAAGTGCAGCAGCATTTAAATTAACTTGCCCGGTGTTTTAACTCAGAAAGTTTGGGGGGAAGGGGATTCTGATAATAATGCTAATAAATTATCTCTTACAAAATGTGGGACGCAGATGAGAAAAATAATAACCATCCATACTTCTACTACCCAGGAAAAATCAGCAGGTCTCTTCCAAGTCTTCGCTTTTTCTTTTTTCCTTTACTGTCAGCGTTACTCAAAAGGCTCACAAGAGCACATGTCCGGAACTGCTGAATAAAGTAGGGCATTTGGGAGGTTCTAATTATTCAGGCCTGTGCTAGGAGTGGAGGGAATTAAAGTCCTCTACGCCCATAACTGGTGGGAATTAATTGGGAATGAACTGAAGATAGATTATTAAAAGCGTCAGGGTTTGGGCCTGTTTCCAGCTCATTTGCTCAAATCAGCTTCTACACCTTGCCTTTGTCTCCCCATCAAGGATGCCAAGGAGGCTGGCAGTACCTTGCAGTATAGCAATTCGGCAAATACTGTCCTAGAATCAGGAGTAAATGCAGTTATCTCCCAGAACAACCAAATAGATTCAGTAAGCCATATCAGACCATCTTTCCCAGGAGATGGGAGACTCTGTTTGGAAAAAGAATCATCTCATACAGGACACCTAGTCATACTAGCTACAGTGCTGGACACCTTCCACAACTTACTTAATCTTCACAATGGCCCTGGAGATAAGAATTAGCTCCACTTTACAGATGAGGACATTGAGACTCAGCAAGGTAAGTGAATGTCTGGGGTCCCACTTGACAAGTGGCTTGATCAAGCTAGAACGCAGCTCTCTCTGGCTCCAAGGCCTTGTTGAGCTACACTGATAGACTTAGCCTTGCTGTGAACTGTGGGAATACAAGGAGAACCTTTCCTGTGTTGGATTTAAAATTGCTCATGAATCCACAGTGCTGAGTACAGACTATCTAAAGGGAACTGGGGAAAATGTCAAATTAATTGAGATCATCACGGGGTGAGATTCCTACTTAATAGACTAACTACACACTGGGGACACGGCCTCAATACAGCCAGAATTTCAAACTGCAGCCTTGTCTCTTTCAGGGGATGCATTTGGGTATCTAGCTCCCTGCCACCACCTTTGATGAAAGTGAGTTCAGTAATCCACATTCGGGTAAGGAGCTGAGCCACTGAGAGATGGGTGAGGCCCATTTTGGAGCCCCAGGTCATGATGTGTTCCACTCTGGACCTCAGTTCCAGAGGAAGAGGTCAGAGGCATAGCATGGGAACAAGATCGACACCACCCCCCAAGCTTGTTTTGCCCCCAAAACAGAAGTGCACTGTGTTCCCTAGAAACACTGTGGGTGGGAAGGGAGTTAGGGCCAAAGAGCCAGGAACTGCATCTGATGACTAAGGGGAGTTTTCCAACTAAAACAATTAAGCAAGGACATTGGTGCCTTGGGAATATTTTCCTATTTCTGGTCTTACTGGGACCTCAGCCTTCCTTCAGCTTGCGCACTTTGCCTCCTCTTTGAACACTGAAGTTAGGTATGTTGCTTTTCTTTCAAATACAGGACAGGTGGCCTCAGGGGTAGTGAGAACTGCATCCCTTGAAGTATCCAGAAGAGGCTGGATAACCACCTGAAAGGGGCACTGGGGACTTGATTCAGATTTGACATGAGGTGTTCATTCAATCTCTCATGTTCAAATGCAACAGCTATTGAGCTGCACTGGTGTACAAAGTAGGTCTGATCCCTTCATGGAATTGACAGGTCAGTGGAGAAGACAGACATGAAAACAAAGGCAGAAAGAAACATGTAATTACCTATTGTGATAGAGGGAAAGAAGAGGGGCTATGAGGAATAATAACAGGGAGAATAAAGAACTTAAAGGAAGGTTCACTTTGTGTTTTAAAACAGTTCACTGCGGCAGTTGGAGGCCCATTTGGAAGCCATCTCATTGGCCTCCGGGAAGAACGACATGCCTTGAACCAGGTGCTGGTGGTAGAAGCGGGGCACAGTGATCGAACTGGATGCATATTTTGGACATAGAATCGCCAGGACTTGGTGGGACTGGAGAGGTGAGGGCTTGGAGGAGAGGTGAGGAAACAGAGACGACACCCAAGTTTGGGACTGGACAAGAGCATCTGAAATTGTGAGTTTAGAATAATGCATAGATTCCCAGACAATGGGGCTTCAAAATCCAGATCAGTAGGCAAGAGGTGGGGCCAGCCTACCCCTTGGTAAAGCACAGAGCCACCAGGGACTAAAGGCATCGCTGCCTAAAATACCTTTCCCATGTCAGGGCTGAAAGGAGAAGCAAATGGGCTTTTATCCAGGGGCCCCAACCTCCTTTCTGTTCTTCTCCCCTCGGTACCACACCTTCCAGGATCCCAGGACTTTTCATGCTGCCTCTAGCTGCTACATTATCTGGGAGATATATATATATATATATATATATATATAATATATATATACAGAGAATACCTGCAATCAATAAAAAAAACATAATCAACCCAATAGAAAATGGGCAAGAGATCTGAACAAGCATTTCACAAAAAAAGGATATCCAAGTTGCCAATAAACATATGAAAAGGTGCTCGACTTCATTAGTTATTAGAGAAACACAGACTAAAACCATAATGAGCCTACCCACTAAATAGCTAAGATGAAAAATACTAACAGTATCGATTTTTGGCAAAGATCCAGAGCAGCAAAATCTCTCATATATTATGAATGCGAATTTCAATTGGTACAACTACTTTGGAAGAAAGTGCTTGGCAGCATCTACTAAAGCTGAATATGTATGTAGTCCATAACCCAGCAATCCACTCCTAGGCATTTATCCAATGAAATATATATGTAATTGTATCAGAAGATATGTATGAGAATGTTTTTAGGGGCACTATTCATAATAGCAAAAAAGCGGGGAAAACTCAAGTGTCCATCCATAAGAGAATGGATAAAATAAATTGTGACTTATTCTGACAAAGTAAAGCTGTGTAGAAATGAAAGCGGATAAACAAATACTTCATGTAAGAGCATGGATGAATCTCACAAAATAACATTGAAAAATGAAACCAAATGCAAACTGTTCTATAATTCAACTTACAGGAAGTTCAAAAACGGGCAAAACTGGTGATAAAAGTCAGGAGAGTGGAAGCCTTTGGGGAGGGGGTGATGGTGATTAAGACTGGGTATGGGGGGGTTTCTCTGATGCTGGTAATGTTCTTTTTCTTAATCTGGGTGTCAGCTACATGGATGAGTCCATTTCATGAAAATCCATCAACCTGTACCTTGTGATCTGTCTACACTGAAACATATTTATGTTATACATCAAAAAAAATGTACTCTAAAAACATCTCGGAAGAGTGTTTGCCTATGTCTACCAGGGGCAATACAGCTGCAATAAATAACCAAAAGCATAGTCAAGGTAAACCAAGGTCATAGCCAATCAGTGCCAAGCACCAAGTTAAAAGAATGAGGATGAAAAAATAGTTAATAAATAGTAAAGCCTCTTTATTTTCAAATATTAATTTTCTGAGCCTTGATGTACTGTTATTACAGCATTTGGCTGCCAACTTGTGTTCTGACTATAGGATTTGGCTGGGTTTTGGAGGTTTACAAAGGCATCATTCTATCCTTTTCAAGGTAGGCTTTTGCACCTGTATATATGTACACACCCACTACCCACAAGGATATATACTGTACATAATGTAAGTTTGTGACTATAAAACAATGAGAATGATTCCCATAACCACCCACAAAATGAGTCTGATTATTTTATCATCACACCTGGTCTATGTGTGCATGCTCCTTGCCACTGAATGCCCATTAAAGAAGTCCAAAAACGATCTGAGGAGCTGTCCTGGTCACCAAAAAACTGTGCTGTGTAATGAAAAAGAACACATGCTTTGGAGCCCACCACTTATCTATGTGCCTCTGGACAAGCGATTCAACCTCTTTGACTCAGTTTCTGCTCATATAAAATGGAGGAAATTCTACATAAATTGTGAGACTGGAGTGAGAATTAAATGAAATAATTTACAGGAAAGTGCCTGCCGTGTATTAAGCCCTTGACAAATGCTAGAGAGTTGCAGTAACATAGCAGATAGTTGAGCTTGCAATTCTACTCATTTTAAAGCAAACATATTAACATTCTCTATTTTCTCCACAACTTAATGAGGACAAAAGTTCAGGTCTTTTGAACTTGCTTCATAGACATTTTCAGAAAATGTTTAAGAACGTGCCAGGCCCTGTCATTTCAGAAAGAAAAGCAGACAAATACAAGGAGGAAAAGCACTGGAACCTTAAACTGGAATTCATGGAACAGACACCATTTCAGGTACACACACTTACACTAAAAATAAAATGAACCGGGTTTCCCTGGTGGCGCAGTGGTTGAGAGTCCGCCTGCCGATGCAGGGGACGTGTGTTCGTGCCCCGGTCTGGGAGGATCCCACGTGCCATGGAGCGGCTGGGCCCGTGAGCCGTGGCCGCTGGGCCTGCGCGTCCAGAGACTGTGCTCCGCAACAGGGGAGGCCACAGCGGTGAGAGGCCCGCGTACAGCAAAAATAAAATAAAATAAAATAAAATGAACCACCAATTAATGATTCAATGAAAAGAAGGTTCAAAATAAAAGTAAATTTACTCAAATTTCTTTCAGTAAAACTAAACTACCTACAGTGACAATACATAATTACTGAGAAAGAATAACTTCAATTGCAATGGTCTAAATAAAAGTCCTTAATTTGGGGGTAACTAAATATATAATATGTCCTTTAAAAATTTTTTCCTGACCTATATTTTTTCAACATAATTCCACTAACATTTTGACCACGTCTGTGATTAGAAAATGAACTTAGTGAAGAGGAGAAGGGAGCCACAGTGAGTTTCCAGTGGCCACACACTAGCCAAGCCTTGTCAGTGAAAAGGTCCTGGGGCTGAAGAGCCAGCTGCATTGTTCCAAGATGACTATTTCAGTGGCAGAATTTTGCCCAAGCATTGCCGGTTTCGGTTCCTCAACAAGCCTCATTCAACAGGGTCACCTTTGAATCTGTCAGCTACCTAATACTCTTCCAATAAATGTATTTTATGCTTCAAAAATAAATAAATAAATAAAATGGTAAAAAAGAAGAAAATGAACTTACTTTACCTGAATACTAGGATATTAATTAAATAAAGAGTGGCATATTTGTATAATGGACATTAAAAATGTAACCATAAGAGTTGCGTTTTCAAAGACTATTTGATGATTTGGGAGAATGTCCATAAAATATTTCCAAACAGGGACTTCCCTGGTGGCGCAGTGGTTAAGAATCCGCCTGCCAATGCAGGGGACATGGGTTCGAGCCCTGGTCCGGGAAGATCCCACATGCCACGGAGCAACTAAGCCCGTGCACCACTACTGAGCCTGTGCTCTAGAGCCCACGAGCCACAACTACTGAAGCCTGCGCACCTAGAGCCCATGCTCCGCAACAAGAGAAGCCACTGCAATGAGAAGCCCGCGCACCACCACGAAGAGTAGCCCCGGCTCGCAGCAACTGGAGAAAGCCCGCGCGCAGCAACGAAGACCCAACGCAGCCAAAAATAAATAAATAAATAAAATTAAGTAAATAAATAAATATATATATTTCCAAACGGATAAAATAGATGCAATAAAATTGTATGTGTACACTGTAATTTCATTTTTGTGATACATACGTATGTTTGCATAGGCATAGAATAAAATTTTGGAAAGACGGCTATTTAATTGTTCCTGAGTTTTCTTTGAATGATCAGATTGTGAGGGATACATGTTTCTTTCTTTAAACTTTTGCCTTTTGCAAATGTTACACCATAAATATTTGTTGCTTTTATAATAACATAAGAAAATATTCTTCTTTTTAAAAATGACCTGTAATTGATTTTTACTTTTTCGGTGTTTTTTACATCTTGGCAGAGATCTAAGTGTAGGTTTGTAATAATCTCCCCTCCCCCATCATTGCTCTCTCCCTTACTACTTCTTTCATTTTGGCCATTCGTGTGAAACATTTAAGAACGTTATCATGAAATCTAAAGAAGGATAGCATCTGTTTGCCAGTGATTACATGGACGTATTCAAAATGGTATGCCTTAACCAGCATTTTATCAAATAGACTAAAAATTGACAGGTCCAAATCTCTTAAGGGGGCTATGTGGTGAACAGTAAACTCAAGTCTACAATCTGGCCTCCTCCTGGGTGTGTGCCTCTGGACAAGTCGTCCTACCACTCATAACCTCTGTTCCTTGCTTGGGCCCTAAGGGAATGCTTCTCCACCTCTAAGGCCCAGAGGACCCTGCAAGGCTGAGAGGGTGTCCAAGGGGTCTCAGCAAGGCTGGTGGCGTTTGGCCAAGGAGTTCTGTGTTAGTGTACTGGGGCAGCCATAACCAAGTACCACAGACTGGGAGGCTTAAACAACAGAAATTAATGTTCAAACAGTTCGGCAGGCTACAAGTCCTAGATCAAGATGTTGGCAGAACTGGTTTCTTCTGAGGCCTCTCTCTTTGGCTTGCAGATGGCCATCTCCTCCCTGGTTCTTCACATGGTCTTCCCTCTGTGTGTGTATGTCCTAATCGCCTCTTCTTAAAAGTCATATTGGATTGGGGTCCATCCATATAACCTCCTTTTACCTTAATTACTTCTTTAAATGCCTTATCTCCAAATACAGTCACATTCTAAGGTACCAGGGGCTAGGATTTCAACATTTGAATTCAGCTGGGGGGAGGGGGTGGAGGACAATTCAGCCCATAACACGCTCCTGTCAAAGAAACGAACATGGTGAGTAGAAAGACTAGTTCTGATAGAAGCAGGAGAGTCCAATTAAAGGTATTATACAGAACTACCTGCAAATTTCCTGAAATATAAGTAGAGTTCCATTTTCTTCACAACCTTTTTACAGCAGGGCACTTCTTAACAAAGGTGTCCTCAGCATGGGGGATCTTTTGTATATTACCTAACAAGCAAACCGTTCAAACTGTCATGCCAGCCAACAGCTCATAGTTCAATTTTAGCAGCACCCCACTTCTATCCATTAGAGATTGTTTACACACTTATTTGAATATTTTACCGCATTTTGCCCTTATTATTGTCAAATAAAGGTGTAGACAATGGGAAAATGACATACTGGAACTATAGTGATTAGACACATTAAGTCTCATAACCTTACTACAGTTGACACAAAAATGGGAATTGTCATTTGAGCTTGAATCAGGGACTCTCTCAACTGGGAGTTCACTGAACTTAAGCTGATGTGTGTATATCTGTGACAGAAAAAGAAAAAAAGCTAAAGAACACAGATTAGGTTCTAAAACCAGATGATCCAAGATTGCACCTAGAAGACAAGATGTAACTTGGGAAGTGTGTCTTAGCTCTCGGAGAACAGAGTTTCCCTTGTAACATCCAAATACCTTATGCAGCCTTCATACATTTAACATTTGTACAGTTTTTCAGGAACTGCCTATAGAAAAGAACTTTCCATAGCAAAGGAAATTTTCTACACAGAAGAAGAGAATTCTCTACAGGAAAGTAGGAAACTACCTAATATAGTTCTTTGCTAACAGTATTTCAGTAAATTATATTAAACAACTCTGGTGAGCATGATTTATCAAGTACCAAGCCGCATCACTGAAGCATACTTTCTGCACAAGTTCTGAGTCACCCCTCCCTCCTCATCCCCAGACATTCATATTCCATGGATTCAGCTTTCATGATTCTTAACTATATCTCTTCCTTTCCACCCCAACTTTCCTAGCTCAGATATTTATCACCTCTTACTTAGAGAGATTCCTAAATGGGTTCCCTAACTCCAGTCTCCTCACCTCTAAACCTCTCATACTCCACCGCCAGATCATTCATTCGCTCAATCAACAGGTATTTATTGAGCCCCTACTATGTCCCAGACAATACGCTGAGGGCTGGGGATTCTATCTTGAGCAAAGCAGGCACACTCCTGGAGGTGATAGTCTAGTGTAGGAGACAGCCAATTGCTAGGAACAAATAATTACGATAAACTAGAGTCATGAGTCCTTTGGTAGGTAAGAACACATGCTATGAGAGCAGGTAATTGGGAGACCCAAACCAGTGCAGTAAAATGAAAAAAAAAAGTTGCTGTTAAAAAATGATTATTCTTTTTTGGAGAAGATCAGCAAAGTGGGAGATGGTGGGAACAAGGAAGGAGCAGACTTTGATGGGGTAATCAATACTGTGAGGTTAAGATGTTTCTTAGACATCTGAATGAAGATATCAAAAAGATAAGTGGATGTGTGAGCCCGGAATACAGGATCTGGGATGGAGATAGAGAATTGGGGGTTGTCATGATTTAAAGACATGGAATTGAATGAGATCACCTAGGGAAGGGAGGGAAGGGAGGGGAAAGAGACAGGTACTGAGCTTATAGAGATCCAGTATTTGGAGGTCAGAAAGAAGAGGAACCAGCATAATAGATGGAGAAGGAACAGTCATTGAGGTAAGAGGCAAGGCAGGAACATGCAGAGTCACAGAGCACTAGAAAAGCAAGTGTTTCAGAAGAGAAGTGGAGTCTTTTCAACAAATGGCGCTGGGAAAATGAAATATCCACATGCAAAAAATAATAATAATAATAATTTGGATCCTTATGCTACATATCAAAATTAACTCAAAATGGATCAAAAATGTAGACATAAGGCCTAAAACTATAAAGCTCTCAGAAGAAGACATAGGGGGAAAGCTTCATGACATGGAATTGGCAATGATTTCTTGGATATGACACCAAAAGCACAGGCAACAAAAGAAAAAAATAGATAAATTGGACTATATCAAAATTTAAAACTTCTGTGTGTCAAAGGACACAATTAGTAGAATGAGGAGACAACCTAAAGAATGGGAGAAAATATTTGCAAATCATATATCTGATAAGGAGTTAATACCTAGAATATATAAAGAACTCTCATTCAACTCAACAACAACAACAAACCCAACAATCCAATTTAAAAATGGATGAGGGACTTGAATAGACATTTCTCCAAGGAAGGTATGGAAATGGCCAACAAGCACATGAAAAGATACTCAACATCACTAATTGTTAGAAAAATTAATATCAAAACCACAGTGAGATACCACCTCACACTCATTAGGACAGCTACTATCAAAAAAAAAAAACAGAACATAACAAGTGTTGACAAGGATGTGGAGAAATTGGAACTCTTGTACACTGCTGATTGGAATGTAAAATGATGCAGCCACTAAGGAAAAGAGTTTTGGAGGTTCATAAAAAAATTACATATAGAATTACCATATGATCCAGCAATTCCACTTCTGGGTATATACTCCAAAGAACTGAAAGCAGGGACTTGAACAGATATTTGTACACCCATGTTCACAGCAGCTTTACTGACAACAGCCAAAGGGTGGAGGCAAATCTACATGTCCATCAACGGGTGGGAGATAAGGAAAATATGCTATATACATACAATGGACGATTTTACAGCCTTAAAAAAGAAGGAAATCCTGCCACATGCTACCACATGCATGAACCTTGAGGACGTTACGTTAAGTGAAATAAGTCAGTCACGAAAGGACAAATACTGTATGATTCCACCTATATGCAGTACTTAAAGTAGTCAAAATCACAGGGACAGAAAGTAGAATGCTGGTTGCCAGGGCTGGAGGGAGAGAGGAATGGGGAGTTTTGTTTAATGGGTACAGAGAAAAGACTGCTGGAGACTGGCTGCCCAACAACGTGAATGTGCCTAACACTGCTGAACTGTGCACTTAAACATGGTTAATATGGTAAATTGTGTATCACATGTATTTTACCACAATTTTAATTTTTTTGAAGGATAAAAAAATGAATAAGTAGTCCATTTTACTAACAGGTTGAACAAGATGAGGACAGAACTGTCTGTGGCAAGATGTGGCGCTGGAGGCTTTGATAAAGCCCTTTCAGTACAGTGAGTTATGGAGTCTTGTGGAAACGCAGGGAGGAGAGAGACCAAGAGGTGAGGAAATCAAGCAAGTGAGGACACATGACTTCTCAAACTTCTCAGCTTTGAACAGAAACACAGAGATGCGGCCATAGCTGGAGGAGGAGGCAGGGTCAAGGCTGGCAGGGTGAAGATGAGCAAGATTAAAGGCTGTTCATGGAGAACCGTGGTGCCGCCGTTTGGGTTCTCTGGTCTTATGTATTGAAACAAGTGCTTATGGCCTTTTCTCCAGCAGAGCACAGCTGTGCAGGGGCAGGGGCAGAGTTAGTGGCTTTAACCTGGCTTTAACCAGGTTATGGTTTTTTACAGGCAGGGACAACAGAGGAGAGAGAGAGGCAAGAGGTTTATAAGACTTTGCAAGGGAAGGCTTAAATGCCAGGCCATAGAATCTATGCTGCACAGAGAGGGAAGTGAGGGTATGAGGAGGGGGATGGGTACAGAAATAGAGGCTTCACTGTGGTCTGGGACTTGCCTGGGTGGGAGTCCTGTTTAAACAAGTGAGCTGGAGACATAGGAGGGAAGGATCAGGGAGCAGGATGCCAGAAATCCAGATTTAAGAGGTGGGGCAGTTATTGTCCATGACTTTGCAAATAGGCGGCTTAATCAGGTCAAATAAGAGGTCTTTGGAGCCGGAGGTCAAGGAACTGAGAGTCCAGAATATTGAATGGACCACCTACATTGATACTAAAGTCACCATGAAGAATGACAAGATAGGAGGAGAACAAAGAGCTAGAGTAGGGGGAGGATGTGAGGCAAGGGGGAAACAGCATGTGCAAAGGCCCTGGGGTAAGTGAGAATATGTCACTTTGAGGAACAGAAAGAAGTTCGTTAAGGATGGAGAACTGAGTACCATGGGGAAGGTAATGGATAGAATGCAAGGCTATTTTTGTGAAGACTTCGGAACACATGTAAATGAGTTTATTTTTTATCCACAGGGAAGCTATTAAAGGATTTTAAGTAGAGAGAACTACAATCAGATTTGTGTTTTTGAAAGATCACTCTGATAAATAAACTGATACATCAGACCATGGAGTATTATTCAGTGCTAAAAAGAAATGAGCAATCAAGCCGTGAAAAGACATGGAGGAAACTTAAAGGCATATTTCTAAGTGAAAGAAGCCAATCTGAAAAGGCTACATCCTGTATGAATCCAACTATGTGACATTCTGGAAAAGGCAAAACTATGGAGACAGGAAAAAGAAAAGATCAGCAGTTACCATGAGTTCGGGGAGAAAAAGGAATGAAATAGGCAGAGCACAGGGGTTTTTTAAGGCAGTGAAACTACTCTGTATGCTGCTATAATGGTGGATACATGTCATTATAGATTTGTCCAAACCCACAGAACGCACAGCTCCAAGAGTGAACCCTAAGGTAAACTATGGACTTGGGCAATAACGTGTCAACATAGGTTCATCAATTGTAACAAACGTACTCCTGGCAGAAGCCAGTGCAGGAGGCCAGCTGTGTGGAGGGGGCATATGAGAACTCTGTACTTTATGTTCAATTTTACTGTGAACCTAAAACTGCTAGAAAAAAATGGTCTATTTTTTTTTAATCACTCTGGAGTGCTGTGTGGAGCATGGATGGGACAGGGGTAACCCTGGAGAAAGGAAGCCCTGACAAGAGACTGTTGCTGCCACCTGCTGAGACAGGGAGCAGAGAAGCGGAGTGAGTTTAGGGACTGGGGGAAGGGCATGGTGAGTTAAGTTGTGGGGTGGGGGGAGGCGTGTGAAATCTGAGTTTTCCGGAGCTGAAAGGAGTCCATGCCTAATACTTTTTCCATCATAAGCACTAAGCACAGAAAAAGCCACGCAGGGTGCACCCCTGCAGCTCTGTAAACACACTCATCATAGCCAAGGCCAACTCAGGCCTGTTTGCATGAGGCCATGTAGCATGGTGGTTGAGCTCATGGACGCCAGAGCCCTTACCAGCTTGGAAAACTTATTTAACCTCTGTGCCTCAGTTTCTTTACCTATAGAATGTTGAGTAATAGCAGTACCTACCTCATAAGGTTGCTGTAGATTGAATTAGTGCATATAAAGTAGCAAGGAAAGTGATGAATCATCAACAGCATATGAGCCTTTGCTATCAATACTATGAATACTCACTACTTTGAATAAAGTTTAGCTCATATATTTACTCCATTATTCATTCATTCAATAAGTATTGATAGATTCCCCACTACTGGCACTCAAAGATAAATCATATCCTAATTCTACTCTCAAGAAACTTAGAAACAGAGATTAAGACATGCAAACTTTACATTTTAAACCCCAATCTGAAGAACAACATGAATTAATAAATGACAGGAAGTGTTACCAGAATATATGCATCACCACAAAGAAAAACATTCAAATACATTTGAAGTTAAAGCGATGTATTTATCTTCCTTCATATATATAATCTTCCTTTTTATATAGCTGTCTTTAAATGATATATTTAACTTAATATATATTTTAACTGTGTGTACATACAAATACATACAAGTATTTCACCTTGCTTTGCTTTTAAAAAGCAAAGTACCCAGAGAAAACCATAATTCAAAAAGACACATGTACCCCAATGTTCACTGCAGCACTATTTACAAGAGCCAGGACACAGAAACAACCTAAAAGTCCATCAACAGAGGAACGGATAAAGAAGATGTGGTACATATATACAATGGTATATTACTCAGCCATAAAAAGGAATGAAATTGGGTTATTTGTAGAGATGTGGATGGACCTAGAGACTGTCATACAGAGTGAAGTAAGTCAGAAAGAGAAAAGCAAATATCGTATATTAATGCATATAAGTGGAATCTAGAAAAATGTTATAGAAGATCTTATTTGAAAAGCAGAAATAGAGACACAGACATAGAGAACAGCAAATGTATGGATACCAAGGGGGAAAGGCAGGGCGGGGGGATGGGTGGGATGAATCGGGACATTGGGATTGACATATATACACTACCGATACTATGTATAAAATTGATAACTAATGAGAACCTTCTGTATAGCACAGGGAACTCTACTGAATGTTCTGTGGTGGCCTAAATGGGAAGGAACTCCAAAAAAGAGGGGATATATGTATACGTATAGTTGATTCACTTTGCTGTACAGCAGAAAATAACACAACACTGTAAAGCAACTATACTCCAAAAAAAACTAATAAAAATAAATAAATAAATAAAAACAAAAAGCAAAGTATTTGAAGAATGACAGTCAATGCTAGAGAACCAGTTACTGACAAAACCAACTGTGTACCCAGCCAAATAAGCGACGGTATAGTGTAGTGATTAAGAGCACAGAATCTGGAAGAAGATTTCGAGTTCAAATCCCAGCTCTCCCACTTACTACCTGTGTGACCTTGTGCAAATGAGACCTCTTTGTACCTCAGTTTCCCCTTCTGTAAAATGGGAATATAAAAGCACCTCATGCCTCTTCAATAAGTGGTGCTGGGAAAACTGGACACCTACATGTAAAAGAATAAAATTAGAACACTCCCTAACACCATACTCAAAAATAAACTCAAAATGGACTAAAGACCTAAATGTAAGGCCAGAAACTATCAAACTCTTAGAGGAAAACATAGGCAGAACACTCTATGACATAAATCACAGCAAGATCCTTTTTGACCCACCTCCTAGAGAAATGGAAATAACAACAAAAATGAACAAATGGGACCTAATGAAACTTAAAAGCTTTTGCACAGCAAAGGAAACCATAAACAAGATGAAAAGACAACCCTCAGAATAGGAGAAAGTATGTGCAAATGAAGCAACTGACAAAGGATTAATCTCCAAAATTTACAAGCAGCTCATGCAGCTCAATTATCAAAAAAACAAACAACCCAATCCAAAAATGGGCAGAAGACCTAAACAGACATTTCTCCAAAGAAGATATACAGATTGCCAACAAACACATGAAAGAATGCTCAACATCATTAATCATTAGAGAAATGCAAATCAAAACTACAATGAGATATCATCTCACACCAGTCAAAATGGCCATCATCGAAAAATCTACAAACAATAAATGCTGGAGAGGGTGTGGAGAAAAGGGAACCCTTTTGCACTATTGGTGGGAATGTGAATTGATACAGCTACTATGGAAAAAAAAACTAAAAATAGAACTACCATACGACCCAGCAATCCCACTACTGGGCATATACCCTGAGAAAACCATAATTCAAAAAGAGTCATGTACCACAATGTTCACTGCAGCTCTATTTACAATAGCCAGGACATGGAAGCAACCTAAGTGTCCATCAACAGATGAATGGATAAAGAAGATGTGGCACATATATACAATGGAATATTATTCAGCCATAAAAAGAAACGAAATTGAGTTGTTTGTAGTGAGGTGGATGGACCTAGAGTCTGTCATACAGAGTGAGGTAAGTCAGAAAGAGAAAAAACAAATACCTTATGCTAACACATATATATGGAATCTAAAAAAAAAAAAAAAAAGGTCATGAAGAACCTAGGGGCAGGACAGGAATAAAGACACAGACCTAGTAGAGAATGGACTTGAGGACATGGGGAGGGGGAAGGGTAAGCTGGGACGAAGTGAGAGAGTGGCATGGACATATATACACTACCAAATGTAAAACAGATAGCTAGTGGGAAGCAGCCGCATAGCACAGGGAGATCAGCTCGGTGCTTTGTGACCACCTAGAGGGGTAGGATAGGGAGGGTGGGAGGGAAGGAGACGCAAGACGGAAGAGATATGGGGATATATATATATATATATATATATATATATATATATATGTATAGCTGATTCACTTTGTTATAAAGCAGAAACTAACACACCACTGTTAAGCAATTATACTCCAATAAAGATGTTTAAAATAATAATAACACCTCATACAATTGTTGTATGACTTAAATGAGTTAATAAACGTGAAGCACTCAGAATAGTAAGAACCCCAAAAGTACTAGCTATTATCATGCAGAAATATTCCACGTGCTTATTTATTTGTAAGCCCAAATCAGCGTTCAAGTAATTTTATTAAATCTGGAATATGCACCACTAACAAAGGGAAATGCTAGATTTTACAAGCAGTGAGTTGGTACAGTCATTTCTCATGAAGTAAGGGCTGTTAGGCCATGTTAACTGCAAGGTGTTGCCAGTCACTAGGCCTCATCTTGAATCTGCCACCAGAGGGCGCCAACAATAGGTTTCTGACAAAGCTGTGCAAAAATGAACACCAGGAAAGGCAGAATCAGGTCAATTTACACCAGACTGACTTCTGGGTCTACTCCAGTCTCTCTGGGGCAGGATATTTTATTTACATTTAAAAGTCCAGTTTCGGTTTGGAGAACTTTCTGGTCTAAATGATTGATATTCGTTTGAGTTTTAAGCCACATAGCCCACACCTTTTTCTAAGAGTCACGTTGTCACCCGACTTGTAGATTTGGTTGCAAGACGCATACTTTCTCGTAGATGGTGAGCTGGGTTCACAAACCACCAACGGTGGGCCCAGCCCACTCGCTAAGGAGTTAGTGGGTTCATGCTGTACCTTTCTTCCCCCAGTGCACAAGGAGATACTCTGATTGAATCACTGTCCATATTATTCCATATTACTCAAGTATAAGTAAAAATATCTTTAAGCGTGCATCTTACTTGTACCTAAAAATGGCATATTCTGGTGAGTCACTTTTTAAATCTACGATTTCATTGTAACATTGTACTTTGCCATTTATAGCCTGCTTTGTAATAAATTCTTTTGTAATTTCCCAGTCTCCATTTTTAATAACCCATTTAAAACCTATTTCAAAGAAAATAGATGCATTTTTATATTTAAATTTTATTCATTTGTACATAGGCCAGTATTTTCATCTTTTTGGCAGCTCCATAATAACATTTTAGATCCACTTGTTATCTTTTATTATCCACACAGCATCATTTGCCATTTTTAAAAGTTAACTATTATTCAGTCACACACTGAATTCCTTGTATTCTTCGGGAAATCATTTGAGGAAAATGTAACTGTTAAACACCTGAATGGAAAAGAAACTTGGATATTACAGTTGCACAAAATGTGTTCTAGTTCACTCTCTGTAAGAGCTCAGATCTTAATGGGTTTTGAGGCCGACATTATCCGGCCCCATTTCCTCTCTGGTGTGTCTCCTGCTTCACTCTTCCCTGCCCTTTCTACCCGGACCTCCACACGAGTCCATGAACATGCTGGGCAAACCATCGCCTTGGAGCTTCTGCACTGTCTGGGGCCTCTTCCTTTTTTGCTCTTTCCCCAGATAACACTTCCTTACCTCAAATAGCACCCCTTCAGTGAGTTCTCTCCTGACCACCCTATATGATATGAAACATCTTCAGCATCCCTCACCCCCCATCCCCTGCTATTTTTTCCCATAACATCTGTCACTTCTATTATACTGTGTCATTTTCCTTACTTTTTTTTTTTTTGCGGTATGCGGGCCTCTCACTGTTGTGGCCTCTCCTGTTGCGGAGCACAGGCTCCGGATGCGCAGGCTCAGCGGCCATGGCTAAAGGGCCCAGCCGCTCCGCGGCATGTGGGATCTTCCCGGACCGGGGCACGAACCCGTGTCCCCTGCATCGGCAGGCAGACTCTCAACCACTGCGCCACCAGGGAAGCCCATTTTTCTTACTTTTTATGTATTGTCTGTCTCCCCCTCCTGGAATATAAGTTCCACAAGAGCAAGGATTTTTGTTTGCTTTGTCCTTTTTAGGACAAAGCGGGCCTAGAACAGTGCCTGCACATAATGGGTGTTCAGTAAATACTTTTTAAGCTAACTGAAAGATATTAATGATACAAAAATATCCTGAGTCATAAAATGTCTCTTTACCATTTATGAGTATTGCATCTATCATCCTATTTGCAGTTTTAGCTAAAACTGAGGTTTCTGCTAATCATTCACTTTGAATGGTGTTTAGATTTTGAAAAAAAGAAAAACTAGAGCTTCAGCTTCAAACCATTCCACTTCCAGCATAATCACAAGGTCAGATCTTCTGGAAAAATCCCTCATGCAGAGTCGGAGAATCCCACGATGCCTTAAATTTCCATGTGATGTTTTCCCCTTTCATGTGGAGAGTGGAACTGTCAGGCTATGACTCTTCTCCATCATCTCTAAGTCTCCCCACAAGACTCTCCCCAGACACATTGTACTGCACGTCTGCAATGGGGAGGAAGGCAAGGGGAGGCTGCAAAAGTCCTGTTCATCTAAAAATCACGTTCATTTTCTCTGTGTGTTTCTATAAAACAATCAAGATAAATCAGTCCCTCAATGCCCCCAAACAAATAAGAAAGCAGTGACTGTCTTTCACCATGGCCCCCAATTTCTCCCCTGAAGAGAGTAATAAAAAGAATCAGATGTCACCAAAAGTATGGACCATAAAAGAAAAAATTTTTTGATTAATTGGACTTCATTAAAATTAAAAACTTCTGCTGTTCAAAAGACAGCATTAAGAAAATGAAAAGATAAGTCATGGCCCAGGAGAAAATATTTACAAATCATATAACTAGAACAACTTGTATCCAGAACATTTTTTTAAGTCTCACAATTCAATAATAAGACAAACAACCCGATGGGCAAAACAATGAGCAATGCCCAATGCCCAATGTTAAAACAAATGGGCAAAAGATTTAAATAGATACTTCACCAAAGAAAATATATGGATAGCAAATAAATACATGAAAAGATATTCAGTATTACTGGTCATTGTGAAAATGCAAATCAAAACCATAATGAAAAACCATCACAACTCCTCCAGCAAAAAGGCTATAATCAAAAAGACAGATAATAAGTGTTGGTGAGGATACGAAGAAACCCTCAGACATTGCTAGGGGAAATGTAAAATGGTACAGCCACTTTGGAAAACAATTTGACGATTTCTCAAAAAGTTAAACCCACACTTTCCATATGACCCAGCAATTACACTCTTAGGCATCCACTCAAGAGGAAGGAAAACATGTCTACACGAAGACTCTCATAAATGAACGTTCATAATGACTAAAAACTAGAATAACTTAAATGTCCATCATTTTGTGAATGGATAAACAAAATGATATATCAAACAGTGGAATCCGGGCCACCTTGATGGGCAAGCAGCCAGGGTAGATGCACACGAACCACGCTCAGAAGGACCCCACACATAGGGTTTCATGCTCTGTGGTCACCATCTTGAACTTCTTAGTAAGTTTATCTTTGAATTTGTGTTTGGTAAGTGAAGTCCAATGGGACACGGGACAGATCTAGGTTCCCAACACATCCCAGCATAAAGCTTGCACTACCCTTGGGGGTTACCTGTCCCCATGGGTTGGGGCAATAGACCCATGTGGAAGAGAGATGCCTGGCTCAACTTCTACACCCCCAGCCAAGCCACAGCACATTAGTCCAGTGGCTGGTGGGAAAGGCAACCCAGCAGCTGGAGGACCATGGGCACACAGTAAGCCATGGTAAGTATCCACGTGCTAAACACAACACCAAATAGCAAATAAAAAGCACCATGGCAGGGTTTCCCTGGTGGCGCAGTGGTTGAGAGTCCGCTTGCCGATGCAGGGGACGCGGGTTCGTGCCCCGGTCCGGGAAGATCCCACATGCCGCAGAGCGGCTGGGCCTGTGAGCCATGGCTGCTGAGCCTGCGTGTCTGGAGCCTGTGCTCCGCAACGGGAGAGGCCACAACAGTGAGAGGCCCGGGTACCACAATAAAAAAAAAAAAAAAAAAAAAAAAAGCACCATGGCAGACTAAGAAAGAGACCGCAGAAGAAAAGGAAAAGCTTTATATTTTAATAATGTTAGTGGCACTTTTTCCTGCTTTTTGAACAAGGGGACTGGCATTTGCATTTTGCACTGGGCCTACAAGTTATGTAGCCAGACCTGAAAGAAATAGTATGCAGTAGTAAAGAAGAATGGAGTAATGATACATACAACAACATAAGTGAACCTCACAACCATTCTGCTTGATTAAACAAGCTGACACCAAGGACCACATATTACATGATTCTATTTATATAATATTTCTAGGGGAAAAAAGGCAAAACTATAGAGTCAGACAGCAGATCAGTGGTTATCTGGGGCTGGGGGATGGGAGCAGAGATTGAGTACAAAAGGCTCAAGGGAACTTTCAGGATAATGGAGTTATCCTAAAACTGGATTGTGATGCTGGTTTAAATGTATAAACAAACTAAAACTCATTGAACTGTACACTTAAGATGGGTAAATTTTATGGTATTCAAATTATATCTCAATAAAGTTGCTTAAAAAAGAATCTGACGTCCTCGCTCCTATTTCCCACAACTGACCCACACATCTCGTAAGGTAGCCTGCTCAGGCCAGCAGACGCAGCTGCACAGGACAGGGATACCTCAGTCCAAAGCCAAGGAAACACTATCAGCCCTGAGGCTGAGAACACCTGGGCAACTGAAAATCCCCCCACCTTCTGCCAAGAGTGGGAACAGTATAGCTGATAGCCGGGTAGTACATGGTGCTGAATTTTTTAAAGGAATCAAGGAAGAGTGGAACCCTATTGGCTAGTCTGTCTTTATGGAACCTGCATTTTCTGTGATACTGGAATACAAAAGAATCAAGAACAATCTTACTGTGGTAGACAGAATTTTAAGATGGCCCCCCATGGATCCCTGCCCCCTCGTGGTTATTCCCTATATAATCTCTTTCCTTCAGTGTGGGTGGGATCTGTGACTTACTTCCAGCCAATAGAATATGGCAAAGGTGAAGACACTGCAGATGTAATTAAGGTTCCAAATCAGCTGATTTAGTGTTCATCGAAAGGGAGATTATCAAGGGTGGGCCTGGTTTAATCAGGTGAGAGCTCTTCCCGAGGTCAGGGATTCTCCTTGCTGGCTTAATGAAGTAAGCCAGCATGTCGAGGAAACCCACAGGCAGGGAGTTGCGGGTGAGCTCTAGTATCTGAAGGCAGCCTTCAGCTGAAAGCCAGCAAAAAGCTGGAGCCCTCAGTTACAGGGCTGAAGGAAATGAATTCTGCCAACAACCTGGAGGAGCTTAGAGGCAGATACTTCTCCAGACGAGAATGAAGTCCAGCCAACGCCTTAACTGCAGCCTCATGAGCTCGCCAGCAGAGGACCCAGCTAAGCTATACTAACCTCCAGACCCACTGAAACTGGGAGATAATAAATGTATGTTGCTTTCAACAGCTATGTTTATGGTAATTCATTACCGTACACAAGAAAGAAAGAAAAATATTCATTGCCCATACAAAAGAGGCATCCTTAACTCTGTCCTACCCTAAGACAGATTGTTACATCTTATCAAGGCACTTGAGCTGCTGTGCTCATGGGAGTACACTCTAAGTGCGGCAACCGTGTTCACTGAACTGAATATTAGCATCCGTAGTCTGAGAACTACAAGTGACTTTACAGGGGAAATGGGACTGGGTCTGAAATCAATTTTATCCCATGAACATCAGAATGGGTGGTTGCCATAGCTTAAAATGGGAAGGTATGTGAAGGGCCTACAGAAATATCTGGCACACAACAGGTACTCAGTTAAGTGTTACTTCACTCTTTACTCATGTGAAGACTTCTCCTCTCTGTCTAACCCAAAATGTCAGTGTGCATTTTAACAGTGACCTTCTAGAGGCAATAGATCCAGCTTCGTTTTCTTATCTAGGGTAGGAGGACTCCCTAGGAGGCCAGCAAAAGATGTACCTTAAGCCAGTGACTCCCTGAAGCTCTTATTACAGAGCTGTACATGGCCACCCCATTTGCACCATCCAATGGCCTGGCATATGCAGGTGGACTTACCTATACTGGCCACTCCTACATTAAAGAGCAATAAATGACAAGAGCTGCCAGTTGCACCTTGGATTTATGACAAAGGATTCTAAATTCTCTTCTGCCACACAGCCCAAGCAGTGAATGACAGCTCCTTGAAGAAGCTATTCTAACAGAGAACCACCAGGGGGAGTCACACCATCAAAGAAAAAAATGAACCGCCTCAAACAGGGATCACTTCAAACTCATTCTCAAGGGCCAACGACTGGGCTTCCCTGGTGGCGCAGTGGTTGAGAGTCGGCTTGCCGATGCAAGGGACGCGGGTTCGTGCCCCAGTCCGGGAAGATCCCATATGCCGCGAAACGGCTGGCCCCGTGAGCCATGGCTGCTGAGCCTACACGCCCGGAGCCTGGGCACTGAAAATGTCAAGGACCCCTTCCAAGCCCCTCCACAGAGGCAGCTCTCAGGGTGACCTGTGGCCTCCTGGGAGTTCTCTAGACATGGCAGAAAGTTCAGAGACTAGACCAAACGTTATTCAATTCAGTTCAGTTCATCTCTATTGAACCCCATGGTGCTCCAGGCCCTGGGCTGTGGCTGGGGACACAGAGTAGGATTGAGGCACATCCTTGCTCTTAAGGAACTCGGGACAGTAGGGCAGACCATGGCACAGGGCAAATATGCTTGAGCTATAAAGACACAGATGAGTGAGGAGGGGTGAGGGAAAGGGCAGGACTGCCTGTTCCAGAGAGGAGATCCAAATTAAATTCACTCAGAAATGTATGGGCTAAAGTTAACTTTTGTACTCTCTAGAGAACTGTCTTCTAAAAACACTGAGAGCAAAGGATTTTCAAAACTGGCCTTTATAACATCTATTAAGGAATGTGTTTGTCAATTAGAGCTGTCTCCTCTACTCATTAAAGTGGATCCAAAAAAGCTCTGTTTAGAGTATTCTGTGAGACCTACTGTATAGCACAGGAAACTACACTCAATATCCTATAATAACCTTTAATGGAAAAGAATCTGAAAAAGAATATATATATATATATATATATCTGAATCACTGTGCTGTACACTTGAAACACATTATAAATTAACTATGCTTCCATTTTTAAAAATAGTTCCTTTTTAACAAAAAAAATTAATTTAAAAAAATCTTTAAAAAAGTAATATTCTGTGAGCAATAAGTTTCTTTACTCTATGAACAACAGTGTGTTCCTTACTTTGTATTCATATCCCTGATACGTTACAATTACGTGATACATAACCGTGTCCTGCCTTGTGGCATTCCTCTGTATTGTCTTTTTTGGACATACCCAAAAGTAGACAAAACAATACGATGAACCCCCATGTACCCACTGACCAGCCCCAACTACCAGCAATCTACCACCAATTTTGTCCTCTGTACACCTCCATCCAGCTCTCCCCCTCCGGTATCATTTTGAAGCAAACCCCAGACGTCATACCATTTCATCTTACATGCTACAATACGTATCTCTAAAACATAAAGGTCGCTCTCTTTTAATATAACCACAATACCATCACCATACCTAAACCAAGTGAAGAACAATTCCTTAATATCATCAAATATTCAGTGTTCTAATACCCAAATTGTCCCCTAGAAGTCAAATGGTTGCGGTGTTCCTTTTTAGTTTGTTAGAATCAGGGTCCAACTAAAGTCTGTCCATGGCACTTGATTGATACTTCCTGAAATCTCTTTTAGTCTATAGGTATCACCTCCATTCTTTATTTTCCATGCAATTAATTTGTTGAGTACTATTTGTTGCCTTTTAGATTGCTTAAATTTCTTATGTTACAGGATCTGAAGCTTGGAGGAATCTATGAAATGATCTTAGAGAAGAAGATATTTTTTTCTTTCTCATATTAGTCTTATTTTAGAAATGTCCATTTTGGAGCTGAGATAGGGACATTCGTATCCTCACTCCCGGTGTGCCCAACTGAGTATCATGACATCAGTACAATCTCTTCTGATCCTACAAGTCAGATGTTGTCTCCTTTCAAAGTCAATCCCGGATCTCTAAGGACCAAAACTACTGAAAGAGTGCCCCAGTGCAGGGAACAATGCACAACAACGGCAGGACTCTTGGGCATATTCATTCCTTTGACATTCACCTGTCCTCTTTCCTTCAAAAGACTGTAAATCCTCCCTGATTAGTATGACATCTAAATATCTTAGAAAAGACCTAACTACCAAATGATTTCAGGAGAATAAAATACGCCAGACCCCAGGCCACCCCCTTGAGCTCTGATAAAATGTAAATATCTGGCCAGTGAAGATGAACGTGGAGAATCCTCTTTTTCTCTTCATTCATGACATTTGCCAGGATGCTGTTATCTAGTTGACTCCCAGAGATCTCTGAATTTTTCTGACTTTTATGAGGTTGTAAAAATCCTCCCGTGGAAAGAGCCTATGCCCCATGGGTTCAGAACGGCCACACCATGTGTCCCAAAGTCCCGCCCAGGAATCACGAGATCTGGATTCCATCATTGCCACTCACCTCACATGAGACCCTTTCCCATTTGTCCAGAACATCCTCAAGCCAGCCTTTCAAACAACCACCACCATGCAATGAGAGACAGTACAAAAGAGGAAACACACTTGCTGTCCCAGGGCTAGAAGATTTCTACAAGGTCTAAGAATCCTCACCACTCTTTCGGACTTTCTTTTTAATTCTAAAACCTTCTTTACAAAGTCTTTCTCAGGCCCTCCCAACCCGCTGAGGCTCTTGCAGCGCTCAAAGGGTCGCAGGCAACTCACCGCAGCTCCTTCACCCACAAAGAAGTTCAGAAAGCCAGAGATGGCTCTGTCGGGTAAAGGGAGGCCTAAGTGTGAAAGCCAGTCACCACCATTTAAACTGTACTTGCAGTTAAAAAGGGAGCTTTGAATTTTTTATTTATTTATTTTTTTTTTTTTTTGCCATATGCAGACCTCTCACTGTTGTGGCCTCTCCCGTTGCGGAGCACAGGCTCTGGATGCACAGGCTCAGCAGCCATGGCTCACGGACCCAGCCGCTCCGCGGCATGTGGGATCCTCCCGGACCGGGGCACGAACCTGTGTCCCCTGCATCGGCAGGCGGACTCTCAACCACTGCGCCACCAGGGAAGCCCTGAATTTTTGATTAACTAAAGAATCTAGGTAAGGCAAGATTGCTGGGATCAGCCCAGTCCTGAAGCAAGCCAAGCCTCCCTTATTCCTCACCACAGACTTACCATAAAAAGAAAACACACAACCCCCACCCAGGAGAGGCAGTCAGACTTCAAGCATGCACTGCAGCACCTCACTAGGTGAAAGGATTTCTACTGAAACAAAGAAAAGGCATCATGGCACTCACTCCTTAGAGTGCCACAATACTGTTCTCTTTCCTACTATGTGTATCCACCTCACCAGTTCTCTTCCACTGCTTCTGCTTCCCCACCAAATCCAGTCAACTCCTCCCCATGTTTCAAGATCTAGTAAGTTCCATCATAAATAGCATTACCTGTCTTAGCTCTCCTTGCCTCTCCACACCTGGAGTGAACGCTCCAGGTGTGGAGCTCCCTCATCTGAGTTCCCTTAGCAGTTTGTTCCTATTTCTAAGTTATCTCCCAATGTGCTGTACTATAGTTATTTGTTTATTCATCTGCATCCTAGGCAGACCATGAACTCCCCAGGGACAGGGACCTTATTTACCTCTGCAGCCTCCTGGTTTATCCCAGGGTCTGGCAAAAGGGAGGTACTCAACAAATGTCAGCTGAATTAAAATGGAATTGAATTGCAGTCATTCTTATCACTTCAACTTTACGAAATAGATATTTCCTAAAGGAGCTTCAAGGTTTTATAAATATTAGAGATAGCTTTTCTCAAAGGCCTCATCTAAGCTAAGATATAAATTTATTCTCAAGTTCCCCCATGATACTCTTTTTTTTTCTTTTTTACTTATTTATTTGGTTGTGCTGGGTCTTAATTGTGGCAGGCGGGCTCCTTAGTTGTGGCACATGGGCTCCTTAGTTGCAGCAGGCAAACTTTTAGTCGTGGCATGCATGTGGGATCTAGTTCCCTGACCGGGGATAGAACCCGGGCCCCCTGCATTGGGAGCATGGAGTCTCAACCACTGCGCCACCAGCAAAGTACCCCCACCCCCGCCACGATGCTCTTGAGTGTAAAGTATAACTCACTTGGCCACCATTTTTCATTTCACTGGGATGTGTTCCTCATTGAGAAGAAGAAATCCATTGATAATATCTTGAAAGATGATTGTACAACAGGATCTGACCCATGCACAAAGTGGACATTAGGGGAACTAAGAAACAACTTCAGATGGAAAAAATTCTCCGTTCCATCAGAGAATGAATGGATGGTCTGTCAGAGGACGGGGATGGAATGTTGGAGCAGATGATCACCTAGGCTCTAGCTAACCCTCAGACTTTAGAACTACAGGAAATCCAAGACACTGGTCAACTGGCAAAGACACCATAATGTCTGCTTGGTAAACTTAGTGTTTCCCATGCACTGGGACAACAAAGAAAGAAAAAACTTCTGCCCTTTGTTAATTACAATGACCTTGCCTTGATGGTATTAGGAGATAAATGCCTGCTTAGTGAAAGAAAACATTGCTGACTGGGACCTGTTAAAAGCAGACACAGTGGTCTGAGGGTGTGAGGGACCACGGGGTGGACTAAATCACCATTTGCTGGAGTCTCCTAAGCCCATATCTCTTTGTATAAACATAAAATTACAACGCCTTCCCCTTTCCAAAGATCCTCCTGTAGCCATTCCCTGAGTGTGGGCCCCTTTTAGGGGCTCAGGTAAGAATCACCGTGTTCCCTACTGCAGCCACCTCTCCCCCTACCCTTCCACTCTCCAGTCAATCTAATAATGAAATGGAAAGGATAAGACAATGTTCCTAGGATATTCAGTAGCTGAGCAAAGTGGAAGCTGCCCCAGGGTGGTCCAGATAGTCACAGTGTGTAAGGCTGAGTCTCCGGGAAGGAGATCGGGAACCTGGTAACCTCCCTCCCTGCCCACACCCTTCCCACCAAAAGTAGTGTTGAGCATCACTCTGTTTTCCCAAGCACTTTGTTTATATCAACATTGTAACCATAGTGCATTGCAGTATAATTCACCTGTGAAGCTTGCCTTAAGATTAATGTGGGGCTTCCCTGGTGGTGCAGTGGTTGAGAGTCTGCCTGCCAATGCAGGGGACACGGGTTCGAGCCCTGGTCTGGGAAGATCCCACATGCCGCGGAGCAACTAGGCCTGTGAGCCACAACTACTGAGCCTGTGCGTCTGGAGGCTGTGCTCTGCAACAAGAGAGGCCACAACAGTGAGAGGCCCGCGCACCGCGATGAAGAGTGGCCCCCGCTCGCCACAACTAGAGAAAGCCCTCGCACAGAAACGAAGACCCAACACAGCCAAAAATAAATAAATAAATTTTTTTAAAAAAAGATTAATGTGTACTTTCTATTAGCTATTTTAAAATAGTCTATGGGCCCCATCACTGCCTCTTTGGTACCCCAGTTGGGAAGGACTATTTTGGTGAGTCTTTTTATAGTCGCTTTGCCACTGAAAAGCATTTCATCCTTGCCCTCTGGTCCTCAAACGTTCCAAGTCACCAATAAAAATAGGTAAGATGCAGTAAGTCCTACTATGACCAAGCCCTAGTCTAGGTACCCTACAGGTATTATTTCACTTAACCTTCACAGTAACAATATGATATAGGTTACTATTATTATCCTTATTTTAGAGATGAGGAAGTTGAAACAGGGGAGGTTCAGTAACTTGCCCAGAGTCACTAGTAAATGGTGGAGCTGGGATTCAAGCAATCCAAGCAATCCAGTTACAAAATGTGTGCTTTCCAACACTATACTCTGTTACCTCTCATCGAGCAAAACAAAGCAGCAACAGAGGAAGGAAAGGTGAAAACAGCACATGAGTTTCCTCTTTGGTTTTGTCTCAATGGTCCATATGCTGGGATTGTAATTTCTGGTGCACAAGAGTCCACAAAGAAAGATAATCCCTTCCTCTAGTCTCTACAAAGAGAGAATATTTCTGGGAGGAAGAAACAGTATTTAAAGTCACACCACTGCCAAGCCCCTATGTTTGGGAGAGTAAGGGGTTTGTATCAGGAAATCAGGTGTGTGCAAGGAACTTCAGCAGCATCGTGTTCTAAAGCCGAGCTGGCTCAGACAGGTGCAGAGATGAGCGAAACCTGCTCACCAGTCTTCCTGTCCCCTCCAACCTGTGCTCCTCACAGCAGCAGCAGAAGCCAGAGAGATATGCAAATCTCAAATGCAAATATGACATGTCATTGACCTTCTTAAAACCTCAGTGGCTCCCCCTTGCCCTCAGTGTGAAGTCCCAGCTCTGGCCCGCCCACGTCCCCAGCTCCAGCCCCATCACACTTCAGCTCCAGCCCTGAAGGACTTGCAGTTCCCTGAGAAAAGGATGGTGACTCCCCGCTGGTCTCCCCACTGTACTGTCAGACCCTTGAGGGCATGTCCCAATTGTCTCTGAGTCCCCAAGGCCAAGCATAGCCCTGACCCAGCATAGAGTATCAATATAGGTATGAGGCTGGTCCAGGCAGGCAGGTGGATCTCCTCAGGGCTCAGGTAGGGCCTGGGGCACCATTCCTCCGCCAGTCAGATCTTGGGGCTGACAACCAGAAACTCAGTAGCCATACAGGGCAAGACCTGCAGGCAGGTAGGATAGACAGAGCCCAAGTCCAGACAACAAGACACCTCTCAGGACAGCATAGGTGGAGACCCCTTGAGCTAAGGACAGAAAGATCAGAGGTACCAACCAAGACGATCACTTGGGCTGCAAACCAAAGGGACAAAGAGGGAAGGTTGGGCTTTTCAATAATGAAGAAAAACAGAAACAACATCAGAAACAGAGACAGAACTGCTCTCAGCCACAGCAAAATCCCCAAATGCCCGGTTTGAGGACAATGCCACAAGCTACCCCAGCCAGTTTGCAAGGTTATAAGCCATAATTAGGGCTGGCAAATAGAGACTGCCTACAACTCAGGATTCCTGAAAAAAAAAAAAAAATGAAAGAAATTGTGCCTTGGGGTAAAAAAGGAAGATGCTTGCCCATGAGCTGCAGGAAGTTGTCTGTTATTTGAAGGGCCAGCCTCTCAGATTGTCAGTTCCCGGCGCGGCGACGTTGACATAAAGCAGCCCAAGATTCCACCCTTTCAAGAGTTGCCTAGAATATCTAAAAATAAGCCCAACGGGTGGACTTGCATCTCATTAATTTTCCTGAGGGTTTCACTCTGACCCTTTTTAATGCTGACATACCGCTGCTGCCTGAGAGCTTTAACTGAGCTGTTGATGGACAACTGCATAATTTGGAAGCCAAGAACTTCCTACAGCTGCTATTAGAAGCTGCCCTGTCTGTTTTCCGGCAATAAGTTCATCAAATTCACTGTACATGTAAGACCAAAACTCTGAAGCTATAAAAAGAATTTAGCGTTGGTCTCTGGAATGAGCCTTTCAACATTCTCTGCAGGACTCCCTATGCCACCGCTGCCCCTCCCCCAGGAAGTGCCCAGTCAGCACCTAGGGCTCCGTTGGGGGTGTGAACAGCTGTGCAAGGCCAGCGCCTCCCCAGGGCACACAGGTCCATCTCCGGTTGTCTACTCAAGGACACGGCTCCTGCTAGTGCCCCCTCTCTCCCGCACTCTCAGTGTCCCTCCCTTTACTGGATCATTCTCATCAGCACACAGATCTGTTATTTCTTCCCTCATAAAAGAAAACCGTCTCTCACTTGACTACACGCTCTTCCACATACTGTTCCATTCTCTGCTCCCTTTTATAATAAAACTCTTCAAAGGACGTGTCTGTAATTATCACGTCTTCTCCTCTCTTTCCAGCCTCTTGACCCTGCCCCAGCTGCACTTTCACCCCACCACTCTTCTGGCGCTGCTCTTATCAATGACTCTGTGCTCCCAAATCAATGGTCAGCCTCAAGCCTCGCCTCACTGGGCCTCCGAAGCCTGTGACACGTTTGATCGCTATCCCCTTCTGAAAGCATGCACCTCACTGGCTTCCGGACACCACGCTCCTGGTTTTCCTCCCTCCTCACGGGCCATTCCTTCCCAGCCCCCTTTGAGGACTGTCCTCCTCCTTCTGACCTCCAACTTTGGGGAGCCCCAGGGCTGAGTTCTTCTCTATTTAGTCTCACTCCCCAGGGGACTTGCCCACATACATGCTAACCATGCCCTGTTCCACACCTCCAGTTCCAGCCTCTCGCCTGAACAGCTTCCTGGCAACCTCAGTTAGACGTCTCCCACTATTCTCAAGCTTAACACGTCCAGAGCAGGACTGTTTTCCCCTCAACCCCTTCTCCTCCCCATCTTCTTTATATCCAAGGAGATAGGATACAGCAACTCCATTCTTCCAGTCGTTCAGACCAAAGGTGTTAAGAGTCATCCTTGACTCTGCTCTTTCTTACTCTACCTCCACTCTGCCCTCAAACTACATCAGAGTGCGGTCACTCCTTACCACCCACCACTTCTTCTCTAATTCAAGCCACTGCTCTGTCTGGCCTGTACTACTGCAATAGCTTCAGAGGTTACCCCATTTCCCCACCACATCAGTCTATTCTCTACTCAGGCACCCTGGGTGAAACTGACAGCTCAACTGCTCAATTGCCTGCCCTCCATGGCCTTCCATCTCCCTTACAATCCTCACTGTGGCTTCGCCTGGGTCTATGTGCACTTGCCTCAATTACTTCTCCAACCTCACTCCCCACTATCCTGCTGGCTCCCCCCCACTCCAGCTGCACCGGCCTCCTGACTGTTTTCTGAACGCCCAAGCATGCTTCCACCTCAGGCCCCCCCAGTTACTCTTTCTTCAGCCTGGAAAGCTACTCTCCTCTAATATCCACACAACTCTCTCAATTACTCATGCCTCTTTTCAAGTCTCCTAGCCAGAGAGGCTTTCCCTGACCACTTCATCCAAAATACTTCTTCCAGGGCTTCCTTTGTGGTGGAGTGGTTGAGAATCCGCCTGCCAATGCAGGGAACACAGGTTTGAGCCCTGGTCCAGGAAGATCCCACATGCCACGGAGCAACTAAACCCATGCGTCACAACTACTAAGGCTGTGCTCTAGAGCCCATGAGCCACAACTCCTGACCCCATGTGCCACAACTGCTGGGGCCCGCGTGCCTGGAGCCCATGCTCCGCATCAGGAGAGGCCACTGCGATGAGAGGCCTGTGCACCGCAGCGAGGAGTGGTCCCCGCTCGCTGCAACTAGAGAAGGCCTGAGCACAGCAGCAAAGACCCAACACAGCCAAACATAAATAAATAAATACATATTTTAAAAAAAGAAAAAATACTTCCTCCCCTTCGATCTTTCTGCCCTGTTCAGCCTGCCTTACCTATTATCCCTTAACAGTATATATGTATTTGTGTATTTGTTTATTATTTGTCTGACACACACACACACACACACACACACACACACACTATAATGTCAGCTCCATGAGAAAAGAAACCTTGTTTGGTCTCCTGCCACATTCCTGGAGCCTGGAACAGTGCCTGGCATGTAGAAGAGCCTCTAACTCTTCATTGAGCACTGCCATACGTGAAGCACTGATTTGGGTCCTTTACATAAATGAACTCATTTAATCCTCCAAAGAGACTACAAGGTAAGCAATATGATTATCATTCCCATTTCACAGAAGAAGGTAAAGCACAGAAAGGTGGTACATCTTGCTCAAAATCACACAGCTAGTTAGATGGCAGAACCAGGATTCGAATCCAGACAGTCTGGCCCCAGCACCTGCTCTGTAACCACCACTATGCACCTCCCTTAAGGAGTTCAATGTAGTCTGGAGGAATTTTGAGGCTCCATCCTGCCTAGACTTAACATCCAGCACCTTGGCTCTGACCTTGGCCCCAGCTCTGCCCACAGGGCTCTGCCCTGCTGACAGCTGGGCCCCAATTCTGGTAGCTTCATCTCCATCTTACTCTTTGGTAAAAGAGTCCTAAGTCTCTGTCTTGGCTCACCTGCCCAGAATCCCTGTCCCCAGAACTGGGTCCTGTAAGAGCCCTCCCCAGAGACAAGAAGGCTTCTGGTTCTGCATAGGCCAAGAGGCCTTCAGGCACTGACCATCCAGCTATCTGGACAGAGCCCATCCCAGGAGCATCATGCAGTCGGCTCACCCCTCAGAACATGGCTGGCAGCCTAGTAGTAACTGCATCCAAAACCAGCCCATGGGGAGAAGCCTGTCCACAAGCCCCTACCAGCCAACCTTACCAGTCACTCCTGTACGGTTCACTAACCATTCCTAAATCACGTGCAATGTGCCAGGCGCTGTGTACAGCACTTCCCACACGTTACCTTATGTTATCCCGTGACATAGGTAGTATCAAACCCACTTTGTAAATCTATAATGTTTAAAAACTTGCCAAGGGTCAGGGTGGGACTGAGCCCAGACCATCTGACTCCAGCGCCTGCGCTGTCCCTCCTCCTCCTCACTGTCACCGGGCAGACTCTCTCCCAGCCTGCGGACACGGCTGCTTGCTCTTCGTGCATCTCAAAGGCAACAGCAGGTAGAAAATTCTGAAACATATTGTCCTGGCTGTCTGAGTGTTACATTCAAACGCATGTGTGCATGTGCACGCGCGCGCACACACACACACACACACACTCATTTTCTCCATCTCTCTCTCTCTCTCTCTCTCTCTCTCTCTCTCTCTCTCTCTCTCTCGGAGTCATGAGGCAAGGCCTCAGCCAGTGCATGTCTCTGTTCAAAATTATTGGGGCATCTCAGGACTATCCCCATTTACATTTAATAATAACAATCAAGTTATTATCTTTGACACTAATTGAAGGAATCTGAACAGATAATCATAGCTCAAGACATGAACTTCTCTTTTGCTTACTAAAAATCACTGGGGACTTGCCTCTGACTGAGGCCTGAGTCACTGCCAGAGCTCCCAGCAGTGAGCAACAATCACAGGACTATCAACAAGCATTTCTTGAACACCTATTGCATACGAGGTGGCAAAGCCCAGTGGATAGAGCTCTGAACAGACTACTCAAAGGTCCAGGTTTGAGCTCCAGCTCAGTCACTTATCTGTTGTGTTACCTTGGGTAAGTCATTCTGTGTCTCTGAGCCTTGATGAAAAGAGAGATGGAACCAACTGGATTCTAATGAGATCTCTTCTACATTTGGCATTCTATGGAGAAGCAAAGAGGCTTCAGATCCCACACAGTAGAGGCCAAAGGAAAGTTTTCTTTGAGGGAGTCTGCTGTCCATGGAAAACACCAGAAAGGATTGTTCTACATTAGAGATGGTTGGCCTTTTGAATGTGAAATGCCTGAATTACTAAAATAACTATCAGAATGATGGACAGATGCCTGTATGCACTCATTCACTCATTCATTCATTCAGGGCTGGAGTGGCCAAACTGACCTTTACTCAGGTCCTGACTCTGGAAAAAGTTCCCAGCTTTGGAGTCAGCCACCCCTGGGTTGGAGTCGCAGCTCCAACTCTTACAATCAGTGGAACCCTTGGCAAGTTGGTTAACCTGTCTGAACCTCAGTTTCTGCATCTTTAAAATGAAATAATTGTTCCCATCGCCTCCATTCCCCAGTCTCCAGAAGACTGAGAATAGACCTCTTTGAGCACACTCAGATTAAAGGGAGTAAAAGTTTGTCACCACTCCCCCCTTAATTCACCAAATAGGTCCTTTATATTCCATACTCATCATCAGTATACTTGGGGCTTCCCATCCATTTAACAAGTTTTTATTGAGTGTCATTTTTTTTTCCTAATTATATATTTACTTTATATAGCTTTTTTTTAACATCTTTATTGGAGTATAATTGCTTTACAATGTTGTGTTAGTTTCTGCTTTATAACAAAGTGAATCAGCTCTATGTATACATATATTCCCATATCTCTTCCCTCTTGCGTCTCCCTCCCTCCCACCCTCCCTATCCTACCCCTCTAGGTGGTTACAAAGCACCGAGCTGATCTCCCTGTGCTATGCACTTGCTTCCCACTAGCTATCTGTTTTACATTTGGTAGTTTATATATGTCCATGCCATTCCCTCACTTTGTCCCAGCTTACCCTTCCCCCTCCCCCTCCCCGTGTCCTCAAGTCCATTCTCTATGTCTTTATTCCTGTCCTGCCGCTAGGTTTATCAGAAACATTTTTTTTTTTAGATTCCATATACATGTGCTAGCATATAGTATTTGTTTTTCTCTTTCTGACTTACTTCACTCTGTATGACAGACTCTAGGTCTATCCACCTCATTACAAATAGCTCAATTTCGTTTCCTTTTATGGCTGAGTAATATTCCATGGTATATATGTACCACATCTTCTTTATCCATTCATCTGTGAATGGACGCTTAGGTTGCTTTTCATGTCCTGGGGCTATTGTAAATAGTGCTGCAATGAACATTGTGGTACATGTCTCTTTTTGAATTATGTTTCTCATGGTATATGCCCAATAGTGGGACTGCTGGGTCATATGGTAGTTCTATTTTTAGTTTTTTAAGGAACCTCCATAGTGGCTGTATCAATTTACATTCCCACCAACAGTGCAAGAGGGTTCCCTTTCTCCACACCCTCTCCAGCAGATTTCTTTGTAGATTTTGTTTGTGGATTGTCTGTAGATTTTTTAATGATGGCCATTCTGACCGGTGTGAGGTGATACCTCTTTGTAGTTTTGATTTGCATTTTTGAGTGTCATTTTGCTCCAGGTATTATACTAGGTCTCAGGATCACAAGTGAATAAATACACATGGTCTCCATCTACACTAAGCTTCAAGTCTAGAGGGGGAGATGGAGGCGAACACAGCATCTACAGGGTATTCTCAGCAGCTTGCATCCCAGCACAGAGCAAACAGGTACATGTACTGTAAAAATATTATTTGATAAAGTTACAAAAAGAATTAATTAGCAAGATAAGGGAAATCCATAGGAACACACAGAAGGGAAACCAAGATCAGATATGGGAGGTCACAAAGGCTTCCTTGGGGAAGAAATGTTGCAGAGAAAGAATATTCCAGGCAGAGGGAAAAGCACTTGCAAATCCTGGAGAAAAGACACAGAGAACTGAAAGCAGGGCAGTGACTGTTGCTCAGAGGTCACCACAGTACCAAGAAAAGAGACATATCTGCCTAGGTCCATAGGGACTAGATCTTAAAAGACATTATGGGCTCATTTAAGGAGGACGGATTTTCCTGAGGGCAGCAGAAAGCCTTTAAGGGATTTTACAAGGCAGAGATATCATGAGACATTTATTTTAGAGCTATGCTTCTCAAATCCCAGTGTACTTAGGTATGTATCATCTGGGTACTTGATAAATGCAAATTCTGATTCAGCAGATCTGGGGTGGGGCCTAGGATTCTGCATTTCTAATGAGCTCCCATGTGATGCTGATGGTGCTGGTCCATGGACCACACTTTTGAGTACCAAGGTTTTAGAGTGATCACTCTAGCTAGTTTTGATAAATGAATTGGAAGAGAGCAGAACCAAGGAGACAGGGACACCAGCTGGATAAGTGATAGTGAGGAAATGGGCTGAGGAAGTGGCAAATGGAACAGAAATAGATGAGCAGAGATGGAATATCACAGGATTTGTCAGGGGAGAAGAAGCCAAGGATGGTGTTGCTGTTCCTGGCTTAGGCATCTGAGTGAGTCAAGGTGGCATTCGCCGAGACAGGAGCCCAGAAGGAAAAGCCAAGTTCGGGAGAGAAGATGAATTCATCTTTGTACACACTGTTCTTATGAGGTTCCTCTAAACATTTTAAGTAGAGGTATCAAGGAAGCAGTTGAATATACAGATAGAGAATTCAGAAGAGAGTTCTAGATCACAGACGTATAACTGGGAGCCATCAGCAGGTATATATTTTTTTCTCTTCTCTGAAATGCCAGAGAAGCTAGAGCTGCAATTTCCTTCCCTCTGGCAGCTTCTGAAATACTTCCAATATAACGGGGCAGGGAGCAGGGAGCTGGTAGCTCCATGGCACTCCCCTTCTTAAGCTTGTCTACTGCTCCCTCAAGGTTCCCCACAAGCAAACATGGTTGGAACCTGCTAGGAAGAGGAGTGCTCCCTCACAGAGGCTAGGGGACCTTATTTCTACCCACTGAAATCCAAATTCAATCTCATTCATAGACTGTTTGAGAAAAGGAAATAAGAGAAGATTATGAAGGGTGTCTGGCATAACGCCTACTAGCAGAGAGTGGAGAGAGGGAGCTAGGCTGTAGTCACATGCAGTACCATGTCCAGGAGGACTAGCAAGAACTTGGCAGGGCTTAAGTCCCAGAAGGTCAAATAAGCCCCAGAAAGGAACAGGCACAGGAAACAAGAAAGACAGGAGGAAGCCCTGCATATACAGTCAATTAATATTTAATAAAGGATCCAAGAATACTCAATGGGGAAGAAAATGGTCTCTTCAACAAATGGTGTAGGGAAACTGGATAACCACATGCAGAAAAATTAAACAGGACCCTTATCTTACACAACTCACAAAAGTTAACTCGAAATGAATTAAACACTTAAACAGAAGACCTGATACCATAAAATTCCTAAAGGAAATCACAGGGGAGAAGCTCCCTGATATTGGTCTAGGTAATGATTTTTTGGATGTGGGACTGGGACTGACCAAGACTGGGACCTGTTTCAAAGACTGGGGTGACCAAGTAGCTCTGACTGTAGGGTTGGAAAGATGCTATTTCACAACCCCCCCTGCCTTTACTGACTCAGCTCACTCCACTCTTTCCTTCGTCTCTCCACCCTTTCCTTTCAAAGCCCAGCTCAAGTCAGCTTTTGCCAGAAGACTCCCCTGGACCCTCTGTTCATGTCTTTGTGTCCCCGTTTACCCTGTATAGATGACCAACATATCCTCCATATCAATTTATTGTGTATAATGGTTTAATGACTACCTCCTTCAACAGACTGTGAGTTCCATATGGCTGTTGCGCTGGAGTGATATCAAGATAACATCCAAATGTAATAGTCTAACTCTTCTGCTGAATATAAATAGACTGACTTTCATTTTCAACAATATGACAGACTTGGAAGTCAAGGAAAAAGACTCCTGGCACAGGGGTACCAAAAATGCTACTAAAACATTTTTAAACCTCTTTTCATTGACATGTCTGAGCTGGCATGAGAGTTATAGAAAGGCTCAAAGGTTAGGAACAATGAGAAACCATAAATCCAGAGAGATAAGCAAGTACTGAAACTGGCATTCTCTCTGGAGAAATCAGTCAATCTCTCTTGGCTTAGGGACTGATTTTACTTGGCCTCATGAGCATGAGAGGACAGGAAATAAAGTCTGGAACCAAAAAGGGGTGGAATGCTAAAGTAGAGCTCTCTCCAAAAAAGCACCATCCTCAATTGTATGAACTAGATTTTTTTAAAAAAATCTTTCCCACAGTATGGGTAAACAGTGGATATCTTGACTGCTTTGACCCGGACTCCAGCTAAAGTATGAAATACAGGGAGGGGGACTCTCCCCAAAGAACTCTTCATCACAAGGCTTTACTCACATGGATTCAGAGATGGAACCTACACTACCTGTGGAGACAAAAAAATCCCAACTCAAACATTAGTTTAAAGTGATCCCAGGTTAACCAGAAAATTCCAAGCAGAATGAAAACAAAAATACCATACCAGACACACTGTATTCAAACTACACATCATTAAATATAGAGAGAAAATCTTAAAAAGCAGACAAAATGAAAAGGCTGATTATCTGTAGTCAAACAACCGTTCGACTGACAGCTGACTTTTCTCCTAACAATGAAAGTTAAAAATGGTGGAATTACATGAAATGTATGAATTTCAGCCTATCTAGGCCCACCAGGTGATTAGCGTACTCACCTCCCTTTCATGTGGCATAAATCTCCTCCTGGAGAAGAGCAGGGAAGCACCCTCTTAGAGCCATCTCTTCTCTCTTGCTCTGTGGGTTCTATCTTCTATTTTCCCCCAATATTATTTCATTCAGCACAAAGGGAAACCTGAGAAATGTCAGTAATAATTCCTAATTTGGCTGTCATAGCTGCAGAGGAGAGGCCCAATTAACCCCATAACACTTTACTCTGGGTTAGGGTGGAAAAAGCATTATACTGAAAGTAAAAGAACATTGTTCTGGCACCACTATTTATTAGCTTTATGACTTTGTGTAAGTACCTTCTCTTCTCTGAGCCCTCAATTTTAAAAAAATAGATTTGAATTTGAAGAGTTCTAAGGTCCCTCACAGGTCTGAAAGTTTCATTTATACTTCTATCTATGCCCTTAGCTTGCATTTGGCTCTTACTAGATGTTTTCTCTCAGAAATATAGTAACAGGGAGAGAACATTATCACATCTCCCTATAAGGCTACTATTTCCTCTCCTATATAGTAAATAATGCAAGGTTCCAATGTCCTCAGAGACAAAGAAAATTGTAACCATCCGAAGTGTGACAGAACTATAAGGATGACAGTAACATGAAATCAGCTATATGAATTACAAAACATATCACAGTTCAGTTTGTTCCGTGATGGAACAAAAGACACATATTTTAAGAAATAACAGTAACTATGGGTGTCATTCATGGAAAGATCTATCACTAGCAGATGAGATTATGACCTTCCAGTCATAATTCTGGAACAGGGAGTAAACAAGAAGAGAAGACCCCCAGGCAGTTCTATTTTTAAAAATCAGGGCATATGAATGTATCAAGTATGAGGATAGTTATGATGACCAAGGACAAAATGTTTTAAATTGGGAATAACCCAGAAAATTAAAAACATGGTTGTCTTATCAAAAGGTCAGAATGTGATATATCAAGATATATACATACATATATATATATATATATATATATATATATATATATATATATGCATTAACATACCAGGGGTAATAGAAAAAGCACAAGCCCCTAAGTCAGACAGCCTTCATTCAAGTCCTAGTTCTACCATATATTTGCCATCCCTAAACCAGGCTGAATAACCTTTAACAAGTCAGTTCTGTCTGGGCATCAGGTCCCTAACCTGTAAAATGGAGATAATCACACCTTTCTCATACCATGCTTATGAGGATTAAACAAGATCATGTTTGTAAAACACTGGCATATGGCTTCCCCGGTGGCGCAGTGGTTGAGAGTCTGCCTGCCGATGCAGTGGACACGGGTTCGTGCCCCGGTCCGGGAAGATCCCACATGCCGCAGAGCGGCTGGGCCCATGAACCATGGCCGCTGAGCCTGCGCGTCCAGAGCCTGTGCTCCACAACGGGAGAGGCCACAACAGTGAGAGGCCCGCGTACCAAAAAAATAAAATAAAATAAACTGATATGCATATTGAAGTTGGGGGGAAGTGTTATAATTCCTGCAACTCCCCTGGATACGCATCAAAAAATAAGATGGATTGATGAATGAACAGAGGGACAGACAGATGGATAGATATGTGATACAGCATGTATGGTGAAATGGTAGAATCTAATGGGTATGTAAGTAGGTATTCACTGTAAAATTCTTTCAACTTTTATGTATGTTTGAAAAATTGTATAGTAAAATGTTGAAAAAAATCTGAAAAAAAAAAATGGCAAAACAATGTCACACCAGCACATGAATAGACACACAAGCAAGTATGATAAATTACAAATTCCAGAAATAGTTCCCAGTAAATACGGAAATTTAATATTTGATAAAGGTACCATCTCAAACCACTTAAAGCAGAGATGGACATTTTAATAAATGACTTGGAGACAACTTGATAGCTCTTTGGAAAAAGATGAAAATAGATCTGTATCTCACACCATAGACAAGGAAAAACTCCAAAAAGATCAGAGATCTAAAGGTAAAAAATGAAACCAAACAAGTACTACATGAAAATATGGGTGAATTCCTCTCTAACCTCAATGCAGGGAAAGGTTTCCTAACTATGACTCAAAAACCAGATACAAAAAATAAAAGGAGAAATAAATTTGATTACATAGAAACATACTTTTACACAACAAAAAAATACCAAAACCAAAGCCAAAAGAAAAAAAATTGCAACATATATCACAAAGGGCTAATGTCCTAATCTATTGTTAATTCTTAAAAATTGAGGAAAGAAATACCAGAAACACGATAGAAAAATAAGCAAAATACATGAACAGATAATTCATGCAAAAAGATATTAAACTTCACCCATAATTTTTTAAATGCAAACTAAAACTAAACTGAGATACCATTTCTCACGTTACAGACTGAAGAAAATTAAAATGCTTGACAGCATATTCTATTGGCAAGGTTGGGGACAAATAGACATTCTTATTCATTGCTGGTAGGAATGCAAACTGGTACAACGCTTATGGAGGGGAATTTAGTAATAAATTACATATGCGTTTGGCTTTTGATTCTGCAATCTCATTTCTAGACACTTTCCCTGAAGATAATACCTCCAACGATATGATAATACCTCCAACAATATGAAAATACAACAATACGAAATGAATGCCCAAGGTTATTCATTACAGGTTTATTGGTAATTGCAATATGTTGGAAACAACCTAATGCCCATAGATGGGAAAGTGGTTGAATAAACTCTGGGACATCCACACGATAGAAGATTCTGGAGCTGTTTAAATTTTTATAAAAGGCAGGTGGGAGAAGACCACTATGAACAGACATGGAATGATTTCCAGGATCACTTGATAGGAGCTGTGGCCTTCAGCTGAGGGACAGCCAGCCAACAGTGACCCCGCAGGGATTGAGCTGGAGGAATAAATGACCTGACATGACTCTCTTCCACCCTCCAACCTTCTGCATGTGCTTCTCATTGGTCCAACACAAACAGAAGTCAGAAGGTAAAAGCAGACAATAAAGGTCACCACCCAGACTAGAGGAGGGTGGAGAAGAGTAGAGGGTGAGTTTGGAAGATAACCAGCACATAATTTAACATTCCCTCTTGCCGGACATTCAATTTATATCCAATTCTTGACTATTATAAAGAGTGAACATCCTTATTTAGCGCTATGCTGGCAAAAATTTAACAACTGGGACAGGGACCCTGATTTGTAGTGTCTTCCGTGGTGTAAATACTCTCATCACGGCTGATTTCAAGCTACCCTCATGAGGTCACTGAATGAGGAACTGGGAAGAGATGTGCACAAGGGGTTCTAACAAGAGGGCAAGCCATCTCTAACACACCACTGCTTGTCCTTAAAGTCTTGTCTGCACATTGGATTCTATTCTTAAACTCACTGATGTAGAATGATGGAATAATAGATGCAAATACTTTGTGGAATCCTTATATGAACTGAACAAGACTCTTTTTTAAAGTCCTGGAATAGCCTGATGTAGTAGATAGAGCTCTAAACCTGGAAAGTTCATTGTTCCCTTCTCTGAGGAACCTAGCATGCTGCGTATGTCTCTAAATTCACGCCGTGTTATAACTGTCTCCCCAACAAGAGTGTAAGCCATCCACAGAAAAAGATTCTTTCTTACTCGGGTTTATAGCACGGTACCTGGCACAGAAATGTCTGTCACAGAGAATGAATTTTTAATTGCATGAATGGAGAATGAAGACACCTGAGTTCTAATCCCAAATCTGCCTCTTACTCAAGGCATGACTTTTGGGAAATCAGTATCCTTCTCTAAATCTGAATTTCCTCATCCATTTTTCCTAAGTGTATCCCATGGAGAAATGCTCTATGCAAAAAAAAAAAAAAAAAAAAAAAAAAGGGAGGGGGGAATACTGGGAAATCTTCAGGCTAGATTCTGCTCTTGGAGTCACAATGCACATTTCTAGAACAAAGCATCTGAGAAGTCCAGCAGTGAGCAAACCTGTTTAACTTTGTCTCACCAGCAATTTTCACATGCATTTGGCCATGGAAACCTTTCTCTTCTCATGGAGTTAGTGGTGCTGGAAAATGCTGAACTAGAAAGGCATTCAAGGCTCTTTCCTGCTCTGACGTTTTACAGGTTTGTCACAGAATAGCTCCAAGTGAATTTGAAAAATACTCAAGCTAGACAGCGGAAATGAAATCACAAATGTTAAGACAGTGAGATCATGAACATACTGTTAGACAGCGTTTGTATTTGTAGGGCCGTAATACAGAAGGTCCCCTTCCATGTCCCTGATATGGTCACTGCTGAGCAAGCTCCCACCTTCACATATCAAGCCAAAGTCACCCAGATGATCTGTGCTCTTCACTATGACTCTGAGAATCCACCTTCACTTTGCCTAAGTGGTTCTTGAGAAAAATGCATCAATCTTCCATCCAAGCTCCCAGCAAACACCAGCTTCCCATTTGCTTACCCTTGGCAAATTGCCATGGACTGGACCTAACTGATGCACCACATGCCGCAGAGCAACTAAGCCTGTGTGCCACAACTACTGAGCCTGCGCTAATAGAGTCTGCGAGCCACAACTACTGAGCCCATGTGCCACAACTACTGAAGCCCACGCACCTACAGCCTGTGTTCCACAACGAGAAGCCACTGCCATGAGAAGCCCACGCACCTGCAACGAATGCAGCCATAAATAAATAATTAAAAAAAAAAGAAAGAAAAAGAGGGAGAGGAAACAAAATTGATAAACCATTAGCCAGACTCACCAAGAAAGAGAGGGAGAGGACTCAAATCAATAAAATTAGAAATGAAAAAGGAGAAGTTACAACAGACCCCACAGAAATACAAAGCACCCTAAGAGACTACTACAAGCAACTCTATGCCAATAAAATGGACAACCTGGAAGAAATGGATAAATTCTTAGAAAGGTATAACCTTCCAAGACTGAACCAGGAAGAAATAGAAAATATGAACAGACACAAGTAATGAAATTGAAACTGTGATTAAAAATCTTCCAACTAACACAAGTCGAGGATCAGATGGCTCCACAGGTGAATTCTATCAAACGTTTAGAGAAGAGCTAACACCCATCCTTCTCGAACTCTTCCAAAAAATTGCAGAGGAAGGAACACTCCCAAACTCATTCTATGAGGCCACCATCACCCTGATACCAAAACCAGACAAATATACTACCAAAAAAGAAAACTACAGACCAATATCACTGATGAATATAGATGCAAAAATCCTCAATAAAATACTAGCAAACAGAATCCAACAACACATTAAAAGGATCATACACCATGATCAAGTGAGATTTATCCCAGGGATGCAAGGATGCTTCAATATATGCAAATCAATCAATGTGATATACTATATTAACAAACTGAAGAAGAAAAACTATATGATCATCTCAATAGATGCAGAAAAAGCTTTTGACAAAATTCAACACTGATTTATGACAAAAACTCTCCAGAAAGTGGGCAGAGAGGTAACCTTCCTCAACATAATAAAGGCCATATATGACAAACCCACAGCAAACATCATTCTCAATGGTGAAAAACTGAAAGCATTTCCACTAAGATCAGGAACGAGACAAGAATGCCCACTCTCAGCACTATTATTCAACATAGTTTTGGAAGTCCTAGACACGGCAATCAGAGAAGAAAACGAAATAACAGGAATCCAAATTGGAAAAGAAGTAAAACTGTCATGTTTGCAGATGACATGATACTATACATAGAGAATCCTAAAGATGCCACCAGAAAACTACTAGAACTAATCAATGAATTTGGTAAAGGAGCAGGATACAAAATTAATGCACAGAAATCTCTTGCATTCCTATACACTAATGATGAAAAATCTGAAAGAGAAATTAAGGAAACACTCCCATTTACCATTGCAACAAAAAGAAAAATACCTAGGGAGACAAAAGACCTGTATGCAGAAAACTGTAAGACACTGATGAAAGAAATTTAAGATGATACTAACAGATGGAGAGATATACCATGTTCTTGGATTGGAAGAATCAATAATGTGAAAATGACTATACTACCCAAAGCAATCTACAGATTCAATGCAATCCCTATGAAATTATCAATGGTATTTTTTATGGAACTAGAACAAAAAAATCTTAAAATTTGTAATGGAGACACAAAAGACCCTGAATAGCCAAAGCAGTCTTGAGGGATAAAAACAGAACTGGAGGAATCAGACTCCCTGACTTCAGACTATACTATAAAGCTACAATAATCAAGACAATATGGTACTGGCACAAAAACAGAAACATATATCAATGGAACAAGACAGAAAGCCCAGAGATAAACCCACACACCTATCATCAACTAATCTATGACAAAGGAGGCAAGGATATACAATGGAGAAAAGACAGTCTCTTCAATAAGTGGTGATGGGAAAACTGGACAGCTACAGGTAAAAGAATGAAACTGGAACACTCCCTAACACCATACACAAAAATAAACTCAAAATGGATTCAAGACCTAAATGTAAGATCAGACACTATAAAACTCTTAGAGGAAAACATAGGAAGAACACTCTTGGACATAAATCACAGCAAGATCTTTTTTGACCCACCTCCTAGAGTAATGGAAATAAAAACAAAAATAAACAAATGGGACCTAATGAAACTTCAAAGTTTTTGCACAGCAAAGGAAGCCATAAACAAGACGAAAAGACAACCCTCAGAATGGGAGAAAATATTTGCAAACAAATCAGTGGACAAAGGATTAATCTCCAAAATATATAAACAGCTCATGCAGCTCAATATTAAAAAAACAAACAGCCCAATCCAAAAATGGGCAGAAGACCTAAATAGACATTTCTCCAAAGAAGACATACAGATGGCCAAGAAGCACCTGAAAAGCTGCTCAACATCACTAATTATTAGAGAAATGAAAATCAAAACTACAATGAGGTATCACCTCACACCAGTTAGCATGAGCATCATCAGAAGATCTACAAACAAATGCTGGAGAGGGTGTGGAGAAAAGGGGACCCTCTTGCACTGTTGCTGGGAATGTAAATTGATACAGCCACTATGGAGAACAGTATGCAGGTTCCTTAAAAAACTAAAAATAGGGCTTCCCTGGTGGTGCAGTGGTTGAGAGTCCGCCTGCTGATGCAGGGGACACAGGTTTGTGTCCCGGTCCGGGAAGATCCCACATGCCACAGAGCGGCTAGGCCCGTGAGCCATGGCCGCTGAGCCTGCGCGTCTGGAGCCTGTGCTCTGCAACGGGAGAGGCCACAACAATGAGAGACCCGCATACCGCCAAAAAAAAAAAAAAAAAACTAAAAATAGAATTACCATATGACCCAGCTATCCCACTCCTGGGCATATATCCAGAGAAAACCATAATTCAAAAAGACACATGCACCCCAATGTTTATTGCAGAACTATTTACAATAGCCAGTTCATGGAAGCAACCTAAATGCCCGTCAACAGACGAATGGATAAAGAAGATGTGGTACATATATAAAATGGAATATTACACAGCCATAAAAAGTAACGAAATTGGGTCATTTGTTGAGACATGATGGATCTAGAGACTGTCATACAAAGTGAAGTAAGTCAGAAAGAGAAAAACAAATATGGTATATTAACGCATATATGTGGAACCTAGAAAAATGGTACAGATGAACCAGTTTGCAGGGCAGAAATTGAGACACAGATGTAGAGAACAAACGTATGGGCACCAAGCAGGGAAAGCAACGGAGGGTGGTGGTGGTGGTGTGATGAATTCGGGGATTGGGATTGACATGTATACAATGATGTGTATAAAACTGATAAAAGAAAAGAAAAGAAATCTGGAGGGACTTCCCTGGTGGTGCAGAGGTTAAGAATCCATCTGCCAATGTAGGGGACACAGGTTCGAGCCCTGGTCTGGGAAGATACCACATGCCGTGCAGCAACTAAGCCCGTGTGCCACAACTACTGAGCCTGCGCTCTAGAGCCCGCGAGCCACAACTACTGAAGCCCATGCACCTAGAGCCCGTGCTCCACAACAAGAGAAGCCACCGCAGTGAGAAGCCGGCACACCGCAACAAAGAGTAGCCCCCACTCGCTGCAATTAGAGAAAGCCCACACACAGCAAGGAAGACCCAATGCAGCAAAAATAAATAAATATATTTATTTTTTTAAAAACTGGAAACAACCCCAAAATCCATCAATCGGAGAGTGAGAAGTAAATTATACCATATACACAGAAGAGCACCCTTTAAAAACAATGATGTTTAACTACGTTGATATGAAAAATGCTCACAAAATATTATTGAGTGGAAAGCATTATATTATAAAATAGCATGTATAAAATGATATCATTTATGTAAAATGTGTGTGTGTGTGTGCTCGCACGCACGCCTGAAGAGATACTTGGAAGGATGTTCGGCAAAATGTTAACAGTGGTTATCTTTAGCTGATAGTTTGTTACTGCTTTATTCTTTGCACTATTCTACATTTTTTGACATTTTTGCAACAAGCTGTATTATTTTTATAACAACAATAATGCCATTTTCAACTCATACTAAAATACTAAAAGAAGTTGGTACTATCTACTACCAGACGATCTCCCTGGAACCTTCCAGCTATGAAGATTCATTAATGCCATGTATGCCCAAATGATGAGCAAGGACTGTGTGTGTGTGTCTGTGCACGTGCACATGCGCGCGCGTCAAGTTAGCCCTCAGGATAGAGGGACTCACTGAAACTTGAGCTCTCAAGTCTCTCCTTTCTAGCAGGTTAGAGGTCAGACTTCACGAAAGGAGGAGGAGAAGTGAATTTGAATGTCTGAAAGCTAAACCTTGGTCAGGCCATGCCTTGTAAAAGTTCCAGAGACAGCATTACGCACAGATCATACAAACAGCTTAGACACAGGTGAAGATGATATGCTCTAGAAAACTGTCAGATGATCCCAAAATGACTTTAGTAAAGACAGTAATACTAGTGATAAAAAGGCATGTAAGAAGAATAAATAAAAGTGTTTTGGGCACATAACGAACATGCAGATATCTGTTAAGCTATTGAATAAATCAGGTCTCGGGAAAACCAAAAAAAAAGTGTTTTATGAAATGTTAAGAGTGGAAAAAGGAATATTTTAAACTAATATATTTTCTGCCTCTTGAGATTTTTAAATAGGTATAACAAAGTAAAATAAATATTAAAAATACATGTGGGGCTTCCCTGGTGGCGCAGTGGTTGAGGATCTGCCTGCCAATGCAGGGGACATGGGTTCGAGCCCTGGTCTGGGAAGATCCCACACGCCGCGAAGCAACTAGACCCGTGAGCCACAACTACTGAGCCTGCGCGTCTGGAGCCTGTGCTCCGCAACAAGAGAGGCCACAACAGTGAGAGGCCTGCGCACCGCGATGAAGAGTGGCCCCCACTCGCCGCAACTAGAGAAAGCCCTCGCACAGAAATGAAGACCCAACACACCCATAAATAATAAATAAATAAATAAAATTTTTTTTTAATGTGATTTTTTTTCTAGTCCTCTCGAAGTCTGTATGTTCAAGTACGCCATTTAAAAATTTTTTTTTGAGGAATCTTCTCAAAGGGGAAAAAGAGGACTCACCTTGTATTGGGGGTCATTTCATTATGAGACAGCTTGAAAAGCGATGTGGGGTGCAGGCAGTGTTCTGGGGCCCCTACTTACCTGGCACTCTCATCCTCTCTCCCTTTCCCAACCCAGTGGAGCCCAAATCTCAAGACATAACAAAGCAAAAGGCTGGAAGCTGGAGAGGGCTGGAGCAGACAGCACACGCCTCCTTTCCTTCTCCCTGGGGAGGCCACAATTAGTATGGCTGTGGAAAAAGTGACAGGGCAGAAAAAGCAAAAACTCTTGCTGGCTGGCGTACAGGCTAGTCATTGCCAAGGCCACACGGTGAGTGAAAATCCCTGCAGAAGAAGAGTTTCCCCCTGAGTTGGGCAGGGGTTGGTTCTTAGGGAAGGGACCTCAGAATTCTGAAAAGCCAGGGCAGTGGGCGGCGGGCTGAGAGCTTTCTTCCGTCCCTCCCTCAGCAGCGCAGAGGGGCTGCACGCTGCGTGGGACCCCCTCACCAACCCTGCAGCCTTCAGGTGTGATGAGGCCCAAGTACCTGCCACTGGAGACTTGGAGTGGGTCAGGGCGCTCAGGACTGATGGTTGCTGATATATAAATAGGGGTCTGGGTTGAGCTGACAGGACATGCTGAGAATCTTAGATCTAAGATCACAGGATCTTCCCAGAACCCTCCTCCCGTCCTCTCTCCCTCCCTCTGGGATGCAGAGGCTCAGAGTGTGCTTGGGAATGACCTAGATATTTATTCAGGGGCAGGGGTGAGAAGGGCCTCTGGGAAATCCCTGCCCTCAGTGTGTGGTCTGCAAAGGAAAGAGAGGTGGAGATATCCCCTGCCCCGCTCCACTAGGAAACTCAAAATATAACCTTGGAGGGATTTGGCCAAGTGGCTACTCTCTATGAAGAAACACACCACACCTGTACATTAGAAACAAAGGGACATTTTGATGTCCATTTTGACATGGTTGTCTTGTTTTTGGTTTTTGTCTTTGTTTTTTTTCTTTTTGACATGGCTGTTTTGATGTGGCCAACTGTTTTTAAAAACAATTATTATAAGCAATATGCGCAACTTAATCAGCTAGCCTCAGCCTTTGTCTCCCACCCAAATCAGAGACGTAGGATTAGGATGTCACTCAGGCAGGTATATAGCGCACTGGACTCATCAGATTCTTACTCCTCGCTCATGCAAGGGCAGAAGTTCCCTGGCATACCTTCAACATCACTCATTGTGACCAATGAAAAATGATTCCCAATTACCTTTATTCTGATTTTAAAATCTTTAACACAATTAGGCATTACATAATTGGAGCAGTTGGAGGAATAGGTGAAGAATGTAGGAATACACTTCTTATTGAGTATTTCTCAATAGGGTGTTAACTACCTGCCCCTAGAAAGCAGATTGAAACACACACACACACACGCACACACACACACACACACACACACACGCACCACTGCATAGGCTGAACAGTTTGAGTAAATTACAGACAATATAACATCAAGGGTGACATACGTATGTGGGATCTATGTCCTTACCCCAGAAGTAGGTGATCGAGGGCCCCAGCCTCCTAACACCAAAGGCTTTGTGTTTTCTTGCTTTCTTCCCCTTTGTCTCCAGTATTTCTCTGGTTCTACATCCTCCTCTTTCCTATTTTTCTCACTACAGTTATTGTTTTATTTCCACAGAAGAATCACCATGACATTGTGAAAAGAGAACTGGATTAGAAATCAAAAGATCTCGAGGCTAGCTCTGCCAGTCCACGGGCTGTGGGACTCCAGGGAAGAGTTCCGTATCTGTACATCTACATGTACAGAGTCTACATCTCTGATTGTTTATTTATCTGTAAAGATAATTAATATTTAAATGATTATCATGTCCCAAGGCATGTACTAAGTTCCTTGCATAAATTACCTTGTGTAGGTGAGGTCAATACCAATACCGTTTCCATTTCCATTTCCCAGATAAGGAAATGGGCTCAGAGAAGGCAAGTTCCTATAGCCAGGATGTATCAGAACCAAGGATTAAGATTCCAGAGCCTATTTTCCTGGTACCCACTTGCTGGAAGAATTAATAATGGGCCACCTGAAAGTCTAACTAACTGCAAGTGATCTAGGATAAAGCATGTCATCAATAAAAAATAAAAGTTGATTTAAATCTTTCTTTATTAAAGGCCAGCAATAAGGCCACGTGTCTCACCTACCACAGAAAGCTGTCCTGAAGATCAAAGATAAAGAGACTCTCTAAGGCCTTTCTAAGCTGTAAAGTGCTGTACAGCTGTGAAGCATCCTTCCCCAAGTTCTCCACCCAACAGGAGCAAATACACCACTGGTGGCTCAGAGCTAAACAGGTTACGCAACCCTGCCCTAAGCTGAGACTGGCTTTGCAAGCAATGACTCAAGTAACTGCCAGGAAAGAGAAGCAAAGGAAAGTGACTCAGAGACTTTTCAGCCTTGATAGGGCACTGGGACCCGGGCTGGCCTCCCTACGGGGAAGACATTGTGGAAGTGGGGGCAGTTCCTGCAGGTAATGCCAAATCCACAGGGGTCCAGCACTTGCCCATCACACCTCCGTTCTCATCAGTATTGCCTGTCACTAACCTAAGCTTTTAGAAGGCCATTTGTGTCTGTTTAAATTAACTTGGAACAGGGAAATACCTTAGAAGATGCTGTGAGTGTTAAAGATTAAGACACTAGTGGCATCACCATCCACCCTCCGGTCTTTAAAAATGATAAAAGCTTTTGTTTTATTTTTATATTAATCCGTCCTTTTAGTTAGGCTAAAAATTTTCCAAAAAATTTAATCCCAAATTAAAAGCATCACTGGTAAAGAATCATAATTATCCTGTCATTTTAGAAATTAGCAATAGTGGTTGCTAAGGGGCTGGGCAGGTGAAGCAGAGAGACTGGGCAAATGAAAGCTGCCTAGGATCCAGAGTCTCTTTTGGGGGATCTGTCAAGATCCCAAATCAAGAATTCAATAATGGCTATAACACAATGTATCTAAGAATAGTGTTCCTTCTAGGTGGTTTCTGTGCATTGACCAGTGGTTTTCAAAGTGCGATCCCTTGACCTGCAGCATCAACAGCATTTGGGAACTTGTTATGAATGCAAATTCTCAGACTGCTTGCCAGACTTACTCATCAGAAACTCTGGATTTGGGGCCCAGGAGCCTGTGTTCTGGCCAGCCTCCAGGTGACTATGATACATACATTGGTGGTAAGGGAGTCACCTGGGAAATTTGGTTTAGAGTAATTAACACCCCCAGCCCTATCTCATACCCACAAGCCTGGGCTTCGGAAATTAGCTCTCCGCGTGATTAAGATAAACACCAAGATTTGAAAACCACTGATCCTAGCATATGAGAGGACTGAAGTTAGAGGCAAACAGTGGTAAAGGGATTAATAGCCCACCAAAGTGGTCTGACGTTTACTTTAAACTGAAAACATCTGATCAGCAGCAACAGCAAGAAACACTTTCTAAACTTAAGCAGAGCCTCCCGAAAATACAGCTGCCCTTGACCACCACCCGGTAACCTTTTCAGGAGTCACAGAGGATTTAGATGAAAACTAAGAAACAGAAAATAAAATTCAGAAAGACAGGGAATTCCCTGGTGGCCCAGTGGTTAGGACTCGGTGCTTTCACTACCAGGGCCCGGGTTTGGTCCCTGGTCGGGGAACTAAGATCCCACGAACTGTGAGGCGTAGTCAAAAAAAAAAAAAAAAATTCAGCAAGACAATGTTCCAAGACCATCATTTGACAAATGTCAGTTGCAGTATGAAACCACCTCTTGTAGGATACACCTTTTCCAAACATTAAAACAGCAGGACAAAAAAAAGGCAGGTGGGAATAACAACTGAAAATTGAAAAAGCCCCAATAATTTTAATACACAGATTATTAACCAAAAACCATCTTAATGAATAATGTCAAAGTCTCTCCCCATCCAGGGGAATTTCTGACAAAAGCTAGGAGCCTCAGATAATCTACTGCTGATTATCACACAACAGACAGGTAGCTGTGGAAGGTTTTTTGTTTATCTGGTTATTGGTTTATTCTGAGATACCTTTTTATTGAAAATGGATCAACCTGATCCTTACTTTCTACCAGTGAGCAGGGCCGCAAAGCTCTAAAAACAAACATACAAAACACCCATGCTTAATATAAGCCAGGTCCCCACTTGGGTTTTGATACCTTACCTTCACAATAGTATCATGAGAGAGGAGTAGGGAACTATCACCATCCATAGTAAAATAAATCTCAGAGGCTCAAAGCCTTTAATGAAGATGAGGAGAAACAGCTGGCCTAACTGCCCTGACTCTGCGCACTGAGTCTTCCTGTTTAAAGTTTTTTTACTTTAATTACCACCACAATAATATCCAAGGTAACTGTTTCTTCCTTAATACTCTGACATCTTCCTCCCAGGACCAACGTACTTGCCCTTGGTTCCCCTGTGTATAGCTCAGACAAGACAAAGCTTTCAAAGGACGTTACTAAATACTAGTAAAGTAAAGGACTGGAAAATGGGAAATAAACCCATAGCACTTAAGACAAGTAGTATAGAGAAGTAGATAAGAATATAATTCCAGAACTAGACTACCAAGGTTTAAATTCTGGCTGTCATTTACTAGCTGTGTGACCAGTTACTTAACCTCTCTGTGCCTTGATATCTTCTTCTGTAAAATGATAATTAAAGGACCCATCCCACCATCTCATAAAATAACATCTGGCACATAGCACACATGTATATATTCAGTTTGGTTTGTAAAGTACAAGTTTTAGTTTGCAGCATATCTACTTTTCTCCCAGATTCACAAGTTCTGTGCTATTTGACCCAATATCTGGAGAAATCCAATCTAGTCCAACAAAGGGCCACCCAGATTCACAGGTAAGGGCAACTCACCTCACTTTTAAAGATGATAAAACTGAGCCTCATCTGCAATTCCAACTATCTAAACCCACCACACTTCAAAGATTCAAGCTCAAATACCATTCTTTTTTTTTTAAGAGCAAAATATAGAAATTGAATAACTTTGTATAAGTATTCTAGGTGACATAAAACTCTGAATGTTATTTTTAATTTGAGATATTCTTTATGAAATAAAATGGAGGGAATGGACAAAAGGAATTTTCGTACAATCAAAAAGTTAAAGTTAAAAGTATTTCCAAGGTGTATTCATCAAATCCAGAACAGAAATTAATTCAATGCAAATTCCTAGAAATTAGTTTTCAGGAATTACAAATGTGTGAATTAAGTGCAATATACAACTCTTCTGTCCATATCATCAAAAGCATGAGGAAAAAATATGGTAATATTCTTCCATAGACATCTATATATTTGTAATTCAACTGATATCACACACACACAATCTAGTATTGAATTGTTTCATCCAATGTAACTATGATAAGATTATATAAAAATGAAATTTCCATCCTACACATTAGAAAATATTAAGTCTCCAGATACTTTAATAATGCCTTACACTTGTATAGTACTCATAGTTTACAAACCAATTTTATCTCCATAATTTCCTTTCAGCTTCATGGCATAGGAGATGGCACAACTCTATTTGTACTCATTTTAAAAGAGCTGATAGTACAGGCTTAGAAAATATAGGTCTCCTGGCCTAGGATGCAGACCTTAGCAGGACCCAGATATCCTGACTCCAAATCTGGTTCTCTTTCCATTAACACCACAAGATATCCTATGAATGCAAAAAAACTAACATATTTTATAATGATAAATCCCCCCTTGCAAGAATAATGTACATGTATCTTCTTTTAATTTTTGTTTGAAAACGCTGTTTGAGTGAAATGAGAACAAATAAAAGCTAATAGATAAACTCACACTATTTTTTTAAAAGGAAATTCTCAAGGGAATAAGGTTACACGTATACTTAACTCTCATGAGTCAAAGTGTGAGCCAATCCCCCTCTCTACTAATCTCATCTTTCTCTTCAGGGGAACTAATATTGCCCACTGAATCTACTGAATCCTTCTTGAACACTCAACAGACAATAGCAATGAGCATCACAACCTTGCTTGGGATGAAGTGGGGATTCATGTATGAGACCAAAAGCCCAGCTGATGTATTTGGTAACTTTTCTAGTGTGATTTTTTTAATTACATGTACCAACTGAGAACTTTTCCTCCCACTTACACAAAACAGGACTTACCCTATGAAATGGACCTTTGAATATCTCAAACTAAAAATTGAAACATTTCACAATTCCCTTCAGTTTCAGCTGAAGAGTTTTAGAGATCTGGTTCAGGCATCATACTCAGTATTTGCACAGCACTTGACAGTTTCAACGTACTACTGCATGCCCTATGTCTGGTTAGATTTTCCAGCTACCTAGTGAGAAATGTATTATTATCATCCCTATGTCAGAGATGATAAAACTGAGGCACAAGGAGGGTATCCTGCCCAAGACCACAATGAAAGCAGGAGATGGAGACCCAGACCCACCACTGACTCCAAATCTCATGTGCTCTTTTCCCTTCTTCCTTGCTGCCTACCCTTAAAATGTCCTCCCCAGCCACACACCCCCAAGTCCCTTTAGAAGAGAGTAGCTCAAATACTGGTTTCCTTCTTCACACATGGATAAGTCTTGGACAAGCTGGAATCTCCTACCCTTTTCCCACTTCCCCTGGGAGAAAGGTGCACCTCGTTTATCCTTGTCTTTCCAAGACAACAAGGAAGACGTCTCCCCATGGTGCCGACACCAGTACAGAGATGAGGAAAGAGGTCCTTAGGGTGTAAACTGCCTTGCCAGCTACTGTTTAAACCCCTGTGAAAGATGATTCTTATGAAATAACCCCTTATTGACATAAGTCAGAAATGAGTCTTAACCTGTGAAAGTTAATGGGCAAGTTTTATGGGCAAGAGGTTATGGGTAAGAGGACAAGAAAACCGAAATCCTGTTGGGAGACACAGCCTTCATGTCTCCCCCTGACGGTAAAGAGGGCCCCCATAGGTCTCCACGGAGCAGCTCCCCGCGATCCTTACGCAAGAGAAGGAGACTTACCCGCGGCGCCGGGGCTTCCGGACAAATGGGGCCGAGACATACTTGCCGCACGCTTCAGCACCGGGGACAGTTCCAAACTCTCTAACTTCTCGCGCCCTTCCGAGCTCGGCGCGGCCCGCTGTGCCTCCCCGGCTGCGGGCCGGATGGCGGCCTCTCCACGCCCTGGTCCAAGCCTCCGGGTCTTGGGGAGCGCCACAGGGTCTCCGCAAGCAGCGGGAGCAGCCGGGGGCGCTTCGGGCTGCGGCGGCGAGCAGCCCAGCTGCACCGAGGCGCTGCGGGACCGCGCCAGCGCCGAGGAGACGGAGCCCATCTCGGAGGGCCGGGCTGGGCCCAGCGGAGCGGCCAAGGCTCCCGGCGCGACCCACACCCCTTGCCTGCCAAAGGTTTACTCTCTCCTCGCGCCGTAGCGCCCCCAGCTTCTGCTCCTCCTGTGCCTCCGCGGGTTGCAGCCCCTCCTCGGCGGCGGCGGAGGAGGCTGCAGGGAGGGCTGCGCGCCCACGCCGGGGACTGAGGAAAACCCGGGCGGTGTCCGCGCCTGTCCGATAATCCGGGCTGGTGAGGACACTTGGAGGGGTCAGTGCGCAGAGACTGTCCAGAGATTTTACTGGGGATTGTGGGGGGAAAGGACGTGGCATTATGTGAGGGATACCGCTTTTTTCTCTACTTTCTGCACTTTGTTCACCTGGGGCCAAAGGACTGGCACATCCTTCCTGCTCCTTCCGACACATCTGGGCCTCCTCTGTTCCCCGAGAGATTGAAGGGTTTAGCGAGGGCAGAGGAGGAGCCTACCTTCTTCTCAGTTACTCTTCTTAGGGCCAATATCACTACTCTTCCAGGCTGTGCCTTCCCGCTGAGCCCGGCTGGGCTCCTGGCTGTCCCTGAGAAGGCTCGGCGATCCCCTTCCCCAGCATACTTCCTCCCGCGCCCCTCATCCTGGGTGCCTCCCCCCTGTGGGGACCAAGAAGATGCCCACCCTTCCCACGGGGGATGAAGGCCAGAGAGGGCAGCCAAGGTGCAAGGGGAGGCAACTCTGCTAGTACTCCTCAGGAACGCAGCCCTGGGGGCTCCCATGAAGGGAAGCCAGAGCAGCCAGGGACTCTATTAATGGGCCTGCCCTGCTGGCCCCACCCCTTCTCTGACTGCAATAAGAAGGTGGTGACACCTAATGTGGATCCAGAAGCCAGAAGAGCAGCCTGGGATTAAGTTCCAGCTAAAACCCTGTTGCCCAGAGAGGTATTAGGTCTTGCTCAAGGTCACAGCCACTTAGTAGCAATGGAGTTGGATCTTGTGTCTGGGACTCCTCTTTCTAAACCCAGTCTCCTATCCTCCCTGCTCCCCATCTTGAAGGTGTCAGGCACTGAACTATGAATCAAGACAACTGTGAAGGGCTCCCCTGGTGGCGCAGTGGTTGAGAGTCCGCCTGCCGATGCAAGGGACACGGGTTCGTGCCCGGGTCCGGGAAGATCCCACATGACGCGGAGCGGCTGGGCCCGTGTGCCATGGCCGCTGAGCCTGCGCGTCCGGAGCCTGTGCTCCGCAACGGGAGAGGCCACAGCAGTGAGAGGCCTGCGTACCACACACACACACAAAAAAGACAACTGTGAAATACACAGCATATGAGGCTGGAATGTGTGAAGAGAGAATGACTTTATCAGGGATTCCTCAGCTGGCCTGGGATCCAACCTCCCCTCCTCCCTCAGTGCCCAGCACTGACATGACTCTTGGCACTGTCATCTGTGAAATGGCATACAAATAAGTATGCGGGAAGTAGTACTATCACGGAGGTGGCTTCCAGATCGACAAACCCCAAGGTGGGAGGAAGAGGAAAAAAGGTTTTAGAACGCTCAACGGGCATTTAAATCAGAGGATTAACTGAAGTGGGACAGCTGCAGGGCCAACACAGCTCTCTGTGCTTGGCATTGTTTCCCGTGAAGTGGGCAGAAGCTGAAGTCCTAGGCCCTGAGCTAACATTACATGGAGGCAAATGCACACCACGATCCCCATGCCATGCAAGGACCATCAGGAGTGCCCTCTCACCTCTGCTAACATCAGGAACCCATCTTCTCAGGGCACACAGAAGGAAAGCAACAGTGTCCCTCAACCCATTTGTGTGCATGGCTATATTAACTTCTTTAAGTGCTTTTTATTCTTTCCTTGCTCACTTGACAGACAAGTAGAAATCCTCTCTCTGGGCAAAGGACCTTTTAGAAAAGGAGCTTCCTGGGCAGACATTTCCTATTCGTGTACCTTGACTTGATTTTCCTCCAAACCTGACATAGGCATCATTAGCAATAATGTAAATGTGGGCATGGGAGGAGGTGAGGAAGGAGGTATTTTGGACCTACTTAGGAGTACATACTCCACTTGACTGTACCCACTGCGAAAATACTTACATAAACATAAGACTTTTGAATGGGATGCTAAAGAGCTGCTACCCTAAACCGTCAGAGTGCCCTCTGCCACACTGATTGACCTAAGCCTTTCCCCAGTACACACACACACACACACACATCCTCCTCCAGGAGGGAAGCTAAACTCAACTAAGAGTTTGGTTGTTGACACTGCTGCTGATAATCAGATTCTCCCCAGTTCTCCTGTAAGTGGGAAGAGGTGAGCCTGAAACAATCTTCTCTGTTTCCTTTTCTACTTGCATTAAAAAACAAAACAAAAACAAAAAAACAAACCATGTATCGAAAACTAGAGCTTGGTTAGAGGAAGCTGTTAGAGAATATGCCAGCTGTAGGTGATGTCATTCTCATGCCCTTGCCTTTCCTCTTCCAGGCCACTGACCTCTTCCATCAAGGGCAGGAGCGCTCCCATCCAGCCAGACTTCCACCAGTGGGTGGTCAGCAGAGTGTGCGTTGAGGGGTCTTGGAAAGATCTGATTCACCCATGCTACAAGCTGAGTGACTTTGGATCTTGGAGGTTCTACCATTGACAGTGTTGAATATTACCTGAAACAGTGAAGGTGGAGAAATCCCCTGTCCTTTCATGTCCTGGGAAATAGCTTACAACAAAAAAAAACCCCACCCTTTCCCAGATGACTTAGATAACACTCAAGGATGTCCCTTTGCTTATCTATGACAAGGGTAGACACTGACCCTACAAATGCCCATTCTTTGCCTCATAAATGATTAGCTAAACTGTTTCATCCCCACTGACCAACTGGACAAAATGCTTGTTAACCAAATTGTGGTTAAGCTTCTCTCTTTCTTCCAGGCCTCTGAATTTTGGCTGACTCTCAGCCTGAGCCAGCATACAGCCCTTTCTGAGAACTGAATTGGACAATAAAATTTGAATTTCATACAGTTTTCACTTGTCACAAAATATTATTCTTCTCGATTTTTTTCCCAGCCATTAAAAAATGTAAAAATCATTCTTAGCTTTAAGAGTGTATAAAAGCAGGCAGCAGGCTAAATTTGACCTGTGAGCTATAGTTTGCCAACCCCTGCTCTAGATATTCTAATGAAAAAGTTTGTTGTGGAAAGGAAGAAAGTCTCCCTGGTGAAGTTTTCGGATCTGTGTGATTGGGAAAGCAAATTTACCACTGCTGAGATCTGTTTGGGGACAAGATATTCAGTTTCTTTTAAAATTTCAAATAACATTTTTAAAGGGCTTGAGATTTTTCTTTTTCTTCAAAAGGAGCATGGGTTCCCATAGGTTGAGAAACATTCCTCACCACAATCACCTCACACCCAATAGGATGGCCACTATCAAAAAAACCCCATAAAATATTGTATTTTACAATATGTCCTTGTACTGGCAAGGATGTGGAAAAATTGGAACCCTGTGCACTGTTGATAGGAATGTAAAATGGCACAGCTGCTGTGGGAAACAGTATGGCAGTTCCTCAAAAAGTTAAGCACAGGATTATCATATGATTCAGCAATACCAGTTCTGGATATGTACCCAAAAGAATTGAAAGCAGGGTCTCAAAGAGATTTCCCTGTTCGTAGCAGCATTATTCACAAAAGCCAAAAGGTAGAAGCAACTCAAATGTCCATCAATAGATGAATGGATAAAGAAAATGTGGTAAGCACATACAGTGGAATATTATTCAGTCTTTAAAAAGAAGGAAGTTCTGTCACACGCTATCATGTGATGAATCTTGAGGACATTATGCTAAATGAAACAAGTCAGTTACAAAAGACAAATACTGTATAATTTCATTTTATGAAGTACCCAGAGTTGTCAAACTGATAGAAAAAAAAAGTAGAATGGTGGTTGACAGGGGCTGAAGGGAAGGAGAGATAGGGAGTTGTTTCATGGGTATAGAGTGTCAGTTTTGCAAGATGAAAAAGTTCTGGAGATGGGTTGCACAGCAATGTGAATATACATAACACCACTGAATCGTACACTTATAAATGATTACAATGGTAAATTTTATGCTATGTGTATTCAACCACAATTTTTTAATCCAATTATTTAAAAGGAAGAAACAAACGAAGAAAGATGCCCCCAGAGTAACAGAGAATCAACCTGTGCCGCCTTCTAGGTGATAAAACTGTGAGTATATGAAGACAGCAATTGTGCTCCCACAAACCTTCTCTCTTTCAAGCCAACTGCCCACTTCATCAGCTCATCCCCATGTGACAGGCTGCTCAGACCCTTTGTTCCCTTCCATTGTGTTCCTTTTAATGCTCTCTAGTTGTTGTTGTTGCTGGGGGTTGGGGGTGCTGAATTCCAAGACAGAAGACCATGATCCACGTGTGGTCTAATCAGGATAGAATGAATACTTTGGAATTGTTTCTTCCTATATAATCCAGCAGACCCTGGACTTCCATCAAAGTGTTCTGAAAATGCCATCTACTAAAACCCCAGGCCCGTTTTGGGCAAGCTTCTTTCCCCGTTTGGTACATGGGCCTTTAAACCTAAATGAAGAATTTTCAATATATTTCTATTCTAATTAAGTTCATGTCTTGCCTCAGCGGTGTTAACTTAAATTAAACTGAACCACTTCTAAGAAGCAAAGAATAAAAAAAAAGTAAAAAAGCCACTAGATTTCATGGTCTAAGTAAAAAAAGACCAAATCTGAAAGTCACATGAATCTCCCTTCTCAGCTTTTCAACTGTTCTTCACATGATAAATTTCAACAACTGAGCTTTCTTAGATCAAGATTGAGACAAAAGTATCACATACATGGCGAATCAGTTTTGTTTAGTGTGCCTGCATTTGATTGGTAGTGGCTGCCTGCAGCGCTGTGTTTAGCAGGAATCTGGAGCCACAGTTAAGGCATAGCAGGGAAGATGCAGGGATAGATTTAAGGTGTCTGTCAAAGACAGAGGTAGGGAGAGAGAAGCAAGTATGTCACTAATTTCCCAGCAAGGCGCCATGCGTTTTACTGCGGTTGAATTTCTGCCAAAGATCCTGTGATTGAAATCTAGAGGCTGTTAGCAGGGAGTGGTTCAATTGCTCTTAATTGTCATTACCCTGTGGTAGGAAATAAAGCTAGAAAAGGAAACATAATATCTGTAATTCCCTCAGACTTTAAAGGACATCTGCACCTACTGGGCTGGTTATTCTGTTTCTTTCCCTCCCACCCAGTTCTGAGCCAGAGTCTAAACAGAAACAGGAAACATAATTCTAAAGGAAGCCAAAGACAGAGAAGACATCATGATGTTATTTTTAATTATCGGTAATATATAAAACATATGTATGTGAAAATATTCTTTCAATTTTATATTTTATATGAAATTTGTATGTGTGTGTGTATGTGTGTGCATGAATCTAGCCTCACTAAGAAAGACATATACCTTGTACCATATACCATATACAAGGACATATAAAATCACAGCAGAAATACATAGGAGAAGGACCAACTAGTCTCAATATCATCTGTGTTGCCAGCTGTTATATTTAAAGATATTCAGAGTATTTTTATGTTATGAGGTAAACAATGGCCCCCGAGCCAAATGTGGTCTGTCGCCTGTTTTTATACAGCCTGTGAGCTAAGAATGTTTTTTATTTCTTCTAAATTGTTGGGAAAAAATAAAAAGAAGAATTTTTCATGATATGTGACAAGTATATGAAATTCAATTTTCAGGGTTCATAAACAAATTTTAGTACTGGAACAGACCAACACTCATTGCTTTACACGTTATCTCTTGTTGCTTTTGCTCTGCAACCCTCAAGTCGAGTCATTTTGACAAAGACTGAATGGCCCACAAAGCCAAAATATTCACTGTCTGGCCATTTACAGAAAAAGTTCTGAGGGAAAGTGGCCATGATCATGTCCAGGACTTAGTTTCTTTTACAGATTCAGCATTGAAACCTCGATTTTGGATCCCAAAGTAGGTAAGATTTCAAGCAACTTGGGGTTTGTACTTACCCATGTAATTTTATTATAATACATCTTCATCTAAAACAATTTAATAAATAATAGATCGGTCTGAATGTTTTGATAAAATATCAAAATACAAATGGTTGTTTTAATTAATATATTAAATATTAAAATTTTATTAATTAAAATATTACATTTAAGTTTTTAATTTTAAAAATTATGATAACCATTTTCTTTTTAAGTAGTAAACAGCAAATAGCCTAACACCTGGCATATACTGGTCATTCAATGAATGTTGGTTGCATTTAATTAAAATAAATCTTCTATTTCAATTCATTAAATAAAGCAGATATTCCAAAGGCTATTATTTTCAGAGCCTGCTCTAGCAAAGGAGTCAGCCACCATCACTCATGTTTTGGCAGAGACTCAAAGTCAGGCAGAGGAGTGGAAAAGCTTTATGGTGGAAAAAAGGGAAGACCTGAGGCATGCCCTTGACTGAAGGCTGTTGGCATGGGAAGCTGCAGGCAGGCTAACTAGAAGTGGAGCACCTTATGTGATTAGTTAGGGGAGCATATCTGGCTTTCTCCAATCGGTCCAAAGTTGAAAGTAGGGGCAAAAATTAGAGAAGCTGTCAGTTATTAATCAAGTCTTGACCATTTTGGGCCAGTTGCTATGGGAGTTGTTTGGTTTTCTGGACTCGTTGCTGTAGATAGAAAATCAGAGTTATATTTTCATATATGGTCTATTTGTATATTAGTCTGTCAAATGCAAAAGACTAAAATTCACTTCAATCCCACAAACATTTACACAACCATCATCTACATGGCAGGAACTGCATCGAACGCTAGGAATAAAAAGATGAAGAGGACGTGGCCACGGCCCTACACTGAGGGGGAGGGCCTATAAAAGAACCTATTAGGAGAACAGTCCATCTCCTTATCTCTTGCAGACATGAATTAAAGCTTTTCTTAAATGAACTATTGACCTAGAACCCTCCAAAAGAAATTTCACTGCCTTCACGGTAATGCAAGGCCCTTAGAGTTAGGAAATAAATGTTTTTCATATCTGTCTAGGTGTCAAGACAATATTCTCAAAGCTTACCCAGCAAAATGAGAAATCCATGAAATTTCTTTACTTAACATTTTTTTAAATTGAAGTTCTGCCATTTTTTCAAATGAAGTCTTTGATTCACTGTTGCTTCCACTCTCACAAACCAGAAAAGTGAAAACTCTATAAAAATTAGACTAAGCTAAGGTGCACCAGCTTCCCAAAACGAGTCTGTTGATTTTTTAGAAACATATCTTGAATATTGAACGGCACCAGCCAATCAGCAATTGTTATAGCCCTCTGTCCCAATCCCAGTTTTCTACCTAGAGCCCTGCTCCTCCCTCCTCACTGTACTTAGGGCTGCTCCCTTCCTCTGTTCTGGGATCTTACAAGTCCTGCTGGGTTCACTGAGGCTTATCAATGGCATCCATCACTTCTGCCTCATTTTATTGGCCAGAGCAAGTCACACAGCCAATACCTCCACCTCCTCCTCTTCCAGCCCCCTTCCTCCCACCAGTGCCTCCCACTGATCAAACACAATGGGAAGCCAGAGGACAGGAGCCTGCTGATGCGGCCTCCCAAACTAGGGTTGCCAGGTTTAATAATAACAATAATATAATAACATACAATGGAATATTAGCCATTAAAAAGAATGAAATCGTGCCAACTGCAGCAACATGGATGGACCTGGAGATTATCATACTAAGTGAAGAAGTAAGTCAGACAGAGACAAATATCATATGATATCACTTATATGCGGAATCAAAAAAAAAAGATACAAATTAACTCATTTACAAAACAGAAAGACTCACAGACTCAGAGAGCCAAACTTATGGTTACCAGGGGGGGAAGGGGAAGGGGAAGGGATAGATTGGAAGTTTGGGATTGACATGCACACATTGCTATATTTAAAACAGATAACCTCAGGAATTCCCTGGAGGTCCCGTGGTTAGGACTCTTGTGCTTCCACTGCAGGGGGCCCGGGTCTGATCCCTGGTCGGGGAACTAAAATACCACAAGCCTCGTGGCGTGGCCAAAAAAAAATAAAATAGATAACCAACAAGGCCCTACTGTATAGCACAGGGAACTCTGCTCAATGTTCTATAATAACCTAAATGGGAAAAGAATTTGAAAAAGAACAGATACATGTATATGTATAACTGAATCACTTTGCTGTACACCTGAAACTAACACAACATTGTTAATCAACTATACTCCAATATAAAATAAAAATAAATAAAAAATACAGGAGCCCGGATATATTTAAATTTCTGATAAACAACAAATACCTTTCTGGTATAAGTATGTCCCAAATATTGCATGAGACACACTTATACTAAAAACCTGTTTGTTTACTAAAGTTCAAATTCAAATTAAACTGGGCCTCCTGTATTTCATCTACATCCCAGGCCACAGAGCAGTATAAAGAAGAGTAGAGCTTCCAGTAGTGGTACCAAGTCCAGCCGCTTTGGCCACTGTGTGGGTCACTGCAGCTTCATCACTCACCCTGACTGGTCCAAGGATAGGAACTTCATCATGTCCAATTCTGGGACTATGAGATCCTTTACTGGTACGTGGCTGGAGGCTGTAAGCTGCTGAGGAATCACTATGAGAGCTGAGAACTGGAGTGGGCCACCCACACCTGCGTGCTCGACTGCCATGTCTATGGCATGTGGCCAGATGGCTCAGATGGAACCGACATCACTCCCTGTGCTGCTCCCACAACGAGCGTACGGTGACTGCGTCCGACGACTTCCGCCAAGCGGACCTCTTCCAGTACCTGTGCGCGTGCGCCAAGGCGCCGAGCCTCTTGGACTGGGGTCACGGCAGCCACGTGTCCAGCGTCCAGTTCACGCACGACTCGCACCTCGCCTCGCTGGGCGGCAAGGACACCAGCAGCTTACAGGGCGGAGTGCTGGGCGCTGGGGGCTTGGGGCCGGCGCCCACTACGCCCTCTCAAACCCCCTCCCTGTCCCCTGCTTCCTCTCTCGACATCTGACAGCTGCCTAATGGAACCCACTAGCCCTGCAGCCTGGCCCCATCTCACCCAAATCCCCCAGGACCTGGCCGACCATGTCCTTGCATTTACCTGGAGGGGGCGAACGGCACCCCTGCACACACTGTATAGACTCGCTGGCTGAGCCGGGCAGCCCCAGCCTGGGCCCTGATTCCCGGTATCTGCTTAGGGGCGACAAACTAAAAGCAAAGTTTAAAAAAAAAAAAAGAGTGGAGGTGGATGGCCGGGGTGGGGAGAGAGGGGGGCACAAAATAAGACTCTTCAGAACAGCACGCATGTGCCTTTTGTTAATAATCCTCTTCTACCGGTTTCCCTTTCTCCTTGTTGGTTGAGTTTCTCAGGTCAGCTTTTGTTTCTATCAGTACTAAGGAGAGAAAAATACCAGTCATGTCCATGAGAAATGCCGCCCCACCTGCTGATGACAGAAATCTCCACAAGCTAGGCCTCTCCTCCAGCTGCAGAAAAGCAGTGAGGACTCTGTCACAAAATTTCCTTTGCAGGTGGTTTTTCTACCAAAGAAGTCGTCTAAGACACCCCGACTATGAAAGTAAACTTTCACCTCTTAAAGTCTATCATTTTACTTTCACCTCTTAAAGTCTGATCTCCTTTCTTAATAATGTATTGCCCTTGTAATGATATTTAAATTGATATTTTGTTTTCTGGAAGGTACAAATATTTGGAAATTTTCTTTAAGCTGGGAAAAGATTGACGACACTTTCCTTTCCTCCCACATGCACAAGCTAATGTCAAACCTATGACTCTGGCTAGAGTTTTTTACTTAAAGAGTTTTAACATCTGTATCAAGATTAGAATTAATAATAGTATCTGTCTCATTGTGAAAGTTAAATGGGCTAATGCCTGGGAAGTAGTTAACGATTACACATAATAAACTCACTTATTTCAGACTGGCTATCGAACTCTCAAACGAAGTTTGTGCACCTGTGCATTAGAACAGAAACTCAGAAAGTGGAACAAACAAAACTAGGAGAGACATTACACATGGCCAGTGTGGGGCAGGCCCAGTGCCCAGCCCTGGGAGAGAGAGAAGCCAGGTGGAGGAGCCTAGTCCCTGGGGCCTGTCTAGGCTTCATCAAGGGCATGAGTGGGCCCCAGCAGGAAGGCAAAAATGGTGACCGGGAGGCTATAAGAAGCTGATACATAACAAGGACAAGCCGGCAGGCCACATCTGACAACAGGAAGTTGGGCCTCTTCTCCTCTAAAATAATTTATATGATTACAAGTTATGTTATAAACTAAAACTAATTTTTAACATTCTGCAATGTCTTTGCATCTGTTAGCTTGTATTATTCTTATTTTACCATCTTTGGAGCATTTAAAGGAATTTTAAACAAATTCATCTAATGAGTCTTCAGACAATGTGCTTTATAACAATTATTATCATAGACAGCCTTCCTTAAGCACTTTCTATGTGTTGGAGGATATGTTAAATGCAGCACCTAGCTGATTGTTCAGAGCAGGGCTTCTGATGATGTCCTAGATTCAAAGCCCAGCTGCACAATTAATAGCTGTATGATGTTAGGAGATTATCTCACCTATTTTTTAGGTTCATCATCTGTGAAATGGGTGAAGATAATAAGAAATTTGCCATCGAAATCTCTATATAAAATGCTGGCCCTAGTACATATCAACACCTGTTAGCATGTCATCACTGTATAGTCATGTCATCATTGTAACAGCACGGTCAAGCTTGGAGTATTCCCATCTTATGTTCAGGGAGGTTAAGCTACCTGTCCAACTTTATGCAGGTTCAAATCTAGGTCTTTCTGACTCAGACCCACGCATGTTCTTAACCACTGTACTATGTCAAACTCCCACCATTTATCAAATCTGAGCATTTTGAAAATGACAGAATTGTTTTAGATCTGTGCACATTTACTTTGTATATTTTTTAACATTTGAAGAACATTTTTTGCCAGTTTGTCCAAAGGGCTATTTATTTAAAATGGAACTAGGGTCACAACAGACTATGAAGCCATGGCCTGACAAACAAAGGACCAATCACCAATTCTGCTGTATGAAGGGGGGCTGGGCCTAGCAACCAGGGGGTGCCCAGTGGCATCCTAACCAGGACATGAGGTCAAAGCAGGAGAAGCAGCAGTGCCCAACTGAGACCAGGGCGTTTACACTTCCTCTGGTCCCCACAGTAACAATTAAATACATGTGTGATTATCCAGCAACTTGGAAACTGTGAGATAGACATGTTAAATGACTTACCCTTTAAGTAAATACTGCAGCAGGACCTGTACTAGAGCTTAAGGTGTGGGGCATGAAGTGGAAGAAAGGAAGGGGCAGACCACACAACAGAGAACACCTCAGAGGTGACCAAGGTGGTTGCAGGTGGAACACTGCATCTACACCCATGAGCTGTGGGGAACTCCTGGTGCCTTGTCTAGGTTGAAAGGATCTCAGCCAAAGTGGAACACACCTGGGTCCGGCTGGAGCATGAGCTGCCTCTGGGGTCTCCCTCCAAGCTAGGGGCTGCTGCCCCAGCCGGCAAATGCAGTTCTTAGAGGAAGGAGGTAGCGAGTGCAAATGAAGGTAAAGTAAGGAGAGAGACAGCTCTGTGGGGACCAGACCCCAGTCTGATGCCTAGCAACCAGAGCAAACCCAACACGACCCCAGAGCACGACCTCAATTCTGCAGCTGTCTCAGGCTGCAACTTGGAGACTCCAACTCTGCACTGCAGGTGAAGACAGTGAAGCATCCAACTTCATTTAGCCCATGAACAGAGTAGGAGAAAATACTTGGGTTCTATATCAGCTGGGCATAACAGGAAAACCTGACCAACAGCGGCTTGCTTAACCACAAATGCATTGAACCGAAAGACTGGAGATATAACCTTGTCAGTGGGCAGGGCTTTGCTTTCTCCACCCACCCCCAGCTCTGGGGCACAGGAGCATCCCCTCCTCCCGGCCCAGGTTCCCACGCAGCTGGGGTGGGTGAGCTTAGGGGGAGGGTGCTACACTGTTGGCGATCAGGCTAAGCCTTCCTGTCCCTGCCTTATCCAAAAGGAAAGGCTCCAGCATCTTGCGAGCCTGGCGCCTCGAAGCTTCATTGACCCCCTGGGAGTGGCCAGCATTATGCTAGGCCCTGGCAATCCAACTACAGACAAAGCAAGGTTCCTCCCCTCTTAAGGAAAAGTCCCCTTTCACCCCGCGCCTCCTTGTAATAGCAGCTCTGGCTTCCTACTTCCCTACGTAACAAAGTTTCATCCAAGAACAGGCTGCCAGTGGCTGCAACTGCCTCATCTCCCACCACCTTTTAAGAATTTTTCTTTAATTTAAAAAAAATGTAGAGACTTCCCTGGTGGCGCAATGGTT